>NC_090320.1:99037149-100237149 GCF_040869045.1 Eurosta solidaginis | reverse complement strand
TCAGGTAACGTTCGTGGGATGGAATCGCGACCAACATTGTTACTGTCGGTCAGCTCCTTCACCCGCTCAATGAAACTAAATGGCTCCTTACCGCCGTCGTACTTCATCCCCCACTTACGTACTCGGTCCATTACGTTGGCGTGCTACACCGGCTGGTGCGTGGCGTATATCGGCGTTTGCAAACTTCCTCTTGGATCCGCCGTCGGATTAATCACTTTTGGTGCGGGACCGCTGCCGCCGGGCCCTACTAATTCGTTGTTGTTTGGTGTTGGCGTTGGTGACCTAACCGGCCGGGTATGCTGAAGGGCTAGCTCTTCAAAACGTGTCTCAAACGCTGAGTCGTTGCCCTGTCTCTGGATTAAGTTCACCCAGCGTTTCCGTAGCTCTTCTACCGTCCCTGTGCTCTCCACTTCAAACTCCGTGGTATATTTCCCCAGCTCGTCGCGGTTGAGGTAATATACCTGTAGAGTTGTAGGATAAATATTTTGGAGATATTTTTAAAAAGAATATTTTATTGAATTGAATTCTATTTCCAGCAGAACATTACAAAGAATGAAAATTTTTGAAAGCATAAAATTCAAGATTGAAAATTAAAACAAATTTGAATACATAAAATATTTAAAATAACAAAAGTTGATATTATTTCACAGTTATTACAGATACCCTACATTACTCCCCCTTCCAGAGATAAATTGTTATATAAATTAAACGTTACTTTCTTTGACAATCTTCTAAATTTTTAGGAACATAAATTCCAGAAGAATTTTGATGATGTTCAAGATTTTATTTAAATTCTAAAATGTTCACGTAAACTGCTCAAAACATCTGTCGAATTTGTTTTCCCAGAAGTTGAGACAACGAGCTCACGAGGTAACCTTAAATTTTGACCAAAAACCATTTCAGCTGGTGTAGCTGAAATAAATATCTTCTTTAAAAGTTGGTCGCAAACCCAAAAGTATTATTGGTAATTCTTCGTACCAATCTCTAATCCCATTCCTAGCTATTATTGAAGACTTTAACTGTCTATGAAAACGTTCCACCATTCCGTTAGCTTGGGGATGGTAGGGAGACGTTGTTATGTGGTGACTCGGTTTAATATTTAGACCGTATTCCGACAACCTCTCAAAAAGAATACTCAAATCTTTTAAATGTTCCTGTTCGTTTTCACTCGCTATAAGCAAATCATCTATATAGGCAAACACAAAATCCAGCCCACTTATAACCTTTGAAATGTTTGAGCTGAGTTCCTTAACCCAAAAGGCATACGTAAAAAATCAAACATACCGAAAAGTGTTGTTATTGCCGTTTTATATACGTCTTCTTTAGCCATTGGTATCTGATGGTACGCTTTAACTAAATCAATTTTTGAAAATATAGTTTTGCTTCGAAGATTCATATTGAAGTAATGGATATGTGGCAAGGGATAACGATCAGGAACTGTTACCACGTTTAGTCTTCTGAAATCGCCACAAGGACGCCAGTCATTAGCATCTTTTTTGGGTACTAAATGAAGAGGAGATGCCACGGATGAATTTGAGGATCTATAAGTTCCAGTTTTTAATAAAAAATCGAATTCGGTCTTGGCCACTTTAAATTTAATAGGATCTAAACGCCTGGGCTTAGAAAATGGTATGTTACCTTCTGTAACTAGTCTGTGAACCGTAGCATGTTTAACTGGCTTCGAGTAATCAGGTTCCGTAATTAAAGATGGAAAAGTTTTTAATAATTTCGTATATTGATTGTCTACTGAGAAAATTTTGGGAAGAGAGACATTGCAAAAACATGAAATAGTACTGACTGAAAGACTTGTCAACGGGTCAACTAAACATTTATTTTTAATATCGATAAGTAGACCATATTTGCTTAAAAAATCAGCTCCGATTATTGGCTTACCTATATCAGCTATTAAAAAGGTAAATGGAAATTCGCGCCTCAATCCTAAATTTATATTTAAAATTTTTTTACCTGCTGTCAAAAAAATATCGTTAGATTTATTTTTACACAAGAATTTAGTAACTGGAAGTACCGAAATCTCTGGCCCACTATCAATAAGAAAATTTAACTTGTTTTCCCTATCAAATATAAATAAGCGACGAGTTGATACTTCAAAATTTCCGTCGTTCGTCGCTGCAACAACGGAAAACTTTAGTTTGTTGAATTATTTTTAGAAAAGGCACATGATTTTTCACCTTTAATAGCTTTGTCACCAAATTTATAATAATAACTGCAGAGCCAGTTCGGATTCTCACGAGAATTGGACCTATATCTAGACTGACTTCTAAAACGATTCCTACTTATCGAACGGGACCTTGAATAATTTTGATTAATTTCTTTTTTAATTTCTGATAATTCTAAAGATAATTTTTCAAAGTTATTACATATTAGATTAGTGGTTTGAATCAAATTGGAAATTATTGCATTCGCGTTTTTAGAATTTTGCAAATTATTGACTAAAGCTATTTCGTTTTTGCTAATAACTTCCCACACATTATCAGCCAATTTTAAAAGTTCATTTATATCATTAGAGTTTGAACTCGTTAAAATAACATTTAAATTTTTAGGAAGCTTTCTCATCCAAATCTTTTTAAGGACTTCAGAGCTGAAATTTGAGCCAGAAAGTAAGACCAGAGACCGATAAAACTCTGAGGGTTTGCGATCACCAATCTCTGAATCAGTCAAAATCTTATCCAATTTGGCATTTTCACTTAAAGAATGCCTTTCTATTAAAATCTGTTTTAAGGCTGAGAATTTATTACTATCTGGAGGATTTTGAATAAAATCCAAAATTGTCATAATGACATCCTGAGGAAGCGCAGTGATGACATATTCATATTTTGTCGTCTCCTGCGTAATATTTTTCCTATTGAAATGCATTTCTGCATGAATGAAACATGCTTCAGGACAATTCGTCCAAAATTGGGGAAGTTTCACTGAAGTGGCACATATTTCAATATTATTTTGATTGGCGTATGGATGTACAAGATCGTCTTGAAAAACATCACCTTGTAAATCTATAAGCGAGTCATTTGTATGACGTGTTGGTGTAGACGTGTGTGTGTCACGCGGTGGCGTACGATACATGTTTAATAAACAAAAATTAAAGATCTCTGAAAAAGAAGTTTACAATTTAAAATGTAAAAATGAATGAAGTATTATAGATAAATTATAAAGTGTACATATATTATATATATAAGTAATTTACAAATATAAATGGTAAAAATATTCGATACAGCTCACCCAAGTCATATAATTGCATTTATAAGGATCTTCTTCTAAAATATATGTTCCTGCTGTACTTATTGTTGTTGTAGTAATCATTATTGTTGTTATATTGTTGATTGTTGTTGTTGTAATTCTTATAGCTGATGCTGTACTCCGTTTCGTATTCCTTATTTTGGCAGATTTAAATTTTTTTTTTTTTGGAACTATCTTTATGAGTTTTGATGTAAATAGGTCATATATATTTATCTGTCACACACCTTTTAATCAGTTTGTAACAATTACTCGTTTCATACACAGTTTATAATTATTTAGCACATATTTATATATATGATGAATTTCATATCAAATCCAATATGCGTTGAACCCGACCCCTCAGAATTTGATGAAATTTTGCATGGGGTTACACCTTACCCACCCAAACACAACCTCATTTTTAGAAATTGCGTTTTCGAAAAATTGTGGGCGTGGCAAGGTATCGAAATATCCGAAAATATTAGAAAAATGACGATAATAGGTACTTTTAAAGAGTGATTACTACGGAATGGCTTTACCGATTTCAAAGATCTTCATACCATTAGAAAGGTATTGAATTAAGCTTTCAAAAAAATATACTGTAAAAATTTTTAGTACACGGAAAAAATTTTTTTTTTTAAATAAAATTTAAGACTGAAAAAACACTTCAAAGATCAAGCGATTTTGAAAAATTAAATTTTATTTTAGAAAGGTCTATTTAATATATATAACATATCTGAAAACTAAAATGGGGGGTTTTTTTTTAATTTTTTTAAGTAAATGCATCTTTTGGTTACTTTCTCATATTTGGATATCACGCGTAAATTAATCAACCAATTTGAAAAATTTTTATACCGTTAGAAAGGTATTAAAGGCACATTTTTAAACATATACTGTAAAGATTCTATATTACACTGAAAGAAAAAAATTTTTAAATTTTTTTTTTCAAACTGGGAAAACACTTCAAAGACCAAGCGATTAAAAAAAAATTTTTTTTTTAGAAAGGTAGATTTAATATATATAACATATCTGAAAACTATAAGGGCGTTTTTCTTTCTTTTTTTAATTTATTTAAGTAAATGCATCTCTTGGTTACTTTCTGATATTTTGATATCACGCGTAAACTAATCAACCGATGTCAAAAATTTTTGTACCGTTAGAAAGGTATTAAAATCACCTTTGAAAACATATACTGTAAAGATTCTATATTACACCGAAAAAAAATTTTTTTTTAAATTTTTTTAAATTTTTTTCTACATTTTTTTTTCAAACTGGGAAAACACTTCAAAGACCAAGCGATTTAAAAAAAATTTTTTTAGAAAGGTCGATTTAATATAAAAACTAGAATGGTGTTTTTTTTTCTTTTCAAAAAATTTATAAGTAAAACCATCTCTTGTTAACTTTTTTTTTATTTTGCTATTATTGTGTGACAAAAATGGTACCTAGCTATACTTTGGAAGTTATACAGATACAGATACTATGACTAAGTATTCTAATAGATTCGAACAAGAATCGTATTATCAAATTTTTCAGACACGCACAATAAATAGACATACACTTGATAAAGTAAATTTTTTATTTTTATTTATTTATATTTAATATACAACTTTGCGCAGCTCATAATATACAACTTTGCGCAGCTCATACTGCTGACTTTCGGAATATTTGCTTACTTACTAGTTTGTTCAGGTAAACTACGCCTGTCCATGTTAGAGCGTTTGACGTCCGAAAACTTTGTTTTATTTTTTTGTATATCTTTGCTAATTTTTATCAATTCGTAAGATAAATCATGCCCAAAAATGTCTTTAATTTCCTTAGATGTCATGGTGTTTGGTAATAGAGATAATATTTTTTGCTTATCCAAATTATTTGAGCAGTTTTCGATTTGATATTTCATGTTCTCCAATATTTGTTCGTAGTAAGCTTTGATCTTCTTTAGGTCTTCTGATAAAGTTGACAGTGAACCACCTCCAAGTGAATCCGAAATACTTTGCGCAATTTGCTATGTTTTTTTTCCAGTATGAATCCCTTTCTAAATATTTTCGCTTCATTGGCGATGGATGGCTTCCAAGATGAGAATAACATGCTTATTTATATTGTCGACGAGTTCGTTGCGTTCGAGTGATTTAGTATAGCTGCTGCATGTTGGAACTTCCTTATATTCTTGATACAATTCACCGCTAGTCAAGATTTCTTGTGCCTCTTCACTTTCCGTTTCAGTATAACGCTGATTATCAGCAAGCTTGATAGCATCCTTAAGTTTAAAGCGACAACTTTCGCAAATACCGCAACGATGAATGTCGGAGACTGCTGGAAAATGCTCAGATATCAGTGCTGCTTCGTTTAAGCTAATGTTTCGAAGTTGAGAGGAACATTTTCTTGATAGCTGCACACATCTGTATTTATTAGTTGATTCCATATAAATGCCTAGTTTCGTTCTGGTCTGTGTCTATCCGTTGTGTTGTTTTTTATAGTCCATGGGTGCTGTGGCAGGTAATGTCAATCTATGTGTCCGTAGTCGGTAACGTTAATATGCGTGTGTGTGTGCGCGGTATTGATACGTCCGAATTGTTACCTTTTCCAAGGGTTGTTTTTGTAGGTATCTAGACATACCGCTTGTTAGCTAAGCGGTAGGTTGAGGTAGGTAGAAATCGGTGATTTTTGCCGTTTGGTAAATTTTTCGTTTTTGCTTGTTCATTGTTGCGTGTTTGGTTGCTGTACCTTCTGGCTTGTGCTGTTTTTTGTAAACTAGTTTTAAGGGTTCAAATATTTCGCCAGAGATAGTGTTGGTTTGTTCGTTTATTATCCAGCCGTCAAATGTTTTTAACTTGTATATCTCCATGTTCTCAAGTACATTGAGCCGCCGACCTTTTCCATGTACGTGAAGTATTCGAGCCGTTGTTTTGATGTTAGCTGGGGTGCACCCCACTGGAATAATAATTGTTTACAGTGTATTTTTTCAAAGGTGATTTTAATACCTTTCTAACGGTATAAAAGTTTTTGAAATCGGTTGATTAGTTTACGCGTGATATCAAAATATCAGAAAGTAACCAAGAGATGCATTTACTTAAATAAATTAAAAAAAAAGCACCCTTCTAGTTTTCAGATATGTTATATATATTAAATCTACCTTTCTAAAAAAATGTTTTTTCTTTTAATCGCTTGGTCTTTGAAGTGTTTTCCCAGTTTGAAAAGAAAAATTTTGAAAAAAATTAAAATTTTTTTTTCTTTCAGTGTAATATAAAATCTTTACAGTATATGTTTTCAAAGGTGATTTTAATACCTTTCTAACGGTATAAAAATTTTTCAAATTGGTTGATTAATTTACGCGTGATATCCAAATATGGGAAAGTAACTAAGAGATGCATTTACTTAAAAAAATTTAAAAAAAAAAACCCATTTTAGTTTTCAGATATGTTATATATATTAAATAGACCTTTCTAAAATAAAATTTTATTTTTCAAAATCGCTTGATCTTTGAAGTGTTTTTTCAGTTTAAAATTTTATTTAAAAAAAATTTTTTTTTTCAGTGTACTAAAAATTTGTACAGTGTAATTTTTTGAAAGCTTATTTCAATACCTTTCTAATGGTATGAAGATCTTTGAAATCGGTAAAGCCATTCCGTAGTAATAACACTTTAAAAGCACCTATTATCGTCATTTTTCTAATATTGTCGGATATTTCGATACCTTGCCACGCCCAAAATTTTTCGAAAGTGCAATTTCTAAAAATGAGGTTGGGTTTGGGTGGGTAAGATGTAACCCCATGCAAAATTTCATTAAATTCTGAGGGGGTCGGGTTCAAAATGTACGTTTTTTTCAGCCTTTGATATGAAATTCATCATATATATATATATTAGAGTTACAATTTTATATTAGTTTAATCAAAATTTTAATTAAAATGATATTTTTCGTAGTTTGCGTAGTTTATTTATTGTTGTTGCACTAATAACAACGCTTTACAATACAAACATTTATCAGTTACAAATCTAAAACTTTTCACTATGTAGGTATGTGTATAACCATAAATAATCAAAATTATTTTTTTAAAATTTATGTTAAACCAATATTTTAACTTTCATTCGTTAGTTAATTCTTATTAGCAGCATTTGTATACGAAATTAATAGCTTGATGGTAATGAATGGGGATAAGCTATTTGTAATCAATCAGCTAATTTCTTCCATTATTTTTCTCCATAAAATCTACGTATATTTTTGGTTGATTTGCTCTTTGGCAGCAAAACATTTGAATTCGCTCCTGGCAGGATCGCCAGTTGTAGAGTTGTAGGATAAATATTTTAGAGATATTTTTAGAAATAATATTTTATTGAATTGAATTCTATTTCTAGCAGAACATTACAAAGAATGAAAATTTTTGAAAGCATAAAATTCAAGATTGGAAATTAAAACAAATTTGAATACATAAAATATTTAAAATAACACAAGTTGATATTATTTCACAGTTATTATAGATACCATACAATACCCAGGTTACCTTTCCCATCGTGCGCGTCTACTTTGAATTCTTCTGTGTGATCTTCCAGTGATTTTACCACCTGTTTTTACAGAATGTGATGATTGATTTCATTGACATGTACATTTTTTGGTATCGTGATTCATGTAATTTTGAACAATATTTGGAAAAACTCGTTTAATTAATTCATCTTTTGATTGGATAATTGTACAAAAATTATTTTGCAATGTAAACAAACCATTTGTTTTATCCATTGGAATTTTGCCATTTCCGATCTCTAACAATTGCTTCGAGAACTGCTCTGCAGACTGGTCATTGTGCAACTGAACACGCGTGTTTATGTGTAATTTTTCACGTATCGCCACAAAAGGGAATACTTCAAACATGCATTGATCTTATCTGCCAGTGTTGATCGTGGAATAACGGGCAATGTTTGTCGAAAGTCACCTGACAATAAAATTAGAGCACCACCAAAAAGCCTTCCGTTTCCATGTAAATCTTGCATCGTTCGATTTAATGCTTCCAATGATTTTTTTGTTTGCCATTGTACACTCATCCCATAGAATGACCGCTGCTTGTTGCAAAACTTTTGCCATCGCTGAATTTTTGGATATGTTACAGGTTCGAGTTTCAACCACCTGTATATTCAATGGTAATTTTAAAGCTGAATGAGCTGTTCGTCCTCCATCCAATAAAGTTGCAGCAATTCCAGAAGAAGCGAGTGCCAAAGCAATCTTCTGTTGCGATCGAATAGTTGCTAAAATCACAAATGTTTTTCCGGTGCTGCTAGGTGCATCCAAAAAATATAATCCACCAGTGTTATCAGAAACAACTTGCATCATTTTGTCATATATATACTTTTGTTGATTGTTCAATTTGGTGATATTGGATTGAACAAATGCACGTAGATCATAATCGAATTGTTGTTCACGCTGCAACTCTCGATCAAATAAATCATGCATTGGACGATTTGGTGAAATCAAAGCTAACTGCCCTAATGCTTTATTGTCAATCGTAAGACACATATTTTCAACTATTTTCAAAGCTTCATTGTACATTTCCAATGTAATTAGCAAATCAGGATCCATTACTCTACGACGCATCCGAATTAAAATATCTTCAGGCATGTAATCTCTATATTTATTCCACAATTCAATTGGATTCGATGGCATGCATGTTGATATTATAATCGAAAATTGTATTCGTATTTGCTGTGGATGAGATGAAATCGATGCATCATGAAGTGTTGCGTCCCAATGAGTGTCATCTTCTAACAAATGCAAGAGCTGACATGCTTCGCGATATGTCTGACAAAAATTAAATGAACTGTTCTTAAATCCTGAAATGATTTTGATCCTCGAACGTTTACCAACAACATTCGCAAATAGAAACATTCAGCATTGTTGGGATGTACCGTATGTATCCTGCCCAAGGCATCTGGTTGGAAAATACCTGGATGACCATCAACTGGTGCTCCTTGTTTACGCCGTTGAAATTTTTTCGATGATGCATTCCAGGTGGAATATTGCGGTATATCAACATATATCAAATTTCTGGCAAATGTGTCGATTTCACACAATTGAAAAAAAAAGCAGTTAAAGTAGTTGCTGGTGGTTGTGCTGCTCTCTGCTGGGCATTCTCAGTAGTGAAATAAACTCGTTGACCATTCTCCAGATGAACTGTCAAATGGACAACAACAAGATGCAAAGGAAACGAAAAGATTATCCAAACTGCTTCATTACTGCTTATGTATCGCCCCATTTGAAATTGAGTGATTTCATCATTTATATTTTCACCATTTACTCTAAAAACAGCCATATTACTTCCTTTATTCACATATTTACAAATGTATTTGATAGACTTTACTGGGTTACAGTACTCAACATTTATGTGAGCCTGAAAAACTTTTGACAGTATCGGTGAATATGGCACGACCCAACTATTGTCAACTTCGATGTTTTGATTGCGCACTCTTATTATCGCCGTTTTACCATTATTTTCAAATGATCGACGACGATACAATGGATATCCGTCATTGCCTGTTATGGTATCGGAAATTAATGCTCTCGGATACCGCTTTGAACATTTCCCATCGATCATACATGGTGAATTCATATTTATTTCACCGAATGGACGGTGAATCATGTTTTTTGTTACCAATTCAAATAATTCTGGACCGATGGTTTGATCTGGTATTTCGGCTGTTATGACGCTATCAATCTCGCCCGGTGTTATTTTACGTACCATATCAATATGTGTGCGTGTGGCAAACCTCTTTTTTCCATTAAATCGAGTACATCCAACATTGAACCTTTCCAAAAACGCTTAGTTTTGTTATGGTCCACTTGGCAGATTCACCCTTGGAACGTATCAGTTGGCTAGTAATAGGGAAAAGGTTAGAATTCACCCTCACTCATGTCTGCCTGGGGTGGTTAAAACAAATGTTTGTTAATTTCGCGCGGGTGGCATCGCCAAAGAATCCAATGGTGTGGGAAAATTCCCAATAACGGCAAACCACCATGGCGTAACTATACATGGTGACAGCTGACTTGTAGTTTTTATACGATTTGACACATCAACTTTCAGTGCAGTACGATTTTGACATTAGTCCATCGGTTCACAAAAACAAAGTATATGGAACTTTTAATGATGGCTGCAGGAATGTCACGCAACTATCAGCTTGTATGGTTCCACCATGGCAACCACAGTTAAACCATGCGATTTAACGGCGCCGTTCCACTGCGCAATGGAGTGGAATTTTTTTCTAGAATGCCATGGCTTGGTTGGCCATTTTGGGCAGAAAATCAAAAAAGTAAATGGCAAGCGTGGTGACAGGTGGTGGTCGCGAGTGATTTTGATAATCGAAAATAAGCGCTTAGTAACTGACGTATAGAACGAATCACATTTTAAAATCTATGGCGAAAGTTATTGATGAAGGTGGTTAAAATCACAAGCAAGTGCCAGGTGTATAAAAACTGGTGAAAGTAAAATTAAAGTGTGTTGAGTGTGGCCGGCCGAAAAAATGTATTGCTCCCGGAAAAGAAAGAAAAGTGCGATTAAGCTCATCGGTGGTGGTTGCCTCGTTTTATGGAGTGCGCGAATAAGCTTTGGTGGTCCTATTAAAAACTAATTATTTACATGCAACAACTGATAGAATAAAATTTATCTAAAGGAGTGAAAAACATTCTTAATAATTGACGCCGCCATTTTCAACAAACGTTCACGCGTAAATATAGAAAAGCAATGCAAAAAGCATTTTGAATATTGCGCTCATTTGGGTTATCGAGGGAGCAATTACTCAATTACTGTCCCTCATGTACACATCGAGCGCAGACCGGGATTAGAGAGAAACAATTGGGACCGCGCGGTGGCCAGACCTACTTGCGAGCTATAAATAAAAAGGAAGAAAATTGAAGTGTATAAGGTGTGCGAAAGTGGGGGAGGAATTGGTATTTGTGGAGAATTTGTGCAGCACAAGAAATTGCTTGGAAAACCTTGCGCAATTACATGATACACAACTTAAAATGATGGCAAAGTGTTAAAGAAAAGTTTAAAGCACCAATAAATAAAATTCTGTTAGTTGGGAGTTAGTTAGAAGAAGAAAAATCAACAGTTTTGCATGGTACTATGCAAAAAAAGGGCGCAAGAAGAAGCAGACGATTGTGAAGTTTTTTTTCACGTGGAAAAGTTGTTTAATTCCTCAAAACTTTTGGTTTATGCTTAACATGTGCAGCAATATTGACAAATTCATAAGCATAAATTAACTATGTAATAACTGATAAGACATGGACACATACATACATGCGTGCGAGCATTATCCACCGTATAACTTCGAAAATCACCTATTCATTCCATGCACATTCGTGCATATACATACATAAATTGGCTTAAGACCACTACAGCAGGCAACACCTCCAATATTGTACCCCGCACCACCATCAACGCCCTGATGATTGGCCACAAGAAGCAGGCGATCGCATCACGATTCCGCCCACAAAGACAGGCGGCCGCAAAAACCACCAGCAATAACAACAACAGCAGCGCCGCCAAACATAGGCATGCTGCATCGAAAATATTGTTTTAAAATCAGCGCGCTAATCAACAACACTGCACGCTAGCACAAAAATCAGGCGGCCACAATAACCACCGAGCGCTACCACCCCACCCAGATAAATTGCGGTTTAAATTAAAATCCCCACCATAGAACAGTACTCGTAGCGCCAGACCTATCAAAAGCTTTTGATACGGTCAACCATGGCACGCTACTGCAAGACCTGGAAGGGTCTACTCTTCCCCCATGTCTTAAAAGGTGGACCGCAAATTATCTGGGTGGTCGGCAGGCATCGGTGCAATTTAGAAACGAAACATCAAAACCAAGAAGAATTAAACAAGGGGTGCAACAGGGTGGTGTCCTATCCCCACTTTTGTTTAATTTCTACATATCTAAGCTACCTTCACCACCAGAAGGAGTCACTATCGTTTCATACGCCGATGACTGCACAATAATGGCCACAGGCCCAGGCCCACAGATCGATGAGCACTTCAACAGAATAACCGGCTACCTCCCTGATCTCTCCAGTTTTTTCGCCTCGCGAAACCTGGCATTATCACCGACTAAATCTTCCGCGACCTTATTTACAACATGGACGTCCCAAATGTCGACCATTTTGAACATCCACGCTGATGGCATTACGCTACCGACTGTCCTACACTCCAAAATCTTGGGTGTGACGTTTGATCAGGATCTACATTTTGGTGAGCACGCAGCCGCAATTGTTCCGACAATCCAGAGCCGTAATAAAATCCTCAAATCCCTTGCTGGCAGCACCTGGGGAAAAGATAAAGAAACGCTCATTACTACATACAAAGCAATTGGCCAGCCGTTTACGTGCTACGCGTCACCCATATGGTCGCCAAGCCTAAAAACTACCCACTGGAAGAAGCTACAGGCCTGCCAAAATACTGCTCTCAGAATGTTGTTGTTGTTGTAGCAATGCTCGCCCCACCTAATAGCCGCGACCGATCACAAATTGTCATCAATATCCTCTAGCGGGAGTCCAAGGAAACTTGCCGTTTCAACAGGGGTGGACCATAAGGAAAGGGTGCTCTCAGAATCACCACGGGCTGCCTTCTTATGTCCCCAGAACACCATCTACATAATGAGGCGATAATACTCCCCATCAGGGAGAGAAATGAGATGCTAACCAAACAGTTCCTGTTGAATTCCCAGAAACCTGGGCATCCAAACAGACATCTGATTGATGAGCCATCACCGCCTAGGGACTTAAGGAGTCATCTCCGTAAGCATTTTGAGCAAATACGGCACCTGAGAACCCAGCAGTATGAAGCAAAAAAATACAAGCAGGTCCTTGGTGAACTCCACAAACAGGCGTCGGACCTTTATGTCAGGAATTGCCCGGTGAATCCAGTACTCAAAGAAAGGTACCCAAAACTTGTGGAGGAGGAA
This sequence comes from Eurosta solidaginis, assembly GCF_040869045.1. Classification (NCBI taxonomy): domain Eukaryota; kingdom Metazoa; phylum Arthropoda; class Insecta; order Diptera; family Tephritidae; genus Eurosta; species Eurosta solidaginis. Next base: position 100,223,975 of record NC_090320.1, on the reverse strand, counting down.
CGCATACTCCCCAAGGAAACGCGTGTCACTCTTGCTCAACTTCGTTCTGGATACTGTAACAGGTTGAGCTCTTTCCAGAATCAACCGCGACATACAATATGTATGCCCCGCTTGCAATGTGTCCCCACATGACACCAACCATCTCTTTAATTGTAATGTGGAACCAACGCCTCTAACCCCCCTTTCATTATGGTCCGCCCCTGTTGAAACAGCAAGTTTCCTTGGACTCCCGTTAGAGGATATTGATGTCAATTTGTGATCGGTCGCGGTTTTAGGTTTGACGAAGCATTGCTACAACAACAACAACAACAAGCGCTACCACCCCCAATAGCGCAACATCGCGCGCTACCCTCAACAATAGCGCCAACAAAACCGCGGCCTACCACCATCCACAGCGCCATCTCCACGCGCTAATACCATCATCAGCGCCATAACAGCGCAACAACGCGCAGCCACCATCTTCGATAGCGCCAACACCCAGCCATAACCAACAACCACCAGACATAACCAACAACCACCAGCGCGCCCAATACGCGTGCTATCATCATCGACTGCGCCAGTTTCGAGCGCCACCAACCATCAGCGCACCACACCGCGTGCGCTACCATCCTTAGCGCCATCTTCGAGTGCGAAAACCACCAGCGCTCCACCGCGCGCGCTACCATACTCGTCTGCGCCATTTTCGAAGCACCAACCACCAGCGCACCACACTGCGCACGGTACCATACTTGACGGCGCAATCTTTGAACGCAACAACCACCAGCGCGCCACACCGCGCGCGCTACCATACTTGACTGCGCCATCTTCGAGCGCGACAACCACCAGCGCGCTGTCATCATCGACTGAGTCATCCAACAGCTCCACCAACCACCAATTACCGGCAGCGAATAGTGCTGACGCGATTGTTTTTGCACTTTTATTCGGCATTGGTATTGTAACTAAGTATTTTGTCAGATCGCAAATTATGGTAAGTGCTATATCACGATTCTGGCAATAGGCCTATTGTGTCAATTACAACAATATCGAAAGGTTTATTAGTAGTAGGAGTTAGAACGAGTTCTTCTTTATTTCCTATTTTGACTTTGTTCAAAAGGCATTTTTCGCATTTCCTAACATAACTAGCTACGTCTTTAGCCATGTTTTTCCAGTAAAATTTGTTTCGTAATTTGGCATATAGTTTTTTCGTTGCACAGTGATCTCCAGTGATGAGATCATTGTAATAAATTGCTAATAATTTTGATTTTTGTTCCTGATCAGTGATTGTTTCAATTGGATCCATTAAAATAATTTTTAGAAATTGTAAAATCTTATTTCCTCTGTCATTAAAATGTGTAATTGTAATGTATTTGAAAATTAAATCATTTTTTGGCCATTCTATTTCCTTAATATTAAGTTTTCCGGCTTCTGTTTCTAGCCTCGAAAGTAAAGTATGGAAATTCTTTATTTCGTTAGAAAAATCAAAATCAAGAAAAATTGTTCTTTTATGGTTTATATTCGCGCATATTCTTAAAATTTTTTTGTTTTTACCCTGAAATATTTCGGATCTAATACGAGGAATTTTTTTTTTAAGTTATGAGTAAATTTATCATAAACGTTTAATGTTATATTTTCACATAAGTCTATATTTTCGATAAAACTACATTTATCTTTTTTCTTACTCATGGCCCTAGTCTGAACTGCAAGTATAAGTGTATAATTTATCATAAACGTTTAATGTTATATTTTCACATAAGTCTGTATTTTCGATAGAACTACATTTATCTTTTTTCTTACTCATGGCCCTAGTCTGAACTGCAAGTATATGTTTGGTTGATTCTTTTATTTCGCCAATGGTTATACGAGAAAGTGCATCAGCTCCTAATGTGAAATTGTGAAGTCTAATTCTAGAAAGTTTTGAAGATGGGTCTTTCATAGTAAATAAATAGACTAAAGGCCTGTGATCTGATTTTACAATAAAGTGATTTCCATAAACGTATGGTCTGAATTGTTTAATGGCAAAATAGATCGCTAATAGTTCCAACTCAAAGATGGCTTTCTTTTGTTCTGCCTCATTAAAGGATTTTGACGCATAACATATGGGTAAATCACTGCCTTGATGTTTTTGGTTGAGTATTGCTCCACACCCCGTTTTAGATGCATCTACTGTAATGATAAACTGTTTGGAAAAATTTGGGTATTGTAATAGCTTTGGTGACATTAGGGATGCTCTTAGTGCATCAAAAGCTTTATCACATGCACTGTCCCAGTTACAATCTACTCTTTTTCTGTTCAGTCTATTCAAAGGTGCTGCCAGAGATGCAAAGTTTGGAATAAAGCGTCTGTAGTAGTTAGCAAAAGCTACAAACCGTCTTACAGCGTCTTAGTCTGTTGGCTTAGTATAGTTACGAATTGCATCTATTTTTGAATCGTCTGGTGATAAACCTTCAGTTGAGCATTTGTGTCCCAGGAATGTTACTTCCGGTCTTAGAAAATTACATTTATTTGGATTGAGTTTAAGGTTGAATGATCTACAAGTATTGAATACTTTAGACAAATTTTTAATGTGATGGGATTCGCTACAGCCAATGACTATAATGCCATCTACATAAAGAAAAGCTACATTAGGTGGAATTCCTGAAAATGCGATGGTCATCATTCTTGAAAACGAGTTTGGTACAATGTTCAAACCAAATGGCAATACCTTCCATCGATACGCTCCGCGGTCAGTCTGTTAAATTATTGTTTGTAACTTTTAGTGAAGCTATTTTCCCTGCAACAACTTTTGAATTGTCTGGCTTTATTCGACTTTTAAGCGCATCTTTAATTTCTTAAATAGATGTTATATTTGTCGGAATTGCTTCTCTTGCTTTCCCTACGAGCTTCGATTTAACAAGTGAAATGAAAGTTGGCATAAGATCTTGATCTGTACAGCCTTCTACTAGTTCAATTTTATCTATGAAGGACTCTAGCGCTAAGGGGTCACCGTTATAATTTTCCCTAAATAAGGGCGCCCAGGATCCGATAAGCTGTTTCTTTTGCTCTGGCGTAGCCATTATTGTTGGTTCTAGAAAATTAGTACGAGATTGGTTGGAATTTGAAAAAGTTGTTAAAAGCCCTAAAGAATTGTTTGATGTACCGAATGGGTTATCGAAACCACAGAAGTTTTGTTGTAATGAAATATTTTCAGTATGAGGTAAAGAACAGCTTTGTCCACCGATACGACTGTCGAGTGTTTCCGGCTTTGCTGAGTCAGAGAATTCTTCTTCCTCAGAATCGATTTTGTATGCGTCGAAGGATTCTTCTTCTTCCCGATAAGTATCTGTTATAAAAATGTTATCTTGGACTAAGTCGCTGTATTTGGTTGGTACTTTAACTGTGCAGTTGAGTCTTGTAAAACATTTAATTAATTCTTCCCTACAACGTGATAAACTTTTATTCACAGCTATTGGCCTAGGTCGGTTTTCAAAATGACCATTTACCTCTACTAAAATGTTATTATATGCCTATAATTTTTATATTCATCTAACTTCTCTTGCCTGTCGGTAAAGAACGACCTGTATGTAAAACGCGTTTTTTAATTTTAAAGAAAATTTCTCTCAATTCTTTGAACTTTGTTTCGAAATTTGACATTAGCAGAAGAAAAACTCTTACACTTGCAGCTTTGTATGGTTGGATATTAACAAATTTGAATGAAAAAGAAGGTTGAAATGATTTTATAATCTAAATCGAATTGTGAAAAGTTGCCAGTTTGAGGTATGAATATGAACGAATTTGAATGAAAAAGAAATTTGGAATGGTTTTATAACCTAAATTGTTTGAGTTATGAATATGAAAAAATTTGAATGGAAGAGATTTCAAATGGTTTTGTAACCTAAATTGTATTAACTTAAATTGAATTGTTGCTGCAGATTTAAGATATGAATTTGAACAAATTTGAATTGAAAGGGAATTTGAAATGGTTTTATCACCTAAGTTGAATGAGAGAATGTGGCAAGTTTGTGTTATGATTAGGAAAAAAAATTTTAATTGGAAAGAAATTTAAAATGTTTAATAATTTGGGAAAAATTTAAACAACGTGACATCAGGACGGACAAGGAGACAGCTGTTTCGATTATACCTTGTAAATCTCTTCAAAGGCTTTTCTCCGGGAGTGGGAGTCGAACCCGCACTCCTACGATAGTTGAAAAGGTTACAAACGCATTCAGCAACGTCATGCCTTAGTTGTAAAGTTTTTCCCAATTGCCTTCTTTTTGCATATTTTAATCTTTTACACATTGCATACTTCGTATGCAATTATGTGTTAAAGCTATGCTTGGTACGGCGGTTTTCAAAGAAACTTTGGTTTTGTTGCTGTTTTTGTTCTATTTATAGAACTACATCGAATTAACCAATTTTGTCTGTTTGTATGATTTAATCGGGGATTGCCCGTATTGCTTTTTTAAATATATGAAAACATTTATTTGAAGCAATTTTTTATTTTTATAATTTATTTAATAATTTGGGAAAAATTTAAACAACGTGACGTCAGGACGGACAAGGCGACAGCTGTTTCGATTATACCTTGTAAATCTCTTCAATTTATTGGAGTTAAGTAGGCTATTTGACCTATTTTTGGTTTCAGTGCAAATAAAACAATTTTACTTCACTGTCGCAGCTCGACGTTTCGCTAGTCACCCTAGCATCTTCAGGAGCGAGATCTATATTCAACAACAAAATCATTATACATATTTTACATTACATTTTGAATTTTAACAATTAAACATTGAGTTACATATGACAAAAACAAAAACTAAAAAACTTACATTATTTGTTTATATTATTAACTAAAAAATTAACTAATTATTAGTACCGCGCGCATTGGGTATCATTGTCATACTAAAGTGCTTATAGGCATAGTAGGTACGCAGAGACAATGTCAGCTGTGTCTTCCTTTTTATTGACTGTGTTTTCCCTTTGTTGTAATATTCATAAGCTTTCCAAAGTGTATCTCGCTCTCCCTCGTTTGTTTTTGTCTAATATTTTTGTTTTTGTCAGATCAGCTGTTTGTCCACTGGTTGTTGTGTGTTGTGGTAATGCGGTGTTGGTTTTGTTTTTCAGTATGTCGGCTTGATGCTCTGCTAGTCGTAATTTCAGTGACCTTCGGGGGGTGCCGATGTATAGTTTATTACATTCCTCGTTCTCTTTTCCTTTGCAGGTTATTTGGTATATGACGTTGCTTTGTTGTAGGGGTTCGATGGGGCTTTTTGTTTGTGTGAAGATATTGGATAGATTGTGGTTAGATTTATATACGAGAGCAATGTTTTCTTTGTTTTTTAAAATATTTTTGCGAATGTGTTCGGTGAATTTCGGTATAGATGTTGTTGTCAGTTTGTGTTTGATGTTGGTTTTGGTTTATTGTCATAGTTTGTTGTTGTAATATACTTGATATTGTGCTATCAGGGTAGTTGTTGCTTTTAAGTGTTTGTATTATTTTGTGGATGTTGCTGTTATGGAACTGCTCGTGGCTTAGAGACAAAACTTTACTTATGAAGTTTTTAGCAGTGTTTATTTTATAGTTTAGGGGTTGAGAGGAGTAGAAGTTAATCATACGCCCAGAGGAAGTGGGTTTTGCGTACCAGTCGAAAATTAAAGCATTGTTTATTTTGTGTATTTTCATATCCAGAAAGGGAATGCAGTTATCTTTTTCTATTTCAAGCGTCAGGTGTAGTTTGTTGTGGTAGCTGTTGAGGGTGTCCAAGATTATTTGCACATCATTTCGTCGGACGATCGCAAATATGTCGTCCACATATTTGACTAAAAATTTAATTTGTACATTATGTTGCTGGTTTAATGTATTAAAAGAGTTTTCAATCAGGTCATCCGTTATGATATCCGCTATTGTAGGGGAGAGGGCGTTTCCCATGAGCATACCAAACGTTTGGGTGTAACTCTTGTTATTATACATAAAGTATTTATTGTCCAGCAAACAAAACTTGAGTAAGCCGCGGAATTTGTTTTTGGGATATTTGTTACATTTTGTATTTTGTCCCATTTCCTCATTATAATATTAATAGCAAGGTGCGTTGGGATGTTGGTGAACAGAGAGAAAACATCGAAAGATACCAACACTTCATCGTCGTTTACCCGCATGCCTTTAAGTCTCTCTTCCAAATCAAACGCATTTCTTACGTTATAGTCTTCGCTTATTATGGCTTTAATTGTATTTCCACATACTTGTATAAGTGGTAGCACGGGACAGTCACTGATGATGCAATGCTTTTTCTCCCGGGAGTGGGAGTCGAACCCGCACTCCGACGATAGTTGAAATGGTTACAAACGCATTCAGCAACGTCATGCCTTAGTTGATGTAAATTGAAACTTAAAATGATTTTATAATCTAATTTGAAACCGCTTTACTTGAACTGTGTATTGAATTTTGGCATAAATTGATTAGGGTTATTTGAAGTTAGAATTACTTGAAAGTGGATTGAATTGTATTCCAGATGAACCGTCAACGTCACGAGAGAAGACAGATTATTTTTCCAATTTTCGAAGACAATATTAATTTTAAACGTGATATGGTTATTGCAATTTAATATTTATTACAGTATTATTTAACGTGACGGCCGCACCGTTGCTCAAAAAACATTAGATTTTAAGGTTTTACGGACGCACCGTTTTCATCAAAAATATGTATTAATTATTTAACGTGTCGGCCGCACCGTTTCACAGCAAAATGTTCAGTAATTATAAAAACTTATTAAATTTCCATCATTTGATGTGTCGGCAGCACCATTTCACAGCAAAATTTTGTATTATTTTTTTAGTTTTTTTTTGGTATTTTAACGTATTTCAAACGTATCAAATTTTGTAAGAATTAGGTAATTTTTAAATGTATTAAATTTTTATAAAATGTATTTATGTATATGCATACGTTTTTTCAAAAATGCGATATATTCACTTATTTGCTTTTAGCAACAATGCATGTACATAATATATGCGTGTACCTATACACTTTATAAAAATTTCCATTTTTCCAAATATAGACTTTCCACATGTAGTTTATTGTGCATTACTGCAAATAATTTCGGGGTTATGTGTGGCACCAATTTCATTTTGCCCAGTTTGTGTCAACGAAAACAATTTTTTTTTTGTAATTTTTTTAATATTTTGTTTTTATTTTGTTTTTGTATATAAATTTTAGCAATATTTGTTTAGCGCAAAAAGAAAAAAAGAAATTCAAAGTTCGATTCAAATTCGAAAGTATATGTAAATGTTTTATATAATGTGTAGTACGTTATGCGCACGTAACGCGTTTAATCGGAAAAAATTTTTAAATTTGAGTATACATATAGTAAGTATTAAAACCCATATGAAAGTAATTTATGGAATATATACATACATATATACTTATTTTGCCGCTACATATGCTGCCGTTGATGGTAGGTATTTGTCGCTGCTGCTGCCAATGTTCGTAGCTTGAACGTTGATGCTGGTGATGTTCGTTAGTGGTGGTGGTGGTGGAAAATGGGGAATATTATGCCGTTACCTAGTGGCGTGGGTTCATATGCCGTTATGGATTTACGCAAAAATTTTCTATTTTATAAGCTTTATTTCGACTTAATATTACCTCTGTTTCTTTTTATTTGTATGTTTTAGTTGGTTTTATTATTTCATAGTTTTTGTATTACCTCTGTTTAAATTATTCGTAGAATTAGTTTCTTGTATTAAAAATTTTCTTTTCTCCCAGTACTTAGTTTTGTATTATTTCCGATTTATTTAATTGTAGGTTTTAGACTGTTTTTAGTATTTAAAAGATTTTACATTATTTCCGTTTAATTTAGTCGCAGTTATTAGGTTTATTTTATTATAATTTTCAATTCTTCTCACCCACTGTCATTTATAACATGCTGTTCAAAAATTCACACACACCACCACTTACCTTCACGGTCACCATGTGGTGTCAGATTTTACCTGCCGCAATAAATAAAGTTGAAACTGCAATAGTTAAGCCTCCCTGCTGTCGCCGTGGAGGTCGCCGCCTCCAAACTATTTCTTTTTATTTGTACTAATATTGACTATTAGGGCGGTTGCGTCCCATAGTTTCCATTTTGAATTAAAAGAAATAGTCACAAATTAAATTATTGGAAAAAATGAAACCTTTATTTTTGCACAACTTAGATAGGCACGTCCGATCACACTCGTGTAAAATTTATTTGTCTTTTTCTCTTTTTTCTTTGTGACGTGGGCTGCAGTTGCATTTGACATGCGCGTTGCCAACTGCCTGCGCCTGTCAAATGCACTTAAGCTCACGTTCCATAGACTAGCTATATAATAATATAATATCCTTACAACCACCAGCAAAGACAACAACAGCAGGGCCCCAACCATAGGCCTGCTGCAAGGAACCCAGCATAGGCATGCTGCAACAGCGGCCACAACCACAAGAAAAGCCACTACGGCACAGCGGTGAGTCTGTTCTAATTATAATAAAAAAAAATTTGAAAAACAAGAAAATTGAGTAATAAAAGATAAAGCAAGCATTAATTTGGTAAAACTTAAATAGAAAAATTTAGAATTAGAAGCTAAGATTTGAAATAGATTTTATATGGGAAAATAATTAAACTTGTTTAACTAGAAACAGGAAAGAAAAATTTAAAGTTAGAAACAAGGATTTAAAATAGATTGGAGATAAGAATATAATTAAACTGAATCAAATGCCTACACAAGAAAAATTTAGAATTAGAAACTCAGATTTAAAAATGGATTTTAAATGAGAAAATAATTAAACCTTAATTAAATGAACAAGGAGATAGAAATTTAAGATTTAAAATAAGAAGATAATTAAATTTAAATAACCGCAAACGAAAAGGGAAATAAGAGTTAGAAAGCTAAAATTTCAAAAATTTAGAATAGGGCAAACGATACTTAATAGAACTTAGAAAAGTAAAGTTTAAACAAAATTACAAATAAGGCGGACCTAAAATGAATTGGTAACCAAAAGAAGGCAAAAGACAATAATTTAATTTTTCTTTGGAAAAATATACATATATTTATATAAATATATAGATACATCTATAAACAAAGGTAAAATAAGATGAAATTACACTAAAATAACCAAAAGTAAAATAAAATATAATACAATAAAATAAAATTTAATAAAATAAATAAAGATTATAAATAGTAATAGTAAGAACACGATAAAATAAAATAAAACACAATAAAATTTAAATAAATATACCAAAAACCAAGTAAATTATAATAAAATAAAATTCGATAAAATAATAAAGATTATAAATATTAATAATAAAAATACAAATGAAATAAAATAAAATGCAATACAAACAAAAACCAAATATACCACTAATTGAATTATAACTATGACGTAAAGTTATAATTACCATTGAGCGTATAATTAAAATCTACAGCCCAAAACTTACAATAAAAATTTAAAATTTTGGCGGTTGCCAACATTTTCTCTTCTGCTATTAGGGTAAATGACGTAATAATGTAATAAAATGAATTTTGTATTATTTTTATTCATAATGCCTTGTCAATAAATATCTTGTAATTTAAAAATGGGGATCCTGATATTCTTGTTTATTTAGAAGGCGAATGTAATACATGTAAGGGGCCACCGAAATTTAGGTGCGTCGGTGGCCATGGTTTTTGAGGGAGGGAAAATGCACCGGACGTCGCAACAACATCCGCGGCGCCCCCTATGTATATTCGGCCCATTCTGGTTCTTTGTTTTTTTTTTTTTTTGTTCTGATTTTCAGCTTTTTTTCTATTTTGATTTTCCGCGTTTGGCAACCGGTAATTTCCGGTTCGGTTAATTTTTTTTTCCTTAGATTTGAAGTTTTGAATCTAGAATTTGAATGTTGTAATGGTCTGTCTGTGACATCCGGTTCTACCGGATGTTGTTTTTAGTCTATTTGAGCGTTTTGAATTAGTTCTGCGCTTTTGAAGGTTTTTTTAAGGCATGATAGGAATTTTTCTGCTTATGGCGCAGGACAGCAGGGTTGGCAAGAACCCCGCCCAGCCGACATGACTAGCCACAGTGCAGCCCTAGATCATGCCGACTGCCTTCCTTGCTGCTCCATTGTAGATGCGATACCATAACAGATGGCGCCCAACGTGGGGCCCTGAAGCGCTGGTCTCGGTGGTCAGTTCGGGTCAACTTGTTAAGTTGACCATCCCACCAGTCCGAGGTGAGCAGCCACCTGCGTTGCGGTGGGATGGTTGAACGGATCAGGTTGTCTGAAGGGGGCAGTAGCGCACGGTCCCACGGGACTTAACGTCGTGTCCTCCGGAGTTTGCATTTCACCCGATGAGGCAGTACTGCACGCACGTAATTTTTTTTTTGGAGATTTGGGGTTTTTGTTGTTCCGGTTTGTTGTCCGTAGTCGGCTTAGTAATATTTATGTCCGCTAACTGGGTTTAATTTTTTTTAGGTTAAAATTTTATAATTTTTTTTCTCAATTCTCTTTTGCCGAATTTGTGTTGTCTCGTATGAGTGTGTGAGTGTGTGTGTTACAAGGACCCCAGCTCATCCCACGTGTCAGGTGGTACTCTAGAATACCACCTGGATGTGACGGGTTGAGCTGGGATTCAGAGCGGCACCCTTTTCTGTCCCACCAGTCTGGGGAGCGGCTTTTGAAACCGCTCCATCCATTGCGGCGGAGGCAGGAGGGGTGTCCAGGTTGAACGGACGGGAGACCCCAACACCCCCATCCAGTCCCAGAGGTGAGCCCCTGGAGATCGCCTTGCGTTGCGGCCGGGTGTGCTGGGACTAAGCTGTGTGTGTCTGGAACTGACCGTAGTGACCCCAACCAGTCCCAGAGGCGGGTCCCTAAGACCCCCTTTTGCGCTGCGGGACATGTATGAGTGATTTTTTTTGTAGCAAAAAAAATTTTTTTTCTATACCTGTGCTTTCTAATGGTGGGATGTCAGCATTCCCATTAACAACTAAATACACAAGTAGTTTTGCGAAACCTATACTGTTTTTAATTGATTATATAACACGTATATTTCAATAACCACTTTCTTTCCAGCTTTTTGATTTTTTTTTATTCGATACGATTATCGAATTAATACTAAATTGAACTTTCGCGAATTTTTTTTTTCAATATATATATATTTTTTTTCTACTAATTGTCTTCTATAATATAGGGTGAATGGGGGGTGAATTCTGACCTTTTTTTTCTCGCCTAACTGCCTTACGTTTTGCTATAGATAGAAGTTTTTTTTTATAACACCAATACTAAAGTTTAACAATTTAATAAATTTTTTTTTTTGATTATAATGTCGCATGTACAGTTGTTTGGGCGAATGGGCCGGAACACTCTGTTCGGGAGTGGAGGCAATTTTAGAGGGAACCAGTTCCGGGGTAGCAATAATAAAGGGGCTTTTCCGAAGGCCAAGCGTCCCCTGGTGATGCACGCACCAGTAGGTAATCGAGACGAAGGTCCAGCGGGGACGAATGCAAACTCGGACCAAAATGACCAGCACGAAAAAATGGATAGACCGGGAAGCACCAGCAATCTTAACGCGCCCCTGATAAACGTGCATAATACTTCGGGATTAATGACCAATGTGTCGACATACGCACTGGACGGAGCTGGTGCTTTGCCACTAAATCATGGGAATTTTGGAGAAGCTACAAGCGATAGGGCGCAAACCCCAGACATCCGTGCCGAAGCTCCACGTGGGGACTCGTAGGTGGAAGTGTTACACCAGCTTTTCCGGATCTCGCAGGAAGAAATGCGGAGGGAGATGGGGACGATTCGAAACAACATGGACCAGCTCAACGCAGCTCTCGAGTCTGCTCAACAATCAGGAACGCTATTAGAACGGAACGTAACCCACTTCCAGTGGTTGTAACCCCGGCGAACCCTGCTCCGAGCAGCATAGTAGTAAAACCCCAGGAGTGGAAAATAATCGTTCGATGGTACTGGGAGCGTTGCGGATTTTCTGTTTAAGGTAAATACCCTGTGCGAGCGTACACAATGTTCTGAAGACCAAATAATGGCGAGTTTCCACCTATTCCTCTCTGGGAGGGCCGAAGAGTGGTACTGGTTGTTTACAAAATAAAACCCAAACACGACTTATGCATTTTTGTGCTATTCACTAAAAAGAGAGTTCGGTATTCTGAAAAGTGACCACGAGATCATGATGGTGATCTCCATGCGTAAGCAGAAGCTAAGTGAGTGCTATGACGTGTTCCACACAGACGTAGTCTCCTTAAATGCGCGCCTAAGATAACCAATGTCAGAGTTCTTAATGATTGACATCATAAAAAGGAACGTCAACAGTAGCCTTAAGCTGATGCTTTTCAACGCGGAAGTGAGAACCCTTCATGATCTACGCGATGTAGCACGCAGAGGGGAACAAGTGCTGAAGGAAAGCAAGTTATTGGGGATCACTTACCCGGGACGTCACGTGAACGAGGCCCGCACGGTAACCCCGGACATGAGGATGGAAGGTGAGGACTGCGAAGCTGACCCACAGATAGAGGCGTTGGAGTATCGACGCAACCGGAAACCGGACTATTCAGGAATCCAGTGTTGGAGTTGTCAGGCCATGGGGTATTCATATATTTACTGTGAGGAACCCGTTAGGAATCCGTTTTGTTTTAAATGCGGGCATAGGGGAGTATTTACCCCATGGTCCGTAGGGCATGGACCATCGTAGGCAGGGAAACCAGTACCCGAGCAAGAAGACGGGGTAACTTCCTTCGGTGTCATAGCTCCCATACCAGCCAGTGCTCGAGGCGTCGTCCCGTGCGCTGAACCAGAGGGTGGGTCTCTCACAGGTACAGGGTTGCATTGAGGTGGTGAGCTTCCGAGGAGTAGTGGGACCCTGGCGAAGGAGTGCCCAAAGGTAATAGTAACTTTCCCTGACAGTACAGATAATTCCAGTAGTTCTGAATCCGATAGTCAAACGTCCTCATCCACAATGGGCGAACCGAGCAGAATTCTGCAACGCCAGCATTGGGATGCCGCTTGCCAGACGCATTTTTCACTTAATCTAGAAGGGAACATAGGTACGAGCGAGTAAGACAGGCGATTTTTGAAAATCAACCGGTATAAGAAAATATTTTGAGGTACAGGAAAAGATATCACCAGAGAGTACAGGAGCATATATTGCTGCAAACCACCACGTTAATGCTTACGGAGGATGAAAGGCCTCTCGTTAAGGCAAAAATCAAAGACAGTTTTATTGTGGGGTTGTTAGACTCGGGAGCCAACGTCTCCATCTTGGGGAAGAATTGTGAGGAATTCCTAAAGGATAACGGCTTCGATTGTCATCCCCTACATGCGTTCATATATACCGCGGGTGGTAACAAGGAGAAAATCTTAAGCTCGACATCTTTACCGGTCACCTTCAAAAATACCACAAAGGTTATTCGTTTTACCTTGTTCCTTAACTTCCCCAAGAAGCTTACTTCGGGGTTAATTTTTGGAGAGCATTTGGTTAAGCTCCCTAAATATTCCCAAGCGTAGAGTGCATAGAGGTTAGCAATGAAGAGGACGAAGAACTTAATCTCCATGATTTGTGACCAACCCGGAGAAGAGATTTACAGAAGATCATAGAGGTGTTTCCTTCATTCCAAAAGTAATTCTGGGGCAAACGATGTTAGTGGAGCATCACATTGACATCACCGGGTCCTATAAAAAGCAAACATTTCCCTCTTTCGCCACCGAGAAAGCCTAAGCTTTTAGCGATATAGACAGGCTACTCGAATTGGGAGTTATAGTGGAATCGAACTCTCCGTGGTGTAGTCTTGTGGTACCGGTCCGGAAACCTGGTAAAGCTAGGTTGTGCATAGATTCCAGAAAGGTAAATGCGGTAACTAAGAAAGACTCATACCCGCTGCCTCATATTAATGGCTTATTGAGCAGACTGAAGAATACGCACTTTATTAGTGGCATTGATCTGAAGGACGCGTTCTTTCAGATCAAATTGACAGAGTCCTCCAAGGAAAAAACAGCATTCGCGGTTCCGGGGAGGCCTCTGTACCACCTTTGGTCTGTGCAATGGACCGCAGACTATGAGTAGACTGATGGACAAGCCAATCCCTTCGCGTCTGCGGAAGAATGTCTTCGTCTACCTGGACGACCTGATGGTATACAGTACGAACTTTGAGGACCACCTGAAGTTGCTGGCGGAGGTGGCAAAGTGACCGACGCAGGTCTGACAATAAACGTAAAGAAAAGCAAATTTTGTCACAAGGAAATTCGATATTTAGGGTACTTGATAGGTAGCGGGTGCTTGAAAGTGGATCCAGGGAAAAGAAGCGATGCAAAACTTTCCGATCCCTAAATCCCCTCGGCAGGTGCGTAAGTTTCTGGCCATGGCAAATTGGTACAGGGCATTTATTACCAATTTTGCTGACTCGAGAGGTCCCTTGACCGACTGCCTTCGTAAGTCATCAGGCCATTTCAAACTTACCGCTGAATCAATAGAGGCCTTCGAAAAACTTAAAGTAGCCTTGAGCTCCGCTCCTGTCTTGGCCCAACCCGATTTGTGCAAAGAGTTTGTAATCCAATGCGACGCTTCCAAAATAGGTGTTGCCGGGGTGTTATTCCAGGTCGATGATGAGAGCGCTGAGCATCCAATCGTGTTCGTTTCGAAAAAGCTCAATATGCTCAACGCAATTATACCGTAACGGAGCTGGAATGTTTCGCCGCCATAATCAGCGTGAAGCATTTCCGACCCTATATTGAAGGATTACCGTTTCGGATTATAACGGACCACTCCAGTCTCAAGTGGTTGATGACTCAGAAGGACTTGAGCGGGAGGTTGACGAGGTGGTCGCTCCTGCTGCAAAGATACGACTTTAGAATGGAACATCGCAAAGGCACCTTGAATGTGGTACCCGATGCGCTTTCGCGGTTTGATGCCGACGAGTTGACTTTCACTACCACACCCGGGGAAATAGATTTAGTCTCCCCTGAATTCAACAGTAAGGAATACCCAGATTTAATAAGGACCGTCACTGAAAACGAGGAGTCGCTTCCGGACTTACGAGTGGTGGATGGTGTCATTTTCAAGAGGGTCAAATTTTGGAAGGTTGTGGAAGGTGAATAAGACTCGTTATGGCGGTTGTGGTTGCCGAAGGGGCTGACGGAGGAAGCCGCGAGATTGGCACATGACGCCAACCAGAGTTATCATGGTGGGTGGCAGAAAACCCTGAAACGCGTTAGGCAAAAATACTTCTGGCCACAGCAGGCTAAGGACGTCAAGGACTACGTCCAGTGTTGTGAGACCTGCAAAGCTATAAAACCCACTAATCAGCAGTCGAGACCACCTATAGGGAGTACCTTTGCATCCGAGAGGCCATTTCAGCGATTATGTTGCGATTTTCTAGGGCCATATCCGGGATCCAAACGGCGAAATCAATTTCTTTTAATAGTTCTCGACCATTTTGTGAAGTATGTTGGGCATGCAGAGAGCTACAACTATTAATGTTATAAATTACTTCGCTTCAGAGATTTTTCCAGCTGTAGGGGTCCCTGAGATTATTCATAGTGACAATGGTAAACAGTTTATCTCGAAGGAAATGAAACAATTTTTAGGAAATTATGGGGTGACACACGTGAGGACGGGGTTATATTCTCCTCAAGCGAAAGCCTCAGAACGAGTTAATAGATAAATTGTTTCTAAAGTAAGAGTTTTGCTGAAGGATAAGCCAGACCATACCGATTGGGATAAGCATATAACAGAGATTTTATCAGTTTTGAGAAGAGATTTCCATACAGCGATTCAGTGCCCTCCATACCCTGCATTACATGGTCAAAATATGGTTCACCATGCCTCCGCGTACAATATTTTAGAGAAAATCGACAGCCCTAGGGAAGACCAGGTTACCATAGCAAATAGAGCCGACAACTTGACTAATATTCGTGAGCAAATCCGTAGAAATTTTGATCAGGCAAAGGATAGGGGAATAAACACATATAACAAGCGCTCTAGGCAAGTCAACTACAAGGAAGGTCAGGAAGTTTTGCGGAAAAACTTTGCTTTGAGTAACTTCAAACAGGGCATTAACGCCAAATTCCTGCCAAAATACCTTAAGTGTCGAGTGCTCCGAAAAATAGGCAATGCATTATATGATCTCGAGGACCTAAACGGGAAATTGATAGGTCGCTTCCACGCTTCGGATATTCGCCCACAATAAACCAACAAGAACGTTTTTTTTTTGCTAAATTACAAATTGATTTTTTTTAATCTACTAATTGGATTTTTTTTACCCTGTCTGGGCGTTTTGGCGGTCGGGGACATCTCGCCCAGTATTCTCCCCGAGCAACGATTTCATAGGGTGCTCGCACGCATTCTCACCGGGAACCGTGAGCAACCTGGCAGTCCAAACTCGGGTTGGACTAGCCTTACGGAGTTTTCACGAGTTCTGCATAACAAATGTCTAATTGCCGCAAAGCCTTTTAACTAAGAAACAAAATTAATTTACTATTTGACTTGTTTTTTTTTTATGGACCTTTCGTTGCTCGGCTAGCTTCGCGGTAGAACTTTGAGACTCTTTTCTTAGGGGTGAGTCGTGCCCCACGTTAATTGACATCGGATGTTCCGGAGAGTGGCTTCCTACAGTTGAATCGGCTTCCTGTTCACCTCATCGTCAGGTCTTCAAAGCGAAGCAGTTTGTTATGGTCCACTTGGGAGATTCACCCTTGGAACCTACCAGTTGGGTAGTGATAGGGAAAAGGTTACGATTCACCCTCACTCATGTCTGCCTGGGGTGGTTAAAACAAATTTTTGTTAATTTCGCGCGGGTGGCATCGCCAAAAAATCCAATGGAGTGAGAAAATTCGCAATAACGGCAACCACCATGGCGTAACTATACATGGTGACAGCTGACTTGTAGTTTTTATACGATTATATATATACAGAAAGAAAAGTGCGATTAAGCTCGTCGGTGGTGGTTGCCTCGTTTTATGGAGTGCGCGAATAAGCTTTGGTTGTCCTATTAAAAACTAATTATTTACATGCAACAACTGATAGAAAAAAATTCATCTAAAATAGTGAAAAACATTCTTAATAATTGACGTCGCCGTTTTCAACAAAAGTTTACGCGTAAATACAGAAAATCATTTTGAATATTGCGCTGATTTGGGTTATCGAGGGAGCAATTACTCAATTACTTTCCCTATGTACACATCGAGCGCAGGCCGGGATTAGAGAGAAATAATTGAGATCGCGCGGTGACCGGACCTACTTGAGAGCTAAATAAAAAGGAAGAAAATTTAAGTGTAGAAGATGTACGAAAGTGAGGGAGGAATTGGTATTTGTGGAGAATTTTTGCAGCACAAGAAATTGCTTGGAAAACATTGCGCAATTACATGATACACAACTTAAAATGATGGCAAAGTGTTAAAAAAAAGTTTAAAGCACCAATAAATAAAATTGTGTTAGTTGGGAGTTAGTTAGAAGAAGAAAAATCAACAGTTTTGCATGGTGCTATTTAAAAAAAGGCGCAAGAAGAAGCAGACGATTGCGAAGTTTTTTTCTTCACGTGGAAAATTTGTTGAATTCCTCAAAACTTTTGATTTATGCTTTACATGTGCAGCAATATTGACAAATTCATAAGCATAAATTAACCATATAATAACGTATAAGACATGAACACATGCATAAACGCGTGCGAGCATTATCCGCCGTATAACTTCGAAAATCACCTATTCATCCCATGCACATTCATGCATATACATACATAAATTGGCTTAAGACCGCTACAGCAGGCAACACCGCCAATATTGTACTCCACAGCACCACCAACGCCCCAACGATTGGCCACAAGAAGCAGGCGATCGCATCACGATTCCGCCCACAAAGACAGGCGGCCGCAAAAACCACCAGCAATAACAACAACAGCAGGGCCGCCAAACATAGGCCTTCTGCATCGAAAATATTGTTTTAAAATCAGCGCGCTAATCAACAACACCGCGCGCTAGCACCAAAATCAGGCGGCCACAATAACCACCGTGCGCTACCACCCCCAACTGCGCAACATGGCGCGCTACCCTCAGCAATAGCGCCAACAAAACCACGCGCTACCACCATCCACAGCGCCAACTCCGCGCGCTAATACCATCATCAGCGCCACAACAGCGCAACAACGCGCTGCCACCATCATCGACAGCGGCACCGAGCCATAACCAGCAACCACCAGACATAACCAACAACCACCAGCGCGCCCAACACGAGTGCTAACATCATC
Organism: Eurosta solidaginis; assembly: GCF_040869045.1. Taxonomy (NCBI): domain Eukaryota; kingdom Metazoa; phylum Arthropoda; class Insecta; order Diptera; family Tephritidae; genus Eurosta; species Eurosta solidaginis. Next base: position 100,205,782 of record NC_090320.1, on the reverse strand, counting down.
GGCTGCGCCAGTTTCGAGCGACACCATCCACCAGCGCACCACACCGCGTGTGCTACCATCCTTAGCGCCATCTTCGAATGCGACCACCACCAGCGCTCGACTGCGCGCACGCTACAATACTCGACTGTGCCATTTTCGGGCCCAACAACCACCAGCGCTCCACCGCGCGCTATTATCCTTAGCGCCATCTTCGAGTGCGACAAGCACCAGCGCTCCACAGCGCGCACGATACCATACTCGACTGACCCATTTTCGAGCGACACAACCACCAGCGCTCCACCGCGCTCTACCATCCTTGGCGCAATATTCGAAGCACCAACCACCAGCGCACCACACGCCCACGCTACCATTTTTGATGGCGCCATCTTCGAACGCAACAACCACCAGCGTGCCACACCGCGCGCGCTACCATACTTGACTGCGCCATCTTCGAGTGCGACAACCACCAGCGCCACCAACTACCAACCACCAACCACCGGCAACGACAACCACCAGCAAAGACAACAACCATAGGCCTGCTGCAACGAACCCAGTATAGGCATGCTGCAACAGCGGCCACAACCACAAGAATAGCCACTACGGCACAGCGGTGAGTCTGTTCCAATTATAATAAAAAAATTTTTTGAAAAACGAGAAAATTTAGTAATAAAAGATAAAGCTAGGATTAATTTGGTAAACTTAAATAGAAAAATTTAGAATTAGAAACTAAGATTTGAAATAGATTTTATATGGGAAAATAATTAAACTTGTTTAAATAGACACGTTAACGGAAATTTTAAAGTTAGAAACAAGGATTTAAAATAGATTGGAGATAAGAACATAATTAAACTGAATCAAATACCTACACAAGAAAAATTTAGATTTAGAAACTAAGATTTAAAAATGGATTTTAAATGAGAAAATAATTAAAACTTAATTAAATAAACAAGGAGAGAAAAATTTAGAGATAGAAATATAAGATTTAAAATAAGAAGATAATAAATTTAAAAAAGTGAAAACGAAAAGGGAAATGAGTAAGAAAGCTAAAATTTCAAAAATTTAGAATAGGGCAAATGATACTTAATAGAACTTAGAAAAGTAAAGTTTAAACAAAATTAAAATTAAGGCGGACCTAAAATGAATTGGTAACCAAAAGAAGGAAAAAACAATAATTTAATTTTTCTTTGGAAAAAAATATATATATATGTATATATTTATATAAATATTTAGATACATCTATAAACATCTATAAACATAGGTAAAATGCACTAAAATTAACAAAAATAAAATGAACTATTGTAACGAACCCCGTTAGTCGGGTTTATAGCTGAGGTATAACTCAGCGAACGGGTTCGCCTATACAATAAAAGATGTAAGTTAAACGTTGTAAAAAATGATGATTTATTTCAATCCTTTGGAAAATCTATATACATATGTATATACGTATGTGATTATAATACGTTTAATCACCGAGTGTTTTACACGCCTCGGTGGTATGCCTGGTGAATATACGTAATCGGTGAGCGTTTTACACAACTCGCCGGATCCCTAGTAAAATACGTAATCGGTGAGCGTTTTGTACAACTCACCGGATCCCTAGGAAAATTCGTAGTCGTCGAACGTTTTACACGACTCGGCGGTATACCTATCATAAACAGCTGAAGTTCGACACCACCAGCTGCTCCGTAGTGGATGTTCAACACAGCCCACTATATACCTCACTCTACCACTTCTAAGCCAAGAGTCCCTTGTTCATGAATTTTCCGCTCCTTGTATACGATTTTTAAGTCGGCTTCCGTTGCTTTACAATAAAAGTTCTTAAAACTAAGCTAAGCATCCTAAATGTATATTTGTACGCATGTGTGTTCGCTATCGTTTGATAATTCCATTTCTCATTGTTCGCTTATACGTAAGTATGTATGCTTGTTCATAATTATGTGAGTTCTTACACTCTCCGATAAAACTTTTCATCTCCTATGTATGATTTAATTTGTATTATCATTATATATGTTTTAAAATGTATGCATGATTGTACACAGTATATTTAATTCCAAATGTATGTACATATATGTTGTAGCATTCACTCATTAAGTTATTCATTCATTTGTACAAACATATATTTCAACCCGTTTTGAAATGTCTTAAAATATATTGACTCTTACATACATATTCATACAATTGTACATACGTATATTTTTGTAGCATTCACTCATTAAGTTATTCATTCATTTGTACAAACATATATTTCAACCCGTTTTGGAATGTCTTAAAATATATTGACTCTTACATACATATTCATACAGTTGTACATACGTATATTTTGGCTCGCTTTGGTACGGCATGAGATTCTATTGACATATTCATTCATTAGTACAAACATATATTTTGTACACCATGCATCATATGGCAACCTGAGCCTTCGTATGACACTGTTTAGAGCTTGCTCGCGACAAGCCTTTACCTGTAGACAAATTATTAACATGATTCATTTATGCTTGCGTTGCACATTCCACAGCCAATTTTAATTATGCTTAGAATGCAATGTATATGTGTGTTATACTTAGCTTGTAAGTATTAGTGTAAGTAAGTATTTTAGCTCTTAGAAATTTTGTATAAAAGCAAACAACTTTTGAATAAAGAACAGAGTTCAACCTGCTGCCGTTTCAATTGGCAGTAAATTCTATTTGGTGCCGCTAACTGGGCACTGCAACTTAGATTTCGATTTTCTCTTATCCACAAACATTACAATGTATAAGTAAATTTATTTCCTATGTGTAAATTATTATAATTCAGTTTATAATTGAAAAGTGTATTTATATATATGTATAAGTAAGTTCATTATATATAAATTATTATAATTCCGTTTATAACTGGAAAGTGTATGTACATATATAATTGAAAAGAAAATTGCTCTCTCGGCGAACGAAAATCATACTCTACAAGTCACTTATCGTACCCGTCCTGCTATATGGGGCAGAAGCATGGACCATGACAACAGCAGATGAAGCGGCTTTGGGAGTGTTCGAGAGAAAAGTTCTTCGAAAGATTTATGGACCTCTACGTGTTGGCGATGGCGACTACCGAAGAAGATTTAATGATGAGCTGTACGAGCTATACGCAGACATCAACATAGTCCAGCAAATTAAAACGCAGCGGCTGCGCTGCCTAGGCCATGTTATGTGAATGAAAGATGATGCTCCGGCCAACAAAGTTTTTCTATCGGAACCCGCCTATGGAAGCAGAGGTAGAGGGCGGCCCCCACTCCGTTGGAAGGACCAGGTGGAAAACGATTTAAACTCCCTTGGTGCGACCAATTGGGGCCGGCTGGCGGAGCGAAGGAGCGACTGGCGCGCCTTGTTGGACGGTCATAACCGTTTGGACGGTTATGCGCCAATTAAGTAAGTAAGTAAATTCATTATATATAAGGTATTATAATTCAGTTTATAATTGAACAAACTAAATTTGTTGAAGACCCAAAAGCCTGTAATTTTGGCCTCTGACCAGAAACGTTCTTCTTTGTTTAGTGTGACGATGTTTGTTGACTGCTTGCACCACTTCTTCCGGGAGTGGGGTTATCCCACTGTAGTTGCGCCACTCTGCGGTTTGCTCGTTCGGTGCGTCATTTTGAGCTCGATTTCTTCGACCACCTCTGGGCTGATTGGTCCTGGCTCGGTATTGATGATTTCTTCGAGCCAGCTCTCCATCCACTGTTCGTTCGCACAAACGCTTAGCGTATCACCAGCTACGTTCACCTCTTCCTCGGCTGCGTCGCATATTTGTAACTTTTGTGGGGGAGGGGTTTCCTCGCTGCCACCATCGTTGTAGATGCGTATGCGCACGTTCCCGTTCCTTTCGTATTCTAAGAAACCGTTGCCCGATCGGTGATTATCCACCATGATTCAATTACAAGAGGTTTCGGATGTAGATTTTTTTTTTTAAATTTGACACTCCGCACTCATGGTTGTTTTTAGGAAGGAGAGGAAAAAGGGGAAGAATTTAATTCCGTTTTCAAAAAGGTACTAAAATTTTACAAAAATGTATGGATAGAAGTTGCTAATAATGTTTTAAAATAGCATATAATATAACGAAGGTAATGAATTTTTTTTCCCGGTTTTTCATTGTGAGTTTGAACTCCAGTTAAAGTTGACTAGAATTTAACCCTGCCACTTCGGCCGCTTAAGCAGAGATGAGATTCAAAATTTTATGTTATTGAACAAAGTGGCAAGGTTAAACTTTAGTCAACTTTAACTGGAGTTTAAACTCCCAATGAAAAACCCGACATTGGTATGTTATTTGCAAAACTAGCCCGGAGGTACAGTGTTGAATTTCCTATAAGCGGTTTGCTACGTTCCACTGGCCTTTGTCGTTGCGTCTTCTCTGTGCGCTTAATATTAGCAATACCAAGTAAAATAAAACTCATAGTTTAAGTTACCGTTTCTAGAGAAAACCCACCTTTAATACCTTCTCTTAGTTTTTTGGACATTTAATAAAAATTGTTTAAATTTTTAATCCGAAAATACATTCGATATTTGAAAAAAAGCTTTTTGATATTTAAATTTATGTTCAGATATTCGGCGCATGATAATAAATTTTGCAAATAAGATGACACACACGAAGTACCGTTGCCGTAAAATTTAATAAACACTGATTCCAGCAGCTGTATTTGTTTTAAAAAACAGTTGTTTGGCTTAAGAAGACCACCTTTGGACAGGCAATCAACATAACTATTCGAGGGCTCATTTTCAACGTACTCCGTAAGACCTAGTTTTCGAATTATATATCCGGCGACACATTCCAATGCATCTTCTTGGGGAGAATGTGGAGTCTTGAAAACCAATCTCCTCTCCAGGAAGGAGTGTGGTTATATCTTCAACCGACAATTCATCCATTGAGATGCACTCGGTTTCATCAATTTCCTCGTTTCCGCGAGCTGCGAGAATTTCCGTGTTACGAGCTAAGGAAAGAAATTAGAATTAGTTATATAGATATTACTTATGTGTTTGTGTGTGCATATCAACATTCAATTTACCCAATAAATATTTTCGCAGCTATACTTGAACTGCATTGGGCTTGGTTTGTCATGAAGACCACCTTTGGTACGCATCGCGCCGAAAAAATGTTTAATGATATCCTGATTAAGTCGGTAAGTTAAAATGTATTCAAGGCCGTATTCATCCTGAATAAACTGATGCAACTATCTGAGGGAATTGTTGTTTATAAGTATGGCGTTCTGAAAAGGCAATAATGCTAGGCTAGAGTTTCCTGCATGCACACATCCATTCGCTATAATGTCTGCAATTGCTCATTTAACGGCATTCCGAAAGGCTTTTTATTTGCAATTAAAAAATATTTTAATTTTTAACGTTTGAGAACAAAATAAACTATCAAAAGTATATAAGTGTACCCAATTTGTACTTTTTTCTTAAAAGTTAAACTTTAAATACGTTTTTAAAATTGTTGTTCAATGTTCTGAAAGGAGTTTAAAAAGAAGTAACACCTTAAGTTGTAGGAGCAATGTGGGAGTTTGGAAGGTGAAAAGTACAGGGTGACATCATGCTACATGGGTAAACTTGTATACTTAAATCATGATTATCCACCTCCTTCACCTCTACTGAGCCGCGTCGGCTGGGCTCTTCTTCTTCTGAAGAGACGCTTATGGGTGTCGTCGATCTCATCACCTCTTCTCCGCCCTCGCTGTCGCTGCCAATGGTGATTGCGTCTTCTTCCTCACCATATTTCTCCGTGTTGGCGTCACTTTTAGTTTCTCTAAGCTGACCGTATTCACTGCCGCACTCACTTTCGCTGTCGCTCTTATCCTCGATTCGGTTTTATCTAAGTGCCGTGGCCGTATGCGGAAGCCACCCTCACTAGTGTTTTTTATTGCAAATTTATCACACCTCTCCATGGCTGCTGCTTGACTCGAAATGGTTTTAATGTCCTTTTGCATCGTATTGTTTTGCCATGATGAGTTGCCATCGCGTGAAAGCTGTAAATTATGTCGCAATACCCTCTAATCGTAACCCGAACCGTGTTGGTATTTTCTTCTTCAAATTTCCAAAGGTTTTCAATTTCGCAAAATTTCGTATGTTTATGTGTATAAATGTACGTGTGAGTTTGCTAATTTCTTACACAGAGAAAAAAAGCTGGTAAAATCAACCAAACTATGGGTAGAATCAACCAAAATTACTGTAAATTCTTATCCATTACTCGAAGCTGTTAATTCAACATCCTGAAACAACAGTATTTGGCAGTTAAAACAACGAAACATCTGTTGTCTTCATATTAACAGTAATCCTGTTAAATCAACGTATTTTCGTCATTTTGAAATTGACAGCTTGAACAACAGTAATTTCTGTTGTCCTAAAAACAACAGTGTTTGTGTTAAATTAAAAGAGATTCCTGTCAACTTGAAAATAAAAGTTTTAACTGTGGAAATAACAGATAGTCTGTTAGCTGTAAAACACCCGTGAATTCTGTTGAAATAAAAGATATGGTGTTAGTTTTAAAACAACTATGGATACTGTTAAAATAACAGCCATATCTTTTAATTTCTAATCTACCATAATACACGTTGAATGAACAAAACGCAGTTAAATACTGTTTTGAGTTTTATTTTATTTATAAAACGTCTTTAATAGTAAAATACAAATATTTATTGTAATTTTTAAATAATGTTAAGGAATAATATTGTACATATTAAAAAAGTTACAATTGTTTTAGTCGTACATAATTAGTCGTGAAATAATACCCAAATGAGCAATGACGCTATGGAAAAAAATAGCAATTTTGTTTTATTGTATTTTATTTAATTTTGCTGTATTTTATTTTATTTTATTTTATTTTCATTTTACTTTAATTAATTTTATTTTGTTCCATATAATTTTATATTATTTCATTTTGTTTTAATTTACTGTTTTTTATTTATTTTTTATTATTTTATTTATAAATCTATTATTTATTTTATTTTGCCTGATATTATTTTACTTTAGTTTATTATATTTTTATTTATTTTATTGTATCTCATTTTGTTTTATTTTATTTTGTTTTTGTTGTTGTTTTTTATTGTATTTTATTTTACTGTATTTTATTTTATTTTATATTATTAGAAAGTACAAGTATTGTATTTCGTTTTGTTTTATTATTTTATTTTATGTTATAATTTTATTTACTATGTTTTTTTATTTTATTTTCTGTTATTTACTTTTTTGTAATTTATTTTGTTGTATTTCAGTTAATTTTATTTAATCACATTTTATTTTATTTTTTCATTTTATTGATTATTTTAATGTTTATTTTATCTTATCTTATCTTATTTTAATTTAATTAATTTGTTATTTATTTTGTTGCATTTCATTTCTTTTTTTTTTGTTTTTTGCATTGTATTTTATTTTATTAATTTAATTTTGTTTTATATTATTATGTTTTTAATTTGATTTAACTGTATTTTATTTTGTTTTATTTTATTATAAAATGCAAGTATTTCACTTCGCTTTATTTTATTTAATTATTTTACTTCTTTTTATATTATATATTTTATTTTATTTATGTTATTGTAATTTATTCTATTGTATTTCAGTTTTTTTTATTTTATCATATTTTATTTTATATAACATTGTTTTTTTATTTTATTTCATATTTCAATTTACTATAACTTTGTTTTAATCTATTCAAATTATAAAATTTATAATGGTTTCAGTCGTATATAAGATGAACCATTAGACATTGTATGAATTTTAATAGGAAAACTAATAAAATTTTCAATTTAATTTACAGAAAGTACTTTAGTATTTTTTCTGGTAAGAAAAGCTTGATAGTGTTCATCAAAGCTGTGAACTTCTATTTCCGATGAAATAATATGTACTTTTTTATTTAAATCAATAACTATGTATTGAGTTTTATGTACATACAACTTATCATTGAAAAACAAGCACAGATAGAAATTAATTTTATATAAAGTTCCCTTGTATACAATTTCTTTTAAAAATATAAGGGTTTTGACATCAAAATGCAGTTTTATGAAAATTTGCACACGTTTTGAAATTTCTTCATAACTTATAGATACATTATACTCAAATTCAAGCGGAATGCTACACTTAAATATAAAATTAGAAATTTGAAAAGAAACTTTTTTGGCGAGTGAGTATGCGCCATTACGTCTTGAAGTAATATTACTCATATAATTTTTTAGTGATTTATGCTTTGCTTCATATCGCATACACATTTTTTTAATGGCCCTGCCATTTTAACAATACTTGCATAAATCACCATAAAATGATGCTTTGGTTTTAATTTTCCAAAAAATTTGATATGAGGTTTGTGATGTTTGAATATGGTTTGCTGTAAAGTTTCTAAATTTTCATCACTCAGAGAAGAAAGAAGGCACAAATCTCTTATCTTTATAAGAAGGGTTAATAGTTTCCATAATTTGTCGTTTCGGGGAGCTTTATCGCCAATAATTAAAGGAAAAATATGTAAAAATGTTTTTGCCTCCGATGCTGTCATTCTAATACATCCTTTTTTCAGATTAATCGAAGTCAACGGGCACGAAATTTTAACTTCTAACTCCCCATACGGAAATACCCTTATTCGCATATTTAAAAAATCTAAAGTAAAGTATTTCTTCTCTAAAAAATATAAAATGCTTTTTGCTAAGTTCGTAACGGCATACCCCTTCAAAAATGTCGTGCATTATATCTGCACAGTAATTAGAATTGACATGAAAAGTTTTGATCTCATTAAATATTGAGTTTTCAGAAATGCCGGATTCCTTTGCATTATTAATTTCTAAATCAGTTTTATAACTATCTTCATTTCTCAAAAATTATGGGTATTCTTTTGTATCTTTCTGCATATCTTCTTTTTTTCTCCTACATAAACGGCAGTATTTGTTGGAACTGAAAGATTTAGAAAATCCGAGAATCGTTTTATGACCTAAGTAATCCCATTATACTAAACCTAAAATGAAAAACACATGACAAGTACTTCCACTGCTATTAATTTTGATGCCTTCTTCTTCTAAGTGCCTTATTTCTTCTTTGAGTGCATACAACGTTTTGTTACTTCCGTAAGCTTTGATCAATGTAGATTTGAAAATACTTACTACAAATATAAAGTTAAGATGTGCAGTTAAATGATCAGGAATTGTAGGAAAAGATAAATATATTCCGCATATGGAATCTTTAGAATTACGACTTCCTAGTGGATTATTGATTTCAAAGTCACCTGCTATTTTGTTAATACCTATTACAGCTTTTTTTCTTTATATAAGGAACCGTTAACAAAGCTTGAATAATTTTTACTTTTCTCTAAAACCTCTATGTTTTCTATTGTATCCGTGAGAAGTGTGCCAACTTCTAATATTTTTCTTATGCAATATCTTAACTTAAATACATATGCTTCTGATTTTGACTCTTTTAAAACTGTACGACCCGAAGCAATTTTTTCTGCTATTTCATTGTTTACAGTATATGTGTAAAATTGTTCAAACATATCATTTTGACTTAAATATTGTGTAAATGTATGCTCGCTTTGTATATTTTTTAATGGGTTTGACAGAATATTTAGGATTTCTGTAATCTGTGTAGGATTTGAAATACAAGATGTGACATTGGGAACAATTATTTGACAAGAATTGGTTATTTTGGATTGAATATATACATATAGCGTCCTTACGCGAGAAATTATCTTTTGCATACAATTCACATGTTAAGCTTAAAGCACATTTATGAATTTCATCCGAAAAGTTAAAGTTAACATTGCTCAGATTGTCATTTACAGATTCGGAAGCATTTGGCAGCGATGCTAAGGCAGTTTTATTGTAATTTTTCGGCTCATTGGAAAAGTTCAAGTTATCATCCTCCTCGCCAAGCAAATTTAAGTGTTTTGCAAACGAGTATTTACTGGAGAAATGCTGAAAACAATTTCTTTGACAAAATTTAAAAACTCCATAGTTTTTGAATTTATAAAAATCTTTAAAGTGTTTCAAGATTTCCTTAACACTTTCAAACTTTTTACTGCACACGAATCATACAAAAATTTTTAGTAAAGCAATTAATTATCGGCTAATAAAGTATTTAAGTGCGAAACTAGACCTGATACTTTTGGTGAGATTTCGTAGTATGGAGTTTTAATCTTATAAAAAAATTTCTATGAAGTTCCAAACGCCTTTGAAATATAACGGATATTGAAAATTTAAAACGTGAAAAATTTTGAAGCACATATCTAAGCACTTAACGAAGTAACTTAAACTTTAGCGCGTCACAGTATACAAAAAACTCTGTAAGTTTAATTGGACTTTCACCAACTACAATTATTATTGGCTGCAATGTACCATTTTGGCGTTCAAAACGTCGCCTCATATTCAAAATTCCTTCCTCTAAAGTTGACGTTGGCGAAATGCGTAAAACAAAACAGTCCATGGCTTCAATTATGGTGACTTTCTTCAGCTTTCCATTACTTTTATATTTCGCTGTAGGAGTGATAACTGCATTAAGTAAGAGTGCTATAATGCAGTTTCTTGAATCTAGATACAAGTAAAAAAAATCATTAGTGTTTTTTTTCTAGAACCACTTTAAAAAAATATACTCACTGTCGTCTATTGATTTGTAGTCTAGCTTGGAACATAGTTCCCTGGATGGTTTGTCCTTTATCTCGTCACTAAATATTTTGGGGACGTGGGGTAAAAATTTCTCCCACATTGCAAAAAATGAAACCTCTGTGTTTTTAAAAATCATGTTGAAATCGGGTTCAATCTGAAATTAATTACTATAACATACATAATGTGTTATTCAAAATGTTTACCAGAATCGGTCCTAGGGTGGCATTCTTATAGCGTGGCCACTCGGAAACTACATCCCCAATATCTAAATTTATTATGGACTTTCTTCTTGCCGTGAAGGTTCGTTTCCACTTTTCCTGAACTTCCTCTAGTGGCGAGTCGTTATATTTCAGCCAAGATTTAAATATTTCGAAAACGTTGTCATCCACTTCATCGGAGGAGCTTCCACTGTCTTCGTAAAACGACTCTGTGCCCGTTATGGTGCTAGATGAACTTGTTAGTGATAGTCTACGCTTTTTACGGGCATTGAAATAGCGGTCGAAAAGCTTTCCCGAGGGTTTTTTACCACGACGACAAATCTATGTAGCCTATTGATCATTAAATAAAAAAATATTACAAAAATAATTGAAAACTGACGAAGTCAAAGTTGGAATGACATCGAACCTACAAATATCCAGCTTTAGATTTTATGAACTCACCACATTTTCTCCTCGAAACTGAGAGCAAATACAATCTGGCAAAGCCTCCATATCTTTGATCAACAGCTTCTGCCCGCCAGATAAGCAATTGTCTATAATGCAATTCACAACGTCTTCTTGATGTTTTGGCGTTGTGTTTTATTGTTCTCATAGTATTCCAAAGCGTCTTGACCAGCAGGTGTTTTTATCAAAACAGCTCTCAAATCCTTATAAATGTATAAATAAATAAAGCTTTCCATTAAAAAAGGTTTACATTGCCGGGCGAAATATAATGCAACGTAGCAGTTGTTTGACCAAAATGCATCATATTACAATTGTATTCACAAAAATAGCAGTCACAACTTTTTAAACATTGTTTGGTTATTAATTTAATAAATTGTATACCGAAAACCGAACGAACTAATTTTTAAAACGCGTTTGAAAAAAGTAGGAAATTTTAGACGTTTTTGATAAAATTCATAAAAATTCAAAAATTTTTACTAGGAATTTTCAGAAAATGTTTGGGCACGCAGTTTTGTAGTTTTATCAATTTTAATGAAACAAAAATAAAGTTTGAAGTTTGTAAAAGTCAACATTGATTTTTAGATTTTTTTCAATAATTTTGACTGCTTTTTTTGTGATCACAGGTACACATACAGACACTGAAAATAATACCTGTGAATTAAGACCGCAATTTCGAAGAATTGGAGACTCCAACTTGTTATGGATGCACATTTTCAATGGAAGCAGTAAGGAAGGCGGTCGGCATGATGTGGTGGTGCACAGTGGCTAGTCATTGTCGGCTGGGGCGGGTCCTTGCCAACCTTACGCTTTCAAAACGCTTAAAAATTCAAAAGAAAACGACATCCGTCCGAACCGGATGCCACGGACAGACCGTTACAACATTCAAAATTTTAAATTCAAACAAAAAGAAAAAAATCTGACGCAAAAAAAATTAACCGAAACTAACCGAACCGGAAACGACCGGTTACTAAACTCTGAAAATCAAAAAAAATGCTGAAAATAAATACAAAAGGATATAAACAAAAAGGGCCGAATATAACTTGGGGGCGCCGCGGGTGTTGTTGCGACGCCCGGTGCATGTCCCACCCTCAAAATCCATGGCCACCGACGCACCTAAAATTTCGGTGGCCCCTTACCTGGTAACCCTACGTGCCTTCTAAATAAATGGCGACGCCAGCATTCCCATATTGTTAACAAATTTATTCAAGTTTCATTATTACTAATATAGCATTTCTTTATATAAACTTCTTTTGATCTTACTGCAAGGGTCTTTTTTTTTATATATATATTTATGCTTATAAATATTCTTATTTAAAAAAAAAAGTAGCAATCAAAAATGCGTGCCGAATTGGAGAGGAACTTTTTTTTTTGTAAGTTTTTAGAAAAATTATTGTGAGGTGCGTTTTGTGACGGTTCATTGAATGTAATAATAATTGGTTTGTTTTTATAATCTAATATATTATATATATAATAAAATTTTTGTTTGTTTTTTTTTGGTAGAAATTTGGTTAAATGCCCTTTTCTTTTTTTATCCACAAACCTATCTTAGGGCTGTACAGTTTGGATACAACTTCCGATAATTGGGGCCCCCTTACAAAATTAATATGTTGTTGTATTAGACTTACTTTGAGTTTAACAAAACATCAATTTGGTATAACACATAGTATAATGACACTAATATGTACTATGTACTAAGAAATTTGTTATAAACGCAACTAAGACTAAATTTGGGGTAAATCATACTCCTTAAAAAAAATTGTTTTACATGTTCAAGTAAAACGTAAGCTCTTAAATTCATAGAAAAATTACCGGAGTCATTTACCTGTTCAGGTAGAACGTGAACTTTTAAATTTATGGTAAAATTAACGAAATCGTTTTACAGGTTCAGGTAAAACGTGAACTTTTTAAACTTATAGTAAAATTAATGAAATCGTTTTACTTGTTCAGGTGAAACGTAAACTGTTTTGTATGTATCAGTCAGTGCTGGTATTGTTTTGGGTTTAGTTCAACTCAGTCAAAAAAATGTATACAAATTTTGTTTTTTGTTGATAATGTAAGCTAATCCGCATTACTCGTTATTTGCGTCCCTTAATATAAATTTAATGCGTTTTAACTGATAATGCAATTGGACTTGAATTACCAATAAAACTTTATTCCTTACCGAAACAATATCAATACTTTTTACTCATTCCAAAATCATGTCCGCAACAATTGCATTAATTAAAGAAGTAATAGTAAAATTTTACCGTAACGCAAAGCAAATTTTAATACCTGAAACACTTTTTTTTTGTTTCACAGGCAGTACAAATTGCCTACCTATGACCATTAGATATGCTTTGTTTTATTTTTTTGTTAATTTTTCAGTATGCAACAATTTCGAACGTATAACAAGAATTGCTTTCTTAACTTTTCATTTTCTTCGCTCATTATGCATATTGCATTCGTATTCATATTCGTTTTAATTCTATACTAGGGTGATATCCTTAAATTTGAATATGTTTGTATACTAACATTATATAATGTTGCAGAGTCAAAAAAAAAATTTAAAAGACAAGGTTGAGGCTACAAATACGTATATTTGGTGCAGTAATGGAACGAACTCACCGCTTTACCCGCTGATATTCGTTGTCGCAATTGGCCTGGCCGCAGGCCTATGCTCGCTGCCCTGTGGTTGTCATTGTAGCCGGTTTATTGCAGCCCGTATGGACGCAGCTAATAAAGATGCGCTAGTATTATTATCGCCGGTATGGACGCAGCTGATAAAGATACGGCTAGTATTGGTGTCGGTGGTACCGCCTGTTGTAGGTGTTATCATTAATGGCCTCGGACCAATGTTCGCGGCCCCGTTGTGTGCGTTGCAACTGGTGGTGGCGGTACGTCTGGTGGTTGTTGCGCTCGCGGTCGGCGCCAATAAAAGCGTTGGGGAAGGTACTACCGATGGTGATGCTCGTGATGATAGTGGGCGCCGTTGGTGGTGGTTGGCGCTTTATCATATGCTACTTGAAATGCAGGTAAGATTTGGTGTACGATGAACAATTGTTGGTTATTAGTGGAGGATTATTTACACTGCCTTTGATAAGTCTTTTGATTCCATGGTGCCTTTAACTCGTTTCCTTTGTAGCTGCGGAGCTTACTGTCGCTGCATTTCTTCCAGACGCGTCACGATTGCGATTTTAATAATATCAAATGTTGCTTGCAGAAAATTAATTCAGTTTTATGTTCGAAAAATAGTATAGGATTGTTTTCATATGTACAATGCTTATCGGCTTAAAAACAATTCAATTTAAAGTACGCTTAGCCCTTAATTGGAAAATTTAAGAGCACAAAATCACCACGTTTAACCAACTCAGCTCGAAAAAGGAAAAGATCTTTTTTCTTCCTCCGGAACTCGTGCTCTTTTTTTTCGTTAGCGATCGCCCGTCTGTCTTTTTCCTTGTTTTTCGATACTTTTTATCGCAACTTTCGCCACATCACTAGGTGTGTTCGCGTAAACACGCTCCCAAGTGGATCGTAGCCGTAGACCGTAGCAGCAGACCGTAACAAACCTGCTTCGCTTTGAAGACCTGACCATGAAGCGAACAGGAAACCGGATCATCTGTGGGAAGCCACTGCCAGGGATCTCCGACGACAAGCAACGTGGGGCACGAATCACCCCTGAGATAAGAGTCTCAAAGTCCTACTACGAAGCTAGCCGGGCAACATTGGTCTATCAAAAAAAAAAGTTAAGTCAAGTTGGGAATAATTTCTGTTTCCTAGTTAAAAGGGCTTTGCGGCAATTAGACATTTGTTATGGAGAACTCGTCAAAACTCCGAGAGATGATTACTAGTGGGTATCGCTCCCACAGGAAGGCAAAATAAAAAAAGGTGTAGACATTTTGATCTGGAGAACTCGTCCAAACTCCGAAAGGCTAGTCCGACCTAAGCGTGAACTGCCAGGGTGTTCACGGCCCTCGGTGAGTACGGGTGTGAACATCCTATGAGGTCAGTGCTCGGGGAGAATACTGGGCGAGATGTCCCCGACCGCCAAAACGCCCAGACAAAAAAAGTCCAATTGGAAGGTATATAAAAAAAGTCAAATTGTAATTTGGCAAGGAAACGTTTTCTGGTTCATTGCGGACGAATGTCCGAAGCGTGAAAGCGACCTATCAATTTCCCGTTTAAGTCATCGAGATCGTACAGTGCATTGCCTATTTTTCGAAGCACACGGCACTTTAGGTATTTTGGTAGGAATTTGGCGTTAATGCCCTGTTTGAAGTTACTTAAGGCAAAGTTTTTCCGAAAAACTTCCTGACCTTCCTTATAGTTGACTTGCCTAGAGCGCTTGTTATAGGAGGTTACTCCCCTATCCTTGGCCTGATCTAAATTTCTACGGATCTGCTCACGGATATTAGTCAACTTGTCAGCTCTGACAAGTTGACTAATATCCGTGAGCAGATCCGTAGATCCGTAGGTTTATCTTTCAGGAAAATCCTAATCTTCGAAACAATCTCTCTGTTAACGCGCTCGGATGCGTTTGCTTGGGGAGAACATAACCCCGTCCTCACGTGCGTCACCCCGTAATTTGCAAAAAATTGGTTCATTTCCTTCGAGATAAACTGTTTACCATTGTCACTGTGAATAAACTCAGGGACCCCTACAGCCGGAAAAATTTCTGAAGCGAAGTAATTTATAACCTTTACAGTGGTGGCTCTCTGCATGGGTTTTAGCCAAACGTATTTTGAAAAATGGTCTAGTACTATGAAAAGAAATTGATTTCGCCGCTTAGATCTCGGATACGGCCCTAGAAAATCGCAATATAATCGCTGAAATGGCCTCTCGGATGCAAAGGTATTCTCTATAGGCGGTCTCGACTGCTGATTAGTGGGTTTTACAGCTTTGCAGGTGTCACAACGTTGGACGTAGTCCCTGACGACCTTAGCCTGCTGCGGCCAGAAGTACTTCTGCCTAACACGTTCTAAGGTTTTCTGCCACCCGCCATGGTAACTCCGGTTAGCGTCTTGTGCTAATCTCACTGCTTCCTCAGTCAGCCCTTTCGGCAACCATAATCGCCACAGCAAGTCTTCTTCCCCTTCCACTCCCTTACGAAATTTAACTCGTTTGAAAATTACTCCGTCCACCACTCGCAAATCCGGAAGCGATTCCTCATTTTCGGTGACGGTCCTAATTAAGTCTAAATATTCGTTGCTGCTAAATTCGGGAGAGACTAAGTCTATTTCCCCGGGTGTGGTAGTGAAAGACAACTCATCGGCATCAAACCGCGACAGCGCATCTGGTACTACATTCAGGGCGCCCTTACGATGTTCCATTTTGAAGTCGTATCTTTGTAGTAAGAGCGACCACCTCGCCAACCTCCCGCTGAAGTCCTTTTGTGTCATTAACCACTTGAGACTGGAGTGGTCCGTGATAATACGAAACGGTAATCCCTCCACATAGGGTCGGAAACGCTTCACGCTGATTATGGCGGCGAGACATTCCGGCTCGGTTACCGTGTAATTGCGTTGAGCATTATTCAGTTTTTTCGACACAAACGCGATCGGATGCTCAGCGCCCTCGTCATCGACCTGGAACAACACTCCGCCAACACCTATTTTGGAAGCGTCGCATTGTATCACGAATTCCCTTGAAAAGTCTGGTTGGTCCAAAACAGGGGCGGAACTCAAAGCTATTTTTAGCTTTTCGAAGGCCTCTATAGCTTCAGAGGTAAGCTTGAACGGGCCTGCTGACTTACGGAGACAGTCGGTCAAGGGACCTGCCAAGTCAGCAAAATTGGTAATAAACGCCCTGTACCAATTCGCCATGCCCACAAACCTACACACTTGCCGAGGAGATTTAGGGATCGGGAATTTTTGCATTGCTTCTATTTTTCTTTCTGACAAAATTTACTTTTTTCCACGTTTATTGTCAGCCCTGCGTCTCTCAAACATTGGGCCACTTCCGCTAGCAATCTTAGGTGATCCTCAAAATTAGTGCTACATACCATCAGATCGTCCAGGTAGACAAAGACGTTCTCTCGCAGACGCGAAGGGATTGCCTTATCCATCAGCCTACTCATAGTCTGCGGTCCATTGCACAGACCAAATGGCATTACTTTGAATTGGTACAGAGGCCTCCCCGGAACTGCGAATGCTGTTTTTTCCTTAGAGGACTCTGTCAATTTGGTCTGGAAGAACGCGTCCTTCATATCAATGCCACTAATAAAATGCGTATTTTTCAGTCTGCTCAATAAGCCGTAGATATGAGGCAGGGGGTACGAGTCTTTCTTAGTCACCGCGTTGACCTTCCTGGAATCTATGCACAGCCTAACTTTACCTGGTTTCCGGACCAGTACTACAGGACTACACCACGGAAAGTTCGATTCTTCTATAGCTCCTAATTCGAGTAACTTGTCTAGTTCGCTAAAAGCTTCGGCTTGCCTCGGTGGCGAAAGAGGGAAATGTTTGCTTTTTATGGGAACGGCATCACCGGTGTCGATGTGATGCTCCACTAATTTAGTTTGCCCTAGGCCTAACTTCTCGTACGAAGGAAACGTCTCGATGACCTTTTGCAATTCTAATTTTCGTTCTGGTGACAATTCATGGAGGTTAAGTTCCTCTTCCTTTTCAAGTCTAATCTCTATGCACTCTACGCTTGGGAATATTTCGGGAGCTAACGCAAATGCTCTCCAAAAATCTACCCCGAAGTACGCTTCTTGGAGCAATGAGGGAACAAGGTAAAAACGAAAACCCTTTGTGATATTTTTGAAGGTGACTGGTAGGGATACTGAGCCTAAAATTTTTTGCTTGTTGCCGCCCGCGGTATATACGAACGCGTGTAAGGGCTGATATTCGAAGCCGTTATCCTCTAGGAATTCTAATCCATTTTTCCCTAAGATGGAGACGTTGGCTCCCCAGTCCAACAGCCCTACAAGAAAGCTATCTCTAATTTTAGCCTTCACTAGAGGCCTTTCATCCTCTGTAAGCGTTAACGTGGTGGCTTGCAACAGTCTACGCTCCTGTACTCTCCTGTGGTATCTCTTCCTACACTTCAAAATATTTTCCGACACCGGGTATTGTTTAAAAATGGAATGTCTTATTTGTTCGTACCTATGTTCCCTTTCTTCAGGGTTTGGTGAAAAATGCGTTTGGCACGCGACATCCCTATGCTGGCGTCGCAGAATCTTGATACGCTCGCCCATCGCGGATGAGGACGTTTGACTCTCGGATTCGGAACTATTCGAATTGTCCGTACTGTCAGGGTAAGTTATTATCACGTTTGAGGGCTCTTCTGCCAGGGTACTACTGCACCTCGGAAGCGTATCACCTCCATGCAGAGATTCGCCCTCTGGTTCAGCGCATGGGACGACGCCTCGAGCACTGGCTGATGTGGGAGCTATGAAGCCGAACGCGGTTCCCCCGCCTTCTCGCTCGGGTACTGGTTTCCCTGCCTGCGATGGTCCCTAGGGCATTTAGGAGTAAATACAACCTTATACCCACATTTAAAACAAAAAGGATTTTTTATGGGTTCCTCACAATATATATAGCAGTGCCCCATTGCCTGGCAATTCCAGCATTAGATTCCCGAATAGTCCGGTCTTCTGTTGCGTCGATATTCCAGCGCCTCTATTTGTGGATCCATTTCGCCGTCCTCGCTTTCCCTCCTCATGTCTTGGGTTGTCGCGCGTGCTTCGTTTACATGCCGTCCTGGGTAAGTGGCTCCCAACAGCTTGCTTTCCTTCAGCACTTGTTCACTTCTGCGTGCTACATCACGTAGATCATGAAGGGTCCTTACATCTGCGTTGAAAAGCATCAGCTTAAGGCTAATGTTGACGTTTCTTTTTATTATGTCAATCAGTAGAAGCTCCGACATTGGCTCTTAAGCGCGCGTTCGAGGAGATTATATCCGTGTGAAACACGTCATAGCACTCACTTGCTTTCTGCTTCCGCATGGAGATCTCCATCATGATCTCGTGGTCAGTTTTCAAAGTGCCAAACTCTCTTTTCAATGAGTAGCACAAAAAGGCATAAGTCGCGTTTGGATTTTGTTTCGTGAAAAGCCAGTACCATTCTTCGGCCCGCCCGGAAAGAAACAGGTGGAAACTAGCCATTATTTGTTCGTCCATCAATTGTGTGCGCTCACACAAGGTGTTCAGTTTAAAAAGGAAATCGGCCACGCTCCCAGTGCCGTCGAACGAGATTTTCCACTCCTGCGGCTTCACTACTATATTGCTCGGAGCAGGGTATATTGGCGGTACTACCGTTGGAAATGGGTTACGGTCCATCCTACTTGCGTTCCTGTTTTGCTGATTTGATTACTGCGCGGATTCGAGAGCGGCGTTGAGCTGGGCCATATTGGTTCTAATTGAGCCCATCTCTCTCCGCACTTCCTCCTGCGAAGCCTGGAACAGTTGGTGTAGCACGTCCACCCACGCGCCTCCACGAGTGGCTTCGTCCTGCATTCCTAGGGTATTCGCCCGATCACTTGTAGCGTCCCCAAAATTTCCCATCTCCTGATTTGGTGGTAAAGCGCCAGCTCCTTCGGGTGCATAGGTCGACACATTGGTCATTAGCCCCGAGATATCGTGCGTGTTCACGTGACTGGTGCTTCCCGGTCGGTCCAGTTTCTCGCGAGGGTCATTCAGGTCCGAGCCCATGTTTATTAACGCGGGATCTCCGTATCGTCCCCCTACTGGGGTGTGCACCACCAAGGGACGCCTGGCCTGAGAGAGGGCCCCTCTATTTTTATTACCCCGTTGCTGGTTTCTCTGGGGATTCCCCGCACTCCCGAATGGAGTGTTCCGGTCCGGTTGCCCGAACGACTGGTCGCGCGACATGTTCAAGGAAAAAAATTTGGTCAAGCAAAAAAAACTTTTGCCACGTAAGGCGCTTAGGGATAAAAAAGATTATATATAAAAAAATTGAGCGAAAATAATTGCTGAAACCTCTGATCGATAGTCGTATCGGATAGAAGAGGTCAAAAGCTGCAAAAAAAAATGATTAGATAAATATGTCTTAAGTAACCCATGGGAATGCTGACATCCCATTCCCAAAAGGCAGTAGGCTACAGGAAAAAAAATAAACACAAATGCATTCATACTTGGCCCTAGTACTCCCAACCGTAGTGCGAGGTGGTCTTAAGGCCCCCCTCCGAGACTGGTTGGGGCCACCAGGGTCGGTTCCAGACACACACGGGTAGGTCTCAACACGCCCAGCCGCAACGCAGGGGCAGTCTCCAGGGGATTGCCCCTGGGACTGGTTGGGGGTGTTGGGGCCTCCCGTCCATTCTCTCTGGACACCCCTCCTGCCTCCACCGCAATGGGTTTCGAAACCGCTCCCCAGCCTGGTGGGGCAGGAAGAAGTGCCACTTTGAATCCCAGCTCAACCCGCCACAATCCAGGTGGTATTCTATGGTACCACCTGAGACGTGGGATGAGCTGGGGTCCTTATAATATACAGACACACTCTCACACCGGACAACACAAAACAAAACAAATTCGGGAAAAGAGAAAAAAAAAATTATTTCACATTGAAAAAAAAACCCAATTAGCGGACATATTCAACCAGGGCCGACTAACGGACAACCATCCGGAAACATAAAAACCCACTTACAAAAAAAATCAAGTGCGTGCAGCACTGCCTCATCGGGTGAAAAAAAAATTCCGGAGACTGACGTGAAGTCTCGTGGATCCCTCAGCTACCGGAGACGATGATCATTTCGGACACCCTGATCCGTCCAACCATCCCACCGCAACGCAGGTGGCTGCTCCTGCGGCTGCTCACCCCGGACTTGTGGGATGGTCAACTCCACTGTTTGACCAGGAGTGACCCTCGTACCCGGCGCCTCAGGAACCACGTTGGGCGCCATCTGTTATGGATGCGCATTTTCAATGGAAGCAGTAAGGAAGGCGGTCGGCATGATGTGGTGGTGCACAGTGGCTAGTCATTGTCGGCTGGGGCGGGTCCTTGCCAACCTTACTGTTCCTGCGCCATAAACAGAAAAAAATTCCTATCATGCCTTAAAAAAACTGACACCGAGAAGAACTAATTCAAAACGCTTAAAAATTCAAAAGAAAACGACATCCGGCCGAACCGGATGCCACGGACAGACCGTTACAACATTCAAAATTTTAAATTCAAACAAAAAGAAAAAAATCTGACGCAAAAAAAATTAACCGAAACTAACCGAACCGGAAACGACCGGCTACTAAACTCTGAAAATCAAAAAAAAATGCTGAAAATAAATACAAAAGGATATAAACAAAAAGGGCCGAATATAACTTGGGGGCGCCGCGGGTGTTGTTGCGACGCCCGGTGCATGTCCCACCCTCAAAATCCATGGCCACCGACGCACCTAAAATTTCGGTGGCCCCTTACCTGGTAACCCTATTTTCCATTCCCATATTGTTAACAAATTTATTCAAGTTTCATTAGTACTAATATAGCATTTCTTTCTATAAACTTCTTTTGATCTTACTGCAAGGGTCTTTTTTTTTTATATATATATATTTATGCTTATATTCTTATTTAAAAAAAAAAGTAGCAATCAAAAATGCGTGCCTAATTGGCGAGGAACTCTATTTTTTTTTGTAAGTTTTTAGAAAAATTATTGTGAGCTGCGTTTTGTGACGGTTCATTGAATGTAATAATAATTGGTTTGTTTTTATAATCTAATATATTATATATATAATAATTTTTTTTTTTTTTTTTGGTAGAAATTTGGTTAAATGCCCTTTTCTTTTTTTATTCACAAACCTACCTTAGGGCTGTACAGTTTGGATACAACTTCCGATAATTGGGGCCCCCTTACAAAATTAATATGTTGTTGTATTAGACTTACTTTGAGTTTAACAAAACATCAATTTGGTATAACACATAGTATAATGACACTAATATGTACTATGTACTATGAAATTTGTTATAAACGCAACTAAGACTAAATTTGTGGTAAATCATACTCCTCAAAAAAAATTGTTTCACATGTTCAAGTAAAACGTAAGCTCTTAAATTCATAGAAAAATTACCGGAGTCATTTACCTGTTCAGGTAGAATGTGAACTTTTAAATTTATGGTAAAATTAACGAAATCGTTTTACAGGTTCAGGTAAAACGTGAACTTTTTAAACTTATAGTAAAATTAACGAAATCGTTTTACTTGTTCAGGTGAAACGTAAACTGTTTTGCATGTATCAGTCAGTGCTGGTATTGTTTTGGGTTTAGTTCAACTCAGTCAAAAAAATGTATACAAATTTTGTTTTTTGTTGATAATGTAAGCTAATCCGCATTACTCGTTATTTGCGTCCTTTAATATAAATTTGATGCGTTTTAACTGATAATGCAATGTGACTTGAATTACCAATAAAACTTTATTCCTTACCGAAACAATATCAATACTTTTTGCTCATTCCAAAATCATGTCCGCAACAATTGCATTACTTAAAAAAGTAATAGTAAAATGTTACCGTAACGCAAAGCAAATTTTAATACCTGAAACACTTTTTTTTTGTTTCACGGGCAGTACAAATTGCCTACCTATGACCATTAGATATGCTTTGTTTTTTTTTTGTTAATTTTTCAGTATGCAACAATTTCGAACGTATAACAAGAATTGCTTTCTTAACTTTTCATTTTCTTCGCTCATTATGCATATTGCTTTCGTATTCATATTCGTTTTAATTCTATACTATTCTTAAATTTGAATATGTTTGTATACTAACATTATATAATGTTGCAGAGTCAAAAAAAAATTTTTAAAAGACAAGGTTGAGGCTACAAATACGTATATTTGGTTCAGTAATGGAACGAACTCACCGCTTTACCCGCTGATATTCGGTGTCACAATTGGCCTGGCCGCAGGCCTATGTTCGCTGCCCTGTGGTTGTCATTGTAGCCGGTTTATTGCAGCCCGTATGGACGCAGCTAATAAAGATGCGCTAGTATTATTATCGCCGGTATGGACGCAGCTGATAAAGATGCGGCTAGTATTGGTGTCGGTGGTACCGCCTGTTGTAGGTGTTAACATTAATGGCCTCGGACCTATGTTCGCGGCCCCGTTGTGTGCGTTGCAACTGGTGGTGGCGGTACGTCTGGTGGTTGTTGCGCTCGCGGTCGGCGCCAATAAAAGGGTTGGGGAAGGTACTACCGATGGTGATGCTCGTGATGATAGTGGGCGCCGTTGGTGGTGGTTGGCGCCTTATCATATGCTACTTGAAATGCAGGTAAGATTTGGTGTACGATAAACAATTGTTGGTTATTAGTGGAGGATTATTTACACTGCCTTTGATAAGTCTTTTGATTCCATGGTGCCTTTAACTCGTTTCCTTTGTAGCTGCGGAGCTTACTGTCGCTGCATTTCTTCCAGACGCGTCACGATTGCGATTTTAATAATATCAAATGTTGCTTGCAGAAAATTAATTCAGTTTTATGTTCGAAAAATAGTATAGGATTGTTTTCATATGTACAATGCTTATCGGCTTAAAAACAATTCAATTTAAAGTACGCTTAGCCCTTAATTGGAAAATTTAAGAGCACAAAATCACCACGTTTAACCAACTCAGCTCGAAAAAGGAAAAGATCTTTTTTCTTCCTCCGGAACTCGTGCTCTTTTTTTTTGTTAGCGATCGCCCGTCTGTCTTTTTCCTTCTTTTTCGATACTTTTTATCGCAACTTTCGCCACATCACTAGGTGTGTTCGCGTGAACACGCTCCCAAGTGGATCGTAGCCGTAGACCGTAGCAGCAGACCGTAACAAACTTACAACCCAGCGAATTCTGAAAAATTAGTTGCAATACATTTAATAACAGACGAATTTTATTTCAAATCCGATATGCATTACCCCCTCAGATTTAGATGAAATTTTGCATAGACGTAAATTTTACCTATACAAACACAACCTTAGTTTTAGAAATTGATTTTTTTTAAAATGATGGTAATAGGTACTTTTGAGCTGTGATAGCTACGTAATGGCTCAACAGATTTAAAAGATCTTGGTACCATTGGAAAGGTATTCCGAGCAGCTTTCCAAAACAAAAACTGCAAGAATTTTTTATCACACTGAAAAACATTTTAAATTAAATTTCATCAAAATCTGAGGTGTTCGGGTTCAAAATCTCCTTTTTTTATATAGTTTGATATGAAATTCATAAAAACTGTATCGATTTTCTAACAGACACAATTTTTATTAGTATTACTCACGTTTTCCAGTAGCCGCAATTTGGACCGAAACCTAGCCTTTAGGCCCACATCCGTAATATTAGGGAAAATTTCCGTGAGCAGATCCGTAGATCCGTAGGTTTATCTTTCAGGAAAATCCTAATCTTCGAAACAATCTCTCTGTTAACGCGCTCGGATGCGTTTGCTTGGGGAGAATATAACCCCGTCCTCACGTGCGTAACCCCGTAATTTGCAAAAAATTGGTTCATTTCCTTCGAGATAAACTGTTTACCATTGTCACTGTGAATAAACTCAGGGACCCCTACAGCCGGAAAAATTTCTGAAGCGAAGTAATTTATAACCTTTACAGTGGTGGCTCTCTGCATGGGTTTTAGCCAAACGTATTTTGAAAAATGGTCTAGTACTATGAAAAGAAATTGATTTCTCCGCTTAGATCTCGGATACGGCCCTAGAAAATCGCAATATAATCGCTGAAATGGCCTCTCGGATGCAAAGGTATTCTCTATAGGCGGTCTCGACTGCTGATTAGTGGGTTTTACAGCTTTGCAGGTGTCACAACGTTGGACGTAGTCCCTGACGACCTTAGCCTGCTGCGGCCAGAAGTACTTCTGCCTAACACGTTCTAAGGTTTTCTGCCACCCGCCATGGTAACTCCGGTTAGCGTCTTGTGCTAATCTCACTGCTTCCTCAGTCAGCCCTTTCGGCAACCATAATCGCCACAGCAAGTCTTCTTCCCCTTCCACTCCCTTACGAAATTTAACTCGTTTGAAAATTACTCCGTCCACCACTCGCAAATCCGGAAGCGATTCCTCATTTTCGGTGACGGTCCTAATTAAGTCTAAATATTCGTTGCTGCTAAATTCGGGAGAGACTAAGTCTATTTCCCCGGGTGTGGTAGTGAAAGACAACTCATCGGCATCAAACCGCGACAGCGCATCTGGTACTACATTCAGGGCGCCCTTACGATGTTCCATTTTGAAGTCGTATCTTTGTAGTAAGAGCGACCACCTCGCCAACCTCCCGCTGAAGTCCTTTTGTGTCATTAACCACTTGAGACTGGAGTGGTCCGTGATAATACGAAACGGTAATCCCTCCACATAGGGTCGGAAACGCTTCACGCTGATTATGGCGGCGAGACATTCCGGCTCGGTTACCGTGTAATTGCGTTGAGCATTATTCAGTTTTTTCGACACAAACGCGATCGGATGCTCAGCGCCCTCGTCATCGACCTGGAACAACACTCCGCCAACACCTATTTTGGAAGCGTCGCATTGTATCACGAATTCCCTTGAAAAGTCTGGTTGGTCCAAAACAGGGGCGGAACTCAAAGCTATTTTTAGCTTTTCGAAGGCCTCTATAGCTTCAGAGGTAAGCTTGAACGGGCCTGCTGACTTACGGAGACAGTCGGTCAAGGGACCTGCCAAGTCAGCAAAATTGGTAATAAACGCCCTGTACCAATTCGCCATGCCCACAAACCTACGCACTTGCCGAGGAGATTTAGGGATCGGGAACTTTTGCATTGCTTCTATTTTTCCCGGATCCACTTTCAGACACCCGCTACCTATCAAGTACCCTAAGTAGCGTATTTCTTTCTGACAAAATTTACTTTTTTCCACGTTTATTGCCAGCCCTGCGTCTCTCAAACATTGGGCCACTTCCGCTAGCAATCTTAGGTGATCCTCAAAATTAGTGCTACATACCATCAGATCGTCCAGGTAGACAAAGACGTTCTCTCGCAGACGCGAAGGGATTGCCTTATCCATCAGCCTACTCGTAGTCTGCGGTCCATTGCACAGACCAAATGGCATTACTTTGAATTGGTACAGAGGCCTCCCCGGAACTGCGAATGCTGTTTTTTCCTTAGAGGACTCTGTCAATTTGGTCTGGAAGAACGCGTCCTTCATATCAATGCCACTAATAAAATGCGTATTTTTCAGTCTGCTCAATAAGCCGTAGATATGAGGCAGGGGGTACAAGTCTTTCTTAGTCACCGCGTTGACCTTCCTGGAATCTATGCACAGCCTAACTTTACCTGGTTTCCGGACCAGTACTACAGGACTACACCACGGGGAGTTCGATTCTTCTATAGCTCCTAATTCGAGTAACTTGTCTAGTTCGCTAAAAGCTTCGGCTTGCCTCGGTGGCGAAAGAGGGAAATGTTTGCTTTTTATGGGAACGGCATCACCGGTGTCGATGTGATGCTCCACTAATTTAGTTTGCCCTAGGCCTAACTTCTCGTACGAAGGAAACGTCTCGATGACCTTTTGCAATTCTAATTTTCGTTCTGGTGACAATTCATGGAGGTTAAGTTCCTCTTCCTTTTCAAGTCTAATCTCTATGCACTCTACGCTTGGGAATATTTCGGGAGCTAACGCAAATGCTCTCCAAAAATCTACCCCGAAGTACGCTTCTTGGAGCAATGAGGGAACAAGGTAAAAACGAAAAACCTTTGTGATATTTTTGAAGGTGACTGGTAGGGATACTGAGCCTAAAATTTTTTGCTTGTTGCCGCCCGCGGTATATACGAACGCGTGTAAGGGCTGATATTCGAAGCCGTTATCCTCTAGGAATTCTAATCCATTTTTCCCTAAGATGGAGACGTTGGCTCCCCAGTCCAACAGCCCTACAAGAAAGCTATCTCTAATTTTAGCCTTCACTAGAGGCCTTTCATCCTCTGTAAGCGTTAACGTGGTGGCTTGCAACAGTCTACGCTCCTGTACTCTCCTGTGGTATCTCTTCCTACACTTCAAAATATTTTCCGACACCGGGTATTGTTTAAAAATGGAATGTCTTATTTGTTCGTACCTATGTTCCCTTTCTTCAGGGTTTGGTGAAAAATGCGTTTGGCACGCGACATCCCTATGCTGGCGTCGCAGAATCTTGATACGCTGGCCCATCGCGGATGAGGACGTTTGACTCTCGGATTCGGAACTATTCGAATTGTCCGTACTGTCAGGGTAAGTTATTATCACGTTTGAGGGCTCTTCTGCCAGGGTACTACTGCACCTCGGAAGCGTATCACCTCCATGCAGAGATTCGCCCTCTGGTTCAGCGCATGGGACGACGCCTCGAGCACTGGCTGATGTGGGAGCTATGAAGCCGAACGCGGTTCCCCCGCCTTCTCGCTCGGGTACTGGTTTCCCTGCCTGCGATGGTCCCTAGGGCATTTAGGAGTAAATACAACCTTATACCCACATTTAAAACAAAAAGGATTTTTTATGGGTTCCTCACAATATATATAGCAGTGCCCCATTGCCTGGCAATTCCAGCATTAGATTCCCGAATAGTCCGGTCTTCTGTTGCGTCGATATTCCAGCGCCTCTATTTGTGGATCCATTTCGCCGTCCTCGCTTTCCCTCCTCATGTCTTGGGTTGTCGCGCGTGCTTCGTTTACATGCCGTCCGGGGTAAGTGGCTCCCAACAGCTTGCTTTCCTTCAGCACTTGTTCACTTCTGCGTGCTACATCGCGTAGATCATGAAGGGTCCTTACATCTGCGTTGAAAAGCATCAGCTTAAGGCTAATGTTGACGTTTCTTTTTATTATGTCAATCAGTAGAAGCTCCGACATTGGCTCTTAAGCGCGCGTTCGAGGAGATTATATCCGTGTGAAACACGTCACTTGCTTTCTGCTTCCGCATGGAGATCTCCATCATGATCTCGTGGTCAGTTTTCAAAGTGCCAAACTCTCTTTTCAATGAGTAGCACAAAAAGGCATAAGTCGCGTTTGGATTTTGTTTCGTGAAAAGCCAGTACCATTCTTCGGCCCGCCCGGAAAGAAACAGGTGGAAACTAGCCATTATTTGTTCGTCCATCAATTGTGTGCGCTCACACAAGGTGTTCAGTTTAAAAAGGAAATCGGCCACGCTCCCAGTGCCGTCGAACGAGATTTTCCACTCCTGCGGCTTCACTACTATATTGCTCGGAGCAGGGTATATTGGCGGTACTACCGTTGGAAATGGGTTACGGTCCATCCTACTTGCGTTCCTGTTTTGCTGATTTGATTGCTGCGCGGATTCGAGAGCGGCGTTGAGCTGGGCCATATTGGCTCTAATTGAGCCCATCTCTCTCCGCACTTCCTCCTGCGAAGCCTGGAACAGTTGGTGTAGCACGTCCACCCACGCGCCTCCACGAGTGGCTTCGTCCTGCATTCCTAGGGTATTCGCCCGATCACTTGTAGCGTCCCCAAAATTTCCCATCTCCTGATTTGGTGGTAAAGCGCCAGCTCCTTCGGGTGCATAGGTCGACACATTGGTCATTAGCCCCGAGATATCGTGCGTGTTCACGTGACTGGTGCTTCCCGGTCGGTCCAGTTTCTCGCGAGGGTCATTCAGGTCCGAGCCCATGTTTATTAACGCGGGATCTCCGTATCGTCCCCCTACTGGGGTGTGCACCACCAAGGGACGCCTGGCCTGAGAGAGGGCCCCTCTATTTTTATTACCCCGTTGCTGGTTTCTCTGGGGATTCCCCGCACTCCCGAATGGAGTGTTCCGGTCCGGTTGCCCGAACGACTGGTCGCGCGACATGTTCAAGGAAAAAAATTTGGTCAAGCAAAAAAAACTTTTGCCACGTAAGGCGCTTAGGGATAAAAAAGAATATATATAAAAAAATTGAGCGAAAATAATTGCTGAAACCTTTGATCGATAGTCGTATCGGATAGAAGAGGCCAAAAGCTGCAAAAAAAAATGATTAGATAAATATGTCTTAAGTAACCCATGGGAATGCTGACATCCCATTCCCAAAAGGCAGTAGGCTACAGGAAAAAAAATAAACACAAATGCATTCATACTTGGCCCTAGTACTCCCAACCGTAGTGCGAGGTGGTCTTAAGGCCCCCCTCCGAGACTGGTTGGGGCCACCAGGGTCGGTTCCAGACACACACGGGTAGGTCTCAACACGCCCAGCCACAACGCAGGGGCAGTCTCCAGGGGATTGCCCCTGGGACTGGTTGGGGGTGTTGGGGCCTCCCGTCCATTCTCTCTGGACACCCCTCCTGCCTCCACCGCAATGGGTTTCGAAACCGCTCCCCAGCCTGGTGGGGCAGGAAGAAGTGCCACTTTGAATCCCAGCTCAACCCGCCACAATCCAGGTGGTATTCTATGGTACCACCTGAGACGTGGGATGAGCTGCGGTCCTTATAATATACAGACACACTCTCACACCGGACAACACAAAACAAAACAAATTCGGGAAAAGAGAAAAAAAAAATTATTTCACATTGAAAAAAAAACCCAATTAGCGGACATATTCAACCAGGGCCGACTAACGGACAACCATCCGGAAACATAAAAACCCACTTACAAAAAAAATCAAGTGCGTGCAGCACTGCCTCATCGGGTGAAAAAAAAAATTCCGGAGACTGACGTGAAGTCTCGTGGATCCCTCAGCTACCGGAGACGATGATCATTTCGGACACCCTGATCCGTCCAACCATCCCACCGCAACGCAGGTGGCTGCTCCTGCGGCTGCTCACCCCGGACTGGTGGGATGGTCAACTTCACTGTTTGACCAGGAGTGACCCTCGTACCCGGCGCCTCAGGAACCACGTTGGGCGCCATCTGTTATGGATGCGCATTTTCAATGGAAGCAGTAAGGAAGGCGGTCGGCATGATGTGGTGGTGCACAGTGGCTAGTCATTGTCGGCTGGGGCGGGTCCTTGCCAACCTTACTGTTCCTGCGCCATAAACAGAAAAAAATTCCTATCATGCCTTAAAAAAACTGACACCGAGAAGAACTAATTCAAAACGCTTAAAAATTCAAAAGAAAACGACATCCGGCCGAACCGGATGCCACGGACAGACCGTTACAACATTCAAAATTTTAAATTCAAACAAAAAGAAAAAAATCTGACGCAAAAAAAATTAACCGAAACTAACCGAACCGGAAACGACCGGCTACTAAACTCTGAAAATCAAAAAAAAATGCTGCAAATAAATACAAAAGGATATAAACAAAAAGGGCCGAATATAACTTGGGGGCGCCGCGGGTGTTGTTGCGACGCCCGGTGCATGTCCCACCCTCAAAATCCATGGCCACCGACGCACCTAAAATTTCGGTGGCCCCTTACCTGGTAACCCTACGTGCCTTCTAAATAAATGGCGACGCCAGCATTCCCATATTGTTAACAAATTTATTCAAGTTTCATTAGTACTAATATATCATTTCTTTCTATAA
This sequence comes from Eurosta solidaginis, assembly GCF_040869045.1. Classification (NCBI taxonomy): domain Eukaryota; kingdom Metazoa; phylum Arthropoda; class Insecta; order Diptera; family Tephritidae; genus Eurosta; species Eurosta solidaginis. The sequence goes on along the minus strand of NC_090320.1, from coordinate 100,175,230 downwards.
ACTTCTTTTGATCTTACTGCAAGGGTCTTTTTTTTTATATATATATATTTATGCTTATATTCTTATTTTAAAAAAAAAGTAGCAATCAAAAATGCGTGCCTAATTGGCGAGGAACTCTATTTTTTTTTGTAAGTTTTTAGAAAAATTATTGTGAGCTGCGTTTTGTGACGGTTCATTGAATGTAATAATAATTGGTTTGTTTTTATAATCTAATATATTATATATATAATAATTTTTTTTTTTTTTTTTGGTAGAAATTTGGTTAAAAGCCCTTTTCTTTTTTTATTCACAAACCTATCTTAGGGCTGTACAGTTTGGATACAACTTCCGATAATTGGGGCCCCCTTACAAAATTAATATGTTGTTGTATTAGACTTACTTTGAGTTTAACAAAACATCAATTTGGTATAACACATAGTATAATGACACTAATATGTACTATGTACTAAGAAATTTGTTATAAACGCAACTAAGACTAAATTTGTGGTAAATCATACTCCTCAAAAAAAATTGTTTCACATGTTCAAGTAAAACGTAAGCTCTTAAATTCATAGAAAAATTACCGGAGTCATTTACCTGTTCAGGTAGAACGTGAACTTTTAAATTTATGGTAAAATTAACGAAATCGTTTTACAGGTTCAGGTAAAACGTGAACTTTTTAAACTTATAGTAAAATTAATGAAAACGTTTTACTTGTTCAGGTGAAACGTAAACTTTTTGCATGTATCAGTCAGTGCTGGTATTGTTTTGGGTTTAGTTCAACTCAGTCAAAAAAATGTATACAAATTTTGTTTTTTGTTGATAATGTAAGCTAATCCGCATTACTCGTTATTTGCGTCCTTTAATATAAATTTAATGCGTTTTAACTGATAATGCAATGTGACTTGAATTACCAATAAAACTTTATTCCTTACCGAAACAATATCAATACTTTTTGCTCATTCCAAAATCATGTCCGCAACAATTGCATTAATTAAAAAAGTAATAGTAAAATTTTACCGTAACGCAAAGCAAATTTTAATACCTGAAACACTTTTTTTTTGTTTCACGGGCAGTACAAATTGCCTACCTATGACCATTAGATATGCTTTGTTTTTTTTTTGTTAATTTTTCAGTATGCAACAATTTCGAACGTATAACAAGAATTGCTTTCTTAACTTTTCATTTTCTTCGCTCATTATGCATATTGCTTTCGTATTCATATTCGTTTTAATTCTATACTATTCTTAAATTTGAATATGTTTGTATACTAACATTATATAATGTTGCAGAGTCAAAAAAAATTTTTTAAAAGACAAGGTTGAGGCTACAAATACGTATATTTGGTTCAGTAATGGAACGAACTCACCGCTTTACCCGCTGATATTCGTTGTCACAATTGGCCTGGCCGCAGGCCTATGTTCGCTGCCCTGTGGTTGTCATTGTAGCCGGTTTATTGCAGCCCGTATGGACGCAGCTAATAAAGATGCGCTAGTATTATTATCGCCGGTATGGACGCAGCTGATAAAGATGCGACTAGTATTGGTGTCGGTGGTACCGCCTGTTGTAGGTGTTAACATTAATGGCCTCGGACCTATGTTCGCGGCCCCGTTGTGTGCGTTGCAACTGGTGGTGGCGGTACGTCTGGTGGTTGTTGCGCTCGCGGTCGGCGCCAATAAAAGGGTTGGGGAAGGTACTACCGATGGTGATGCTCGTGATGATAGTGGGCGCCGATGGTGGTGGTTGGCGCCTTATCATATGCTACTTGAAATGCAGGTAAGATTTGGTGTACGATGAACAATTGTTGGTTATTAGTGGAGGATTATTTACACTGCCTTTGATAAGTCTTTTGATTCCATGGTGCCTTTAACTCGTTTCCTTTGTAGCTGCGGAGCTTACTGTCGCTGCATTTCTTCCAGACGCGTCACGATTGCGATTTTAATAATATCAAATGTTGCTTGCAGAAAATTAATTCAGTTTTATGTTCGAAAAATAGTATAGGATTGTTTTCATATGTACAATGCTTATCGGCTTAAAAACAATTCAATTTAAAGTACGCTTAGCCCTTAATTGGAAAATTTAAGAGCACAAAATCACCACGTTTAACCAACTCAGCTCGAAAAAGGAAAAGATATTTTTTCTTCCTCCGGAACTCGTGCTCTTTTTTTTTGTTAGCGATCGCCCGTCTGTCTTTTTCCTTGTTTTTCGATACTTTTTATCGCAACTTTCGCCACATCACTAGGTGTGTTCGCGTGAACACGCTCCCAAGTGGATCGTAGCCGTAGACCGTAGCAGCAGACCGTAACAAACTTACAACCCAGCGAATTCTGAAAAATTAGTTGCAATACATTTAATAACAGATGAATTTTATTTCAAATCCGATATGCATTACCCCCTCAGATTTAGATGAAATTTTGCATAGACGTAAATTTTACCTATACAAACACAACCTTAGTTTTAGAAATTGATTTTTTTTAAAATGATGGTAATAGGTACTTTTGAGCTGTGATAGCTACGTAATGGCTCAACAGATTTAAAAGATCTTGGTACCATTGGAAAGGTATTCCGAGCAGCTTTCCAAAACAAAAACTGCAAGAATTTTTTATCACACTGAAAAACATTTTAAATTAAAGTTGTCGGTTCTACCATGCGGACAGGTCGCTTCACAGGAGTAAGTCGTGGCCTCAAGTGGTGAATGTGTCGGTTATACCACCAAACACCGCTTGAGACTTCTCCAGCAACGGCACTACCACAGTAACGCACACCCGCGAACAGGCAGCGTCCGCCCGCCTGCGCCGACAGTAACAGCGTCACAAACAGCGCTTCGCAAGCATATACGTTCGCCGCAGCAACACTACGCAAACATATAACGCCAGCATCATAGCTAATATATACGCTGGCCATACCATTACGCCAATCTACTACGCTGGCCGCAACAGCACCATAGCTAATACACTACGTTGGCTTCAGTACTGCGCCGATCTACTACGCTGACCACGACAGCGCCCCGATAATATACTGCGTTGACACAGCAAAGTTACACAAACCTACTACGTCAACTGTACCAGAGTTACCCTCGTGCCGAAGCACGGAGCTGTGGTCGTGACCAGAGCTACTTGTGGATCGTCCCTTGAAGTTGTCGGTTCTACCATGCGGACAGGTCGCTTCACAGGAGTGAGTCGTGGCCTTAAGTGGTGCATGTGTCGGTTATACCACCAAACACCGCTTAAGACCTCGTGAGCAACGGCACCACCCCAGTGACGCGCCCCGCGAGCAGGTGACATTCGCCAGCCAAACTACCACGCTGGTCACAACAGCACTACGCACACATACTACGGTGACCACAGCAGAGTCACGCAAATACACGACGTCAACCACACTAGGGTTGCGTACATACACGCCAACGCAAGGCGTCACCGAAACACGTTTTACACGCACTCAGGCAACGACCAGCCGGGCGTCCTAACGGGACACGCACGCCGACGCAGGGCGTCACAAAACACATTTACACACACACAAGCAACGACCATCGAGGCGTCATAACGGGACACGAGTACCGTTGGCCCACCACGCAGTATAGGGCAAGCATACAGTGAAAGGAAAACAACAAATATTTCTTCTTTTGATTACGTAAAATTTTTCATTTTAATTATAGTGTACATACATATATAGAATTAGAGAAATAAAGTGAATTTATATGAAAACGATTTGCACGGTGTCTCAAATTTACAAATCTATTGTAAGCGAACCTTGGACACGGCGAGTATACCCCTAGCACTTATTGAAGAAGCGCCGGGACGGAAAAGCTTCGTTACAATTGGCGCCCGAGCGCCACGTGGTTAGACACAATTTCAAAGGAGCAGCTGATATCCATCACACAGGAATTGGGTATTGAGCAGACAGGTACCACCCGAGAAATCCGAAAGCGCATAGCAGCACTAGCCTCAAAGGCAAATACGGACTCGGAAATCCACGAAAAATTTGTATCCCTACAAGCCACCTACAAGGAAACTACGCACATGAGCGACGTAAATGAGGTTAAGACACCGACTCCGTCGAACGGAGGAGGCACACCGAAGGTCGCCGTTACAACAGTAGAACAAACTCAATTCGCGTTTCCTCCCAGGAATACAGTACCCACACAACAGCACGTACCATCAGAAATTACGGCATCATCAACCGGCACTTCTCAACCCACGCAACCGTACTTACCTGCGGGAATGACGGCACCAGCCATGAACTATACATGCCAGGTAACTCAAGCACCGACCGTGGTGTTCGCGCCCATCATCGACCAGGTAAGAAAGTGGTCCGTAAAGTATGAAGGTGGACGGACCCATTAGCGTTCATCGAACGGTTAGAGGAGTTAGCCGAAACGTGGACCTCCTGCCAAAAACCATGCCCGAGCTACTAGGGGGCGCTACGCTACAATGGTACCGCAATAACAATGCGCACTGGGGAGAGTGGACAAACTTCAAAAAGGATTTTTTACGTTTCTTCCTACCAGTCAAGTACTTCGAGCGGCTCGACGACGACATACGCCAACGAAGGCAGCACAACAAAGAGAGGTATAAGGACTACGTACTAGGAATGCAGAGCTTGATGAAACACGCAGGGTACACCAGCGAACAGCGGCTGGAACGAATCTTCCGTAACAGCCACCCCGATTACCAACTTTACATCCGTCGGAGGACTTCACTAATCTCGCAGAGCTCCTGACACTTGCCGAATAATACGAGAACATACGCGAGGACTATCGAAGATCATCAGGCGGACATCACCGCGAAGTTACGCGACACATCGCCAGTGACACAACCCGGGTGTCACCATCAAAACCTGCAACGCAACCACCACCACCACCGAACCTAACGAACCGCACGCCTCCAGGCTATCAGAGATACGACCCCAACGGCGTATGCAGGAGATGCGTCGAACGAGGACATGACACCAATAGGTGCCGAAACCCACAGAAAATTGTTTGCTGGGAATGTGGCCGCAACAATTTACGAACCATCGAATGCTGCCGCCGACGTCAGGGAAACGACAGAGGGCTCCACGAAGAAGAAGGCGCCGTGAGCCCAAGGGACCTAGCGCCGAAACGGCAGTAACGATACCCAAGGAACCCAGCGCTGAAACGGCAGTAACAATGTACCAAGAGCATGGTCGCCTCTACGCCGTAGCCAAGCTCGGCGCGGAATCAGCCGAGGCGGTCATCGACACAGGGGCATCAAGAAGTTTCGTCTCGAGCAGGTTAGCAGAACGTGTGGTGAACTCGGGAAGCGGAGAAATGGTGAGAGTGGCCATCAAAATAACGATGGCAAACGGGACTAGCACTACCATCTTCGACGCCATAAGGACTGAGGTACGCCTCGGAGAAGCGTCACTCCACACAGTTTTACACGTCATGCCCGGAGCGATCGACGACATCATACTGGGCTTATATATGTTAGGAAGCATGGGAGCCACCATATCATGTGGAGAAGGCTACCTCGTACTAACCAGACCCCTTGCCCAGCACACACCGAATCCTGGAGCCGCACCAGAAACTATTCAGAGAACAACACCAGCAAGAGCGAATATCGCCAGGTACGACAGCCCTGGGACTATTCCAAGTTCAATATCATCAAGAAAGGATATCGCCAGGTACGACAGCCCTGGGACTATTCAAAGTACACTATCAGCCAGGACGGGTATCGCCAGGTACGACAGCCCTGGGACTATTCAAAATTCAACATCATCAAGAACAGATATCGCCAGGTACGACACCCCGGGGACTAATCAGAGTATAACACGAGCGGGAAAGGGTAACGCCGGGTACGACACTCCTGGAGCACCATCTGGAACCATTCAGAGTGTAACAGCACCGAGCAGTAGTAACTTCAAGCACGACGGCATTATGCAAAACAACGACGACGGCATACAACGAGAAGCGGAACGAGTGCGCGGTTTTCTGGCAAAGGAACTCCGAAAATTCAAGAGCATGAGTGGAGTGACGACAATAGCCAAGCACAAGATTGTCCTGACGGACGAATTCCCCATCAAGCAACGTTACTTCCCACGCAACCCAGCCATGCAGACAATCATCAACAGCGAAGTTGACGAATTGCTCCAGAAAGGATGCATCGAGCCATCCTGTAGCCCACACAGTGCACCGATCGTACTGGCCAAGAAGGAAAACGGGAGGTGGAGGTTATGCGTGGACTATCGGCAGCTCAACGCCCGATCCGTACCCGACGCATACCCCTTACCCAGAATACAACACATCCTGGACAAACTACGACGGGCGAAGTACATCAGCAGCTTGGACGTGAAGAACGGCTACTGGAAAATACCACTGGAGCCCAATAGCCGGCCCTAAACAGCTTTCACAGTACCGGGATGCGGATTATTCCAGTGGCGCGTTATGCCTTTCGGCCTACACTCTGCACCCGCAACGTTTCAAAGAGCACTAGATCAGGTTATTGGGCCTGAAATGGAACCCCACGCCTTCGCATACCTCGATGACATAATCGTCATAGGATCCATTGTGGAGGAGCACAATCGCAATCTGAGAGAAGTAATGCTACGAATACAGCGCGCCAACCTCAGAATAAATCCGGAGAAATGCGAATTCTTCAAGAAGGAAATCCGATACCTAGGACACCTAGTAAGCGACAAGGGAATTCACACCGACTCCGAGAAAGTCACAGCCATCAAAGGCTTGAAGCCACCAACGAACGTGAAAGAGGTACGCCAATATCTTGGTATAGCATCCTGGCACCGACGTTTCGTACCCGACTTCGCCACGATCAGCCAACCACTCACAACCCTGCTGAAAAAGGGCAAACACTGGAAGTGGGGGGCTGAACAACAGGAGGCCTTCGAGGTCTTAAAGCAAAAGCTCACGGAAGCACCGATACTTGCCTGCCCGGACTTCACCAAGACCTTCACCTTACAAACGGACGCCAGCAATTTCGGGCTGGGTGCCGTATTGACACAGGACCTGGATGGCGGAGAACGCATGATCGCCTACGCCAGCAGGAAACTCAACAAGGCGGAAACCAACTACTCACCCACCGAGAAGGAGTGCCTCGCGATAGTCTGGGGAATACGCAAGATGAGGCCATACTTGGAAGGATACCGATTCAAGGTAATCACGGACCATATGTCTCTAAAGTGGTTAAACTCCATCGAAAGCCCTTCAGGCCGTATAGCACGATGGGCCTTGGAGCTCGACAACACATTTTCGACATCGAGTACAGGAAAGGGAAGCTGAACCTGTAGCGGACGCACTATCACGGCAGCCACTGGAGACCCTACGCCTAGCAACGACAACAGAGCCACAATGCAAGTGGTGGCACAAGCGCGTCGGCGAAGTACGCACTAACCCCGAGAAATTTTCTGACTACATGATACAAGATGGGCAACTGTACCGCCATATTCCCTGCCGGTCACACGATGAGGAAACGGCCCCCTGGAAATTTTGTGTACCAACACCACTGCGACAACGAGTGTTAGAAGAAAACAACAACATTCCAAGCGCTGGACACATGGGCATCCGCCGGACGGTAGCACGGATTGCCAACCGGTATTACTGGCCCGGCATGTTTCGGGACATCAGTCGATATGTACGGCAGTGCGAGTCTTGCCAGAAATACAAGGAGGCACAGCAAAAACCAGCAGGAAAGATGCTCACACAGGTGGCCCGAGAACCATTCGCCACGGTATGCGTCGATTTCGTCGGACCACTCCCACGATCCACACACGGGAACACGATGTTATTAGTATTTTTCGACCGCTTCAGCAAATGGGTGGAATTGGCCCCCATGAGGCGGAGGACAGCAGAGGGCCTTCGCCGCGCGTTCAGAGAACGCATCCTAGCAAGATTTGGTGCTCCCAAGATACTGATATCGGACAACGGCGTTCAGTTCACCAGCACAATGTGGCAGCGTTACCTCAAGGAAATGGGGATACGACAACAATTCACGGCACCCTCCACACCGCAAGAAAACCCGACGAAACGGGCGAACAGAACGGTAAAGAGGATCATAGCGCAACTCACCAAATCACAACACAACAAATGGGACGACTTTCTCCCAGAGATCGAGCTGGCCATCAACACCAGTGTAACCGCGTCCACAGGGTACAGTCCAGCCTTCCTCGTACAAGGACGGGAACCGCGATTACTAGGGGAATTGTTTGACGAGGTCAACCTGGGGACGGGCACAGCCACCACCACGGCAGAAGAAAAATCCGACAGAATGCAAGAGGCATTCAGAATAGTGAGGCGGAACATGGAACGAGCAGCGGCAGACCAAGCACGGCATTACAATCTACGGCGGAGAAAATGGAGCCCCGTAGTCGGCGAACTAGTGCTCGCAAAGGAACACCATCTCTTCAAGGCCGGGGAAAATTTCGCGGCAAAGTTGGCCCCCAAATATGACGGACCCTACCAAATCCTAGGATATGTATCCCCAGTGATACTCGAAATACGAAAACCCAACGGAGGAAAGGAAAAAACTGTCAACATCGGGAACTAAAAGCATATCATACAGCAGAGATCATCGCGTGAAACCAAACAAATTCAGGGTGAACAATTTTTTATATTATTAAGTAATATCAAGGACAATCAAGCGCCGGTCATTCCAACGCAAACCACCAAGGTGACAACATCGTTTTCTTTTGCTACGAATTTTTTTCACAAACCAATAATCTACAATGCAGAGCTATAACGCTAGACTAACCAACAGCGTCAAGCGTATGCGCCAGCGCTACGAGGAGGAGGAAGCAAAACGCCCGAGGGCCGTATTGCTGGAAGGAGTTACAGGCGCCGACGTCAGCCACACGTGTGCAACTCTACGCGCAAACAGGTACGCTGACGTCGTACACGGCATTACACCATTAAATACTACAGGCGGCGACGTCAACAACACGCGTGGAACTATACGCGCAAACAGGTACGCTGACGTCGCACGCATCATTAAACTACCACACATCACGGGCACCAATGACGACACCACGAACACCGCACCAGTCACGGCCAAAGCCCCATATAAGACCGGAGCATCGCCGATAACATTCACACTCGGTAGGATAGAAGTGAAGGCAGGGCAGTTGCCGGCAGCCATCGAGTTCCCCTCCAATGAGGACACAGCTCCACCGGAAAAGCCACAGTCGCCGAAAATTATCAAGCTCTCCTCGGATGAGGACACAGCCCCACCGCCGAGAGACACGCCTAAAATAATATTCCCGGCAGGACCAAGCGGCATACCCCTCTATACGACTGACCTCTCTCATTGACGCTTGGGCAAAGGGACTGGAAGAGCAACATGAGCAACAAAATACGACTCTCAGCCCGTTCGTGATCTGGCAGCTGACCCAGAAGAGTAACACGGAGGAAGACTACCAACGCATACGCCGATGGGTCCGGAACGTCGACCTGTTTGGCAAGAGTGAGGTCCTAGCACCCCACAACACAGCTAACCACTGGTACCTGCTCGGTCTGGCAAACGCAGCAGTCACCCACCACGTCACCGACACGGAATGCTGGCAGGAACGATATATATGGGTAGCAGACTCAATGCACAGGGCCAGAGTCCCCCACGCAACCCAGCTTTGGGCAGATTTCCTCCGGTGGGAATACATACAGCGGTACGGACACGACGGTTTTAAAGCGCAGGAACTAACACTCGAGGTGCCCCAACAACTAAACCACAACGACTGTGGCGTCTACGTAGCCGAGAATATGGAGAGGGTTTTACGATACACAGGGAGCGGAGAAGGAATGCCCGGACTGTGTAAACAGCCGTTCACGGATTAAATGGCGAGCAAGAAGCGCACAGAAATGCTGGCACGGTTCCTACGAGACGGCCGAAAGCCCAACGAAACCATACAAAACACTACCACCACATACCACTCTCACGCAGCTCCACAACTAAGCACCGAGGACAACACCCACCCCATAATACTGGACACCAAAACGAAGCCTCACACGACAACAGAAGGCCTCCAAGTAATAACCATCGAGGCTAAAGACGCAGATGGACCAATGCTGGACCGATTCCCGGAGATAGCAGGGGAGGTACGGGACAAACTCCGACGTATCGCCGAAGGCAGAACCTACTCCCGAACACGATTCGTGACAGAGAAATACCGGGTCGCCATTATGAAAAGCAAGGCGCGCATTCGACTACTGAATACCGAGGGCTCACTCTACGAAGAGGGGGGGGGGGGGTGTGAGGACCAAATATAACACCATTAATTTGGCCCACACAACGACCCCACATCATATTCGATACAGCACTAACACAACAGCCAGTCACAAAAGGCTATAGGAACAGACCAACCAACAAGTTCAATACAGCATACATCATATTCGATACAACACTAACACAACAGCCAGTCACAAAAGGCTATAGCAACAGACCAACCAACAAGCCTCAGCAACACAACGGGCAAGCACAACACTTTAATGCCAACACAACAAACTAACAAATCTCAACACTGCAACGAGCGTTCGCAACATCGAACAGCAACCATGGCAACGCAACCATTCGAGCCAGCAATACCAAGCAAAGCAATAAAAGGAGCAACACAGCAGGACAGAAGTTAGTTAGCAGGGAGCTGTGGCCGTGACCAGAGCTACTTGTGCAGCGTCCCTCGAAGTTGTCGGTTCTACCATGCGGACAGGTCGTTTCACAGGAGTAAGTCGTGGCCTCAAGTGGTGAATGTGTCGGTTATACCACCAAACACCGCTTGAGACTTCGCCAGCAACGGCACTACCACAGTAACGCGCACCCGCGAACAGGCAGCGTTCGCCCGCCTGCGCCGACAGTAACAGCGCCACAAACAGCGCTACGCAAGCATATACGTTGGCCGCAGCAACACTACGCAAACATACAACGCTAGCCGCAACAGCATCATAGCTAATATATACGCTGGCCATACCATTACGCCAATCTACTACGCTGGCCGCAACAGCACCATATCTAATACACTACGTTGGCTTCAGTACTGCGCCGATCTACTACGCTGACCACGACAGCGCCCCGATAATATACTGCGTTGACACAGGAAAGTTACGCAAACCTACTACGTCAACTGTACCAGAGTTACCCTCGTGCCGAAGCACGGAGCTGTGGTCGTGACCAGAGCTACTTGTGGAGCGTCCCTTGAAGTTGTCTACCATGCGGACAGGTCGCTTCACAGGAGTGAGTCGTGGCCTCAAGTGGTGAATGTGTCGGTTATACCACCAAACACCGCTTGAGACCTCGTGAGCAACGGCACCACCACAGTGACGCGCCCAGCGAGCAGGAGACATTCGCCAGCAAAACTACCACGCTGGTCACAACAGCACTACGCACACATACTACGGTGACCACAGCAGAGTCAAGCAAATACACGACGTCAACCACACTAGGGTTGCGTACATACACGCCAACGCAAGGGGTCACCGAAACACGTTTTACACGCACTCAGGCAACGACCAGCCGGGCGTCCTAACGGGACACGCACGCCGACGCAGGGCGTCACAAAACACATTTACACACACAAGCAACGACCATCGAGGCGTCATAACGGGACACGAGTACCGTTGGCCCACCACGCAGTATAGGGCAAGCATACAGTGAAACGAAAACAACAAATATTTCTTCTTTTGATTACGTAAAATTTTTCATTTTAATTATAGTGTACATACATATATAGAATTAGAGAAATAAAGTGAATTTATATGAAAACGATTTGCACGGTGTCCCAAATTTACAAATCTATTGTATGCGAACCTTGGACACGGGGAGTATACCCCTAGCACTTATTGAAGAAGCGCCGGGACGGAAAAGCTTCGTTACAAGTGTTTAAAAATATGCATGCGATACTTAAATATTTACTACTATTTTCGTGCTCGAATGCGTGCATATAGTAATCGCGGTAATGTTTAGCACCGCGGCCGAGCGCTAAAAATATAGCTAAAAATTCAAACGTGGTACCCAGAGAAGCGTTTTGGCCCCAGGACCTCGAATCCGAGGGCGCAAATCTGATATCTGTGAGGCGGAAAATAAAAATTTTAACTCATTCAAACGATATTAACGAAAAACCGAAAAAGACCCGCGGGTACCTCCGAAACCGGGGGTGGTATCCATAGTATTTTTACGCGGAATACCTTTCTGCGTTGGCGGCCTTCCGCCTTCGGTTATTGTTGTCGAGGTCAATACGCGTCTTTTGACACCTCTCTCGATATTTTTGGACGCGTATTAGCAGTGTCATGCTGTCGTATAAAATTACCCAGCTCTTCTACTAATTTCGGTAATAGTCTAGTTGAGAGCTCGACTGTTAATATGCGCCCAAAAATATCGAGGGAGATGTCAAACGACGCGTCCTGACAACAGCATTAATAACCCGAAGGCGGAAAATAAAAATTTTAGCTCATTCAAAAGATATTAACGAAAAACCGAAAAAGACCCGCGGGTACCTCCCAAACCGGGGGTGGTATCCATAGTATTTTTGCGCGGAACACCTTTGTGCGTTGGCGGCCTTTGGCCGCGCTTATAAACAATTACCCTGGGTGGGTCCAACACCGGTTTGGACACCAAAACTATATCCGCGCAAAACACTTATGCTGACAATTTTTTTGTGGGTACACCAACATTACAACACATGAAAATAGCCAACTTCAACTGCAATTATCTCCGGACACAGATGAAATTTTTCTTTTCCGCACTCGGATTATTGTTTTAGAGGTCAATACGCTTCTTTTGACACCTCTCTCGATATTTTTGGACGCGTATTAGCAGTGGCATGCTGTCGTATAGAATTACCCAGCTCTTCTACTAATGTCGGTAATAGTCTAGTTGAGGGGTCGACTGCTAATATGCGCCCAAAAATACCGAGAGAGATGTTAAACGACGCGTCCTAACAACAGCATTAATAACCCGAAGGCGGAAAATAAAAATTTTAGGTCATTCAAAAGATATTAACGAAAAACCGAAAAATTACGAGTACCTCACAAACCTGGGCGGGATTCAGATTATTTTTGCGCAGAACACCTTTATGCATTGGCGGCCTTCGGCCGCGCTTATGAAAAATTGTCCTGGGTGGGTCCAATACCGGTTTGGAGACCAAAACTATATCCGCGGAAAACACTTATGTTCACAATTTTTTTGGGGGTACCTCAACATTACAACACATGAAAATCTCAAACTTCAACTGCAAATATTTTTTTACCTTCTTTAGTCTTGATGATATAAATTGCACCAAAGACTTTACAGCTTCGAAAAAGCTATTTTCAGTAGCAACATGGAACGATGTAACTATTGTTTTAGCATTAATAAAATCACTCAATTTATTGTGGGTAACACGTTGTAAGAAAGCTTCAATAATTTCTTTATGACCTTTGGAAGCAAGTGTGTTAGGCAATGCTTTCATTAATGAATCAGGATATTTATTATATCACGTATTCCCCGAAGTTTAGCGTAAAATACTGCTCATTGTAAATTTTACCAAGTAGCGCAACTAACAGCTGATCGGTGAAAATTCGCACATTCACACGCACAGTTCTCGACTCAGTTTCAAAAAAAAACTTTAGATTATTTAATGCAAATTTTAAAATGAGATAATCCTTACAAATTTATGTATACAGAATATATATGGCGTTTTTGTTGTTATTAAAACAATAGTTTTATTTATATTAAAGCTTTTATCATTTTTTTTTTAACTTTGAAAAATCTCCGAACACAATTCCTTCATTATATGACATTCGACTGCCTAGTCCACTGCCTTCCACTCTATTCGCAACATAACCTCTACTTAAGCTGCCAAACTATATAGTAAACAATGATACTGCTCATGGCGATTCACAAATCACTCAAACAAGATTGCGCATTGCGCATGTAAACGAAAGATCAGCTGTTTTTTATGGGCAATTTTTACGTCATTTTCCTTTAGCTCTTGTCTTTTTCTCTCTTTCTTTGATTCGCTCAAACAGTCAAGTGTGACGTATATGCGCAGAACGAAGCAATTTTGAACTCGTGAATGCAAAATCTTCTGTGAGTGATTTGTGGCTCACAATTGTGTTTGAAAATTGGATAATTTAAAATGACAAGTAGTCTTGCTGGATCAACCGAAACTTTGTCAACTTGACTGAATTTTGTCAACTAAGTATTAACAGTTTTACTACTGTTCATTCAACAGTACAGAGCAGTTGTTGTAACAGTAAATTCTGTTGAATTAACAAAAATTTGGTTGATTTGACAGAATTTGGTCAACTTGTAAGCAACAGTATGAAAATGTTGATTTACTGTGATCATTTCTTTCTGTGTACTTGTTGTTGTTGTCACCAAATAATTATTCCTTCTTAAGTTACGTTGACCTTTATTGTTGTAATACTGTAGCTTTAATACCATGCAATTCTTATGTTAGTTGCTGTCGGTATCCTCGTGTCTTTGCCTTTTCTTGTATTGCTTGTGTTTGTTGTTGTTGTACCACTGTATCTTTTCATTTCGTGGTTGCTTGCGTTGTTTGTTGTTGTACCATGTAGCTGTGATATTTTCTATTACTTATGTTAGTTACTATTGGTATGCGCGTGTATTTGCCTTTTATTGTATTGCTTTTTGTTGTTGTTGTACCACTACATTTATATTTCGTATTTGCATGTGTTGTTTGTTGTTGTACCATTGCATTTCTTTATTCCTTGTTATTGTTAGTCGACTGGAATTTGTTTGGGGATGCTGTTTATGGTAGACGGAGTAGATAAGGGTTGTTTTGGCGTGTACCCAGTTAGGGTTGCCGAAAAATTTTGTTATCGGTATTATAATTATTATTATAAATGTTAAATTTTTATAGCTCATGCTATTTACGACTAGCACTGTTAAATAATTTGTCAAAATTGTTGTGCTAGGAACAAATTTTCAAATAAATACATACATACATAAAATACATAATATAAATGTGATGGTTACTATTATTGTTATTATTACTATAATAATCAATAGTGCTATTATGATTATTAGAGCATTATTATTAAAACTAATAATATTTTAGAAAATAAAATTAATGTAATTGCAATAATTATTAGGGCAATGATTGAAATTTATGAAACTTGTTCATATTTTGATTTACCATCAGATTTCTTCGTGCTACGCCTTCCTTTGTAGTTTTCGGTGATTTTACTCTTCGGTTGTGTTTGCAAAGATGTAGATGGGCATCTGTGGAGGGTTTTGTTGCACTTTCGCTCTCCCGTTATTAACTTGCTTTCATAAAATGGTTTAAGCTCGCGTAGATGCCCTGTTTTCTTCTTGCCTTGAAACGTTTTGTCCAGTTCGACGATGACCGGCGAAATAAAATTCGTGATTTTATGGGCCCGCTGTATTTTGGTGCTAGTTTGGCCGCAAAGTTGTCGGTTGTCTTAGACAAATGGTGTTCCTTTACCAAAACTCTGTCTTCTATCGCCGGATTCCACTTCCTTCTCCGCAAATTATAATGTCGTGCCTGGTGTGCCGACACACTTTGCTGGTATCTTCGTACCATTTGAAATATCTCCTTCATTTTCGCTACTTTTTCATTTGCCGTTGTTGTGGCCTCGCCTGTGCCAAATATTCGCTCGTCGTATAGGGCGTTGGGGATTCGTGGCTCTCTTCCTTGTACCAAGAATGCCGGGCTGTACCCTGTTGCCTCGCACACACTTGAATTTAGTGCTAACATTATCTCTGGTAATAACTGGTCCCAGTTGCGTTGTTCTTTTCCCGTGAACTGTCCTAACGTCCGTATGATATTTCGGTTTGCCCTCTCCGTGGGGCTCTCTTGTGGTGTATAGGGTGCTGTTAATTGGTGCTCTACTCCATAGTCCTGAAGGAGTCTCTTGAATTGTCTGCTCGTGAACTGGGTGCCGTTGTCTGTAATAATGATCTTCGGAACTCCAAATCGTGATAATATACGGTCTCTAAATGCTTTGATGAGGCTATCCGCAGTTGCCTTACGTAATGGTACGATCTCTACTCCCTTGGTGAAACGATCTAGAAATACTAGAACCATGGTGTTTCCGTGCTTTGAATGTGGTAATGGTCCAACGAAATGTGCGCACACCTTTGTCAACGGTTCTTCTCGAATTTGGGTTAACATTTTCCCGCTGCTTTCTGTTGATTAAATAAAAAAAATAATTGTAAGGCGCGATAACATCCGAAGAGATCTAAGGCCGAGATTCTTTCCAATTTGCGTTGTGCTCCTCTTGATTTTCCCTACAAATTTGCCGGCCTACATGTTTTATGTCGACTCCGAACGGCATCTGCAAGGTAGATGAGTTTTCACTGAGAGCTTTTCATGACAGAAATATACCCGGAGCGCTTTCCAAACACTGCCTAGGGGCGACCCCGCTTATAAAAATTTTCTTCTAATTGAAAAACCTTATTTGTAAAATTTTGATGTTGCTTTCTCCGGGGTGTGAACCCAGGGCATACGGTGTGGTAGGCGGAGCACGCTACCATCACACCACGGTGGCCGCTTTCTGTTGATTAGGCTTGTAAATATGACAGGTTGGGCATTGTTGTACATACCGTTTTATCTCGCAAAACATTCCTGGCCAGTAGTACCTTGTGGCTGCTCGAGCTACTGTCTTCCGGATACCCATATGTCCGGCGCTTGGACTGTCGTGCACTTCCTGTAATACTTTACCGCGTTGTGGTTTCGCTACACATAGCTTCCGCGGGATCGCGTATTGATCGTCGATCTGAACAGCTATGTGCCGATATAAGTCACCGTTTTCAGTTATGTAGTCTGGAAACGTCTCCGGGTTTCGTTTAACTTCCTCCTTCCTTTTTTCAAGCTATTTACACGATGCTTCGTTTTCGTGTTCCAGTCTGTTGAGTTGTACGTTTTGCGGCTGTCGTGACAGTGCATCCGCTACTACGTTCAGCTACCTTTCCCGTACTGTACATCGAACGAGTATTGTTGCAACTCCAACGCCCATCTCGGAATACGTCCCGAAGGACTTTCGATGGCGTTCAACCATTTCAATGATAAGTGGTCCGTGATTACCGTGAATTCGTAGCGCATGGTCGCATTTTGCATATAGCCCATACAATAGCTAAACATTCTTTCTCCGTGGATGAATAATTAATTTCTGTTTTTTTAGGCCGCGGCTAGCGTACGCGATTACCCGCTCTCCGTCGTCTAGCTCCTGTGTGAGGACTGCTCCTAGTCCAAAATCGCTCGCGTCTGTTTGTAATGTAAACCTTCGTGTAAAATCTGGGCACGCCAGTACTGGTGCTTCGGTGAGTGAATTCTTCAGTGTCTAAAATGCTGTTTCTTGTGTTTCAGTCCATTTCCATCTGTTACGCTTCTTTAACATGGTTGTCAGCGGATGCGCAATTTTTGAAAACTCTGGTACGAATCGCCTGTACCAAGATGCTACAGCTAAAAATCGTCTTAGTTCTCTTACGTTTGTTGGTGCTTGCAATTCCTTAATCACTGCTACTTTATCTGGGTCCGTGTGTATACCCTTTTCGCTTACGACATGTCCCAGATACTTCAGTTGCTTCTTGAAAAATTCGTACTTTTCGGCGTTGATTCTTAAATTCGCTTTTCGTAGGGGTTTGAACACTTCCGTTAGATGTTTAATATGCTCCTCTAGCGTTGAGCTTGTAATTATGATGTCATCTAGATATGTGAAAGCGTTTGGTCCTAATTCGGGGCCGATTACTTGATCTGATGCCCGTTGAAATGTTGCGGGTGCTAAATGTTGACCAAATGGCATCACGTGCCATTGAAACAGCCCGCGTCCAGGTACAGTAAATGTCGTATAGTGCTTACTTCCTTCCTCCATAGGGATCTGCTAGTAGCTGTTTTTAAGATCCAGGCTGCTTATTTACTTCGCGTTTCTTAGCCGGTCTAGTATGTGTTGGATCCGCGGTAGTGGGTATGCATCGGGGACTGAGCATGCGTTGAGCTGGCGATAGTCTATACATAACCTCCACTTACCATTCTTCTTCTTTACGAGTACGATTGGTGTACTATGTGGGCTTCGCGGTGTCTCGATGCACCCCTTCTCCCATAGCTCGTTTATCTCCATATTAATGGTTTCCTGCATCTTCGAATTACGTGGAAAGTATCTTTGTTTTATCGGCCGATCATCACGCATGATTATTTTATGCGCCGCGATATTTGAGGTACCAGTCATATTTTCGAAGCTAAGAATCTGTTCGTCTAGGAAATTCTTAATTCTTGTAATGTTTTCAGACGGGCTTTGTTGGTTAGTCCTTCCGTATCGTTTACATCGGGCTCGCCTGCCTCAGTTATTGTCCTGCAAATAACCGTGTCTTTGATTGCCTCTTCTGCTTGTAGCGTTACCGTGTGACCGCCGAAACTTAATGATGTTTGCCCTGGCAAGTATGTTCACGCCAATGACAACTTCTTCTATTAGCCCTGGGAGAACGAGTATTTCGCTGTTGTACTTCCCTTTCTTAATCTCTACATCTGCCACTATTGCTTCCTTTATTGTGCTGGCTCTACCATCGCCCAATACCACTCGGCTTCGTGCCTGTTTCAAAATCGCCTTACCTAATCTCCTGGAACATGTCTCACTCATAAAACTCCTTGGCGCTCCTGTATCTACTGTTGCTATTACTTTGCAGCCATTTATCTTTACGTCGGCCAAAATACTGTTTGCTTCAAAATAGTTAGACCTCCTGAATTTGTACTGCTGGAGACCCCACCCCTCGGGTCTGGTCGAGTCTCCGGTCGTTTCCCGATGATGTGCGGCAACAATTTTTTGTGAGAATCTTGTGCCGACCACATTCCCAACAAAAGTCTCGAATTTCATTGCGGCACGCATAGGCACGATGTCCGTTTTCACCACATCGCCTGCATGCGGTCTTGGGATTCGTATACAGTTGTCTTGTTGGTGGGTTACTTCGCTGTGTATTGCCATTGCCAATCCTGCAACTTGGGTATACATCTGGTTATTCTTGTATGGAAAAATGCCGGTCATTTGGAAGCCTTGCTGGAAGTGCTTTTGTCACTACTCTCTGCGCATCTCTGCCATTCGTGGTATTTTCAAAGACCTCTGCCAGACTCACCAAGCCTTCGAGCGTCTGAAATTCAGTTCGCTTTATATATAATTGGTACTCACTGCGGCAGTTTCGGTATATTCTTTACAGTCTTTGTTCCTCGGCGAGGTTCGCGTGTCTCATGAGGTTCTGTATTTCCAAAACGTAATCGTCTTCCATCTTTTTTTTTTAATTTTTTTTAATCGTTTTCCACCCTTTCGAAGTATGATGCGCTCAAGAAGAAGCGTAAAATGTCGTGTTTAAAACTGTCCATTCGCTCCAGTGACAATTATTGTTCCACAGCCATACCAGGACTCGGTCCTTGAATAATTCTGGTAGCGCTCGCGGGAGTGAATTAAGGTCCACTTCATATCCCTCTGCCAGCTCTTCTACTCTCTCGATGAAACTCAGTAGATCACCCTTGCCATCGTACTTAATTCCCCATTTTCGTGCTCGGTTGATTACGCTGACGGTAAACGAAGGTTGGGTAGGTTGTCCTGCAAATTGTGTGACATATTAGGTATCGCAGGTATGCTTACGCTTTCAATGTTATTGACCGGGGTCGCTGGTCGACTTCCGGAAGCGGTTCCACTGTTGCCTTGACCTTGTTGATTAGTGGTTAACGTTGTTTTGGAATGCTTTGTTTCCAATTGGGCGAACTCCTTCCTCAACTCGTCAACGGTTCCGCTGTTGTTGAATCCAAAGTCGGCCGCGTATGTCAAAAGATCTTCCTTCTTCAGGTAATAAATCCAATTTACCTTGACCATGTTGTTGTGTTATATGTTCCGGTGAAATAAACTATATGTCCCCTTATATGTCTAAGGGTCCCTACTCGGGCGCCAATTGTAACGAAACCCGTTAGTCGGGTTTATAGCTGGGGTATAACTCAGCGAATGGGTTCGCCTATACAATAAAATATGTCAGTTAAACGTTATAAAAAATTATGATTTATTTCAATCCTTCGGAGAATCTATATACATATGTATATACGTATGTGATTATATTATGTTTAATCACCGAGTGTTTTACACGCCTCGGTGGTATGCCTGGTGAATATACGTAATCGGTGAGCGTTTTACACAACTCGCTGGATCCCTAGTAAAATATGTAATCGGTGAGCGTTTTACACAACTCACCGGATCCCTAGTAAAATACGTAGTCGTCGAACGTTTTACACGACTCGGCGGTTTACCTATCATAAACCGCTGAAGTTCGACACCACCTTGTTCATGAATTTTCCGCTCCTTTTTTACGATTTTTGAGTCGGTTTCCGTTGCTTTACAATAAAAGTTCTTAAAACTAAGCTAAGCATCCTAAATGTATATTTGTACGCATGTGTGTTCGCTATCGTATGATAATTCCATTTCTCCTTCTTCGCTTACACGTAAGTATGTATGTTTTTGCATAATTATGTGAGTTCTTACACTCTGCGATAAAAGTTTTCATCTCCTATGTATAATTTAATATGTATTATCATTATATATGCTTTAAAATGTATGTATGATTGTACACTGTATATTTATTTCCAAATGTATGTACATATATGTATAAGTAAATTCATTTCCTATGTATAAATTATTATAATTCAGTTTACTCTCAGTTGCGAGATAGTTACCGCCTGGTGGTGCTTGGTGACTTTAATTTGCCTACAGTAAGTTGGATTGGCAACAGTGAATTAAACTTTTTGACGTCCACCACTCAGCATGATTTTTGTAAGAGTCTGCTTGATATACATTTACTACACTAAAACAATATATTAAATTGCAAAAATAAAATGCTGGATTTGGTATTTGCGGATGAACCTGTGGGTATTGCCCTCAAGCGAATTCCCCCATTATCACTTCCAGAGGATCCACTTCATCCTAAACTTGAGGTAATACTTGATTATGCTCAGCCTGTGTTGTCTGATGCAGCAAAAGTAAAATCTAGCTTTCGATCAAGATGTTTTTGTAAGGCAGATTTTAATAAGCTAAATTATCTTATTTCCACCCATGACTGGTCGGATCTATATGCTTGTAAAGATGTCGAGTCAGCAACTTCTATTTTTTACAGTTCTCTCGATGGTTACTTTGCATGCTGTGTGCCTTTACGTCATGGCAATGCTGGAACGGGCAAACCCCCGTGGTTCTCAAGACATCTTGTAATACTATATAATATTAAATCTACGCTATAATATTTAGTTGCTAGATCAAACTTTCATGGCCTTAATCAGGAGTGCTATAAACATTACTTAAATCGGTGTAAGCTTCAATTTTTTAACAACCCGAAACAATTCTTTAGTTTTGTCAATTCTAAGAGAAAAACCTCAGGATTTCCGTCTGCTTTTGCTTATGGATGTCAGAATGCAAGCTCGGATGATGATGTTGCCAACTTATTTGCTGAATACTCTAAGTCGACCTATTCATCTCAACTTTTTCAATAGGATCTCTATCCTTACACCTTAGAAAGCTCTAATTGTATTCTGGTTCCTGTCATAGATATAGATACTGTTCTGAAGAGTCTTCTGGAGTTGAAACCAATTACCTCTCCGGGTCCAGATGGTGTTCCTAGTTGTGTTCTAAAGTTTTGCGCTGTCAACTTATCTAAGCCGATCCTTAAATGATTTACACTATTTCTTGAATCTTCTGTATTCCCTTCAATTTGGAGGCAATCATTTATTATTCCCTTACAGGGGCATAGCTAAACTTTCGGCTATTCCTAAAATGTTTGAAAAGATCATCACCTACCAAATTCAATATGTATGTACTTCTTTATTATCACCCAGCCAACATGGTTTTGTGTGTAGAAGATCAACCACAACCAACTTGTTTGAGTTCACCTCACTAGTCATGGATGGATTTTTATGCAATAAGCAAACCGATGTTATTTATACCGACTTCAGCAAATCATTTGATTCTGTTAATCATTAGCTTTTAACTCATAAACTTGACTTATTGGGTTTTTCGAAGAATTTATTACTTTGGCTTCGCAGCTATCTCTTAAATAGAACTCAGCGAGTTATGTTCAGAAACAGTCTCTCAGAGTCGATAGAAGTAACTTCTGGTGTGCCTCAGGGTAGCCATCTGGGTCCATTACTTTTTACCCTCTTTATAAATGACTTACCAATGGTTATCTCGTGTTCCCCGTGTTCTAATGTATGCAGATGATATTAAACTATGCTATACATACTTGCCTTCTGACTCTTCCCGTTTGGATTTACTTCAGGCCGATTTGGACTCATTTCAATTACGGCGTACAGTAAATCTACTAGTTTTGAACTGCTGCAAATGTAAACTAATGACATTTCACAGAGTCAACCCAGTTTTAAAATCCTATATGCTAGATGGTGCTCCCTTGGAGCGTATATCTGTAGTATGTGACCTAGGTGTTCTTTTTGATGCGAAATTGAGCTTTAACATGCATATTTCATCTGTTGTAAACAAGACATCGGGTGTTCTCGGATTTATTAAAAGATGGGCTAAAGAATTTGAAGATCCTTATTTAACCAAGACCCTTTACACATCTTTGGTTCGCCCAATACTTGATTATGGTTCCTGTATTTGGTCCCCGGGGTATAAAAATCATATAGATCGGATTGAATCGGTACAGAAGCAGTTTCTAAACTTCGCTTTACGCGGTCTTAACTCGGAATCAAATCAACATCTTCCACCTTATAGAAATAGACTTCTTCTCATTAGTTTGCCAACTTTAGAGAATAGAAGAACAATACTCGGGGTAATGTTCCTTCATAAACTGATTATCGGTGAGATAGACTCCACCGACCTTGTAAGCAGACTGCATTTTTCTGTTCCTGCGAGAACTACCAGACACTATGTACTCTTTCATTTACCCATTCTACGGCGTAATTTTGCCAAATATAGCCCTCTTCGCGATTGGTGCTTGCGCTATAACGAACTGTACAACTGCATTAGTTTTGAGTATTCGATTGCTGCTATCCGTAAGGAAATACTCTCACGTCTGGCATGATATTTTTAAAGATTTTTAAATAAGATGTCAATTTTATTTCAATATTAATTTTAAATAATTTATATTTTTGATTTGATTTATGTATTAATTAAAATTTAACTTAATTAATTTGATTGTTTATTATTTAAGTTTTTACTTTAAATTTTGTTTTTTTACGCTTTTGTTTTCTTTCCTTGTTATATGTATTGTATCTTATATCCAGTAGTCGACCGCTTTGTGTCTGTGTTGACTTTAACAAACAAATAAATAAATAATTGTGTATAAATATGCACTATGAAAGTAGATGCACTGAGGGATTAAGGGGAGGTAGCACGTCACTTAATTAAATAAAAAGCGCGATATCTTTCAGGTTAAACGTATAAAAAATATAAACTTTATTTTTAATTGTTGAATTATTTATTTTAACAATTTTCATTTTTTCGTATTTATTATATTCAGCAGCTTGATTAGTTAGGCTGATGGCGAATAATTAAATTTACTACGGCCCAGCACATTCCACTCGACCGTTTACTTATTTTAATGAGAGCATACATATGTAAGTATACATAGATGTGTGTACGCTAAATAGTAATTAGTTTGTTATCTACAGGGTTCTTCAAACAGGTAAATATACATGGTATTCCAAAAGGGTGAGTATAGAATAAAGGTAAGTAATTTTAGGCAAATATTTCATATATGTAAGTATTTCAAAGGTAAGTATTTCAAAAGTAAGTACAAGGTAAGTATTTATAATATAGGTATTAGAAATTAGTTAATTTCAATATAATTAACTTTTCGTTTCAGATAATGTATATTTTTTCCCACACGGTGGTATAAATTTATTTTAATCCTCAAATTCTATGAGTTTCTCGCTCATGTCTTCAACATGCTAGCGGGCATGGGGCGAGATGATCTGCATAAGGTCCTGCAGCTCATCCAGCGTTTCTTTTGCTTGATTGAATAAGCGGCGAAGGCGCCTTTGGAGGATAGGACGACGTGGTTGGCGCGGCTTCTCTACACGACTGTGCTGGGACTGAGTAGTGGACTTCGGTCTGTGTACCGTGGTAGTTCGCCGTTGCTGATTCCTCGGAGGTCGACTTGTTTCGCGGTCATGATTTGGCGAGCGTTTTGATTGAGCGTGGGGGGGGGGGGGCTGTGAAGCAGAGTATGGTGTGCTAGCCCGCAGCGGCGACAACTTATTGGAGAGTCACAGGCGCCCGTTACATGTTAGGTGGCCAAACAATTTATATAGTAACGGTGCGCCTTTGCGGATTCATAGCGCACGTCTGGAGTCATGGCCAGAAAAGCGCGGCAGAATCGAAGTGAGTGAATACGGCAGCAGAGGCGGCACTTCCGATAATCCTTGGATCTGGAAAGAAACGTCGGAAAAACTTATTAGAAGCGGGTATGTGTGTTGAGGAGAGATGACATTCAGGTAACATGAGGAATACGATATTAGGCGGGGGATGACAGACAGAGTTTCGTTATGTTGCGAGTGACAGTTCCGCCCTCGGTTCGGATATCTACTACGCGAACACTTTGATCGCGAGCAGTGTAAAGTTTTGTGATTCGGTCTAACCGCCATTCGTTGGGAGGTAAGAGATCGTCTTTAATGACGGCGAGGTCACCTTCCTTAAGTTGGCTTCTTCACGTTTCCATTTGTAACGCTTGTGGAGCTCCTGCAGGTATTCAGTTTTCCAGCGTTTGCTGCATTGGTGATGGAGTACCTTTAGCTTTGGCCATTTGTTCACTAAAGAGACTTTCTCACAGTTAGGCTCAGGAGTAGACAGAAGGGGAGCACGGCGTATAAAATGACCTGGAGTTAAAGTTTTTAGATTGACATTGGTGAAAACGGTCTGGAGTTGAGGAACGATTCTATGCGAATGAGGAGAGTGCTGAACTCTTCAAAAGTAAACCCCTGGTTTCCGGCAACCTTGGTTAAGTGAATTTTAAAGCTTCTCACTGCTGCTTCCCACAGTCCACCCATGTAGGGGGCGTACGGAGAGATAAACTCCCACGAGAGTCCGTGGATAGCATATTTGCTTGCGACGTCTTCGGCAGCTTCCTGAAGAAATGTGGAAAACTCGCGTTGCAGGCTGTGTTGGGCTCCTACGAATGTCTTACCATTATCGGATATAATCTTTGAGGGGATGCCTCGACGGTCCACAAAACGGGCAAATGCAGCTTTGAAAGCTTCAGTGGTGAGGTCTGAGCAGACTTCGAGATGTGTGGCTTTGGTGGAAAAGCATACCAAAACGCAGACGTATGCTTTGGCGTGTGATGCACGTCGGAGAATTGACGTTTTTACGAGAAAAGGCCCTGCAAAATCTACTCCAGTGGTATTAAAGGGCAGTGAGTAAGTTACGCGCTCTGGTAGTAGAGCGGGTATCACTTGAGATTTAATTTTTTGCTTATAGATAGTGCATTTCTTGCACTGAAATATGAATTTTTTCACCTTTTGTTTCAGGCGGGGGATATAATATTCTTGTTGAACCATGCGGATCATTAGTTGTTTTTCGGCAAAGAGTAGGGTCACATGGAGGAAGTCCAAAAAGAGAGCGCAGTACCGTGAGTTGTCGGGTATGATTATAGGGTGTTTTTCGTTGTGACTCACGTCTGCATAGGCGAGGCGTCCATTTACGCATAATAGTCCCATTTCGTCCAAGACCGCGTTGAGCGGGAGTAACGAACTTCTTTTTAAAAGAGACTTTGCAGCTTTGGGATCTGCGATCACTTTTCCCTACTGGTTTTGCTGAGCGTTGGCAATGAGCTGCACCTTTGCCTGATGAATCTCTTCCTGGGTGAGATGAACTGTAGAGGGTATCAGCTGTTTCTTGCACTTCGGGATAAATCGGCGAATGTAAGCGAGGACTCTCAATGCTCGAGCGAATGACGAAAACCGGTCCAGAAAGTCATGATTTTCCAGTGAGTGCAGGGCTTCTATCCGTCGTTGTTCTGGGGGTGAGTCATTATGATGGCTATCTTTCGGCCAGTCAGTCAGGGCGTTTACGAGTCACCTTGGGCTGTTCCACCAGAGTGAACAGTCGGTCAAGTCCTGGGGTCGACAACTTCGACTGTCCATATCTGCTGGGTTGTCTCCGCTGGGCACATGTCGCAACGTAGCGTTACTGAAGTTGTTGAGGATTTGGGATATGCGGTTCGCCGCATAAGTTTTCCAAGTGTGTGGTGGCTTTTCAAGCCAAGCCAGCACTATGGAAGAGTCTTTCCACAGAGTCAAGTTGCTCTCTGTGAGTTTAAGCGAAGTTCGAATATGCTTTACTAATTTTGAGAGGAGTAATGCTCCGAAGAGCTCTAATCGGGGAAGGCTTACTCATTGTAGGGGTGCGACTTTACTTTTTGCTACGAGTAAGTGAGAGGATATAGAGTTATCGGTGTGATGAACTCTTAATAGACGCAGGCACAATATGCCTTTTCAGAGGCGTCGCTGAAACCATGTATCTGAGTGGGCACGTCGGGTGTGCATTGAACCCAACGTGGAATTTTTATATCTCCAATTGCTGAGAGGTCTTCCGTAAGGGATTTCCATTTGAGAAGTGAACCGGGTTTGACTTGCTCATCCCAATCCGTTCCTTCCATCCAGAGCTGTTGCAGGAGGATTCTTGCTACTATCATTATAGGCGATAGCCATCCTGCCGGGTCGAAAAGTTTCGCGACGGAGGAGAGAATATGTCGCTTGGTTGCCGAGTTTGCGTCTGATATGGGGTCGTACGAATAAGAGAAGGAGTCTTCAATTGCGTTCCAGCGTACTCCAAGAGTTTTTGTGGAGATTTAGTGGTGAAATTTTAGAAAGGCCGCATCGAGAAGATTAGACTCGGGGATTGATTCCTATATTTCTGAGTGGGAAACCTGCTGACTTTAGTGTTTCGATCAGATGAGTCATGGTTTCGCGAATACTTACTTCCTTACTTAATTGGCGCTTAACCGTCTAAACGGTTATGGCCGTCCAACAAGGCGCGCCAGTCGCTCCTTCGCTCCGCCAACCGGCGCCAAATGGTCACACCAAGGGAGTTTAAATCGTTTTCCACCTGGTCCTTCCAACGGAGTGGGGGCTGCCCTCTACCTCTGCTTCAATATGCGGGTTCCGATAGAAACACTTTCTTGACCGGAGCATCATCATTCATTCATATAACATGGCCTAGCCAGCGCAGCCGCTTCGTTTTAATTCGCTTGACTATGTTGATGTCTACGTATAGCTCGTACAGCTCATCATTAAATCTTTTTCGGTACTCGCCATCACCAACGCGTAGAGGTCCATAAATCTTTCGAAGAACTTTTCTCTCGAACACTCCAAAACCCGCTTCATCTGCTGTTGTCATGGTCCATGCTTCTGCTCCATATAGCAGGACGGGTACGATAAGTGACTAGTAGAGTATGATTTTCGTTCGCCGAGAGAGGACTTTAATTTTCAATTGCGTACCTAGTCCAAAGTAACATTTATTGGCAAGATTGATTCTTCGCTGGATTTCAGTGCTGATGTTGTTGCTAGTGCTGATGCTGGGTCCCAAATAAACGAAGTCTTTTACTATTTGGAAATTATGGCTGCCAACAGTAGCGTGGTTGCCAAGGCGCGTATGCGCTGACTCTTTGCTCGATGACAGTAGGTACCTCATTCACCATCAAACCCATCTTTACCGCTTCTTTTTCCAGTTTGGAGTAAGCAAACTAACAGCGCGGGTGTTTAGGCCGATGATATCAATGTACGTTATGTCCGCCTGAGAGAATATCATCCACGTAGGTTTCTCGCAGGAGAACGTTGGTAGCGAGGGGGAGTTCAGCTTTGCAGTCTTCTGCGACCTGCTGCAGTGTGCGAATAGCCAAGTAGGAGCACAGTTAACACCGAAGGTTACTGTTTTTAAATTAAAATCTTCTACTTGGCCTTGAGGAGATTGACGAAAGAATATTCGTTGCAAGTCTTGATCTTCCTTGTGGGCATATATATGCCGATACATTTTCTCAATTTCACCGTTAAATACATATCTGTAGAGTCGCCAGTTGAGTATAACGACCATTAAATCATTTTGTAAAATGGGACCTGTATGAAGCCCGTCGTTGAGTGAGATGCCAGAGTGAGATCGTTTGGATGCATTGAAAACTACTCGGACTTTAGTAGCTTTACTATCGGGTTTGACTACGGCATGATGTGGAAAGTAAAACGAGAAATACTTTCCATCACGTATAATTTCCCGAGGGGTTCTGGTCTCCATATGATCTAGGGTTAAGTATTCCGCTAAGACGTTGGAGTAGGTCGTTCGGAGCTCTGGTTTTTTCTCAATGCTTCGCTCTATGCTGAGGTATTGTTGCTGAACAGAGGGTCTAGAGTGCCCTAACGCTATTGAGATGGGAAATGAGTCTTTAAATGGGAGTTTTACTACGTAGCGGCCATCATTTCTTCGGAATGTGGTACTTTTGTAGAGCTCTTCGCATATGAGAAAATCGCCTTTGACAGAGGAAGCCGATGGCACTTCTTCTTGTTCCCAAAATCTTCTGAGTAGGTCTTCAATGAACACCTTTTGAGTTTCAACTACTTGAGTTGAGAATGTTGAGATCTGTCCCTTAAGTGGTCGGCTTAATATCCACACGATTATTGTGTTCTGGGCTATTAGACTTCCAGCTATATTGGTTTGGAGGCCCGGAATCAGTATTTGAGGGAGTATGTCGCTACCTATTACCATATCTATCTTGGCAGGCGGGAAACAGTTGGGGTCTGCTAGAGAGAGGGCTGAGTAGTCTTTGAAGTATATATAAGAGACTTTAAACGTTGGCAAGAACTGCGTCAGTTGAGGGAGTATGAGCGCATTAGTTGCGATTTCAATATTGAGATCTGGAGAACATATGGTGATTGAGCACACCTTATCTGCTTTCTGGACTGTTCGTGCGCCCATTCCCAATATTTCGTAATTGGTCTTTTGAACGGGTAGACCAAGTAGCTTTTGTATTCTAGAGGTTACAAAAGTTTTTTGGGATCCTTGGTCTAGAAGAGCACGAATACTAAATGTTTCTCCTTTGTGTAACACGGGAACGTTTGCTGTTGGGAGCAAGGTTCGCTCTCTACTACTAGAGAAGTGTGAGAGAACATTCTCCGTTCTATTTTGAGTAGTTGTTTCCGAGTTCATCGATGCCGCCTGTCCAGAGGTACAAGGCTTTTCTTCATCGATGGTCACGTGCGATGTGACGAGATTTTTCTTCGGTTTTGAGTTGTTTTGCGTTTGGTTGTTTGCTGAGAAGTGTAGGAGTGAGTGGTGTCGCTTTTGGCAGTAAACGCAAGTGAAACTGCTCCCGCATTGTCTTTCTGAGTGGGAGTAAGCCAAACAGTTCTGGCAGTACCTGTTTTTCCTTACTAATTTGTTTCTATCTTGAACTTAGAGCTCTTTAAATTTTACGCAATTCATCAGCGCACATAATCAGTTGCATAATTTTCACGAAGCCTGCCTTTTTTGGTCAGTGTGCAATGACTGTGTCTTGTTGCTTGAGTGGAACGAGTTATTGGTAGGAGTAGAAGAACGCGGGGTGAAATTGGGTTGATGAGACTTTAGTTTGTTAGGCCTATATGTAGTTAGGCGTTCAACTACCTCATACCGAGTAGTCAGGAACTGGTCCAACTCGGACAACAGAGGAAGTTCCTTGCGGGAATTGAGTGATTGCTCCCATACCGCTAGAGTTTTGTCTGGGAGTTTGGAGGAGCAGAGGTGTACCAGCATCGGGTCCCAATTATCCGTGGAAACACCGTTAGCTTTAAGGGTTGAGATACAATTATTTATCGTGGTTTGCATGTACTGTATCCGTTCTCCGTTTTCACTGGTTACAGGTTGTATATTAAAGAGGGTTTTGAGCTGGTTGTCGACCAGAATTCTTCGATTCTCATATCGACTCTTTAATGCGTTCCACGCGAATTCAAAACTTTGGTCATTCAATGGATAATTTTTTATAAGGAGGGCGGCTTTTCCCGGGTTTTTTGCCATAAATGGTAGAGTTTCTAGGCGGGAGAGAGTTTGGGATGACTAATGTACACTGCAGTAAACATGTCTCTAACGGATGGACAGTCTTCATATTCTCCGTAGAATACTTCTGTGTCACATGCAGGTATTTTATATAAGTTGAGTTACAAAGAGGGGGAGAGGCTGGAACTGGGTGGGGGTATTTGAAGCTGCTTCTGTTGGAATCGGCTGACGTCTGCTGAGGAGCTCATTTATTCGAAGTCTTGTACCTAATCCGGAATCGTTTGCTGCCTCGTAATTCGCTTCGCTTGCTGCTAGGGTGTTTTCTTCAATGCTACTCATCTGAAGATTCTCGTTCGCTGTATGCACCAAAGCCATATGTCGGTTGAGTTGATCCAAGTATGTCTTGAGACTGGACTCCGTGTGGTCAGACTCGTTTAGATTCCAAAATTTTTGACAGTATTTCTCCAGCCTTGAGACTTCGTATTTGAATTTTTTTTGTAGTGGGATTGCTTCTTCCTCGTCACTTTGTGATTTCGATCGCGTTTTCACTCCTTTTGGTTGGAGGTTTTGGGTTTTTTTTTTGCTTTTCCTCGCCTGTACCGCCCATCTTGTGCATTTAATTAATTAAAAGTTGAGTGTTAGGGGTTTAAATTAAAAGGATTTTACTTCAGATTTGACGTATTGTGTCCCACTGTATTTGGGTTGTTTTTTATAAGCTGAGGGCCACTGTACTTTTGACTAGCGAGATTTGCATAAACAAGTGAGGGTGGGAAATACTTTTCTTAGCGCATCTAAGTCCAAGTATGTTTATGTGTATACAAATATATATATTCAGCGAAGAGAAATAAATATTGGTGGGTGGAGTTAATTTGCAAATTACCTAAATTAAATGGTGTTATAATAAGTACACCTCAACGTAATTGAGAGAGTCAATAATGCGGTTATTAACTTATAGTGTGTCAGGGACCGAAACAACGTTAACTATTTTGCAGTTTAAGGCAGAGTTTGCCTTTGGATTTGGGACAAATGCATATATATGTAACTTATGGACTTTTGTAAGTCGCAAAAATATGTAATGGTAATTTATTCTAGAAGAGAAAATTCCTTGTGGTGGCTGTGAGAAACGGTATACGGTAAAATTTTAAGGGGAAATTCTAGTGTAAGTCCCTACAAATCTTACAACGTAAGATTTACATATAAGTAAATATGTTGTATAGGTACGTGTATATATGGATATATGTAAGACTCACAAATTTGAGAGTAATACCAATATACCTATGTATATATAAGAAGAGCTTAGCGGAATTTTATTAAATGAGAGAGATTTGCGCAAAATGGTGTTTTGTACGGATTCTTTCCAAGATCCTGCCAACTTTACCGTAGATGAGTGTGATTATTTGCTTAAGGGAATTCCGCTGCACTTATATATGCATATGTTTCGGGCAAGGTGTACTTACTTTGGCATATTTTGCTTTTACCACCTGAATTTTCTGTTGCTGGATTGGTGTTGTTGTAGTTGCTCGGTGTCGCTGATGCTGTTGCGCTAGCGGCAGTACCGCTTCGTTGTTGCTGCGTCGGTTTTGCTGCCGGGTAACACTTTTGCAGGTCTACTGCTCGTGGTTTAAAAATTAAATTGGATGCGTTTCCAAACCACTTTGAAAATCGTTTTTTTTTTTTGTAAATTATGTCTAATTTGGTTTTATTTTTATTTTTTCAACAAGCGCTCCACTTTTTTTATTATAGAAATTCTTTTATTTTCCTACGTTCTTTCCGTTTTTAGACTTTTGTTTTTCTTCATGTTTTTCGACAACTTTTTCTATATAATATCTCATATTTTCTTTTTAATAATTTCTAGGTTTCTATTCCTTTTTTATTTTCACCGTCTTTTTTTTTCAGAACTTGGCCACTGTAGCTTCACCGTTTGCGTTCTTCACTTCACCTCACTCACTTTCTCTGTAGAATTGGATGTACTTTTGTTGTTTTTACTTTTTCTGTACTTGTATATTTGTATTTCTATGTATGTATTATTTAATATTTCTCACTTAATTTGTACTTTTATTGGGGGCTAAGATACTTGGCTTGGATATCATAAGTGGTGTCAGGCTCTGGATCAGGGACTGATATCAGTCTTAGACCGGCCATAGTGACGAATGTCACGCGTGATTAGTTATCACGTCCTGCACGAGGTGCCCCTGCTTCTACTGATAATGGCGGATCTAGAGAGGACAACTCGATAAAACCCGCACCCCTTGAGTCATTGTGCCGAGCTCAGGGGAGGGAGAGTCAAGATCGGTACACAACGGTGACGAACTGGACTGTTTTAGGACTTTGATTTCACATCACTTGATGACATTGGGCTGGTAGGTGCGGTATTCTGCCACTTTAGTAGGTCGGGGTGAAACCCTACCAAAATGGCTGGTAGGCTAATGCTGCACCTGCCCACGTCCCGTTAAAACCGTGGCGGGCCTCAAGGTACGTTCCGGCTCCGTCGCCGTTAAGTTGGTGGTGTAGGTGCGGTTGAAGATTTTCCCGCTTCGCGTCCGGTCTGGCTCTGAACGCATTACTCATAAGGTAATGCGTCAACCCTCGCGTGGCCTCCCTGCGTAGCATAGATAACCACGAGATCGTTAAAGGGCGACTACACAATCGGCTCCGGATAGCGGCCTTGAGGGGGGACTTTTTTAGAATGGACAATACTAATACGAATCCGCCAAGGATGGGGTGCGGAAGAAGAGCGCTTTTGATGGAAATCCGTCAAATCAATCTTCAGCACTCTAAGGCGGCTTCCGCAAATTTGTTGCTCTGCCTTGAAAAAGGCGGAGTGGATATAGTCCTTGTCCAGGAGCCGTGGCTGAGTAGTAACGGCAGTAAGATTTCTGGATTAAGGACTGGAAAATTCAACACCTTGGTGCATGGGGAGGCAAGTAGGCCTAGATCCTGTGTGCTTGTTAAATAAGAGATTAAAGCTTTTATTCTCTCTAATTTCAGCAATGCTGACGTAACCACGGTCTGCCTCGAGCGAGGAAGTAATGAAATGTGGGTGGTCTCAGCGTACATGCCCCACGGGGACGTAGTGGGACCACCACCTGCGATACTGGGTGAAATCACCGCTGAAGCAAGGCGGAGAGGTGTTGGCGTGATCATCGGTGCCGATGCAAATGCCCATCATAGCATTTGGGGAAGCTCGGATACCAACACTAGAGGTGAGTCTTTATTTACTTTTATTGTAGATGAGGGACTTTGTATATGTAATAGGGGGAATGACCCGACTTTTATTACTGCGTTAAGGGAGGAGGTCCTGGACCTCACCCTGGTTAGTAGAGAACTGGAAGGTCGGATATCTGGATGGAGGGTTCTCAACGAGCACTCCTTCTCTGATCACCGATATATTCAGTTCTCAGTGAACGAAGAACGTCCCGGTAAAATATCTTTTAGGAACCCTAAAAGTACTAACTGGGACTTGTATTGTAGGAAGCTGGGAGAGCTACTGCCTGCGGTGCCTATCATTAGTTCGGGCCTGTCCGAATCTGAGATAGACGTTCTGGTGGAAAACTTCACCTCGGCAAGCAATAGCGCCTTTCAGCTGTCCTGCCCATTGAAAACTTACAGGGGGAAGGGCAAGCCGCCCTGGTGGTCGGATTCTCTTGACGACCTAAGAGCGTCCAGTCGGCGGCTCTTCAACAGAGCCAGGAGGAGTAAATTACCCTCGGACTGGGAGCTCTATAAGGTGAGTCTGGGGATTTATAAATATGAAATAAGGATAGCCAAGCGAGATGCATGGCGAAGCTTCTGCGAAAACGTAGAAGGCTGCAATGAATCCGCGAGATTTAGAAAAATACTCTCTAGGAACCCCGCTCCTCTGGGGTATCTGAGAGATGATGGTGGGGACTGGTCGATGAGTAGCGAGGAGTCCCTAAGGCTTTTACTGGACAATCATTTTCCCGATGTCCCAGTTGCGCAGGGATCTTCGCCTGCATGGTCGGCGGTCGTTGGCCATGCAGAAGTGCCTGCCACTCCAATACGGGAAAGTCAGATAACCTGGGCTATAGGGTCGTTCAAGCCCTATAAGTCTCCGGGCCCGGATGGAATCATTCCTGCGCAGCTTCAAAGGTCTTTGGGGATTTCCTGCCGCTGGTTGGCCATCATATATACTAACTGCCTCAGGCTTAACTATATCCCGAAGTCTTGGCACACGGTTAGGGTTATTTTCATTCCGAAGGCCGGCAGAAGCTCTCATGTATCACCTAAGGATTTCAGGCCAATCAGTCTCTCGTCGTTTCTTCTTAAGACGTTTGAGCGGTTGATTGACCTGTACCTACGGGAAAGGATACCTCGGGGGTTACTGTCGGCTTCACAACATGCGTACTGCAAGGGCAGATCGACGGAAACGGCTCTCCATTCGATTGTAAAGCAAATAGAGGGGTCCCTAGAACACAAAGAGTATGCTCTGGGTGCCTTTCTAGACATCGAGGGAGCTTTTAACAATGTCTTACCGGGGTCAATCGAAAGAGCTCTGGTGGGTTTAGGAGTCGAGGCGGCTCTGGTTGAATTTATTAGCAAACTTCTATGCGGCAGAATTGTCGCAGCGGAGTGGGGAGGGGCCATAATTAAGAGGAAGGTGTGCAGGGGCACGCCACAGGGGGGTGTCCTATCTCCTCTCCTCTGGGTTGTGGTAGTCAACGAGCTTCTTGTGGAGCTGGAAGCCAATGGTTGTCGGGTGGTTGCCTATGCAGATGACCTCGCTATCCTAGTCAGAGGCAAATTTCTGGGCGCCCTGCGCGATGTTCTTCAGGGCTACCTGGATACTGTGGCTAGGTGGGCTGAATCATGTGGATTGGCGGTCAACCCGGGAAAAACGGAATTGGTCCTTTTCACAAGAAGATATAAGGTGCCCGATTTCAGAACTCCCTCGATTGGAGGGGTACCGTTGGTACTTTCTGATAGGGTTAAATATTTGGGGATTGTTTTGGACAAGAAACTGTCCTGGAGACCCAATGTGGAAGATCGGGCCAGGAAGTCCGCCATTGCCTTGTACTGCTGCAGAGGAGCTATCGGAAAGAGATGGGGACTCTCGCCAAGAATAGTACACTGGCTTTATGAGATGGTGGTCAAACCGATTCTGCTATATGGGGTGCTGGTCTGGTGGAAAGCACTGGACACGGCGAGCACCTCCAAAATGTTAGTGTCAGTGCAACGGACGGCGCTGATCGGTATCAGTGGCGCTCTCAGAACAACGCCTACCTTGGCACTGAACGTCATGCTGAACATATACCCAGTAGATATTGCGGGAAAGGCGGCCGCGGCAAGGTCGTTGGTCAGGCTTCGTGATATGGGATATAGACTTTCTGACCGCGGACACTCTAGCCTTCTTACCAGTTTCGACTTCATCCCGGACAGAACGGACTGCTGTATGCCGATAACAGCTCCCTATACAACCTTCACCCCAGTTATTCCAGAGAGAGAGGATTGGGGAAGAGGAATTATCTGGGGCATGGGACCGGTTAACTTGTTCACGGATGGGTCAAAGCTGGATGGAAAGGTTGGTGGGGGGGTCTTTTGTCAAGAGCTAAATTTAAGCCGCAAGTTTAAGTTGGCTGATCACTGCAGTGTATTCCAAGCGGAAATTGCTGCGATTAAGGATGCGGTGGATGGAATGCTATCCAGTGCTACCACGGTTAGGGAATTTAACATCTACTCTGATAGCCAATCGGCTATCAAGGCCTTGAGCTCAACTACAGTGCGATCGAGGGTGGTCTGGGAGTGCCTGACCTCGCTTGCGATTGCATCGAATTATTTTACAATTAAGATTATCTGGGTCCCGGGCCATAGTGATATCCCGGGTAACTGTCAAGCGGATCTCTTAGCCCGCATCGGTACAACTGAACCGGATGAAGATGGCTGTAGGGACTTCGGGATCCCGCTGGCCACCTGTGGATTGCTCCTCCATAGCTGGGCCTCGAATCAGCTCAGCAAACGTTGGGCGGATACCACGTCTTGCAGGGTAGCAAGATCTTTCTGGCCGAAAGTGGATGGCAGGAGGTCTGCTGAAATAATTGGGTTCACTAAGGCTCACCTATCAATGGTCATTGGGGTTTTGACAGGGCACTGTCCCATGGGTATCCATGCGGTACGTCTCAATATACTGGAAACTCCATCCTGCTGCAGCTGTATGGAGGATGATGAGGTGGAATCACCAAATCACTTTATGCTTGATTGTCCAGCTTTTGCCAGAATTAGGCGAAAGTACTTCGGTCGCGACTCACTTGGATCTCCCGAGGATATATCCAAAGTTGAGATCGGTATCATTCGGAGCTTTATCGTTGCTACCCAACGATTCTCTAAGTAGCTGGATCTAGGTCACCGTTATTTTTGGTGTATGTGGTATCACAACGGACCTTCGTGTTGTCCAAGTGAGCTATCCTTATCAGGGCAGCTACCACCTAACCTATCCTATCCTATCCTTGTACTTTTATTTTATTTCTAATAATTTTTAATATAATGTATATATCTTAGGTATTTTGAAACTTTTGCTTGTCTTTCTATGTTTTCAGCACTTGTGCTGTATTTTTTAAGTATTTTAAAAATTTTGTTTCTTTTTATATTTTCAGCACTTTGTATTAGATAAATATGTTACCGCGTCGCGTCTACCGGTTTTTGTGTTTTAAAGTATTGTTTTCAATGTAATTAATATTAGTTATTATTTTCACTATTTTCTAGGTCGCTGGTTCACTGTATCCGGCTCGAAGGACCATGTATGAATATGCGCTATGAAGGCAGATGCACTGAGGGATTAAGGAGAGGTAGCACGTCACTTTATTAAATAAAAAGCGCGATAACTTTCAGGTTAAACGTATAAAAAATATAAACTTTATTTTTAATTGTTGAATTATTTATTTTAATAATTTTCACGTTTTCGTATTTATTATATTTAGCGGTGTGATTAGTTAGGCTGATGGCGAATAACTAAATTTACAACGGCCCAGCACATTCCACTGGACCGTTTACTTATTTTAATGAGAGCATGCATATGTAGGTATACATAGATGTGTGTACGCTAAACAGTTTTGTTTGTTATTTACAGGGTTCTTCAAACAGGTAAATATACATGGTATTCCAAAAGTTGAGTATAGAATAAAGTTAAGTAAGTTTAGGCAAATATTTTATATACATAGGTAAGTATTTGAAAAGTAAGTACAAGGTAAGTATTTATAATATAGGTATTAGAAATTAATTCATTTCAATATAATTAACTTTTCGTTTCAGATAATGTATATTTTTTCCCACACGGTGGTATACATTTATTTTAATCCTCAAATTCTATGAGGCTTTCGCTCATATCTTCAACAAATTGAAAAGTGTATTTATATATGTATAAGTAAGTTCATAATATATAAATGATTATAATTCAGTTATAACTGGAAGGTGTATGTACATATATGTATAAGTAAATTCATTATATATAAGGTATTATAATTTATTTTATAATTGAAAAATCCAAATTTGTGGAGGCCCCGAAAGCCTGTAATTTTGGGGTCTTCACACTATAATAAAGTAAAATACAATAAAATAAAATTTAATGAAATAAATAAAGAATATAAATAGTAATAGTAAGAACACGATAAAATAAAATAAAACACAATAAAATTATAAATAAATATACCAAAAACAATGCAAAATATAATAAAATAAATAAAACAAGTTTATTTTTTTATTTCCGACGCGTTTCGACACATTTTCGTGTCTTCCTCAGGGAATCTATTTATTAAATACGAAAAACATATATGTTACATATACAATAATTGGTATTAATGTTCAATATTAAATCACTTACATTATTTAAACCAGTGGTTTTTGTCACATTTCTTTAAAAATATAAGTACACATATTAATAACAAACAAATAAGAACAATAATTAAAAATCACACCGACATTTGCTACATTAAAATACCGTCTATTAACATTAAAAACAATATTGCACTTGTCACCTCCAGACATTCTTTGTTATTGACGTCGCATAGGCACAATTAATATTATCAACGTCCTCTTTGAAGTTAATCGTTGTTGGTAGTTTTTGTTGTATGCGCAGTCCCTCTAGTGTCATCCTTCTACGTGTTCTGCTTTCCACATCCAGTATTGTTGCGTTGTCGAAATCAGCTGTGTGTTTCTTTTCCGTAAGGTGTTGGGCCAGTGCTGTGTTGCTTTTGTTGTTTTTTGCATCTAGTTTATGTTCCTTTATTCTCGTTCCTAGTGATCTTTTTGTTGTGCCGATATAAACTTTGTTACATTTCTCTCCTTCTTTACCATGACATCGAATTTCGTAAACTACGTTATGTAGTTGTTCCTTTTCAATTTTGTCCTTTGTTTTTGTATATATGCTTTTTAATGTATGATTAGGTTTGTGCGCATAGCTTGTGTTACTGCTTGGTATGATTTTGTGTAATGTTTTGTTGTCTGTTAGGTGTGGTATGTATGTAACGCTAGTGTATGTTTTTTTGATATTTTCGCTATTTGCTGTATTCAGATGGGCAGCAAACTGGCATTCCTGGACATAGAAATATACAAATCCAATAACAAACTAACAACTAACTGGTACACAAAATCCATAGCATCATCAAGACTAATTAACTATCATTCAAACCACCCATGGACGCAAAAGAAGAACACCATTATCAATTTTATATCGAAAATTTACACCTTGAGCGACCAGGAGT
Source organism: Eurosta solidaginis (assembly GCF_040869045.1). NCBI lineage: Eukaryota > Metazoa > Arthropoda > Insecta > Diptera > Tephritidae > Eurosta > Eurosta solidaginis. The sequence goes on along the minus strand of NC_090320.1, from coordinate 100,136,623 downwards.
TCATAAATCACAACAGAGATAAAGTGATACACATATTACGCAAAAATTGTTATCCAGTCAATACAATAGAAAATTTAATACAAACAGCAATAAACAAAAACAAACACAAGAATCTGAATACAGCAAATAGCGAAAATACCAAAAAAACATACACTAGCGTTACATACATACCACACCTAACAGACAACAAAACATTACACAAAATCATACCAAGCAGTAACACAAGCTATGCGCACAAACCTAATCATACATTAAAAAGCATATATACAAAAACAAAGGACAAAATTGAAAAGGAACAACTACATAACGTAGTTTACGAAATTCGATGTCATGGTAAAGAAGGAGAGAAATGTAACAAAGTTTATATCGGCACAACAAAAAGATCACTAGGAACGATAATAAAGGAACATAAACTAGATGCAAAAAACAACAAAAGCAACACAGCACTGGCCCAACACCTTACGGAAAAGAAACACACAGCTGATTTCGACAACGCAACAATACTGGATGTGGAAAGCAGAACACGTAGAAGGATGACACTAGAGGGACTGCGCATACAACAAAAACTACCAACAACGATTAACTTCAAAGAGGACGTTGATAATATTAATTGTGCCTATGCGACGTCAATAACAAAGAATGTCTGGAGGTGACAAATGCAATATTGTTTTTAATGTTAATAGACGGTATTTTAATGTAGCAAATGTCGGTGTGATTTTTAATTATTGTTCTTATTTGTTTGTTATTAATATGTGTACTTATATTTTTAAAGAAATGTGACAAAAACCACTGGTTTAAATAATGTAAGTGATTTAATATTGAACATTAATACCAATTATTGTATATGTAACATATATGTTTTTCGTATTTAATAAATAGATTCCCTGAGGAAGACACGAAAATGTGTCGAAACGCGTCGGAAATAAAAAAATAAACTTGTTTTATTTAATTAAATCGGCCTAAAAGCTCCAAATTCATATTAAATAGCTAAGCAAATATTTGGCCCAACTCAATCATATAATAAATAGAGCGGAGAGCTTAACCCGCAACAACAAAGTACGAAAAATATAAAGACTTCAAAATGAAACACTTCTTCCGACACATCAAGTACAAGTATGACATGGACACCTGTTACATTATTAAACAATACGGCAAAAACCAAAAATCATTGGCAAAACAACAACAAAGGCTGAAATTTCTGCTAAAATGCAAAGATTTTGGAATCACACCATCACACTTAAACGGTAAGGCTGGTAAATTTACAAAAGGCTTCACATTAGAAAAAACGAAGAAGGAAATGGAGAAATTCTTGGAAAAAGTCTTAAGCTTAGAGGTAAAAGAAACGAACATACAAATAAAACTAATAAAAGACACTACAAGAGAAATGGAGAAAAAATTGCGCCAAAAAGTAGAAGAAAAGGATTACAAAGCAATTGTAGAAACACAACAACAATTTTTAGAAAATACAAAAATAAAGTCAGAAAGTACCCTCACGACAAAACTACATAACTCAATTAAGAGAAATTTTGAAAAATTTGATTTGAGATATAATGAGGATTGGATTACAAATAATACTAAAATCACCATTCCCCCGGAGTGTAAATGGATACTATCATTAGGTAACAAATTCGCGCTACCAGTTTCCAGGAAAACTTTTTCACCACTACATCTAATTGCTGATATTGAGCAAAATATACAGACAATAACAGACAATAGGGAGAAAGATATGGCTAGATGCAATTTCGGGAAGAAAATTAATACCTTTAGGAACAAAATTCAGAACAACGCAAAAGATAAATTCATACTCCAAATCTACGAGAATACACGAAAATTTATTAGTAAACATAAATATAACATAATTATCACAAATGCAGACAAAGGCAACAAAACAGTGGTGATGTATAAAGAAGATTACGAGAAGAAAATGCAAGACCTGTTAAACGATAAAACCACATATAAAACAATTTGAAATGATCCCACCCAATATCTAGTGCGCAAAAACAACAACATTGTAAACTGTCTCTACAAAAACAACAACATAACCTTGAAAGAAAAAAGCTATCTGATGTGCACAGCAGCTACGGCTCCCAGACTTTATGGCTTGCCAAAAGTTCACAAAATTAACACACCACTTAGACCTATCTCATCATCAATCAATGTACCTTGCTCCAAACTATCCAAATTTGTTGGGAAAGTTCTAAAAAACGTAGTGTCTGAAACGCTGAATATTAAAAATTCCGTAAGCCTAAAAGAAAAAATAAAAAATTTAAATATTGAAGAGGATGAAATTCTTATATCTTTGGACGTCGTCTCCCTCTTCACGAACATACCGATCCAATTCGCCATAAGCACAATAATGAAGAAGTGGTCAAGCTTGAAGACTTTTACAAACATCAACAAAATAAACTTTTTAACACTACTTGAATTTTGTCTGAGAGAGAATAACTACTTCCTTTACAATGAAACCTATTATCAGCAAACTTACGGAATGCCAATGGGAAATCCTTTATCCCCAACCATTGCAGACATTGTCCTTGACAAAATTATTGACGACAGCATCGCTGAGCTAAAATCTTCCGACATATACATCAAATACATAACGAAATATGTAGATGATATATTCGCCGTAGTTAAGGTCAAAGACGTGGACGAAATTCTAAGAACATTCAATAGACAACACACAAAGATACAATTTACAATAGAAAAAGAAATGGGCAGCAAACTGGCATTCCTGGACATAGAAATATACAAATCCAATAACAAACTAACAACTAACTGGTACACAAAATCCATAGCATCATCAAGACTAATTAACTATCATTCAAACCACCCATGGACGCAAAAGAAGAACACCATTATCAATTTTATATCGAAAATTTACACCTTGAGCGACCAGGAGTTCATAATCACAGAAAGTGATACACATATTACGCAAAAATTGTTATCCAGTCAATACAATAGAAAATTTAATACAAACAGCAATAAACAAAAACAAACACAAGAATCTGAATACAGCAAATAGCGAAAATACCAAAAAAACATACACTAGCGTTACATACATACCACACCTAACAGACAACAAAACATTACACAAAATTATACCAAGCAGTAACACTAGCTATGCGCACAAACCTAATCATACATTAAAAAGCATATATACAAAAACAAAGGACAAAATTGAAAAGGAACAACTACATAACGTAGTTTACGAAATTCGATGTCATGGTAAAGAAGGAGAGAAATGTAACAAAGTTTATATCGGCACAACAAAAAGATCACTAGGAACGAGAATAAAGGAACATAAACTAGATGCAAAAAACAACAAAAGCAACACAGCACTGGCCCAACACCTTACGGAAAAGAAACACACAGCTGATTTCGACAACGCAACAATACTGGATGTGGAAAGCAGAACACGTAGAAGGATGACACTAGAGGGACTGCGCATACAACAAAAACTACCAACAACGATTAACTTCAAAGAGGACGTTGATAATATTAATTGTGCCTATGCGACGTCAATAACAAAGAATGTCTGGAGGTGACAAGTGCAATATTGTTTTTAATGTTAATAGACGGTATTTTAATGTAGCAAATGTCGGTGTGATTTTTAATTATTGTTCTTATTTGTTTGTTATTAATATGTGTACTTATATTTTTAAAGAAATGTGACAAAAACCACTGGTTTAAATAATGTAAGTGATTTAATATTGAACATTAATACCAATTATTGTATATGTAACATATATGTTTTTCGTATTTAATAAATAGATTCCCTGAGGAAGACACGAAAATGTGTCGAAACGCGTCGGAAATAAAAAAATAAACTTGTTTTATTTAATTAAATCGGCCTAAAAGCTCCAAATTCATATTAAATAGCTAAGCAAATATTTGGCCCAACTCAATCATATAATAATAAAATAAAATTCGATAAAATAATAAAGATTATAAATATTAATAATAAAAATACAAATGAAATAAACTAAAATAACATCAAATAGAATACAAACAAAAACCAAATATACCACTAATTGAATTATAACTAGGACGTAAAGCTATACTTACCACTGAGCGTATAATTAAAATCTACAGCCCAAAACTTGCAAAAAAATTTTAAAATTTGGCGGTTGCCAACATTCCCTCTTCTTCTAGTAGGGTAAATGACGTAATAATTTAATAAAATGAATTTTGTATTATTTTTATTCATAATGCCTTGTCAATAAATATCTTGTAATTTAAAAATGGAAATGTTGATATTCTTGTTTACTTAGAAGGCGAAGGTAGTACAGGTAAGGGGCCACCGAAATTTAGGTGCGTCGGAGGCCATGTTTTTGAGGGAGGGATAATGCACCGGGCGTCGCAACAACACAAGCGGCGCCCCTATGTATATTCGGCCCATTCTGGTTCTATTTTTTTTGTTGTTCTGATTTTCAGCTTTTTTTCCATTTTGATTTTCCGCGTTTGGTAACCGGTCATTTCCGGTTCAGTTAATTTTTTTTTGCATTAGATTTGAAGTTTTGAATCTAGAATTTGAATGTTATAACGGTCTGTCCGTCACATCCGGTTCTTCCGGATGTTATTTTTAGTCATTTGAGCATTTTGAATTAGTTCTGTCCTTTTGACGGTTTTTTTAAGGCATGTTTGGAATTTGTCTGCTTATGTCGCAGGACAGCAGGGTTGGCAAGAACCACGCCCAGCCGACATGACTAGCCACAGTGCAGCCCTAGATCATGCCGACTGCCTTCCGTGCTGCTCCATTGTAGATGCGATACCATAACAATTTCACAATTATATCAATCAATGCCTTCAATTGTTGTCGGAATACACGTGCAGTAACATCGTGTCGATCTGTTGGTGACTGACCGTCGAAAAAATTATTTTTTACATTGTTCCACATCGGATTACACGTAAAAGTGATGAAAAGATCTGGTCGGCCGTATTTTTGAACATATGACATAGCATCTTTTGCATATTCTTGCATGTGAACTACCAATATAAGAAGCTGGTAATATCGTCAGATGTCCGATATCATTCACATTTGCATCATTCGCTATTGCATCTCGCAAATGTATGTACTCTTCAGATCGCAATTTGGCTTGATTGAATGGGATGAAATTGAGACGTTCAGTTTCAATTTTTGCATGCATGTCTACAATGTATAGGTGAAAAAGTTTACGACATCTCAGAATGTAATTTTGTTCTTGTGCACGAATCATCAATCGATAAGAATACTAATTCATCACACTAACTTTCCTTCGAACATCTCGACCTGTAAAAAATATGTACACTCGATTTTAAATTTTAGTTTTTATTTAATATCTGATTAATATAATTAGTATATTATTTACCGGTTCTTGGATCTATCATTGGTATATTAATGATAATGATAACCATCATCACCCTTCCAAAGTAGAATTGGATATTATAATGCGTCGAAACTGCGATGTGGCTCCGAAACACGCTGTAATTGTTCATTTCTATGATGAAGTACAATATCGCGGGATTGAAACTGATCGCCAACAATTAGAACTGCCACTTCATCAATCGTCGGTACATTAAATCTTCTGGCTTGCTCACCAAAAGGCGTTTTATCCGCTCTGATTATGATTTTGTGATTAACAGATGGCATACGATCGAGAGCGGTTTTGAATAATTTCACCAAATCATTGTTCCGATGAAAAAATCCTTGGAGATTGCAAATAATCGCTCGTTTTGTATGTCAGCCAATTGTGCAACGTTCATCCAACTCACGACTTTCATCTTTATTCTTTATTTTTTAATCACACACAACAACCAATGGTTATATTTACAGTGCATGATATCTTACACACTAACATTTTAAATAAAAATTTATAATATTGAAACCTATTCATTTAGGCCTTCATATCGAGTTACCTGGTTAATAAGTGATAATTTTACACAACACATACAAATACTCAAAAATAAAATAATCATTAACCAGTTAAGTAGATAACTAAGCTGAAGTTTATAACCAGAGAATATTTGAAGAAAAACACTATTCGGAGTACATAGAATAGATGAAAAATATATACAATGAAGAAATAGAGAGAGAGGTATAAAAATCATTTGGCAAACTGTTGCATAACTTCGTGTTTGAACCTGGTTGTGTTTTTCAAACCTCTAATCGCTATTGGTAGATTATTCCAGACGCGAACTGTGAAAACAAAAAACTGTCGCTCGGTAACCGAGCAAGTATATTTCATACTACAGATAGCGAGTGATCGAGAAGATCTCATGAAACTAAAACGATCCTTCAAATAATCTGGCTCATGTGTAACTACGACTTTATGTAATAATGTTAAGTATCTGAGTTTTAAGAAATTTTCAAAAGAGAAGGAAAATATTTTTAGAGCAAAAGTTGAAATGTGATCATAACGTTTAACACTGTAAACATACCTAGCCACGTTGTTGTATAGGATATTAAGTTTCCTCGTACCCATGCTATTACATCCGGCATATAGTTCACAGCCATATAGCAATTTCGGTATAGGATACGCTTTAGCTAGAAGTAGGCGAATTTTAGGTGGTGTGAATTGCTGGACACTCCATAGTGACTTCAGCATTCCATACACGTGGCCTACATTGGCGATTATCTGGTTGTTCCATGTTAGCATGCTATTGAAAATCACACCCAGATTTTTTACAGTGTATACATATTTTATTACAGTCCCTACAAGACGGAGGTAACCAGTTCACTCACACATTCAAAGCTTTTTTCGCTCTCCACTAACACATCGACGTTTCATGCTGTCATCGAAATGACAGTTCATTAATTATTCCGGAAAACATTGAAACGCAAAAAAATATGTTTGTTTACAACGAAAAATATCTTGTGCTTTTAGTTGTGACATGTGACGGAAATTAAAAATTTTGTTGCAGAGAACACCTTTTTGCGTTGGCGGCCTTCGCCCAAAATGACATTAAGTTAATTTTAGTTGTGACATGTGACGGAAATTAAAAATTTTGCTGCAGAGACCATCTTTTTGCGTTGGCGTCCTTCGCCCAAAATAATATTAAGGGTAACGTTTTACAAGACGGTACACCACCTAATTTAAAAATATCAAATAATAATAAAAACGGAGGGTAATAGTCTAGTTGAGGGGTCGACTGCTAATACGCTACCAAAAATATCGAGAGAGGTGTCAAAAGACACGTATTAATCTCGAGAACAATAATCCGATGGCGGAAAAGAAAAATTTTATCTCTGTCCGGAGATATTTGCAATTGAAGTTGGCAATTTCCATGTGGTTGTTGTTGTGTTTGTACCCACAAAAAAATTGTGCATCACCGTGGCGGTAGCCACGGTTATACCACACACCCGGACTTGGCAAGGCGTAGCCCAGGGTTATTTTTTATAATCGCGGCCGAAGGCCGCCAACGCAGAAAGGTGTTCTGAGCAAAAATACTATGGATCCGACCCCCGGTTTCGGAGGTACCCGCGGGTCTTTTTTCGGTTTTTCGTTAATATCTTTTGAACGCGTTAAAACTTTTTTTTTCCGCCTTCGGATTATTAATACTGATGTCAAGACGCGTCGTTTGACACCTCTCTCGATATTTTTGGTAGCGTATTAGCAGTCGACCCTCAACTAGACTATTACCAAACGGAGATCGAGGCGCGCCTTTTGATTCCACGTTTGATAATTTTTGATAAAAATTAGGTTGTGCACCGTCTTTTAATTCGTTACCATATTAAGTTGTATAGAATCGAAGGGATGGCCTACAAGGTTTCATGTCAACTAAATCGCTCCCGATATGGTCGGGCTAGTACCTTAATGGTTCCCGGAACGTACCCGATCTGCATCCGGCAAAGGACCAACAAAGTCGATAACGGGGAGTGTCCTTATCGCTACAACAACAACAACATTATTTACCTTCTGATTTTCATTCATACGTATGTGCATTTTTAAATAATGAAAAAAATGTTATATTATTCTAATAGATAGCATCTCCGCCGGGTTGCGATTCAGCTCAGAATATGCCAAAATCAGAGGAAATCTAGGTAATAGTGCAGTTTACGGTACCCACCGAAATTTGGGCCAAAATTTTCGAGTGAGGTATCAGAAGACGCGTATTCACGTCTAGATCAAGAATATGAAACCGGAAGTTTACTTTTTTTACCCGTTCAAAAGATATTAACGAAAAACCGAAAAGGACCCCGTGTTCCTCCGAAACCGGGGGTGGAATCCATAGTATTTTTCCGCAGAACACCTTTCTGCGTTGGCGGCCTTCGGCCGCGCTTATAAAAAATAACCCTGGGCTACGCCATGCCAAGTCCGGGTGTGTGGTATAGCCGTGGCTACCGCCACGATGATGCTCAATTTTTTTTTGTGGGTATAAACACAACAACAACCACATTAAAATCGCCAACTTCAACTGCAAATATCTCCGGACAGAGATAAATTTTTTCTGTTCCGCCTTCGGATTATTGTTCTCGAGATTAATACGCGTCTTTTGATACCTCACTCGACTCACTGGCCCAACTTTAGGGTGGGTACCGTAAACTACACTACTACCGAAATCTATAACTAAATGCATATTCACGTGTCATTTGCCAAAGATACAAGGTACTTTACAAGCAACATGCTTTGGAATACGGTACCAAACTGGTTGGATGTATTTCCCTAAAAAAGGGTGGAACTAAGCATCTTGGTTTGCCAGTATTTGCTTCGGTAATTTATATTGATTTGTAGTGATTAAAAATTGCATTAGTAGATAATGTAATGTGAATTAAAATTGAATAGGTAGCCGGAGCAAAAAAGGCAACTGATCGGCATGTAACTGTTATTTATGTGGCGCCACCGGGAGCTGCTGCTGCTATCCCAGAAGCATTAGAAGCAGAAATGGCTTTAATTTTTTGCATCACCAAAGGTGTGCCATAACATGATATGATTCGCGTTAAGCACGCTCTCTTAAGGCAATAAAAATCGCGTCTAGTCAGGCCCGATTGTCCAGGAATCATCGCACCAGAAAGGGTAAGTAAATTGGCTACCATATTAAATAATTTGTCATGCTTTTGTTGATAATCAACTGAAGAATGCAAATACGACAGAGTTCGAAGTTCATGAGAAAACCAATTAATTTTTTAGTTAGCGTTTGGAGAGAATAATACATATGTATGTATGCATAGAACTGCATAGAAGGGGAGGCATTAATTAATTATTATCAGTAGATTTGCAAGATGTTTGTCATTTTCCCTGCATCGCAGTTGTCATTACATTACGTTAAGAGAGGACATCAAAACCTTAATACCCACAGCCAGTTAAAATTTTTGTAAATTTTGCTCTTTTCATCACTGTTTCAAAACGTGGAAAGTTATATATCGAGCACTCCATGGAGAATGGTACATTATAGCACACTTTCGCATTGCGGTCATTATTAATATTCAATCCCTAGAAGGTTTAATGTAGTCATAGTTCCCGAGATGGTGGGGCTAGTACCTTAATGGTGCTTGTTACAGGAACGTAGATAGATAGATAATTTATTGAGAATTGCACAGTGACTTGCACATCTCCTTCACAGCACCTCATCCTAGCCGACTTCCGTGATGAACCCTAGCAGTGTTCTTGGCTTGAGGGATTAAATGTGGGAATTCTCTGGCCATGGTGAGCCCATAAACTTAGCCCTACGTCTTGAAATTGCGACGCAATATAGAAGGATATGGTCCACCGTCTGCTGATCCATCACAAAATCGGTATGTGTTGTTCGATATTATACCCAGCTTTTGCATGTGACTGTTCAGTCTATAGTGTCTTGTAAGAATAGCCGTTAGGGTTCTTAGGTTATCTTTTTGAGAGGCCTATTAATGCCCTAATTCGAGTTGTGCTGTAACCCTCTAACAGTAACTTAGATTGACTCAGGCCTGGCATGTTGCGCCAGTGTTCTCTCTTTTCCCTCCCTTCTGCTAATAAATGCCCCTGTGGGCCAACTGACAGGAACGGCTGGGAATCTATGGGTCATGCAGTTGCTGCCTCTCTTTCCGTGTTTTCCGCCTGCTGTTGTTGTAGAAGCAGTGCTTCGCCCCATCCAATAGGTGCGACCGATCACAAATTGTCATCAATGTCCTCTAACGGGAGTCCAAAGAAACTTTCTGTTTCAACAGGGGTGGACCATAATGAGTGGAGTGTTAGAGGCGTTGGTTCCACAATACAGTTAAAGAGATGGTTGGTGACATGTGGGGACACATTACAAGCAGGACAATGTTTTGTATGTCGGGGTTGATTCTGGATAGGTAAGAGTTTAACCTGTTACGTTATCCAGCTCGAAGTTGAGCTAGAGTGACTACTCTCGTTTCCCTAGGGAGAGTGCGTTCCTCCTCTGCTAGTTTTGTTCTTTGAGTACAGGAATCACCGGCATAGAGGTCCGAAGCCTGTTTGTGAAGTTCACTGAAGACATGCTTGTGTTTTTTAGCTTCATACGGCTGTGTTCTCAGGTGCCGTATTTCCTCATAATGTAATGAGGCCGTGAACAACAAGAGCCACAAAAGATTTATAAAAGTTACGAGGACGCTGGATTTTGGAATCTAGCCCAGAGCAACCTGTCCAATGCAACCATCCCTTGCACGTGAAACACTGACAAGAGTATTTATTTTTTTAATTTAATTTATTTATTATTATTGAGGCCTAAAACTTAAACTACTAAGTACAATTCATTGTTATAATCACTTATTTCTATTGAATATGCTGTTGGAATGCCATGTGATTCCGATCGGCATATTTACTAGCGTGACAAAGGGACGAGTCTGGGAGCCACTCATTACGACGTTTCCAATCCTCCAGTGCTCCCAGCTTAAGGCAACAAAATTTGGAACTTATATTTTTTAATTATATGTGTATTTTAAGCTGTCGGAATGTATTAGTCTCCGATCAATGCAGCTAAACATGTCTTTGGATGTTGGAAATTGAAAATAACCCCTCAACTTTGTTTATTAAAGACGCTGCCGGATTGCATGAAGATTCCGATTAGCACAGCTCAACATATAATGGGAGGTTGAAAAGGTCGTGTTTCCAATCCCCCCTGCTGCAAATTTTATTTGGCCTTATTTTCGTCATTTTTGTTACACATTATATAATTTTATTGTTATATTAATGCTGTCGGAATGCGAGTGATTCCGATCAGCAACAGTAAATACCAGCTGGAAATACCGAATTCCAGCGAAATTAGTTGTTGGAACTGTCTGGAGTTACAGGTGGCCACCGATTTTCTTTTCCTTAGGGCCGTATGCATTGTATTTTGCTGCTACCAATATTACCATTCCCTTTTCGCGCTCCAGTATCGGTATATCATGTAAAAAAATAAAAGAAAAAAAACTTTATCTTATTGGAAGGGTTTTACAATGTTCCAATAAACTTTTTTTTAAAGTATTGAAGTTATTATTACTTTTTATGTGATTAGGAAGTTCATTGAAATATTTCAGGCCCTTATATATATGACCGTCCTAAAAAGATTCTTTTCCGACAAACGCAGCAAACCCATTTCTCAGTACTGGGGTCAGGAGAAGGACCCGGATTGGGGTCGATACCTTCCCGGAAGAGGAGAGTATGGCGCAGACCCGCTGCAAGGATCTGCTGGGAGGTTGACAATTTGTGGGGGAGACGCAACAAATTAAACATTGAGTCCGCCTGCTCATTGCCCTCCACTCCCCTGTGGCCTAGTACCCAGGCCAACAGTACTACGTTGTGTGCTCCTAATTGATTCAGCTTTTCTACGCACTGAAGGACCAGTGCTGACTTTATTTCGAACGCCGCAAATGCATTTAGTGGAACCTGACTGCCTGACTGAGTATGTCAATTGTTTCATTGGGGTATCAGCGCCGCCTATACCTATACAGCCGTACCAAGAGACAGAGGAGCCCATTACATATTGGCACAACCGGAGCACTGCTGGACATCCATCCTATATGAAAGCTATGCATTCAAAAGTGTTTGTACCAGTGGCTGGTGCTATATGCTCCAGATCTAAAATGGTCCACCAAAAAGATATACTAGCAGCCTACCGCATTACTGCTATACGAATAGCATGTGCTGTTCCGACGACGCGATCCATGTTTTATCCAGGAAAATCCCAGTAGATCTTTTTTTTTTTTTTTTTTTTTTTTTTTTTTTGTGTTTCGTGGAAGGAGGAAATGCTTTATGCACTGACCGGGATATTTAAGCCTCACTGCGAGACTCTCCGAGTGTAGGACTCCCTTCTGCCATGAAGGCCTACCCACTAAAACCTAACCTCCCACGGCCCGCGCAAATCCCCGTACCTGGGACCGCGTTTAGCATTACTTCGGGTACGGGTGCGCGCTACGTGAGCTCTATGGCTACTCTCACGCTAATGGGCTAGGCATCCGTCTTCTCGTTTACTGGTAAGTATATGCCTCACATATGTGCTGACCGTATCCCATCTGTCTCTTCGACAGGTCATGTTATTAATGACACTGCCCGGGGATAGGTCGCCAAGTACCTCTTCTACCCTCCTTCGCTGATGGGAGAAGTGCCTGCATTCGAAGAAGGTGTGGCGTACATCGTCTATTTCCCCACAGTACAGACAGCTCGGGCTATCAACCTTACCCATTCTGTGTAGGTATTTGCGGAAGTAACCATGTCCCGTTAGAAACTGGGTCAGGTAAAAGTCTACCTCTCCGTGCGGTCGCTTCAACCATGGATCAAGTTCAGGGATTAGTTCCCTAGTCCACTTTCCTACGATGCTGTTGCTCCACTGATCTTGCCAACGTCGGATCGATTCTTCTCGCGCCTGCATGGCAACAGCAGCTCTACTAGCTTGCGATCCGTTGTCATATATTGTTTTTCTTTCCTCAACGAGAAGATATATCGGTATGGTTCCCGCAACGACCAGGACAGCTTCAGCTGAGACCGTGCGGTAAGCCGAAGATATTCGCAGCGCCCCTCTGCGTTGGACCGAGGTGAGGGCGACTCGGTTCTTCCGGTATTTCATTGCGTCCGCCCAGATTTCTGCACCATATAAGAGTATAGAATCCGAGGCTGATGCAAGCAACTTCCTTGTGCATGGTTTTGGGCCACCTGTGTTTGCCATTAATCTACTCAACTGCGCTATTATGCGCGCAGCTCTTTCGCAGGTCCCTCGTATTTGATCCGAGAAGTTGAGTTTGCTGTCTAACCTCACTCCCAGATATTTCGCTGAAGCGAGTGTTTCTATTGGCTGGTCCCCAACCATCATGTTCCTGGTAGTGGGAATACGTCTCTTTGTGAGGATGACGATCTCCGTTTTGGCTGTTGCTAACTGGAGACCGTGCTCAGCCATCCACCTATTTACATTACGCATGACCTGGTTTAATTTTAGCTGTGCCAGCTCGCAGCTTGGTGCTGTTATCACAGCTGCCACGTCGTCTGCAAATGCAACGAGGAAGGTGCTTTCTGGCATGTCTAACCGAAGAAGACTGTCGTAAGTTATATTCCAGAGATCGGGACCTAGTACCGAACCCTGGGCTGCTCCACCTGTTATTTTTACCTTTTTTTGACCGTGAGTACTTTCATATATTAGATACCTCTCTCTTAGGTAGTCCCTTAAAATTTCTAACAAATATTGCGGTACTTTGAAAGTGCTTTCTAGTGCCTCAAGCATGTCCTCCCACCTAGCTGAGTTAAAAGCGTTTTTGACGTCCAGCGTGACCAGCAACACTATAGGTCTTGCTCTGTGGCACGCTGTCTCGGCTTTCTTGACTGCGTCTATAACTTCTGCTATGGCATCCATTGTAGAGTGCCCCCTCCGAAAACCATGCTGTCTGGGCGACAGTCCTCCGGCGTCCTGTAACGCTCTGGTGAGGCGTTGCTTCAGGAGACTCTCCATCAATTTCCCTGCTGTGTCCAACATACATAGGGGACGGTAGGATGATGGAGAGTTGGGATCTCCTTTCCCTTTTGGAATGAGAACCAGTCGTGCTGTCTTCCATATGGTGGGGAAAATTCTTTCTTCGAGACATTTGTTGTACATGTGCAACATAAGTTCTGGGCAGTCGTTTGCAGCTAGTCTAATTGCCTCCGCGGGTATTCCGTCGGGCCCAGATGCTTTCCTAGGTTTCATAGTTCGCACGGCAGTTTTAAGCTCTTCTTCTTGGAATGGTTCCACGTTGCGATCTTCATGGGTAACGTACCCGCCCTCCCTAGGCAGTTGGGTGGGAAACAGGCCATCCACAATGTTCCTTATTTGGTTCTCGTCCATCAGCTGGTTTGGCGGACGGAACTTCTTCATTACTATCTTATATCCCTGCCCCCATGGGTCTCGATCCACTTCCTCGCAAAGCGCTTTCCAGCACTTAAGCTTGCTTTGCTTAATGGCAGCACTAAGAGCTTTCTTCGCTCCTTTGTACGCTTCCGACTTTTCTAGAGCCTCAGGCCTGCCGCGCGCGCGAGTTGCTAGCCTTCGCATCCTGTGGCATATTTTCCGCAGCTCCGCGATTTCGCTATTCCACCAGTATACCTGCTTTTTACCCCTCCACACTCCCCTCCGTGGCATAGAGAGGTTGCAAGCGTGGCGAAGACAGCTCATTGTCTTTTCAACCGTCTCTTCCGTCGGACTGGAGTTGTTGATTATCCGTCGGGCATCCCCCAGTACTGATGCGGAGAACGTGGCAGAGTCGACCTTGGATGCGTCCCATGCTTTTGTTCTGCGTGGCCCGTTCGGAATCTGCCTCTGACCGGGATCGTTTAGGTGGAAAGTGATGTAGTTGTGATCGCTGCCAGTCAGATCCTCTATGACTCTCCATCCAGCAGCGGTCAGCAGCAGGCTTTCTGACACTAGTGTTACATCGGGGATCGAGTATCCAAAGCCTGGCCGTCGGTATGTAGGGGTCGTACCAGTGTTAAGCACGTTCAAACCGAGCCTGGCTGCCATCTCAAGGACTAACCTTCCACGGGTGTTAGTCTGCGGCATTCCCCATTCGACGGCTCTTGCGTTAAAGTCTCCCGCCACAACCAGGTTACTAGTTAAGTCCCTCAGGTCGTCTTCAATAAGTTCAAGCTTCTCCCTGAACGTTTGAATGGGATCATTCGGGGACAAGTAGCAGCTTACTATTGTGGTATTATTCGTAGTTAGGCGGACGTAGCCTTGTCCGGCAACACGGTTCACAATATTGGCGTTTGCATCTGTCATCCAGATTGCGGCGGTGCCGGTGTTGTCTATATGCCAATCATTTCGGGCTCTATAGGGTTCGCTGATGATAACGCTGTTAGCTTTATGGTCTAAGACCAACTGTTGTAGTAGCTCATCAGCAAGTCTGCTCCGGTTTAGGTTGCCTTGGATAAAACTAATCACTATTGAATTGAGACTTTGGCCTTTGCAACAGCGAGTGCCGCTCTGAAAATGCTGCATGCTCCAGATCCAGGGACATGATCGAGCTTCTGTGTATTACACAGGTAACATTTTGGAGCTGCGGTACAGGCCGAAGCTTTGTGGCCGCTTTGCCCACACTTCCAGCAGGCGTTACTCCTGTCTGGACCCTTGCATTCTGCCTTCCGGTGTCCGTAGCCGAGACACCTAAAGCAGCGTTGTACTTCTGCTCGCTGTCTGATTCGGCACTGTATCCATCCGATCGGAATTTTACCTTTTTTGAGTAGGGCGTTGCCAATATTCTCGTCCACTTCGACGACCGCCATTTTCTGTTCTCTTTGGTTTGCTGCGAACACAGAGACACGGAGAGGTCTAGTGATTTCTTCTTTTCCGACCTCCCTCCTTATTGCGTCTTGGATTTCTGTTTCAGTTGTGAGACAGTCCATGCCAAGTACTTCCAACTTCATCCGCTTGGAGAGCTGTTGTGCTTCACCGACCTCTCCTACTGCACTACCTATAGCTGCTCTGAAGGCCGTCTGGTCACTGCAGCGCGCCGTTTCAATCAGTACGTTACCAGATTTGGTTTTTCGTACTGACCGTACCACCGTACCTGTGTCATTAGGGCGGAGCTATCCGCGTATGGCCCCTAGTACCTGGGCATAGCTTTTGCCTTCCACAGGTTTTACCACAAAAGTTGCTGCTTGTCTCCTCTTTCTCGCCCGTTTTTGAGCTTTAGGAGCTTGGACGGGGGTTGCCTGCTTGGCTGGCTGGGCCCGCTGTTTCAGCCTCCGGCGCGCTACATTGGACCAAGACTCACCTTGTGAAAGCGTATTTGTTCTTTCATCTCGTTTCTTTTTGGCTTCCAAGTCCTCCGAGTGGGAATCTGAGCTCGTTCGTGCCCTCTTGCTTTTTCGGCCCGATTCTCTGCTCTCATCTACCTTTTGGGCCCTTAACGATCCCATGCAGCTTAACGCTTCCTCGAGAAGAGCCATACCGGCTTTTATGTCCTTGGACACGGTCTTCTGCTTGAGAGCGGTTTCCTGCATCTCGCGCAGCACTGATACCGCGTACTCCAGCAGTTCTTCTTGGCTCTTCCCTTCGAGGCTTGTGTATGAGAGTGAGCCTCTTGGCGGAGTCGCACGTTTCTCCTTCCCAACAGCGCGCTGTGCAACGACATTGGGTGAGCTGACCGACGCTTTTTCCCTTGCAGTAGCAGGTGTTGACTGGCTGGGGTTATTGCGCAGCTGTGCTTTCGCTGCCTTTGTCTTTTCCGCCGATTCGGTGCCTTGTGTGGGCATTACCGACAAGGTCGCTTTAGCGGGGGTTGTTAAAACCGGCGATCTCAGCACTTTAGTGCTCTTCTTGAACACCGCCCACCCAGTAGATCTACTCTCAAGTGAAATGGCCGATCTGCCGAGATGCTAAGAAAATCGCAAGGTCACGAACAATAGTTAGGTGGCAAGAACGGTGGGAAGATTCGAGAAAAGAGCGCTGGACCTTCATGCTAGTCCGGAATATAGCGGAATGGTACGAGCGAAAACACGGCAAACTAAATTACCATCTCACTCAGATATTGAGCGGGCACGGTGGCTTCAAGGAATATCTACATAAGCGTGGAATAGAGGAGGATCCTTTCTGTCCAAGCTGTCCGTCCGAATTGGAAAGCGCAGAACATGTAATATTTCACTGCCCTCGTTTTCACGGCGAAAGACTGTCTGTAAACAGAGTTTTTTGAGAGGAACATTCCATTAGGAATTTAGTTCCACGAATTTGCGGACAAATAGATTGTTGGATTGCTGTGAGCAAGATGGTCTTTATAGTAATGACGAAATTGATGATGAATGCCGAAAGGGAGCGCAGAGAAATGCGCATACGAAGTAGTGGCGACTAAATCGCCTTTTCTCCAGCACTTTGGAAAGCTCGGTGTAAACAAAACTGTATTGAAAGCGTAAGTACGGTATGGTAAGATCTTTTGGAATTAGCACTTCAAAAACTTCGGGTGAATCCCGTCGAAACCCCTGGCGTTAGATTTTATGCTAAGTATAGCTTGAACAACATCGTACTCATCAACACTCTTAAAACTGAAATTAGACGCAGCTAAACTACCTTTTTCATTGTAACGGTCATAGCATATATTACTATTACATACCGACAAATCGACAAACTTTTCTTTTAAGTCGTTGGTGTCCAGGGATTCATCATTAAAGTTATTTTTAGCACCAATGCCTATTTCGCGAATACGTTTCCATATTTAACTTGAGCCTATGCCGAGTTGAATTGGCTTTCATAAAACGCCAAATTTTGATGTTTAATGGCTTTTGTTACTTCCCTTCTCTTAGACCTGCATTGCTTCCATTTTAGATACGCCTTATTACGCTTAACAATCAACTCTTTTATTTGATGGTTAAACCATGGGCGGCTCTTGGCGCATTTTAACTTCACAACTAAGGGCACAAACTTTTCAAACAGATTATTGATTTTTGATTGGAGGAATTCTATCTCATCATCTGCTGATATTAGGGTATAGACTAATCCCCAATCTACCAAATGAACTTCCATCTCTAGTTGGTGGTAATCAACATTGTAAGCCGGAGTCATTGGTGCCGTATGTCGTATCGCTGTATCCATATCCCTAACGTAATCAGCTGTTTATCGTTACGACGGTAAACCAAAACCCAATTGGTTGGCTACGATACGGTTACGACTTTAGCGGCACCAATAATCGATTGCATTGATTCTCATAAGGTTGGTCGAATCAGCTGTTAAAAGGTTACCGATACGGTTACCGATAAAGCACCAATGTCTCCAGCTGTAAATTTTACCAAGTAGCGCAACTAACAGCTGATCGATGAAAATTCGCACATTCACACGCACAGTTCTCGACTCAGTTTCAAAAAAAAACTTTAGATTATTTAATTCAAATTTTAAAGTGGGATAATCCTTACAAATTTATGTATACAGAATATATATGGCGTTTTTGTTGTTATTAAATCAATAGCTTTATTTATTATTAAAGCTTTTATAATTTTTTTTTTAACTTTGAAAAAACTCCGAACACCATTCCTTCATTATATGACATTCGACTGCCTAGTCCACTGCCTTCCACTCTATTCGCAACATAACCTCTACTTAAGCTGCCAAACTATACAGTAAACAATGGTAATCAATATGTGCAAAATCACGATACGTAAACGAAATCAAATCATGGGAGATATCAAAGTCATATATGAGAAATATAAGATCATGTTTAGAAAAGTTTGGCACTGATAGTTGGTCGTACAAAAGCACCTTCGTTCCTGAATCTACAAAAAATACATTTAAAGGGGTACAATTTACAGTTGGAGACCGAGTGTTTGCATTGAAAGACTGAGTTTAGTGTCATTTAGCAAATCACAATTTAAATCCCCAGTTATGACTATATTACTGTTGCCAAGTATAATATTTTCAATGCAGTTAATGAATTGACAGTAATCAACCTGTTGGTTAGGTCTGTAAGGACACCCTACAAGCACTTTACCTTTATCCTGACAATATTTCAACAAAAATATGTTCAACAGACTTATTAGATACTGACGCATACTTAAGTTTGGACGAGATACACATTTTTACATATATAGGTACACCACCTCCATGCCCAGCCCTATCAGAGCGATAAAGTTTATACCCAGATACATTGAAAAGAGCATCAGAATGGTATGTTGAAAACCAAGTCTCCGATACACACACGACATCTACATTCGAACACTCAAAAAGATATCTAAATTCATCAATTTTCGCAGGGAGACTGAGTATTGACGTGACATATTTTAAATCCGTTCTTTTGTTTGCCCAGTACAAGAATCATGTTGAAAGTATTGTCTTTGGGCCTACCGCGATTTGCGTTATTATTATTAACTAACATTAAGAATAGCCGCCTTCTATTCTAAGCGAGCACGAAAAGAACGCCAAACTTGGTTAAAATTTCCCTGCATGTATTTAACAACACTGGTAACATTTCAGCTGTCAAAATCATCTGTTGTTTATTATTGACGTTTTCTTTATTATTTATATTACTGTAATGTCCGATAATAAGGATGATTTTATGTGCGAAGATTATGGATTGGTAAGTTTAGCGGAATGAAAAATAGTTCTGTGGGCTCTTCCCATGCAGTTCCTAGTTGGCCAATAACCGGCAAAGTGTCTTTGCAGGAATATTCAGAGGATAGCAATTCCGAACCAAATGTGGATCTCGAAAACCAATATAACAATAGTAAAGCGCTAAAGGAAGATAATCCTAATGGAGCGCTAGCTTCGTTTCAAAAGGTGCTTGACCTGGAAGGAGGTGAAAAAGGAGAGTGGGGATTCAAGGCGCTTAAGCAAATGATTAAGATAAATTTTAAATTGTTAATTATATGGATGAAGTGAAGAATTCCCCAACATTTTAATAAATACTTGTATTATAGAATAAATATAATGAAATGATGGAAGGATACAAACTTCTATTGACTTACATTAAAAGTGCTGTTACGCGTAATCACTCGGAAAAACCAATCAACTTCATCTTGGACTATATTTCCACATCCAAAAATGTAAGTCATATTAAAGATAGAAATTATCATAAATTTTCAAATTACACACGTTTTATTCTAGATGGAAATCTTACAAAAGATCTATGAAACCACACTGGATGCGTTGAAGGATGCCAAAAATGATCGTCTTTGGTTCAAAACCAACACCAAATTGGGAAAACTTTACTTTGATTTTGACGACTTTATTAAGTTACAAAAAATACATAAACAATTACACCAATCCTGTCAAACAGATGATGGTGAAGATGATTTGAAGAAGGGGGCGCAATTGCTGGAAATTTATGCGTTAGAAATTCAAATGTATACGGTGCAGAAAAACAATAAAAAACTAAAAGCTTTGTATGAACAATCATTGCATATTAAATCGGCAATACCTCATCCCCTTATAATGGGCGTAATACGTGAGTGCGGCGGAAAAATGCATTTGCGAGAAGGGGAATTTTAAAAAGCGCATACTGATTTCTTCGAAGCATTCAAAAACTATGACGACGCACAACATGCTTAAAATATTTAGTTTTGACGAGCATGTAAGTAGAGAAAAATATCTTTTATGAATACACTGCTAAATTGGATACTGTTGCCTTCGAGAATTTACCTAATCACTGGGAATGCCATAAGCGGTTGTATGAAGTTGCATTTGATAACCGTACTATTTACAGGGAGTTTTTTTATCTGTTGCAAAGCTCATCGATCTTTGGGCCCGAGCCTGTGGCCATTATTGTGCAGTCATCGGCGTAAGAAACGATAGTAACTCCTTCTGGTGGCGAAGGTAGTTTTGATATGTAAAAATTAAACAAAAGTGGGAATAGGACACCACCCTGTGGCACCCCTTGTTTAATCGCTTCCCAAGGCCGTCGGGTCTATGTACCGGAGCGACTCGGGATTTTTCCCGACCAAGGACTGCCATTTCAGTGTAACCCCATTTAATTTGTTGCGTCCCTCCCACAAATTTTCATCCTCCCAGCAGCTCCTTGCAGCGGAACTGCTCCATATTCTCTTGCTCCGGGAAGGTATCGAACCCAATCCGGCTCCGCTTCCTGACCCCGGTCCTGAGAAATGGTTTTGCTGCATCTGCCGGAAAATAATCTTTTTAGTAGGACGGTCATACTCTTGTCAGTGTGTCTCGTGTAAGGGATGGTTGTATCGGACAGGTCGTTCTGGGCTAGACCCCAAAACCAGACGTCCACGTAACTTTTATAAATCTTTAGTGGCTCCTTGCTGTTCACGTCCTAGGACGCCAAGACGCTTGAAGCCATTTTGCTCCTCCATTTCAAAGCAATTTTGCAGCTAGCCTGTCATCAGCATGGCTTTAGAAAACTCCATAACACCACCACCGCGCTGAATGCCATTGGCACCCAGATAAATTGTGGTTTAAATCAGAAGCTCCACCATAGAGCAGTACTCCTAGCGCTAGACCTATCAAAAGCTTTTGATACGGTCAACCATGGCACGTTACTGCAAGACTTGGAAGGGTCTACCCTTCCCCCATGTCTTAAAAGGTGGACCGCAAATTATCTGGGTGGTCGGCAGGCATCGGTGCAATTCAGAAACGAAATATCAAAGCCAAGAAGAATTAAACAAGGGGTGCCTCAGGAACTTGGGGTGGGGAGGGAGGGGATGGCCTGAAGGTTTAATATGGCCACATAAATCGTTCCCGAGATGGTTGGGCTAGCACCTTAATGGTGCTGTGGTACCGGATCTGTATCCGGCAAAGGACCATTACATCGATAACACTCCCCAAAGCCTTCGGGGAGCAACCTTATTGGTACAACAACAACAACAACAACAACCTTCGCCACCAGAAGGAGTTACTATCGTTTCTTACACCGATGACTGCACAATATTTGCCACAGGGTCGGGCCCTAAGATCGATGAGCTTTGCAACAAAATAAACGGCTACTCTCCAGTTTTTTCGCCTCGCGAAACCTGGCATTATCACCGAATAAATCATCCGCGACACTATTGACAACCTGGACGTCCCAAATGTCGACCATTTTGAACATCCACGTCGATGGCACGACGCTACCGACTGTCCTACACCCCAAAATCTTGGGTGTGACGTTTGATCAGGATCTACACTTTGGTGAGCACGCAGCCGCAATTGTTCCGGAAATCCAGAGCCGTAATAAAATCCTCAAATCCCTTGCTGGCAGTACTTGGAGAAAAGATCTTTTACAAGTTCGATTCATGTTTTATGTGTCTTTTTATATTTCTTTGCAGAAAATGAGCAAAACATACAGGCACATTCAAAAATATTGTAAATAGTGCGCGCAAAGGTGCGTTGGAAGGTGTTAAACCTAAAGTTGCCAAGCCTTACAAAAAATTATAAAATTATGAAAAACTGCATAACGAAAAAATTGTATACCCATATACTTACTTATATTCTATATTTTAAAGATATCTTGCTGTTAAACTAATGAGTTATGAATCAAAAATTATAAGCAGAAAATAAATATAAATAACATTATATAAACTGTAATAAATGCAGTCCCATATAATTATTTAAATAAGAGATTAAAATTAGTTAGCAACTACGTAAGTATATGTGGATTAGAGGTTTACGTCGATCCTTTTATCAGCGGCGGCGGCGTACTCCGGTATTCTTACTTTAAAAAGCTTGATCTTTCTATTTAAAAAAGTAATATTTAGGAAAGGTTTTGTTTGTATATATTTAAGGAAATCAACGGTTTGGCCATTTCGGAAAGATCCGGGGTTTTGCCTCAAAATATCGCAGATCGTTCAAACATTTTCAGGAGTAGCTCCTTGCGGAGGGATTGTCCCTCGTTCAGTTACTCCAGAGAAGCTTCCAACATAACCCCGGTCTTTGGAAATGCAGCGTCTGCTGAAAAGAAATAGATACATAAAATGGTCACACTTTTGTCTGTATATTTCGGCGTAGTTTGTGGCTCCTTGGCGGTCACGCACAAAGGCGATTTACCGTTGCTGTTAATGGTTCTTTTAATACTCATGCCTCTAGTTGCACAGGTAGCCTCCAGTTTTCGGCTGTTTTTAGGAGCTACAATTCCCGATGTGCGAACAGTAGCAATCCGACCACCAGTCGCTTCCACACCTCCTGACCCTCACACGGTATGAAAGCACAGAAGCTACAGGACTGCGACTTCGAACTCCGAACTTCGTCGACGACACTGTCCTAGAAGCTCTAGGTGTAGCTCCGAAGACTTTCTAACGGATGTTTTTGTCCTGCTATGCTTGCCGATCTACACCAGAGAAACACCTTGAAACGTTGGGAGTGCCTATTCGGCCAAAGATGCCGCCTCGAAATCATAAGCAGTCTAAGTTGATTTCATTGCGTAACTCCTGGGTGAAAATCGTATAATCCTCGGAGCATCTACATAATTAAAATTTTACAAGGACCCTGCATAAAATTACTTTTTTGAAAGTAAAACTAAGCTTAAGAAAAAGGTATTCAGTCCAACAAATTCCATAAAGTACAAAAAACTTAATCGATATTACTCTAATAATTAAACATATGTTTGGCTCGCAAGTAAAATATACAGATATGTAAGTTAAAGTAATCTACATTGGACTGTAGCACACTGTTGAAGTAGTGGAAGTAATAAAAATGTTTACATGACCACATAAGGCGCTCTACTTGATTTCGAATAGTTTATAAACTCATTAATACACACATTTTCAAACCATCTCGAAATGTATTGATTGGTTCAAACACAAAACGTGTTCTAATACGTCGGACGCTATTGTCGTGTAAACATGGTATCAGAAAATTAAAAATAAACGTCTTATTTCATAAATTGTTTCAACTACTACTACTTATAAATTTTATTCAAAAACATTATATCAGAGAATTTGTTTTAAAAACGCTCAGAATTTGTTTCGAAAAACCTTATCTGAGCGCGAATGCAATACATTTTCATATGAAACAAATTCTGAGATATGGCGTTTTTGAATAAAATTTATAAGTAGTAGTAGTTCAAACAATTTATCAAATAAGACGTTTTTTTTAATTTTCTGATACTATGTCTACACGACAATAGCGACCGACGTATTAGAACACGTTTTGAGTTGGAACCAATACATTTCGAGATGGTTTGAAAGTTTGTGTATTAATGAGTTTATTAACTATTCGAAATCAAGTAGAGCGCCTTATGTGGTCATGTAAACATTTACATTACTTCCAGTACTTCAACAGTGTGCTACAGTCCAATTTAGATTACTTTAACTTACATACCTGTATATTTTACTTGCAGTATGTAGTACTCGCCATTCTTATTTGCTTGCCAATTTTTCTAACAGGGCAACTTTTCGTTTTTCCAGCTCAAATTCCTTTTCAAACTTTTCTTTTAAAATTTCTTTGAACTGTTGAATGGCTTCGCTTCTAGCCCTTTTTTTGTCTTCCACTTCTGATTTAATTCAATTTTTTATTTTTTTTTCAAAGTATATTTCGCAAGCAGTGCATTTTTTGCGTCCGACTGAATCAGGGGAAGAATTATATTGTGAAGAAAATGAAAAGGAATGCCAGCAGGAAGGAGAAGGAGATACCGGTGAATGTGGCGGAGCCGGTAATTCTACTGTCGATGTTGATGGAAGTGGAGAAACCGCTGATGATGGTAGTTGAGTTGGCGATGAGACATCTACCGACACCTTCTCGAATGGCCTGAGACCCACGCAAACTGTATGGTCAATTTTAATTATGGGTGTATTTCCAAAAATTTAGTCCATGAGCTCCATATACGGAGCAAAACATGGACTTGCACCTGTGCCGCGGTTGTTGTCCCGCGCCGCCTTATAAGCCTGAAAGAGTGTTCTTATCTTTGACTCCAAACACACCGGAGTTCTGTCTGAGTCCTAAGAGAAGGATATACATATTACTTAAAATTTTAATAGTAGAAGTATTACATATATGTTCATAACATACCGAGATACCCAATGACACCATTTCTTCCAAAACATTGGCGTAGGCCACTCTCTTCTTTTTGGGGTGCTCGAATTCTGCTTTTCGAGCCAGATAGCATCTCAGGAATCACGTTGTTTCTTCACGTGACAAGATGGTCTGCGTTTTCTTGACTACTAGCTATAAGAGATATCGGACGATATCAATCTCCATCGTTAGTTGGTTTACCAAACTTTGGTAGCGGTACCACCACAGCTTTCGACAGTAGCGAAGACTTTAGAAACCGTTATGCTCCCTCATTTTACGGCGAATATCGGTGAGACATTGCTTCCGCAAAATGCACAGCACTATCACCGCGCTAAACGCCATAAACAAGAACTGAACCAGCAAAAACCTCATCATAGGACAGGGATCATGGCACTTGACCTGTCAAAAGGTATTGAAACAGTCAACCACGGAACAACACTCGAAGAAATAGAAGGTTCTCCCCATCCTCCCCCCCCCCCCCCCCATCTAAAAAGATCGGCCACGAATTATCATAATGATCGGCAAGCGTCGGTTAAACAGGGGATACCGCAGGGTGGTATTTTCCCCACTTATGTTTAATTTCTACATATCAAAGCTGCCTTCCCTACCAAAAGGAGTTACCATGATTTCCTATGCCGACGACAGCACAATAATGAAAACAGGGCCTGCCCCCAATATAGACGAATTAGTTTCGAAAATCTTCCATCTTTCTGGTTGTGTGTCCTCGCACAATCTGGTACTATTACCGGTCAAGTCGACGGCCACGCTGTTTACGACGTGAAAGCAACAGATGACGCAAATATTTGACGTTCACGTATGGCGTTGTACCATTCGACAACACTCTTACCTTCAAGGCCTTCGAAATTGTCTCTAAAGTACAAAACCGCCGGCAGCACCTGTGGGAAGATTAAAGGAACGCTACTATCAACTTACAAACCATTTGGCCGGCCGCTCATTGTCCTCACGTCACCAGTCTCAGTGCCTGACTTAAAAAACCCACTGGAAAATGCTGCAGGCCAGCGAAAATAATGCGCTTATAACTGCTACGGAATGAACACAATTTAACTGTCGGACAGAATTTGACACAGTGCCGTGGACGAAAATGGTAACTATGGATGGATGGAAAGGCAAAATATGCATTTTGATTGCAAATCCTATCGAAGGGATAATTTGCAAACTCACGGCGCATCTTGAAATATGGATGCCGCTAATTTAACTACGCAACAACTACCACTGAAGGCAAAATGCGTGGTATATTACCATTTAAATCTTCATAACTTAAATACCTTTGATTTTCCTCCATGTTTTTCCAAAAAACTGTTCCTCCACCAAAGAAATTACTACTTCGCATTGTATTTAATTGTAAAATGAAATATTTCTACAACTTTTGTTTTGTTTTGTTTTGCGCTTTTTGAGTGAAGTTGGCTGCGATAGTTTTATATGTCAAAAAATTTCCTTGGTGTATTTTAGACTTCATTCACAATAGAGCAATTTTTTCTATTTTCAACACTACCTCTCAACTCGGTTATTGATTAGCCGACTTCACAAGAACTGGATAAAATAAGCGAGTTAGTGTTACTGCTTTGAATGTAATTCGATGAATACGCGAGTGTTTTTTCGTGCTCGCTTAGAATAGAACGGCCTAATGCATACAGTGCCAAACAATTTGAGTGTGGTATGTATAAAGATAATAGTGCAAGAGAGCATGTTAAGCAACGAGATATGAGCAAAAAAGAGCAAAAAGAAATCAGTTTTCAAAAGC
This sequence comes from Eurosta solidaginis, assembly GCF_040869045.1. NCBI lineage: Eukaryota > Metazoa > Arthropoda > Insecta > Diptera > Tephritidae > Eurosta > Eurosta solidaginis. Next base: position 100,110,081 of record NC_090320.1, on the reverse strand, counting down.
TTAAATAATAATTTCTTACATGGTACTAATACATATGCATAGAAAGTAGACAGGAGATAAGCGAGAATTAAAATACTTAAAACAAAATAGGTAGGTACTAGTCACTTAGCACTCTGTATAAGTTTTATGATGTCTTCTCTGTAAAGAACTTTTACTGCAATTTGCCCAGGCCGAATTCTAACGAATATTTCTCCTCTCAATGAGAATGCAGAGATTAAGCGCTTTTGCTTTTTCAGCTGAGTAGCAAACTGCATGATCTCACGGTTGGATTTAGTGAGACACTCATTTAAAAATACTCTCTCATTTGACGTATAACCAATATCGCGAAGCTGGAGGCCTCTTTTGTTGGTTTTGTAGAACTTGGCCCCTACTTTAAAAAGCAAAGTGCGATCGAGAGGAGAGACTAGGAGTGGTGGAGTTTTTGTTTTGTTTGCGCGCCCACGGAAGGCGGCCCGCATGGTGGTATATTAATATTTAAAACTTTGCATACTGTGGAGAAGGTTTCTATTGGGTTCTCTCAATTCGAATTCCACTAATTATGACGTCGGCTGCGACGTCACTACTCTCATACTTTTGGAGCGCTGCCTTTAATTGCTGTATGTCGTTGGGCAGAGATTTTGATGTAGCCCACTCACGCTCAACCGTATCTACCGTATTCTATTTTCTACCGTCTATTGTTGGGACATTTGGGTAATGAAGAGATATTGTGAATGTTCAGTAGGGAAGTAACCATTTGAAAAGAACCAGTTGAAAGTTGCGGAATGTCGGGTTTTGATTTTTGAAGTTTTGAAATCTAAAATATTGACCGAAGTAATGCATCAGCGCTTCGTCGTAAAAAATGCGATGAACTCGATACTCTTGAATTCTTGTTGCCAAAATCCCAGCCAAAAATAAATTTGCCGATGCGAAATGTATGACATCTACATCAGAATGCAGCAATTTCTAAGATTATTTCAATTGTTTCTGAAGAAAAGCAACGCAATTCTATTACAATTTAATTTCTTTGACACAACAAAATCACACTTAATAAATTTAGTGGGACAACTCACCAAATAGAAGCACAGCATATACCGAATTTACTTAAGTCCAGTTCATTTATTTTTTTTCACTGTATTTATTAAAAAAAAAAAAAAAAAAAAAAAAAACAAATGACTTCTTTTTTCGTTTGGTTCTCACTTTAGAAATGCCGAACGTCAAATTATAATTCTAGAAACGTCAATTCCATTGAATAATGCCAAATGGAAATAAGCACCACCTATTCCATTTAATGAAATAACGCAAATATGCAAATAAGCGCCATCGACTGGTATGAAACGTAGCCGTAGATTGGTGTGATATATCTCATGAACCGCTCGACCAAATTCAATCAAGCTTTACAGAAACCATCTACATGATAGCCCAAATGTACCGTAGAAATTTGGTTGAACTTGGTCTCATGTTATAAAGTAACACCAAAAATGTGCACTTATTTTTATATAACTTACAGTTCCCAAGGTAGGAACCTTTAAAAAATTAAAGTTGTGGCGAACCAGCAGTTCGCCAATGGTTAAATCAAACAAAAGAATTCAATTGAAATTCACAAGACAAATTTATTGTGGCCTGGTGGCACTCACCAGCATAACTAACTCTAAACATAATTACTTCTTCCCATCAAACCTTTTACTCTACCCTACTTATGCTAACGTTACAGATCCCACCACCATCACGTATTTCGCAATCGATGAGTTGCGCGTGCAGGTCAATATTGCCTATGCTGCATTTCTCACGGGTTGTTGATCGTGTTGTGTTACCATTCGCTTGCGCGTGGACTGCGTCAGCGAAAGTTCTATATCGGCCAACAAACTCACATTCACGGCAACGTGAGTAAAGGGTGCGCCATTGGTAGGTATTGGGATTATGGGTGTGATAAATACTCCCTCTTTAAAGATATGCGTCCCGCAGTTCAAACGAAAAACGTGAAAGGTTTATGGTGGGTATGGAGTGGTCAAGGCTCCCTGTTGGTTGGCTAGTTCCTGAGTAATCAAGCTCAAATGTAGATGTGTCCTTCGTGAACTTATTGGCCTTTGTGCGATATGTCCCGTGTTCGAATATTTCTGGGAGGTTTAGCTTTCTAGTGTACCATCTCCATAGGATAACAGCGGCCACTATTATTCCGCATACTGTTAGGGCTTCTGTAATGATAGACAAATTGATTTGTTCATTAACGTATCCCATATACCTTACGTTGTCCATTGTGATATCGTGGACATATTCCAGATTTATCTTCATTGTATGATTTTTAACTTTGGAAAGGATGGCTAGCAGAGCCTGCACTGTTATGGCTTCGTTGCTGGAGAAAGCTTGGTCACCGATCTTTATAGTTTCGTTGTTTGGTTGGATGACGTAGGTGCCGTTGATGGTGTTTGTGGAATTATTTCTCCTGATCACGCCTTGGTAATTCGAGAGGAATATCGTATAGTCGTTTACCAATTCTATAGTCGATCCATATCTCCTGGTGAATTGGCAGCTAGCGTCTCCCCATTTTAGTAATCGTGGTATGCAGCTATCTTCATCCAATTTTGATAAGGAGTCTGACCTGCATACTGTAGATGAACTGATTAGTATACAATTACCCGTCAACCCGTAAGTTTCCTCTTCGTTTACGAGCATTCTGTCAAACGGTATCTCCAGCTGTTTGTGTCCGTATATGCCGTAGCGAGTGATCAGCACATTATATTTGTTGGCTGTTACCTTCGGCATTCAGAGCACATAGAGAACCAGTGTCCCATTTGTATATACTGATGGTTTACCGCATTCAATTGTTTATATTTTCGTACGGAAGGGTCTCCATTTCCGACAGCACCTGGTTGATCTCGTCATTGTCAACTAAGTTTGTGTTGACAATTCCACTTTTTGCCAGCTGACATGCCCGCATTATTTCGTTGACCTCTTCACGAACGAGCAGGATATTGTGCAATGCATTTTTCCTTTGTAACATAGTTTGTGCGATCCAGCACCTAGTCAATATTCTTCAAGATGTCTTGGGTGGCCGTAAATAGCTTCCTGTTAACCTTATATTGGTGGTTATTGCTCTCAATTACTTCGTTTTGGCTACGGAGAATATTACTCCAGTCTGTTGCGTTGGGTGACCCTGCCAACCATTTCCATGCTAAGCCCAGTCAATCGATTGAGCGGGTTTTCCTAACTTTGCCTATGTTGCCCGTTAATTCCTGGAATCGCTCTAGTGTTTGAATAATGTAGAGTTGAGCCAAAATCTTGGCGTCGGTTCGCTTCATTAGCCGGATTGGCAGTTCTTCCATCTGCATGGTAATTGTAGCATATTTTTGGAGGTTGATGACGTGAATCAGCTTGAATGATCCGCCAATAATCCACCCATTTCCGTCCTGGATGGTTATGATGGGTTCTTTATAGTGGAAAATATTAAGGGCGCTGATGGCTGATGCCAGCAGTGAAAACAATTTTTTTTATTTTGCCTTTAGGGCTGTAAATGTAGTTATTAGTGCTAGGTTTACAAAAAGGGATTTTATTTTGACATTTTATTATTATGCATAGCTTTGGTCTTCTTGCTTAGATAAAATATTTTTTAGTGTGTTAGTAGCTTTTATTTATTTATTTATTTTTTTAGAAAGTCCTTTATAATTAAAAATTTCGATACATGTTTAGTACAATATCTATAGGAATAGTTTTCATTGACATTGTGGTTAGTCGAAAAAAAAGGATAAAAAATAAAAGGATGGTAGTTTTTCTTCAATTATTATTATTATTTTTTTTATTACGCCTTTAAAATAGGAAAAAATAATTTGTTTTCTTAATTAAGTGTATTCCCCCTTTCTTGTGCGGTAAGCAAAAAATGTGACTGTAAATTGCGGTTAAAAGATTTGTAAGTTGTAATTTTGATTAGTGGGGGAAAGGGAAACAAAATTTAAAATGATGAAAAGATAATAAAGAATGATTTATTGTTTTTATTTATACTTTTTTGTTCTATAATTTTTCTTTTCCCTTTTTTCCTTTTTTCCTTTGACAATAAAATAAAAACAAAAAGAAAAAGGACAAATTTAAAAAAGTTTGGTGTTTGTTTTATTAAAATCTCATACATTTGCTTAGCGGATTAGGCGCATAAGCTTAATATTTTTTTTTTTGTTTTTTTTTTCTTTCCCTACACGGATTAGGCGAAGAGGACAATTTTTTCTTTCTTTCACTCAACGGATTAGACGAAGAGGATAATTTTTTCTTTTTTTCACTCAACGGATTAGGCGAAGAGGATAATTTTTTCTTTTTTCACTCAACGGATTAGGCGAAGTGTATAAAGTCTCATATTTTTTCTTCCTGCGGATTAGGCGCTAGGATTAAGTTTCAATGTTTGTATAGGCTAGAGGATTATACTGTTCTCGAACCAGCTATGGGGGATCGTGGAATCCGGTTTGGGAGTGGCGTAGCCATTTGTCAAACTCGATGGCCTCACAACGTACTAAGGCACGATTTGTCCGCTCTTGTAGTAATGATCATTTCCTTTTGTTTCGATTCGTTTTCGTTTTTGTTTTTGAGTTATTATAATTTTTTGATTTATTTTCCTGTCAATATTTTAATTATATATATTTTTTTTCTATATTTTTTATTTTTTATGAATTTTATTAGCCTTATATAAAGACTTCAAATTTATTTTTTATTTTTGCAACGATGTTTGCTTTTTTCCTCAGTTATGTGCTAGGATGTGTGTTCCTGCGTTTGACATTTTAATGTGAGTTTTGCGGATTTTTTTACCACTGACTATGGTTACTGATACCCTGTTATCCTTTGCGACAATTTCCTTTTTATATATGGGTTTTTGTTTACCCTTGATCTGGTTATCCTTCACGTATATGACATCATTTTCATCAGGTAAAGATCTTTTCCTATTATATCGCTCAATCTGGTCTTGCTGCTTTTCTCTCAACAAGGTTTTCAAATATTCATTGGTCTTCCTAATTTTTTCTAGAAGTTCTTGGTAGTTGGAAGCTCTTGCGCGGTTGAAAAATATTCCACTGGGCTTCCGGTTTGTAACAGAATGTATAGAATTGTTATATCGATCTACTGGAATCAGATGGAATAATTTCTGTTGCTTACTCGGGGTTTTGTTTGCATATCCTGTGTAGCTTGTAGAAATTGTCCCCCTTTTTGTATTGTCGTATCTAGAGAATGTGCTGTTGCCTCTTTGTCGGCTCTGAGAAGATGGTTCGGCATCCCTTCTTACTACCGTGTTGTTTCTCCAACTTGGGGTGGACTGATTGCTCAGTTTTGTTTGACCTGAGCTTGGGTAAGAGGGCCGTTGCCCTGTTTGGTTGTTATCTCTCCAGCTGCGGCCCGAATTGTCTAAATTAGGATAATTTCTTCTATCGCGGGAAAAAAATTTTGGAGCTGAAAGTTGATAGTTGTCATTTCTATTATCCCTGTGGAAGGGTGGGCGGTAGATTGCATTTCTGCGATCCACATTCAACATTTTGAGGCATGCAGAGTATGCCTCAGGTAGGGTTTTCAGGTTTTGGACAAGAAGCAGGGGAGGAAGATCTGCATTTAGCAGTCTTATGAAGACGTCTAACGCCCTTCGGCGGTGAGCCTCGGCCAATGCCTCTATTGTTTCTCCGTGTACGTATTTGTCTATCTTCATTTTATTTATCATTAAAGAAAGCTGCACTTGAGCATAAAAATCGGACATCTTTTGCCGTCCTTGCGACATTAGTGTCAGTTATTGCTCTAACGTTTCTATGTCCCTAATATCAGCGTAATGCAGAGAGAGGATTGCCTTTATCCTCCTCCAGTCGGAATCTAGGATATTGTGCGTAAGCAGCGCAGAATCTGCCGCGCCTCTAATCTTCCCTCTAATGTGCCTTAAGATAGCAGTGTATATTGGCCTATGCCGCACTATTTCATAATCACGTATAAATTGTTCGACGCTATGGACCCAGGAGCCGTAGTGCTCCCGTGATCCATCGAATACCTGCAATTCTTTTACACAGTCGGGTAACTTAGCGACCTCCGCCAGCTCGCTCTCTGTCCGAGGACTCACTAATGGCTCTACTATTAGTTCTTCCCTGGTGTCCGAAGACTGCCTTCGCACTTCCCGCACTTGGGCCTCTAGCCTTTCCAAATTGTCACTCAATCCAGACAAGGATTCATCGCTGCTCTTTGATTCTACACCTTTGAGTCGTTGGTCAATTTTTTTGAGTTGGGATAGTATGGCGTTAGAGGTGCCATTCTGTCCCGTAAGCGATTTCTTTACCTCGTCTGAGTCTATGGTTTTATCTCTGTGAAAAAATAAGGAAAGAAATATACAGCAGGGATTAGTTTATACTCACAAGGTCCAATATTTCATTGGAATTTTCTGGTTGAAACTTATTGAGATTTTCGTAAGGAAAAAAAGTGTTTATCTGTTTTTTCCCTTTGCTATTTCACTATTTTTTTTCCTCACTTCAACGTGTTTATTTTTCTCCAGAAAAACTTGCTTATTGCTTTTTGTTCAGTTTTTTCTTTTTCTGGGGTTTAGTTCACTTCCTTTTCCACTTAGAGCTTTTTCATCGTGTTTGTTTTTCTCCAGAAAAATTTCCTTATTACTTTTTATTCAGTTTTTTCTTTTTCGGGGTTTTAGTTCACTTCCTCTTTCATTTAGAAAAAGCACTTCGCACCGATTGCTCGGACGCCTCTTACAGTTCCCAGGATAGGAACCTTTAAAAAATTAAAGTTGTGGCGAACCAGCAGTTCGCCAATGGTTAAATCAAACACAAAAATTCAATTGAAATTTACAAGACAAATTTATTGTGCCCTGGTGGCACTCACTATCATAACCAACTCTAAACATAATTACTTCTTCCCATCATACCTTTTACTCTACCCTACATATGCTAACGTTGCATATCCCACCACCATCAAGTATTTCGCAATCGATGAGTGGCGCGTGCAGGTCAATATTGCCTATGCTGCATTTCTCACGGGTTGTTGGTCGTGTTGTGTTACCAATCGCTTGCGCGTGGACTGCGTCAGCGAAAGTTCTATATCGGCCAACAAACTCACATGCACGGCAACGTGAGTAAAGGGTGCGCCATTGGTAGGTATTGGGAGTATGGGTGTGATAACTCCTCCCCTTTAAAGATCTGCGTCCCGCAGATCAAACGAAAAACGTGAAAAGTTTATGGTGGGTATGGAGTGGTCAATGCTCCCTGTTGGTTGGCTAGTTCCTGAGTAATCAAGCTCAAATCTAGATGTGTCCTTCGTGATCCTATTGGCCTTTGTGCGATATGTCCGGTGTTCGAATATTTCTGGAAGGTTTAGCTTTCTGGTGTACCATCTCCATAGGATAGCAGCGGCCACGATTATTCCGCATACTGTTAGGGCTTCTGTAATGATAGACAAATTGATTTTTTCATTAACGTATCCCATACCTTACGTTGTCCATTGTGATATTGTGGACATATTCCAGATTTATCTTCATTGTATGATTTTTAACTTTGGAAAGGATGGCTGGCAGAGCCTGCACTGCTATGGCTTCGTTGCTGGAGAAAGCTTGGTCACCGATCTTATAGTTTCGTCGTTTAGTTGGATGACGTAGGTGCCGTTGATGGTGTTTGTGGAATTATTGCTCCTGATCACGCCTTGGTAATTCGGGAGGAATATCGTATAGTCGTTTACCAATTCTATAGTCGATCCATATCTCCTGGTGAATTGGCAGCTAGCGTCTCCCCCTTTTAGAAATCGTGGTATACAGCTATCTTCATCCAATTTGGATAAGGAGTCTGACCTGCATACTGTAGATGAACTGATTAGTATACAATTACCCTTCAACCCGTAAGTTTCCTATTGGTTTACGAGCATCCTGTCAAATGGTAGGTCCAGCTGTTTGTGTCCGTATATGCCAGCGCGAGTGATCAGAATATTATATTTTTTGGCTGTTATCTTCGGCATTGACAGCAAATAGAGAAGCAGTGTTCCATTTGTATATACTGATGGTTGAACGTAATCAATTGCCTCGATTATATTTTCTTACGGAAGGGTCTCCATTTCTGACAGCACCTGGTTGATCTCGTCATTGTCAAGTAAGTTTATGTTGACAATTCCACTTTTTGCCAGCTGGCATGCCCGCACAATTTCGTTGACCTCTTCACAAACGAGCATGATATTGTGCAGTGCATTTTGATCAAATTCTTTTGCCTCGTTCTCCTTTGTAACATAGTTTGTGCGGTCAATCACCTCGTAAATTTTCTTCAAGATGTCTTGGATGGCCGTTAAAAGCTTCTTGTAAACCTTATATTGGTGGTTATTGCTCTCAATTACTTCGTTTTGGCTGCGGAGAATATTATTCCAGTCGGTTGCGTCGGGTGATCCTGCCAACCATTTCCATGCTGAGTCCAGAGTCGTTCTAGTGTTTGATTAATGTAGAGTTGAGCCAAAATCTTGTCGTCGGTTCGCTTCATTAGCCGGCTTGTCAATTATTCCATCTGCATGGTAATTGTAGCATATTTTTGGAGGTTGATGGCGTGAATCAGCTTGAATGATCCGCCAATGGTCCACCCATTTCCGTCCTGGATGGTTATGATGGGTTCTTTATAGTGGAAAATATGAAGGGCGCTGATGGCTGATGCCAGCAGTGGGAATATGTTAAAGGTTGGAGTTTCAACAACCTGTATATTCAGTGGCAATTTTAAAGCTGAATGAGATGTTCGTCCTCCATCCAATAAAGTTGCAGCAATTCCAAAGGAAGCGAGTGCCAAAGCAATTTTCTGTTGCGATCGAATAGTTGCTAAAATCAATGAAATCACAAATGGTTTTCCGGTGCCGCCAGGTGCATCCAAAAAGTATAATCCACCAGTGTTATTAAAAACAGCTTGCATGATTTTGTCATATATATTCCTTTGTTGGTTGTTCAATTTGGTGATGTTGGATTGAACAAATGCACGTAAATCGTCACAATCGAATTGTTGTTCACGCTGCAACTCTCGATCAAATAAATCATGCATTGGACGATTTGTGAATTCAAAGCTAACTGCCCCAATGCTTTATTGGCAATCGCAAGACACATTATTATCAAAAATTCATTGTACATTTCCAATGTAATCAGTAAAGCAGGATCCATTGCTCTACGATGCATTCGAATTAAAATATCTTCAGGCATGTAATCTTTATATTTATTCCACAATACAATTTGATTCGATGGCATGCATGTTGATATTATAATCGAAAATAGTATTCGTATTTGCTGTGGATGAGATGAAATCGATGCATCATGAAGTGTGGCGTCCCAATGAGTGTCATCTGCTAACAAATGCAAGAGCTGACATGTTTCGCGATATGTCTGACAAAAATGGCGTGACCTGTTCTTAAATCCTGAAATGATTTTGGTCCTCGAACGTTTACCAACAACTTCGCAAATACAAACATTCTGCATTGTTGGGATGTACCGTATACATCCTGCCCAAGGTATCTGTTTGGAAAATACCTGGATGACCATCAACTGTTGTTCATTGTTTAAATTTTTTCGATGATGCATTCCAGGTGTAATATTGCGGTATATCAACACATCAAATTTCTGGCAAATGTGTCGATTTCACACAATAGAAAAAAAGCAGTTTAAGTAGTTGCTGGTGGTTGTGCTGCTCTCTGCTGTACATTCTCAGTAGTGAAATAAACTCGTTGACCACTCTCCAGATGAACTGCCAAACGGACAACAACAGAATGTCTTTCGGGCAAAGGAAACGAAAAGATACGCTAAACTGCTTCATCACTGCTTATGTATCGTACCATTGGATATTGAGTGATTTCATCATATCTATTTTCAATATCTACTCTAAAAACAGCCACATCACTCCCTTTATTCACATATTTACAAATCTATTTGATAGACTTTACTGAGTTACACTACTCAACATTTATGTGAGCCTGAAAAACATTTGACAGTATCGGTGAATATGGTACGACCCAACTATTGTCAACTAGGATGTTTTGATTGCGATTCTCTAATAGAGAATTTCCAGGGATCAAGAATAGACAACTGTTTTTTCACAGAAAATTATAGTTTACCAGGTAGAGCCGCTCAAAGTTGACCAGTTTTCAACATTGGGAAAAATTTGAAATTTTTCTTCTTTTTCGTTGTATTTAAATTGGTTTTGTGAGTAAATAAGGCGGCCGGTTGTCGTTTTCTTGTATAGCAATTAACGATAATTTAATTTAGGACTGAAGGATAGGATAGGATAGGTTATATGGTAGCTGCCCTGATAAGGATAGCTCACTTGGACAACACGAAGGTCTGTTGTGATACCACATACACCAAAAATAACGGTGACCTAGATCCAGCTACTTAGAGAATGGTTGGGTAGCAACGATAAAGCTCCGAATGATACCGATCTCAACTTTGGATATATCCTCGGGAGATCCAAGTGAGTCGCGACCGAAGTACTTTCGCCTAATTCTGGCAAAAGCTGGACAATCAAGCATAAAGTGATTTGGTGATTCCACCTCATCATCCTCCATACAGCTGCAGCAGGATGGAGTTTCCAGTATATTGAGACGTACCGCATGGATACCCATGGGACAGTGCCCTGTCAAAACCCCAATGACCATTGATAGGTGAGCCTTAGTGAACCCAATTATTTCAGCAGACCTCCTGCCATCCACTTTCGGCCAGAAAGATCTTGCTACCCTGCAAGACGTGGTATCCGCCCAACGTTTGCTGAGCTGATTCGAGGCCCAGCTATGGAGGAGCAATCCACAGGTGGCCAGCGGGATCCCGAAGTCCCTACAGCCATCTTCATCCGGTTCAGTTGTACCGATGCGGGCTAAGAGATCCGCTTGACAGTTACCCGGGATATCACTATGGCCCGGGACCCAGATAATCTTAATTGTAAAATAATTCGATGCAATCGCAAGCGAGGTCAGGCACTCCCAGACCACCCTCGATCGCACTGTAGTTGAGCTGAAGGCCTTGATAGCCGATTGGCTATCAGAGTAGATGTTAAATTCCCTAACCGTGGTAGCACTGGATAGCATTCCATCCACCGCATCCTTAATCGCAGCAATTTCCGCTTGGAATACACTGCAGTGATCAGCCAACTTAAACTTGCGGCTTAAATTTAGCTCTTGACAAAAGACCCCCCCACCAACCTTTCCATCCAGCTTTGACCCATCCGTGAACAAGTTAACCGGTCCCATGCCCCAGATAATTCCTCTTCCCCAATCCTCTCTCTCTGGAATAACTGGGGTGAAGGTTGTATAGGGAGCTGTTATCGGCATACAGTAGTCCGTTCTGTCCGGGATGAAGTCGAAACTGGTAAGAAGGCTAGAGTGTCCGCGGTCAGAAAGTCTATATCCCATATCACGAAGCCTGACCAACGACCTTGCCGCGGCCGCCTTTCCCGCAATATCTACTGGGTATATGTTCAGCATGACGTTCAGTGCCAAGGTAGGCGTTGTTCTGAGAGCGCCACTGATACCGATCAGCGCCGTCCGTTGCACTGGCACTAACATTTTGGAGGTGCTCGCCGTGTCCAGTGCTTTCCACCAGACCAGCACCCCATATAGCAGAATCGGTTTGACCACCATCTCATAAAGCCAGTGTACTATTCTTGGCGAGAGTCCCCATCTCTTTCCGATAGCTCCTCTGCAGCAGTACAAGGCAATGGCGGCCTTCCTGGCCCGATCTTCCACATTGGGTCTCCAGGACAGTTTCTTGTCCAAAACAATCCCCAAATATTTAACCCTATCAGAAAGTACCAACGGTACCCCTCCAATCGAGGGAGTTCTGAAATCGGGCACCTTATATCTTCTTGTGAAAAGGACCAATTCCGTTTTTCCCGGGTTGACCGCCAATCCACATGATTCAGCCCACCTAGCCACAGTATCCAGGTAGCCCTGAAGAACATCGCGCAGGGCGCCCAGAAATTTGCCTCTGACTAGGATAGCGAGGTCATCTGCATAGGCAACCACCCGACAACCATTGGCTTCCAGCTCCACAAGAAGCTCGTTGACTACCACAACCCAGAGGAGAGGAGATAGGACACCCCCCTGTGGCGTGCCCCTGCACACCTTCCTCTTAATTATGGCCCCTCCCCACTCCGCTGCGACAATTCTGCCGCATAGAAGTTTGCTAATAAATTCAACCAGAGCCGCCTCGACTCCTAAACCCACCAGAGCTCTTTCGATTGACCCCGGTAAGACATTGTTAAAAGCTCCCTCGATGTCTAGAAAGGCACCCAGAGCATACTCTTTGTGTTCTAGGGACCTCTCTATTTGCTTTACAATCGAATGGAGAGCCGTTTCCTTCGATCTGCCCTTGCAGTACGCATGTTGTGAAGCCGACAGTAACCCCCGAGGTATCCTTTCCCGTAGGTACAGGTCAATCAACCGCTCAAACGTCTTAAGAAGAAACGACGAGAGACTGATTGGCCTGAAATCCTTAGGTGATACATGAGAGCTTCTGCCGGCCTTCGGAATGAAAATAACCCTAACCGTGTGCCAAGACTTCGGGATATAGTTAAGCCTGAGGCAGTTAGTATATATGATGGCCAACCAGCGGCAGGAAATCCCCAAAGACCTTTGAAGCTGCGCAGGAATGATTCCATCCGGGCCCGGAGACTTATAGGGCTTGAACGACCCTATAGCCCAGGTTATCTGACTTTCCCGTATTGGAATGGCAGGCACTTCTGCATGGCCAACGACCGCCGACCATGCAGGCGAAGATCCCTGCGCAACTGGGACATCGGGAAAATGATTGTCCAGTAAAAGCCTTAGGGACTCCTCGCTACTCATCGACCAGTCCCCACCATCATCTCTCAGATACCCCAGAGGAGCGGGGTTCCTAGAGAGTATTTTTCTAAATCTCGCGGATTCATTGCAGCCTTCTACGTTTTCGCAGAAGCTTCGCCATGCATCTCGCTTGGCTATCCTTATTTCATATTTATAAATCCCCAGACTCACCTTATAGAGCTCCCAGTCCGAGGGTAATTTACTCCTCCTGGCTCTGTTGAAGAGCCGCCGACTGGACGCTCTTAGGTCGTCAAGAGAATCCGACCACCAGGGCGGCTTGCCCTTCCCCCTGTAAGTTTTCAATGGGCAGGACAGCTGAAAGGCGCTATTGCTTGCCGAGGTGAAGTTTTCCACCAGAACGTCTATCTCAGATTCGGACAGGCCCGAACTAATGATAGGCACCGCAGGCAGTAGCTCTCCCAGCTTCCTACAATACAAGTCCCAGTTAGTACTTTTAGGGTTCCTAAAAGATATTTTACCGGGACGTTCTTCGTTCACTGAGAACTGAATATATCGGTGATCAGAGAAGGAGTGCTCGTTGAGAACCCTCCATCCAGATATCCGACCTTCCAGTTCTCTACTAACCAGGGTGAGGTCCAGGACCTCCTCCCTTAACGCAGTAATAAAAGTCGGGTCATTCCCCCTATTACATATACAAAGTCCCTCATCTACAATAAAAGTAAATAAAGACTCACCTCTAGTGTTGGTATCCGAGCTTCCCCAAATGCTATGATGGGCATTTGCATCGGCACCGATGATCACGCCAACACCTCTCCGCCTTGCTTCAGCGGTGATTTCACCCAGTATCGCAGGTGGTGGTCCCACTACGTCCCCGTGGGGCATGTACGCTGAGACCACCCACATTTCATTACTTCCTCGCTCGAGGCAGACCGTGGTTACGTCAGCATAGCTGAAATTAGAGAGAATAAAAGCTTTAATCTCTTTTTTAACAAGCACACAGGATCTAGGCCTACTTGCCTCCCCATGCACCAAGGTGTTGAATTTTCCAGTCCTTAATCCAGAAATCTTACTGCCGTTACTACTCAGCCACGGCTCCTGGACAAGGACTATATCCACTCCGCCTTTTTCAAGGCAGAGCAACAAATTTGCGGAAGCCGCCTTAGAGTGCTGAAGATTGATTTGACGGATTTCCATCAAAAGCGCTCTTCTTCCGCACCCCATCCTTGGCGGATTCGTATTAGTATTGTCCATTCTAAAAAAGTCCCCCCTCAAGGCCGCTATCCGGAGCCGATTGTGTAGTCGCCCTTTAACGATCTCGTGGTTATCTATGCTACGCAGGGAGGCCACGCGAGGGTTGACGCATTACCTTATGAGTAATGCGTTCAGAGCCAGACCGGACGCGAAGCGGGAAAATCTTCAACCGCACCTACACCACCAACTTAACGGCGAATGCGCCGGAACGTACCTTGAGGCCCGCCACGGTTTTAACGGGACGTGGGCAGGTCCAGCATTAGCCTACCAGCCATTTTGGTAGGGTTTCACCCCGACCTACTAAAGTGGCAGAATACCGCACCTACCAGCCCAATGTCATCAAGTCAAAATGTGATGTGAAATCAAAGTCCTAAAACAGTCCAGTTCGTCACCGTTGTGTACCGATCTTGACTCTCCCTCCCCTGAGCTCGGCACAATGACTCAAGGGGTGCGGGTTTTATCGAGTTGTCCCCTCTAGATCCGCCATTATCAGTAGAAGCAGGGGCACCTCGTGCAGGACGTGATAACTAATCACGCGTGACATTCGTCACTATGGCCGGTCTAAGACTGATATCAGTCCCTGATCCAGAGCCTGAAACCACTTATGATATCCAAGCCAAGTATCTTAGCCCCCATTTAGGACTGAAGCAAAAAAAAATTTTTTTTTTAAGTTGGCGGATATACCTGTTTTTCGAAATGCCCATTTTTAGGCCCTTTTTAAAATTTTGATGAAAAATAAAAAAAAAAATTTAAAATATGTGCTCCGTCATCAATTATTTGTGTATTATTTAATTACGGGAAGGAGTCTTCGGAACTCATAAAAGCTACAGTGAGTGATATAAAAAATCGAATTGCCAAATTAGAACCAACAATAATTGGAATTGAAGAGGGGAATGTCATTACAATAAAGCATGATTTTCTTCTAACAATGGTCGATGGAAAAGTTTTGAACTTAGTAACAAATACAACATCTACAATGAAATGTCCAATTTGTAAGAAGAGCCAAAACGACTTTAAAAATCTTGATGATTCAATAACTGACGAACTAAATTATGAGTATGGAATATCCCCTTTGCATGCTAGCATAAGATGTATGGAATTTGTTTTGAAGCTGGCTTGTACACTACCACAAGAAGTAGAAGTTTTCGACGACAATACAACATGTAAGGAGAAACAAAACAGGAGAAAAAAATAATTCAGGATGCATTCTATAAAGAGATTGGCCTTACAGTTGACTGTCTAAAGTATGGATACGGAAATACAAATGATGGTAACTCCTCAAGAAGATTTTTTGAAAACGATGGAGTGACTGCTCGCATAACAGGAGTTGATAGAGATATTGTGAAAAGATTGGGAGTAATTGTAAATATTTTAAACTGCCATGAACCAGTTAATGGACCCAAATTTGAAGAATATGCATCTAAAACTACAGAGTTGCTGAATCAAAAGTATCCTGAGAAGAAACTTACACCAACGGTACATAAAATTTTAGCACATGGAAAAGATTTAATAGAGTACCAGTGCTTACCATTAGGAGAATTGTCTGAAGAAGTTCAAGCATCTAAGAACAAGGACTACAAAAACATAGATGTATGCACACCTGCAAAGTATCACGAGTTAGACAAAACGAAGACCCTTTCAACATGTTAGCTATCTCTTCTGATCCAGTCATATCATCTATGAGGTATGTAAGAACACAGAAAGATCTTACAGATGCGTATAGCTCAGAAATGGTTCCAGTGACGATGACTATGTTAAGATAAAATAAGTTTCCCACTTCTTATCACAACAATGAAAAAGAGATTTACTAATCAATTTTGTTACTTTACTGAAAAATAAGATATCTATGTACAAGTTAATTTTTTATTTCAAAAAAAAGAATTAATTTAGTTATTTTTAAATATATACTTTTCGTTATTGCATTTCTCTAAAGTTTAACAAATTTATTTTAAAGCTTAGGCATTTCGCCTTCAAACGAATATTAAATTTTTAATGAAATCAATACGTCTATCGAGTTTGGTACAAATTGGTAAAGCGGTTACGAAGATCAAACTTTTTAGCATAAATGGGCAGTGCCACTCCCTTTTTCCAAAATTCGTTGGCTGTTTAATCTTTAGCTCAAATAAAATTTCATTGAACAACTTTCAATAACTTTTAGTTATTAATAAAATACATACTTGGCTTGTAAATAAAAAACAAAACATGTAAAATTTTACGATGAATTTTGAACCACCTTGTTATTTTGGCACCAAAAACGGACATTTGAGTTTTATAAGAGTATTGCCATTTAAAAGAAACAATACGTCTATCGATTTTGGTAGTTATTGATTACGTGACTACTTAGATACAACTTTTTATCATAAGTGGGCAGCGGCACGCTATCTTATCAAAATCATTAGTTTATCTTATTTAATGCTTAAATACGTCATTTTAAGACAAATATCATTTAATTTTTTTTATTTTTTGCTAAAAACATTTTGTTTTTGCATTTTTCTAAAAATTTTCGAATTTGACGAATTTTTTTGAAGCACCCTGTATCTGTGACATTCTGAGCTTTCGCACAATAAAACTTCAAATAATTAGCTTTCATTTGCATTTTAAATTTTTAAAATATCGTCATTGGTTCAAAAGTTATGATTTTTGCAAAGAAAAAACTCAAAAGGCGCCACTGTGCGTCGATACAATGGATATCCGTTGTTGTTGTTGTTGTTGTAGCGATGCTCGCCCCACCTAATAGCCGCGACCGATCACAAATTGTCATCAATATCCTCTAACGGGAGTCCAAGGAAACTTGCCGTTTCAACAGGGGTTGACCATAAGGAAAGGGGTGTTAGAGGCGTTGGTTCCACATTACAATTAAAGAGATGGTTGGTGTCATGTGGGGACACATTGCAAGCGGGGCATACATTTTGTATGTCGGGGTTGATTCTGGATAGGTAAGAGTTTAACCTGTTACAGTATCCAGAACGAAGTTGAGCAAGAGTGAGACGCGTTTCCCTGGGGAGTATGCGTTCCTCTTCCGCGAGTTTTGGATAATTTTCTTTAAGTACTGGATTCACCGGGCAATTCCCGGCATAAAGGTCCGACGCCTGTTTATGGAGTTCACCAAGAACCTGCTTGTGTTTTTTCACTTCATACGGCTAGGTTCTCAGGTGCCGTACTCCCTCAAAATGCTTACGCAGATGACTCCTTAAGCCCCTAGGCGGTGTTGGTTCATCAATCAGATGTCTGTTGGGATGCCCAGGTTTCTGGGTACTCAAAAGGAACTGTTTGGTCAGCATCTCATTTCTCTTCCTAATGGGGAGTATTCTCGCCTCATTATGCAGATGGAGTTCTGGGGACATAAGAAGACAGCCCGTGGCGATTCTGAGAGCAGCATTTTGGTAGGCCTGTAGTTTATTCCAGTGGGTAATTTTTAGGCTTGGCGACCATATGGATGACGCGTAGCACTTAATCGGCTGGCTAATTGCTTTGTATGTAGTCATGAGCGTTTCTTTATCTTTTCCCCAGGTACTGCCAGCGAGGTATTTGAGGATTTTGTTACGGCTCTGAATTCTCGGAACAATTGCGGCTGCGTGCTCACCAAAATGTAGATCCTGATCAAACGTCATACTCAAGATTTTGGGGTGTAGGACAGTCGGTAACGTAGTGCCGTTGACGTGGATATTCAAAATGATCGACATTTGGGACGTCCATGTTGCAAATAAGGAAGATTTAGTCGGTGATAATGCCAGGTTTCGCGAGGCGAAAAAACTGGAGAGATCAGGGAGGTAGCCGTTTATTTTATTGCATAGCGCATCGATCTTTGGGCCTGGACCTGTGATGGATATCCTTCATTGCCTGTTATGATATCGGAAATTAATGCTCTCGGATACCGCTTTGAACATTTCCCATCGATCATACATGATGAATTCATATTTATTTCACCGCATAGACCGTGAATCATGTGTTTTGTTACCAATTTAAATAATTCTGGATCGATGGTTTGATCTGGTATTTCGGCTGATATGACGCTATCAATCTCGTCCGGTGTTATTTTACGTGCCATATCAATATGTGCGTGTGGCAAACCTCTTTTTTGCCATTCAATCGAGTATATCCAACACTGTACCTTTCCAAAAACGCTTAATTTCACAATTAAATCCATCAGTGCCTTAAATTTTTGCCGGAATACACGTGCTGTAACATAGTGTGGATCAGTTGGTGACTGACCGTCGAACTAATTATTTTTTATATCGTTCCACATCGGGTTACACGTAAAAGTGATGGAAAGGTCTGGTCGGCCATATTTTCGAACATATGATATAGCATCTTGTGCATATTCGCATGGTATCGGAAATTAAATCTCTCGGATACCGCTTTGAACATTTCCCATCGATCATACATGATGAATTCATATTTATTTCACCGCATGGACCGTGAATCATGTGTTTTGTTACCAATTGAAATAATTCTGGATCGATGGTTTGATCTGGTATTTCGGCTGATATGATGCTATCAATCTCGTCCGGTGTTATTTTACGTGCCATATCAATATGTGTGCGTGTGGCAAACCTCTTTTTTGCCATTCAATCGAGTACATCCAACACTGTACCTTTCCAAAAACGCTTAATTTCACAATTAAATCCATCAGTGCCTTCAATTTTTGCCGGAATACACGTGCAGTAACATAGTGTAGATCTGTTGGTGACTGACCGTCGAACTAATTATTTTTTATATCGTTCCACATCGGATTACACGTAAAAGTGATGAAAAGATCTGGTCGGCCATATTTTCGAACATATGATATAGCATCTTGTGCATATTCGTGCATGTGGACTACCAATATAAGAAGCTGTTAATATCGTCAGATGTCCCATATCATTCACATTTGCATGATTAGCTATTGCATCTTGCAATATATGTACTCTTAAGATCGCAATTTGGCTTGATAGAATCGGATGAAATTGAGACGTTCAGATTCACCATACATGTCTACAATATATTGGTGAAAAAGTTTACCACATCTCAGAATGTAATTTTGTTCTTGTGCACGAATCATCAACCGATAAGAATAATAACTCATCACACTACCTTTCTTTTGAACATTTCCACATGTAAAAAATATGTTCATTCGATTTTAAATTTTAGTTTTTATTCAATATCTGATTAATATAATTAGTATATTATTTACCGGTTCTTGGATCTATCTTTGGTATAATAATGTGATAACGATCATAACTTTTTCCATTGTAGAAATTTGATATTGTAATGCGTCGTAACTGCGATGAAGCTCAGAAACACGCTGTAATTGTTCATTTCTACGATGAAATACAATATTGCGGGAATGAAACTGGTCGTCAACAATTACATTTGCCACTTCATCAATCGTCGGTACATTAAATCTTCTCGCATGCTCACCAAAAGGCGTTTTATCCGCTCTGATTATGATTTTGTGATTATCAGAAGGCATACGATGGAGAGCGGCTTTGAACAATTTCACCAATTCATTGTTCTGATGAAAAAATCTTTGGAGATCGCAAATAATCGCTCCTTTTGTATGTGTGCCAATTGTGCTACGTTCATCCAACTCACGATTTTCATCTCCGATAAAGTATATTTGCAAAAATTTATGGTTAGCGTCAGGAAATGGTAAAATTGCACCCGCCCGATGATAAATCTGACCTTGAATCTGTAATATGAATGCAATGAAATTTGATGTTGGATCATAATCCTTAAAAACATTGTAGAAACTGTTACTTAGATCTACAGAACAATTAGATATTCCACATGAAGTAATCACCTTAAATGTCGGCATAAAATTGTCTCTTATAATTTTTGTAGCACCAAAAGAAGTAATTTGAAATGATGAATTGTATTCTTGTATATGATTCATAAAAGGTTTTCACATAGGTGATCCTCCAAAAATTAATGAGTGCAATGGATCAGGTGGAGTTTCAAATGCCGGCATTTCCACTTTTTCCAAAATTCGTTGGCTGTATAATCTTTAGCTCAAATAAAATTTCATTGAACAACTTTCAATAACTTTTAATTATTAATAAAATACATACTTGGCTTGTGAATTAAAAAACAAAACATGTAAAATTTTACGATGAATTTTGAAGCACCTTGTTATTTTGGCACCAAAAACGGACATTTGAGTTTTATAAGAGTATTGCCATTTAAAAGAAACAATACGTCTATCAATTTTGGTAGTTATTGATTACGTGACTATTTAGATACAACTTTTTATCATAAGTGGGCAGCGCCACGCTATCTTATCAAAATCATTAGTTTATCTTATTTAATGCTTAAATACGTCATTATAAGACAAATATCATTTAGTTTTTTTTATTTTTTACTAAAAACATTTTGTTTTTGCATTTTTCTAAAAATTTTCGAATTTGACAATTTTTTTGAAGCACCCTGTATCTGTGACATTTCTTTCACATAATAAAACTTCAAATAATTAGCTTTCATTTGCATTTTAAATTTTTAAAAAATCTTCATTGGTTCAAAAGTTATGATTTTTGCAAAGAAAAAACTCAAAAGGGACACTGTGCGTCGATACAATGGATATCCGTTGTTGTTGTTGTAGCGATGCTCGCCCCACCTAATAGCCGCGACCATCACAAATTGTCATCAATATCCTCTAACGGGAGTCCAAGGAAACTTACCGTTTCAACAGGGGTGGACCATAAGGAAAGGGGTGTTAGAGGCGTTGCTTCCACCTTACAATTAAAGAGATGGTTGGTGTCATGTGGGGACGCATTGCAAGCGGGGCATACATTTTGTATGTCGGGGTTGATTCTGGATAGGTAAGACTTTAACCTGTTACAGTATCCAGAACGAAGTTGAGCAAGAGTGACACGCGTTTCCCTGGGGAGTATGCGTTCCTCTTCCGCGAGTTTTGGATAATTTTCTTTAAGTACTGGATTCAAGAAGATTTTTTTGAAAACGATGAAGTGACTGCTCGCATAGCAGGAGTTGATAGAGATATTGTGAAAAGATTGGGAGTAATTTTAAATATTTTAAACTGCCATGAACCAGTTAATGGACCCAAATTTGGAGAATATGCATCTAAAACTACAGAGTTGCTGCATCAAAAGTATCCTGAGAAGAAACTTACACCAACGGTACATAAAATTTTAGCACATGGAAAAGATTTAATAGAGTACGAGTGCTTACCATTAGGAGAACTGTCTGAAGAAGCTCAAGAATCTAAGAACAAGGACTACAAAAGATATAGATGTATGAACACCTGCAAAGTATCACGAGTTAGACAAAACGAAGACCTTTTCAACATGTTAGCTATTTCTTCTGATCCAGTCATATCATCTATGAGGTATGTAAGAACACAGAAAGGTCTTACAGATGCGTATAGCTCAGAAATGGTTCCACTGACGTTGACTATGTTAAGATAAAATAAGTTTCCCACTTCTTATCACAACAATGAAAAAGATATTTACTAATCAATGTTGTTACTTTACTGAAAAATAAGATATCTATGTACAAGTTAATTTTTTATTTCAAAAAAAAAGAATTAATTTAGATATTTATAAATATATACTTTTCGTTATTGCATTTCTCTAAAGTTTAACAAATTTATTTTAAAGCTTAGGCATTTCGCCTTCAAACGAGTATTAAATTTTTATAGAAATCAATACGTCTATCGAGATTGGTACAAATTGGTAAAGCGGTTACTAAGATCAAACTTTTTAGCATAAATGGGCTGTGCCGCTGCCTTTTTCCAAAATTCGTTGGCTGTTTAATCTTTAGCTCAAATAAAATTTCATTGAACAACTTTCAATAACTTTTAGTTATTAATAAAATACATACTTGGCTTGTAAATTAAAAAACAAAACATGTAAAATTTTACGATGAATTTTGAACCACCTTATTATTTTGGCACCAAAAACGGACATTTGAGTTTTATAAGAGTATTGCCATTTAAAAGAAACAATACGTCTATCGATTTTGGTAGTTATTGATTACGTGACTACTTAGATACAACTTTTTATCATAAGTGGGCAGCGCCACGCTATCTTATCAAAGTCATTAGTTTATCTTATTTAATCTTTAAATACGTCATTATAATATCATTTAATTTTTTTTTTTTTGTTTTTTATGCAATAAAGTATATGTGGGGCAACTAAATCTAAGCTTAAGACAAGGATTTCCGGACACAAGTCGAATATAAAAAACAGAAATAATTTGAACAATAACAAAACAGCCTTAACACATCATTGTAGCGCTACGGGACATTGCCCAGATTTAGACAATGTGAGAATTTTGCAACAAGAGAAGCAATATAACAAGAGATACATACTTGAAATGCTTCATATTATCAATATAGAGAGCGACAAACGGATAAATTTTAAAACAGACACGGAAAATTGTGCTTCGGCCTATAGGCAGCTAATAAACAGAAACAAAAAGGCGCTTTGAGAGTAATTTGTTAGTTTAATGTCCCACCAATATTCGTATTATAATGTTAGACAACAACAGTTTACCTGTAGCTGATATATGTACATATATATGTATGCTGAGCGCGACGTACAGTTGGAGAAATTTGTACATGGTTGTTTTTGTCAAAATTTGTTTATATTTACGGTATTTATTTGTTTACATTATATTGTTTATATTCGTTTAATATGTAATCTTTTAAAATTATTCGATCAGGCACAGCCAAGAGTGCAAGTTGTGTTATAGGGATGTACGTAAAATGCACTTTTTGATGTTTTTATTGTTTTGTAATCTTTTTAGTCCTGAGGATGATCTCAGATTGAGGTCGAACTATCGATTAACATTAAACAAGTATATTTATTGAAAGATATAAAATATTTGGTTTTTATTTATGCGTGGCCTTGAGCTCGAAAAATTTAATAATTTAATAATTTTTTTATTTTTTACTAAAAACATTTTGTTTTTGCGTTTTTCTAAAAATTTTCGAATTTGACGAAATTTTTTGAAGCACCCTGTATTTGTGACATTCTGAGCTTTCACACAATAAAACCTCAAATAATTAGCTTTCATTTGCATTTTACATTTTTAAAATATCTTTATTGGTTCAAAAGTTATAATTTTTGCAAAGAAAAAACTCAAAAGGCACCACTGTGCGTCGATACAATGGATATCCGTTGTTGTTGTTGTTGTTGTAGCGATGCTCGCCCCACCTAATAGCCGCGACCGATCACAAATTGTCATCAATATCCTCTAACGGGAGTCCAAGGAAACTTGGCGTTTCAACAGGGGTTGACCATAAGGAAAGGGGTGTTAGAGGCGTTGGTTCCACATTACAATTAAAGAGATGGTTGGTGTCAAGTGGGGATACATTGCAAGCGGGGCATACATTTTGTATGTCGGGGTTGATTCTGGATAGGTAAGAGTTTAACCTGTTACAGTATCCAGAACGAAGTTGAGCAAGAGTGACACGCGTTTCCCTGGGGAGTATGCGTTCCTCTTCCGCGAGTTTTGGATAATTTTCTTTAAGTACTGGATTCACCGGACAATTCCCGGCATAAAGGTCCGACGCCTGTTTATGGAGTTCACCAAGAACCTGCTTGTGTTTTTTCACTTCATACGGCTAGGTTCTCAGGTGCAGTATTCCCTCAAAATGCTTACGCAGATGACTCCTTAAGCCCCTAGGCGGTGCTGGTTCATCAATCAGATGTCTGTTGGGATGCCCAGGTTTCTGGGTATTCAACAGGAACTGTTTGGTCAGCATCTCATTTCTCTTCCTAATGGGGAGTATTCTCGCCTCATTATGCAGATGGTGTTCTGGGGACATAAGAAGACAGCCCGTGGCGATTCTGAGAGCAGTATTTTGGCAGGCCTGTAGCTTCTTCCAGTGGGTAATTTTTAGGCTTGGCGACCATATGGATGACGCGTAGCACGTAATCGTCTGGCTAAATGCTTTGTATGTAGTCATGAGCGTTTCTTTATCTTTTCCCCAGGTACTGCCAGCGAGGGATTTGAGGATTTTGTTACGGCTCTGAATTCTCGGAACAATTGCGGCTGCGTGCTCACCAAAATGTAGATCCTGATCAAACGTCAGACCCAAGATTTTAGGGTGTAGGACAGTCGGTAACGCAGTGCCATCGACGTGGATGTTCAAAATGGTCGACATTTGGGACGTCCATGTTGTAAACAAGGTCGCAGAAGATTTAGTCGGTGATAATGCCAGGTTTCGCGAGGCGAAAAAACTGGAGAGATCAGGGAGGTAGCCGTTTATTTTATTGCATAGCGCATCGATTTTTGGCCCTGGGCCTGTGATGGATATCCGTCATTACCTGTTATGGTATCGGAAATTAATGCTCTCGGATACCGCTTTGAACATTTCCCATCGATCATACATGATGAATTCATATTTATTTCACCGCATGGACCGTGAATCATGTTTTTGGTTACCAATTTAAATAATTCTGGATCGATGGTTTGATCTGATATTTCGGCTGATATGACGCTATCAATCTTGTGTGGTGTTATTTTACGTACCATATCAATATGTGTGCGTGTGGCAAATCTCTTTTTTGCCATTCAATCGAGTACACCCAACATTGTACCTTTCCAAAAACGCTTAATTTCACAATTAAATCCATCAGTGCCTTCAATTTTTGCCGGAATACACGTGCTGTAACATAGTGTAGATCTGTTGGTGATTGACCGTCGAACTAATTATTTTTTATATCGTTCCACATCGGATTACACGTAAAAGTGATGAAAAGATCTGGTCGGCCATATTTTCGAACATATGATATAGCAACTTGTGCATATTCGTGCATGTGGACTACCAATATAAGAAGCTGTTAATATCGTCAGATGTCCCATATCATTCACATTTGCATGATTCGCTATTGCATCTTGCAATGTATGTACTCTTAAGATCGCAGTTTCGCCATACATGTCTACAATATATTGGTGAAAAAGTTTACCACATCTCAGAATGTAATTTTGTTCTTGTGCACGAATCATCAATCTATAAGAATAATAACTCATCACACTACCTTTCTTTTGAACATTTCACCTGTAAAAAATATGTTCATTCGATTTTCAATTTTAGTTTTTATTCAATATCTGATTAATATAATTAGTATATTATTTACCGGTTCTTGGATCTATCTTTGGTATAATAATGTGATAACGATCATCACTTTTCCATTGTAGAATTGGATATTGTAATGCGTCGTAACTGCGATGAAGCTCAGAAACACGCTGTAATTGTTCATTTCTACGATGAAATACAATATCGCGGGAGTGAAACTGATCTCCAACAATTACATTTGCCACTACATCAATCGTCGGTACATTAAATCTTCTCGCATGCTCACCAAAAGGCGTTTTATCCGCTCTGATTATGATTTTGTGATTATCAGATGGCATACGATGGAGAGCGGTTTTGAACAATTTCACCAATTCATTGTTCTGATGAAAAACTCTTTGGAGAGCGCAAATAATCGCTCGTTTTTTATGTGAGCAAATTGTGCTACGTTCATCCAACTCACGATTTTCATCTCCGATAAAGTATATTTGCAAAAATGTATGGTTAGCGTCAGGAAATGGTAAAATTGTACCCGCCCGATGATAAATCTGACCTTGAATGTGTAATATGAATGCAATGAAATTTGATGTTGGATCAGAATCCTTAAAAACATTGCAGAAATTGTTACTTAGATCTACAGAACAATTAGATATTCCACATGAAGTAATCACCTTAAATGTCTGCATAAAATTGTCTCTTATAATTTTTGTAGCACCAAAAGGAGTAATTTGAAATGATGATTTGTATTCTTGTATATGATTCATAAAATGCTTCCACATAGGTGATCCTCCAAAAATTAATGAGTGCAATGGATCAAGGGGAGTTTCAAATGCCGGCAATTTCACTTTGCCATTAGCACAACACCTACCAGCCGTTTCACCCAGAAACTTAGCTGCTTCACAATGTGGACATATCGCACTTATTAATTCAATATATCCATGCTTTCTGTAATCAATTTGTGGATCGTAATTAAAAGCAGCACGAACATATTTTCTAGAACACGACGTCATATTTATCTTGGTCGTGATGGATTTCTTTGCCGCTGTGGTTCTGCAGATCTATTTCGTGCATATCGTGCACGTCCTGTTTCATTTTATTGTGACAGGTGTAACGTAGCATCACAATAACGTAACCACCCCCTGTATTTCCATATTCACTTAAAACTGAACCTCCTTGTACTCATGCTTGTATAGCATAGTCAACAACCACTAATAGCAAACCAATGAAAAAGCACAATAATGGTGCGTTGAATTCTCAACCAGTTTCTATAGCATAGCCAAAAACCACTTGTATAGCATAGTCAACAACCACTGATAGCAAACCAATGAAAAGCACAATAATGGTGCGTTGATTTCTCAACCAGTTTGCGGCACCACCCATATAAACATCGAATTTGCATTTTGCAATTCACTCCTCGCAGGTGAGCTAGCGGGAGTGGTTGTCTTGTTAAAGACAAAATAACTACTCCGCCTAGCCAGCTGAGTGGAAGGGGCCCTGTCATGGCGCGGGTCACCCTCCACCAGCGCTGGACGACGAGAGCGGTGTCTTCGGACTATTTTTCCCTCCGTCGCCCACCTTGGTGCTTGAGCGGCACGCTGCCTCAATGACCTCATACCCCCTTTCCCCTCAGCTCGGGTTGCGTGGCAGGGGCGCCGTCAAGTGGCGAATCACCCTCCACCAGGGCTGGACGACGAGAGCGGTGTCTTCGGACTATTTTCCCTCCGTCGCCCACCCTGGTGCTTGAGCGGCCCACTGCCTCAATGACCACATGCCCCCTTCCCCCTCAGCTCGGGTTGCGTGGCAGGGGCGACGTCATGGCGCGGGTCACCCTCCACCAGGGCTGGACGACGAGAGCGGTGTCTTTGGACTACTTTTCCCTCCGTCGCCCACCCTGGTGTTGAGCGGCCCGCTGCCTCAATGACCCAAAGCACCCCTCCCCCTAGCTCTGGTTAATAGGCTGGCCGGAGCGGTGGGACCACTGCAACTAGTTAGCTAGGGAGAAGAGGGTGCGGCCGCGGCGTGAGTCAACCCTTGCTGCACCAGGACGACGAAAGTGGTGTCTTCGGGCTACTTTTCCCTCCGTCGCCCTGGTCTGGTAAGCAATGACCCGCTGCCAGAACGACCGCACGACCCCTCTCCATAGCTCTGGTTTCAGCCTGAGCCGATGCGTGCGCACAGGGCCTATCGCTGTGCCGTTAAGGTGCAATTCTCCTCCGCGCACGGATCGACCCATGGTGTCTCGGCTGGTACAGCCCCGCCCCCCTTACGCACCTTCTATTAGCGTGCAAGTAGGGAGGCGGGGGTGTCCAGCGGTGAAACCAGCACTAACCGAGTCCTCGCCATACATGTCAGCTCAGAAACACGCTTTGCCGCTGTGCTTCTGCAGATCTATTACGTGCATATCGTGCACGTCCTGTTTCATTTTATTGTGACAGGTGTAACGTAGCGTCACAATAACGTAACCACCCCCTGTATTTCCATATTCACTTAAACCTGAACCTCCTTGTACTCATGCTTGTATAGCATAGTCAACAACCACTAATAGCAAACCAATGAAAAAGCACAATAATGGTGCGTTGACTTCTCAACCAGTTTCTATAGCATTGCCAAAAACCACTTGTATAGCATAGTCAACAACCACTGATAGCAAACCAATGAAAAGCACAATAATGGTGCGTTGACTTCTCAACCAGTTTGCGGCACCACCCATATAAACATCGAATTTGCATTTTGCAATTCAGTCCTCGCAGGTGAGCCAGCGGGAGTGGTTGTCATGTTAAAGACAAAATAACCACTTCGGCTAGCCAGCTGAGTGGAAGGGGCCCTGTCATGGCGCGGGTCACCCTCCACCAGGGCTGGACGACGAGAGCGGTGTCTTCGGACTATTTTCCCTCCGTCGCCCACCTTGGTGCTTGAGCGGCCCACTGCCTCAATGACCACATGCCCCCTTCCCCCTCAGCTCGGGTTGCGAGGCAGGGGCGACGTCATAGCGCGGGTCACCCTCCACCAGGGCTGGACGACGAGAGCGGTGTCTTCGGACTACCTTTCCCTCCGTCGCCCACCCTGGTGTTGAGCGCGCCGCAGCCTCAATGACCCAAAGCACCCCTCCCCCTAGCTCTGGTTTAATAGGCTGGCCGGAGCGGTGGGACCACTCCAACTAGTTAGCTAGGGAGAAGAGGGTGCGGCCGCGGCGTGAGTCAACCCTTGCTGCACCAGGTTGATGAAAGTGGTGTCTTCGGGCTACTTTTCCCTCCGTCGCCCTGGTCTGGTAAGCAATGACCCGCTGCCAGAACGACCGCACGACCCCCCTCCATAGCTCTGGTTTCAGCCTGAGCCGATGCGTGCGCACAGGGGCTATCGCTGTGCCGTTAAGGTGCAATTCTCCTCCGCGCACGGATCGACCCATGGTGTCTCGGCTGGTACAGCCCCGCCCCCCTTACGCACCTTCTATTAGCGTGCAAGTAGGGAGGCGGGGGTGTCCAGCGGTGAAACCAGCACTAACCGAGTCCTCGCAGTCTCTTCCCCAGGTGACCGACCGGCCTGCCTCCCCAGGACTGCCGACCAGTCCAACCCCGCCGATACCGTCAACCGAACCCGCCCGGAACGAGCCGCCGCTGCCCAGGCAAACACCTTCGCTAGCCTACTTCCCCTCTCTCCCCGGCCCTGGTACGCGCTCCGTAGCCCACCGCCGCTGCCCTCGCATCGTCGCCCTTCTGGTGCCGCCGCTGCTTCCATCCCGCTGGTGCTACGCCGACCGTTGGCCCTCCGCCATACTACTGCCGTGCCCATCCCGCCTTGCTGGTGCCGCCGCTGCCCCACTAACCGTTGGCCGTTCGCCATCCTACCGCCGTTAAGCCGCTGTATCCGTCACGCCGTTGCTACGACGACCGTTGGCTGTTTGCCATCCTACCGCCGTTCAGCCGCTGCATCCGTCACGCCGCTGCTACGACGACCGTTGGCCGTCTGCCATCCTACCGCCGTTAAGCCGCTGCTTCTATTCCGCCGCTGCTTCCGTACCGCCTTACGAGTCCGTCCGTTACCCGACCGTTCAACCGCCCTACCGAACCTCCTCTACTCCAACGACCATTAGCCGCCGCTCCGCCCCCTCGCCATCTTGCGACGGAAAGCTGCTGGCGGCCTAACATCTCCAGCCGTGTGTGCGTGTGTTCGTAACACATAAATATCGTGTATTTATTCAGTAGGGGTTTGTGGGACCTTTACTTGACTCTGGATTGACTGAGCATTACCCCAGCCTTAGACAAAACCCACCTCATAAATGGCGCCCGAGCAGGGACCCTCCT
This sequence comes from Eurosta solidaginis, assembly GCF_040869045.1. Taxonomy (NCBI): domain Eukaryota; kingdom Metazoa; phylum Arthropoda; class Insecta; order Diptera; family Tephritidae; genus Eurosta; species Eurosta solidaginis. The sequence goes on along the minus strand of NC_090320.1, from coordinate 100,080,783 downwards.
CCGCAGATGACCGTGGAAAAACAAGTACAACCACCACCAACACTGCCGGGGCGGGTTCAACGAACACACCGCTAGAAACAACAAACAGACCGCCCCCCGAAGTTACGATGCTGAATACCGACTCACTTAATTGGATCTACTTACTGAAAAGGGAGAGGCTGATAGAGGAGTGTAAGAAGCATAGCATTCCCGTGGAAGGCCAAACCGTAGCCGATCTACGACGCGCACTGAGCACGTACGTGCAAGCAAAACGCACGAGGAAATCAAGTGAAGACCTACTGAAGGAGTTGGAGAAGGAGGTAGAAGAGGACGAAGGAAAACCAGTTAAACTACCATCACCGAATCTAAACATCTCCCTCACACCATCGTGCAAGTCAATCCCCACCATCCCGATTCATAGTCCCCAGCCGCATGCGCATGAAAGAGAACGCGCACCACCGAAACGAGACGAAATGAGCACCGGTGAGCTAATGAATACCGTCCGTCAGTGGGATCTGCATTTTTCGGGAGAGGAGTCGCTGCACGAATTTCTGGAGAGAATAGAGGAGCTCGCCGAATGTTACCGCATCCCCGTCGACCGGCTCCTCCTAACGCTGCCGGAACTGCTGCGTGGCAAAATACTCCAATGGTACAACATCCGTAAGCAACAAATCAACCATTGGAGCGATTTTCGAAGGGAGGTGAAATTTTGTTTTCTGCCTAAGCGTCACCTTCAACATTTAGAAGAGGCCATCCGAAAACGCAGGCAACAAGGCCGAGAAAAAGCCAAGGACTATGTCCTCGCATTGGAAACGCTGATCCGCCAGCATCCGACAATGTGCAAGGGAAATCACCTCGAGCGGATATACAATGGCCTACGCGTTCAATACCGCCTCTTCGCCAAGCGCAGCGAGTTCAAGACGATCGATGAGCTCCTGGAAATAACGGAGGAATATGAGCTGCTAAAAAACGAGGAAGCAAAACAGGACAAAGAGGCGATCCACCGCCTGTATCATCTTCAAAAGGAGTACGATAGCAAGGAGTGCTGCTGGCGCTGCAAGGAACGCGGACACCGCCGCTTCCAATGCAGGGGCCGCTGGAAAATGTTCTGCTCCAGGTGTGGACAAGACAACATCCTCTCCAGGGACTGCCTATGCCCTTCGACCAACAAATCCACCGACAACAACACATCCAGGATGCCGTCAAATCATGTGAGAGGAAGCCGCCAAGCATTGTTTGTTCGGCCAGAGAAGCCAATGTAACCACCAAGCTGCGAGACCACTACCGAAATGCAAGTAGATAACCGTTTCTAAATACCAATAACCATCGAGGGCATGGGCGTGCGCGCGCTAGTGGACACCGGCGCTACCCTCTCATACGTCGATGAGTCAATACGAAACCACCTGGAGAGGAACAACATCAAACCACATCTTAACAGGCGGAGCGTCCAATTGGCAGACCAGACATGTGTCTATAGTTCGAATTCCTACCCAGCAAAGATTACGTACCACGGGCAAATGACTAACACAATGATGTCCGTCATTCCGAACCTGGCAGAACGGATGATCTTAGGAATGGACTTTTTACGGGAAAGGGGAATCGCCCTCACGCTAGATGGCCAGCCGTTAGAAGTCACCTTGACCAGAAGATCAGCCGAATTAAACACACTATGTATAATGTGTAGCTGGACACACGCGAACAATGGCCAAAATTCGGAGCAGGAAACTTTTTCAGCGCACCACCAGAAGCGATCGAGCAAAATCGTTAGCCCAATTACCGCAGCCGAATATTCGACCATCCGTAAGCATAACCGATCGCTGAAGCAATGCTTCTACCCCCGTTACCCGGCTATACAACAATACAACTTGAATAAAGAGTACCGAAAAAGAGCGCCGAACGCGATATCTCATGCGCGGTCCCACCGCCCGTTACAAAACACCAACACACCGACACAAAAACCAGACATATTTTACACAATAAAAAGCGACAGAGAAGAGCCCGGTGGGATTATTGGCAACCATGCAGTATCCGCAGCCACGGAAAATAGTAACCGCCGACTTCGTGCCACCACTACCACGTTCCAAGCAAAGAAGTAACTACCTCCTCGCCATGATCTACAAATTCTACAAGTGAGTGGAGTTAATCCCGGCGCGCCAAGCAAAAACGGCAAGCGTGCTCAAAGCGCTACAAGAAAAGGTCATATACTTACTTGGTTGTCCGAAAATCCTTCCTCACCGACAATGGGAAGCAGTTCGGTGGAAAAGCGTTAGCACCGTTCCTGAGCGACCACCGCACGTGGGATTAGGAGATTCCACAAATGGCACTTGCAATAAACATGGTCAGAAAAGAGGGTACAAAAGCATCTGCAGCAGGCATAAACTGCGGCGAAATAAAAAGACGTCAGAGCGGGTGCAAACGGAGTGAGCAGTACCAGTGGCCAGCCAACCGAAGGGGACCTATTTTTTTCGGGCCACATTTTACAGAATATCTGATAGCCATGATGAAATCACAACCCGAGGAAGATGGAAACGAAGAAGAAGAATATTATGTATTATAATGAATTGTTTGAAATATACTCGGTTAGTTATAAGAACAATGAAATGTAATTATTAAAAACATAAACTCTGTTAGATATAAGTGGAATGACTCTATATCTTTTTGAGAAAAAAAAAGATAAAAAATTATTAATAAAGTGCTTCCGCCCACATGCACACCGGCATAAGACCTAGGCCATGCCTGGAGATCCATCTTTCCCCACCGCAGCTTTCCGTCAACCGAAGTGGGAGGGGGACTGTAACGTAGCGTTACAATAACGTAAACACCCCCTGTATTTCCTTATTCACTTAAACCTGAACCTCCTTGTACTTATGCTTGTATAGCATAGTCAACAACCACTAATAGCAAACCAATGAAAAAGCACATTAATGGTGCGTTGACTTCTCAACCAGTTTCTATAGCATAGCCAAAAACCACTTGTATAGCATAGTCAACAACCACTGATAGCAAACCAATGAAAAGCACAATAAAGGTGCCTTGACTTCTCAACCAGTTTGCGGCACCACCCATATAAACATCGGATTTGCATTTTGCAATTCAGTCCTCGCAGGTGAGCCAACGGAGTGGTTGTCTTGTTAAAGACAAAATAACCACTCCGGCTAGCCAGCTGAGGGCAAGGGGCGCTGTCATGGCGCGGGTCACCCTCCACCAGGGCTGGACGACGAGAGCGGTGTCTTCGGACTATTTTTCCCTCCGTCGCCCACCTTGGTGCTTGAGCGGCCCGCTGCCTCAATGACCTCATTACCCCTTTCCCATTAGCTCGGGTTGCGTGACAGGGGCGCCGTCATGTCGCGGGTCACCCTCCACCAGGGCTGGACGACGAGAGCGGTGTCTTCGGACTATTTTCGCTCCGTCGCCCACCCTGGTGCTTGAGCGGCCCGCTGCCTCAATGACCACATGCCCCCTTCCCCCTCAGCTCGGGTTGCGTGGCAGGGGCGCCGTCATGGCGCGGGTCACCCTCCACCAGGGCTGGACGACGAGAGCGGTGTCTTCGGACTACTTTTACCTCCGTCGCCCACCTTGGTGATGAGCGGCCCGCTGCCTCAATGACCCAAAGCACCCCTCCCCCAGCTCTGGTTTAATAGGCTGGCCGGAGCGGTGGAACCACTCCCACTAGTTAGCTAGGGAGAAGAGGGTGCGGCCGTGGCGTGAGGCAACCCTTGCTGCACCAGGACGACGAAAGTGGTGTCTTCGGGCTACTTTTCCCTCCGTCGCCCTGGTCTGGTAAGCAATGACCCGCTGCCAGAACGACTGCACGACCCCTCTCCATAGCTCTGGTTTCAGCCGTGAGCCGATGCGTGCGCACAGGGGCTATCGCTGTGCCGTTAAGGTGCACTTCCCCTCCGCGCACGGATCGACCCACGGTGTCTCGGCTGGTACAGCCCCGCCCCCTTACGCACCTTCTATTAGCGTGCAAGTAGGGAGGCGGGGGTGTCCAGCGGTGAAACCAGCACTAACCGAGTCCTCGCAGTCTCTTCCCCAGGTGACCGACGGGCCTACTATCGATTCTGCCGAAGACTGCCGACCAGTCCGACCCCGCCGATACCGTCAACCGAACCCGCCCGGAACGAGCCGCCGCCGCCAAGGCAAACACCTTCGCTAGCCTACTTCCCCTCTCTCCCCGGCCCTGGTACGCGCTCCGTAGCCCACCGCCGCTGCCGTCGCATCGTCGCCCTTCTGGTGCCGCCGCTGCTTCCATCCCGCTGGTGCTACGCCGACCGTTGGCCCTCCGCCATACTACTGCCGTGCCCATCCCGCCTTGCTGGTGCCGCCGCTGCCCCACTAACCGTTGGCCGCTTGCCATCCTAGCGCCGTTAAACCGCTGCTTCTATCCCACCGCTGCTTCCGTACCGCCGTACGAGTCCGTCCGTTACCCGACCGTTCAATCACCCTACCAAACCTCCTCTACTCCAACGACCATTAGCCGCCGCTCCGCCCCCTCGCCATCTTCCGACGGAAAGCTGCTGTCCGCCCAATACCGTCAGCCGTGTGTGCGTGTGTTCGTAACACATAAATATTGTGTTTTTATTCAGTAGGGGTTTGTGGGACCTCTACTCGACTCTGGATTGACTGAGCGTTACCCCAGCCTTAGACAAAACCCACCTCATACAGGTCATCAATACTTTGCGCTCTTCTTTGAAGTAACATTCTGTTAGCACTACGCGTACGTCTACTGATATTTTGACGTCTGGCTCGAGGCATTTTCTTCAAGAGAAAGGAAAAAAATTCACTAAAACTCCATGCTCAACGCAAGAAATTTAATGTAAGAAAAGCACATGTGCAAACAAAAAATTCCCGGTCGAAATACACCCGCACGTCCAAAAGACAAAACGAAAATACAAATCGTGCAAAAAATTTGATGAAAAACACTATAAAACACGTGCGCACGATTAGATACAGTTGAAATCACTAAATGTATTCTGTAAAATGAACGAGGAAAGAACATTTGAAAAAATAAATTTGAAGAGAAAAACATGATACATCATTGCCAAAATTTTATACTATGTTTTCGTTCAACAATACGACACACTTACGGAAGGAATTCCCAATGTATTATAAATATTGATATGAATTTAATTGAAAATGAAGAAATACTTAATTATGAATCGAAAACTACATAAATATTGAACACATGTGTTGATTCTCCATAGTTCATAACAAAAAGACCTAATGTCAATATTCACCGAAAGTACGATGTGACAGATATGTTGTGTTGTATCTGAAAAATCCCTATGGCCAAACAGGGAACCATGTTCATTGTTCATACTCTTGTCCAAGAAAACTCGATCAGATGCAGATGAATCAGTACAACACATCATAAATACATTTCTTCATTACTGTTTTTTTTTTTTTTTTTTCTTAAGGCATCAGAGTAAAAAAGTTAGTAAGTGTGTGGGAACAACAGTTTTCGGGGCGCTGGTGAATATATTCGTTGAACTCGAGAGATCTGTGAGTTAGGTTACCATTGTAGCGATATTGATTCGAAAACAGGTGTGATGGATTTTTCCTTTGACTTTGCCGGGGTTGGCCTCAGTCGGTCAAGGGTTCCTGAAAGTAAAAATCCCTACCGATCCTTCTAAAAGAATAACCCTGTTTATTTCAAGTAAAAATGTTATAAGTATTTATTTAATAAAAACTCTGTTTCTACTCCTAGCTTATTCCCTTGCTTTGTAAGAGGTGACTGAGGTAATAAAACCCTCGGCCAACCTCTGCGGTCGAATGGAGAAATAAAGCCTCCAGACGAATATGCTTTAGTACAAATGAAGTCAAAAACCTTCAGGTGTACTCTTGGTCGGTAGTCATAAAACCTGCCGACTCGTATGCCTGTCTCCTAATCTCTGTATTTTAATGCGAATTCGTCGCCCTCATATACTAATTTTTGCACACAGGTAAATGGTTAATTTATAATAGCAACTTCTAACTAATAGTATTAACAATATAAAACAACTGTTATTCCGGTGAATATTTCCTTCCCATGAATTTCCACGCACCATAATGCTCCTTATTGAATACAATGCCTTTGTGCTTGCTCATACCGTGCTTTCCAGCCTTTGCTTTAACTATTGTGTGTTTGTACATTTGTTTGTGGTCACCTGATTCTAATGTTGTGTTTTGCTTTGCCCAATGTTTCTGCTTCTGTTGTATGGCGTACGATGGTGTGTTGTATGCTAGTGCGTAAATATGTATAGCGAAATTTCAATTAGTAGCGGCAAAGGGGTGATTGTCCGCTGCATTTTTATGTTTTGTGCGTATCTACCTCCCTTCCAAATATTCAATGCGTGTTAAGGTGATCCTATATTTAAAATTTATGTTTGCGAAAATGTAAATATTTGGCTTGCGTGCAAATGTGCGCAAGTCTAATTTGTTCTTCAATTTAATAATTATCAATTCAATGTACAACAGAATATATGTATTTAGGGTATATTTCATATAAAATGTATAAGTGATAAATTCAAATATAAATTCCAAGTTATTTCCAAATGTATGTTCTTTACAAATATGTATAGATATGTGTATGTTGTGAGGATACAAAGTCCTCGGCTTTGGGGTCCTCACACTCCCCCCTCACCTGCGAGACTCACCGTCACCAGCCCAGTGTGTGTGATGCGTATGCGGTTGAAGGACTGCTGTCGTTGAGGTTGCGGCTAGTGCAGGTGTTGTGTAATGTCTTTAATAAGCTCCTCTGGCAGTGGCTGAATGACGGAGCGATTCTCCCATGTCTCTGGCGTGTTAGTTTGGGCGCCGTTCAGCCATCGCTCGATTTCGGCTATCACACTACTGCCGTCTTCGTCCTTGGTTGTTATTGTTGTTGCCGCCGATATATTCGTTGCTCGCCGTCAGACTTAGCACATCGCTGCTGCTGCCGTTGAGGCTGACATTGACCTCGCTAGCCAAACGGCTTAATATTTTGTTGTCCTCGTTGCTGTCGTTGAGGCTGCCGTTGCCCTCGCTGGCCATATGGCTTAATATTTCGCTGTCGTCGTTGATCGTTGCTGCCCTTCCAGTCGGTGGTGTGTGTGATGCCAGTCTATACTTTAAATGAATTTTTTAGGGTGTTCCCACTGTATGTGGTGGATTTAAAAAAAAAAGCGGTATATCATGAGCCTAGTTAAAGAGTATATTTATGTGATATTGTAATTGTGGTTACAGTTTAACGAGCTTTCCGTGGTTGATCCGACTTCCGGGTACTTCCTGAAATGAAATTTCTTCGTGTATGATTTGACACTGTTTCGGTTAGGCGTGTCCGTTACTACCGATTTGATCCGGATTGAAATAGAATCTTACAAAATAGTCTGTTATTCCGCAGTTGTCTCGGGGTGTGTTCGTTTAGAGCTGCCATCGCGAACTGCCTTCCTAGGTGTAATCTTGATCCGTGTGTCGGCCCTCTGCCGATCCGTACCTGATTTTGTTGAAATGTTTGTACCTGATTCTCCGCAATATTTTGCACTTGACCGGCTCTGTATGCTATCAGCTGCTGACTTGTTGTCTCTCGGTCTCTTCGCTAGCTCGTGTGAGCGTACCGCAAATGGCTACCTCGCTTTTCTCTCTCTGTTGTTGTGCCTCGGAAATTTTTCTTGCTGTTCGATTGGACGATGTTGGCGGGATTTGATTTTTGCTAGCGTTCTTCTTGTTGTCCTGTTTATGACTTTGCTTCCTGGATTCGCTGTTGTCAGCGACGTCGGTTGCGTGATATGCTTTCAGTTCACTTACGTGAACGATCACTGGTGACGCAAAGTTCGTTACCCGGTGAGGTCCACTGTACCTGGGCGCTCGTTTGGCTGTAAAGTTATCCGCCGCTTTTTACAGCTGACGTTCCTTTACCAGCACTAGGTCCCCTATCGCCGGTGGCCATTGCCTTCGTCTTAAGTTGTAATATTTCGCTTGCCCCATAGATGCTGTCTCTTGCTTCCGTCGTACCATCTCGAATATTTCTTTTATCCTCGTTGACTTCTCTCCTGGGTTCGCTAATTTCTCACCTGTACCAAATGTTTGCTCATCGTAAAGGCTGTTGGGAATTCTCGGACGCTACTATGTATGCCGGACTGTAACCGGTCGATTCACATACACTTGTATTCAGTGCCAGCGTTATCTCTGGTAACAACTCATCCCATGTCTTCTGCCCTTTTCCCGTAAATTATGCTATCATCCTCCTGATGTTCCTGTTTGCTCTCTCTGTCGGGTTCTCCTGCGGTGTGTACGGTGCCGCTCATTGGTGTTTCACACCGAGTTCCTCTAAAAATCTCTTAAAACGTATGCTGATAAACTGCGCTCCGTTGTCCGTAATAAATACTTTTGGGACGCCGAACCGTGCCAAAATCCTCTCTCGAAATCCTCTTATTAAACATTCTGTCGTTGCCTTTCTGATTGGTACTACCTCTACCCATTTTGAAAATTTGTCCAGGAATACTAGTGCCATTGTGTTGCCTTGCTTCGATCGTGGCATTGGACCAACAAAGTCTTCACAGACAGTTGCTCAAGGCTCCTCTGAGATCTTCGTTAGCATCTTACCCGCGGCTGGCTGTTGACTCGGTTTGTATATTTGACATGTGGGACACTGCTGTACGTACTTCCTTATATCCCTGAACATTCCTGGCCAGTAATAACGTGTTGTTGCTTTTGCTATCGATTTTCGGATGCCCATGCGCTCGGTGTGTCGTAAATCTCCTATAGCACTCTGCGTCTCTGTGGCGTCGGCATACATAGCTTCCATCGCACTGCGTCGTCGTCATCTACTTGACTTCCTATGCGTCTGTACAACTTTCCATTCTCGATAACGTACTCTGAGAATTTCTCCGGGCCCTTTCTTACATCTGCCATCTTTACGTTAATCCACTTACACTCGGCTTTTCCGTTATCCATCGTCAACGTACCCAACTACTCGTCCATCGGTTGCCTTGATAATGCATCTGCCACAACGTTCAACTTTCCTTTTCGATACTGTACGTCAAATGAGTATTGCTTTAGTTCCAGTGCCCATCTCGCAATCAGACCAGTCGGACTCTCTATCGCATTCAACCATTTCAACGCTAGGTGATCTGTTATTACTGTAAACATGTATCATTCTACGTATGGCCTCATCTTTCGTATTGCCCAAACTATTGCCAAACACTCCTTTTCTATCGGTGAGTAGTTCATCTCTGCCTTGTTTAACCTGCGGCTTGTGTATGCTATTACTCGCTCTTCGTCGCCTGAACCTTGCGTAAGTACCGCACCAAGACCAAGATCACTTGAATCCGTCTGTAAAGTAAACTTCCTTAAGATATCTGGACAAGCGAGTACCAGTGCCTGCGCCAGTGCTGCCTTAAGTGCTTCGAATGCTGATTGATGCTCTTCAGACCACTTCCACTTACTACCTTTCTTAAGCATCGATGTTAACGGGTGTGACACTTGTGAAAAATCCGGCACGAATCTTCTATACTACGACACGACTCCTAGAAAACGTCGTAACTCTCGTATGTTCTTCGGTGGTTTCAGTTCTTTGATGGCTGCTATCTTGTCTGGGTTGGTATGGATACCTTCCTCGCTAACGACATGGCCTAGATATTTTAAGCTTTTCTTAAAAAACTCACATTTTTCCGGGTTTATCCTCAGGTTCGCTCTATGCAGTCTTCGAAATAATTCTATTAAATGTGCAATGTGCTCTTCCAATGTTTTGCCGGTAATGATAATATCGTCAAGAAAATCAAACGCGTATGGTTCCAATTCTGGTCCTATGACACGATCAAGTGCTCTCTGGAAAGTTGCTGGGGCTGAGTGCAAGCCAAATGGCATTACCCTCCATTGGTATAGTCCACGCCCAGGTACTGTGAATGCGGTGTATTGCTTGCTGCTTGCTTCCATTGGGATTTGCCAATATCCATTTTTGAAGTCGAGGCTACTGATAAATCTCGCGCTTCTTAATTTTTCCAGGATATGTTGTATACGTGGTAAAGGGTATGCGTCTGGTACTGATCTTGCGTTTAGTTGACGGTAGTCTACGCAGAGCCTCCATTTGCCATTCTTCTTCTTTGCCAGAATTATGGGTGCGCTATTCGATGGTTCGATGCAACCTTTTTCGATCAGCTCGTCGATTTCCCTGTTGATAATTTCTTGCATTTTCGGGTTTTTCGGATAGTACTTTTGCTTAATTGGACGGTCGTCCCTCATAACTATTTTGTGTATGGCCACGTTGGATACTCCTGACATCTTTGCGTACACCTGAAATTCTTGGCTCAGAAAGTTACTCACCGCATCTTCTGTCTTGCTAGTTGCTATCGCCGCCATTGGGTTGTGTTCCTTGAAATCTTCGCTATTCGTTTCGACCATAGTTGTACATGCCACTACCTCTTGCTTCCGTTCGTCTACTGTCAACGTTAGTTCTTGACCACCACATCTCATTTCCAAGTTTGCGTTCGCTAGATAGTCCGTGCCAATTACCACCTCATCACCCAGTCCCGGTAGGATTAGCATCTCGTTTCTCTGTACTTTATCACCCATTTTTAATTCTGCAGCCACCGTTTCTTTGATTATTATTGCTCTGCCGTTCTTACTCGTGTCTTTGCTTCCTTGAATTTGCCAGTTTTTAATATCTTCGTCATTGCATCACTTATAAAGCTCCTCGTCGCTCCCGTGTCAATCGCTGCTACCGCTTCTTCTCCGTTCACATACGTTGTTACCAATATGCGGCCCTTTGTGTATTTGACCATGTCTAATGTGGCTTCCTACAACAATCAGGCGAGAGCACGCCTATCTTACCACATGTCCAGCAAAATTCTCTTCTTATGCCTCGGCACCCATATGAAAAGTGACCACCTCTTCCGAATCGTCTGCAGGCCGTTCTTGTATCTACATATTCTTGTTGTGGCTCTGACCTCTGCTGTTGTTGGACTTCTACTCGCTCCTCCTGTCTTTGTTCTGTCTGGATACACTGGTACTGACCTTGTTGCCGCCGTGGTATGAATGGCCTTGTTTCCCTGTCAGGAGTAATATTTTCATAGTCTAGAGCTAAACTTACCAGCTCCTCAAGATTGCTGACCTCGCTTCGCTTTATATATAGTTGGTACTCTCTGCGCGAGTTTCTGTAGATGCGGGTTAGTTTCTGCTCCTCGGTGTAGCCCGTGTAACGCATGAGTCCTTATAATACTAAGACATGATCTTTAAATAGATCACCTTGTCGTTGTGCGCGCGTTCGAATTTCACCTTCCAATTTCTCTAAGTATCGGGAGCTTAGGAAGAACTTCAGGAAGTCCATCTTGAAGGCGTACCACTCCTGCCAATGCCGGTTGTTATTCCTATACCATACCAACGCTTTGTCCTTCAACAACTCCGGCAGCGCTTTCGGAATTGTGTTGCGGTTGAGTTCATACCCATCTGCTAGCTCCTCCACTCTTTCGATGAATCCTAGGGGATCTTTGCCTCCGTCGTACTTTAATCCCCACTTCCTTACTCTGTCCATGGTCGTTGCATATGTGCCAGGCTGTTGAATATAATTTGTCGTTGCGTACGCACCAGGCTGCTGAATATAATGTACCGGTGGTTGTCCGACCTCCAGTTGATTGGATGCACCATTTGCCTGCTTGTCATTTCTCGGAGAATCTTGAATCTTGTTTCCCTCTTCGTGTCTGATGCTCTGTAGGTATATCTTAAAATTTCCTTAATTTAAACCTGCTCGGGCCCCAAAATGTGACGGACTTTTCCTTTGACTTTGCCGGGGTTGGCTTCAGTCCGTTCAGCGTTCCTGAAAGTAAAAATCCCTACCGATCCTTCTAAAAGAATAACCCTCTTTATTTCAAGTAAAAACGTTATAAGTATTTATTTAATAAAAATTCTATTTCTACTCCTAGCTGATTCCCTTGCTTTGTAAGAGGTGACCGAGGTAATAAAACCCCCGGCAACCTCTGCGGAATATGCTTTAGTACAAATGAAGTCAAAAACCTTCAGGTGTAATCTTGGTCGGTAGTCATAAAACCTACCGACTCGTATGCCTGTCTCCTAATCTCTGTCTTCTAATGCGAATTCGCCGCCCTTATATACTAATTTTTGCACACAGGTAAACGGTTATTTTATAATATCAACTTCTAACTAATAGTATTAACAATATAAAACAACTGTTCCGGTGAATATTTCCTTCCCATGAATTTCCACGCACCATAATGCTCCTTTTTGAATACAATGTCTTTGTACTTGCTTATACCGTGCTTTCCAGCCTTTGCTTTAACTATTGTGTGTTTGTACATTTGTTTGTGGTCACCTGATTCTAATGTTGTGTTTTGCTTTGCCCAATGCTTCTGCCTTCTCTTGTATGGCGTGCGTTGGTGTGTTGTATGCTAGTGCGTGAATATGTATAGCGAAATTTCAATTAGTAACGGCGCTTATTTTGACGACTTGCTTCTGATCTCCGTTCACTTAAGTTATTACGTATGTTGTATTTGTAACTGGGTGCATTGGATTTTGAGTGTGCAAAGGGTTGATTGACCGCTGCATTTTTATGTTTTGTGCGTATCTACCTCCCTTCCAAATATTCAATGCGTGTTAAGGTGATCCTATATTTAAAATTTATGTTTGCGAAAATGTAAATATTTTGCTTGCGTGCAAAAGTGCGCAAGTCTAATTTGTTCTTCAATTTAATAATTATCAATTCAATGTACAACAGAATATATGTATTTATTGTATAATTCATGAAGGTATACATATGTATATTTCATACAAAATGTATAAGTGATAAATTCAAATATAAATTCCAAGTTATTTCAAAATGTATGCTCTTTACAAAAATGTATAGATATGTGTATGTTGTGAGGATACAAAATCCTCGGCTTTGGGGTCCTCACACTTGACTTGATCCGTATTTCGAAGAAGCATTGTATATGTAAATCTTATGGCTATCAGATTTGGTAATCGTAAATTTGCAAGTTGAATGGCAACAGTCAACGATTCTGTATAACCGTTTTCCCAACAAGTGATTTCTCGTCGTGAAAGAAGATTGAACGCGTTGCACCGAACCGTTGTTTGTTGGGACAGTTGTGTAATGAAGAGATATTGTAAATGTTCAGTAAGGAAGCAACCATTTGAAAAGAACCAGTTGAAATTTGCGGAATGTCGGGTTTTGATTTCGAGAAATCAAAAATATTGACCAAAATAATGCATCAGCGCTTCGTCGTAAAAAACGTATATAATTCATGAAGGTATACATATGTATATTTCATACAAAATGTATAAGTGATAAATTCAAATATAAATTCCAAGTTATTTCAAAATGTATGCTCTTTACAAAAATTTATAGATATGTGTATGTTGTGAGGATACAAAATCCTCGGCTTTGTGGTCCTCACACTTGACTTGATCCGTATTTCGAAGAAGCATTGTATATGTAAATCTTATGGCTATCAGATTTGGTAATCGTAAATTTGCAAGTTGAATGGCAACAGTCAACGATTCTGTATAACCGTTTTCCCAACAAGTGATTTCTCGTCGTGAAAGAAGATTGAACGCGTTGCACCGAACCGTTGTTTGTTGGGACAGTTGTGTAATGAAGAGATATTGTAAATGTTCAGTAAGGAAGCAACCATTTGAAAAGAACCAGTTGAAATTTGCGGAATGTCGGGTTTTGATTTCGAGAAATCTAAAATATTGACCGAAATAATGCATCAGCGCTTCGTCGTAAAAAACGCGAAATGAATTTGTATGACATCTTCATCAGAATGCAGTCGGTCAGCAATTCCCAATATTATTTCAACTGTTTCTGAAGAAAAGCAACGCAATTCTATTACAATGTTGTTTCTTTGACACAACAAAATCACACTTAATAAATTTAGTGGGACAACTCAACAAATTGAAGCACATCATATACCGAATTTACCTAAATACTGTGCATTTATTTTTTTTCACGGTTTTATGAAAAAAAAAACAAAACAAAACAAGTGACTTCTTTTTTTCGTTTGGTTTTCACTTGAGAAATGCCGAACGTCAAATTATAATTCTAGAAACTTCAATTCCATTGAATAATGCAAAATGGAAATAAGCACCACCTATCCCATTTCATGAAATACCGCAAATATGCAAATAAGCACCATCAATTGGTATGAAACATAGACGTAGCTTAGTGTGTTATATCTCATGAACCGCTTGACCAAATTCAATTAAACTTTACAGAAACCATCGACATGATAGCCCAAATCTACCGTAGAAATTTGGTTGAATGTGGTGGAGTTATAAAGTAACACCAAAAATGTGCACTTATTTTTATATATATAGATTGGGAATTCCTTCTGTAAGTATGTCGTATCGTTGAACATAAACATAGGAGAAAATTGTGGCAATGATGTATCATGTTTTTCTCTTCAAATTTATTGTTTCAAATGTTCTTTCTTCGTTCATTTTACAGAATGCACCTAGTTATTTCAACTGTATCTAATCGTGCGCACGTATTTTATTATGGTTTTCATCACATTTTTTGCACGGTTTTTATATTCGTTTTGTCTTTAGGTGTATTTCCACCGCGCATTTTTTGTTTGCACATGTGCTTTTCTTAAATTAGATTTCTTGCGTTGAACATGGAGGTTTAGTGAATTTTTTTCCTTTCTCTTGAAGAAAATGCCTCGAGCCAGACGTCAAAATATCGGTTTTCACTTGAGAAATGCCGAACGTCAAATTATAATTCTAGAAACGTCAATTCCATTGAATAATGCAAAATGGAAATAAGCACCACCTATCCCATTTCATGAAATACCGCAAATAAGCACCATCAATTGGTATGAAACATAGACGTAGCTTAGTGTGTTATATCTCATGAACCGCTTGACCAAATTCAATTAAACTTTACAGAAACCATCGACATGATAGCCCAAATCTACCGTAGAAATTTGGTTGAATGTGGTGGAGTTATAAAGTAACACCAAAAATGTGCACTTATTTTTATATATATAGATTGGGAATTCCTTCTGTAAGTATGGTGTATCGTTGAACAAAAACATAGGAGAAAATTGTGGCAATGATATATCATGTTTTTCTCTTAAAATTTATTTTTTCAAATGTTCTTTCTTCGTTCATTTTACAGAATACACCTAGTGATTTCAACTGTATTTAATCGTGCGCACGTGTTTTATTATGTTTTTCATCAAATTTTTTGCACGGTTTTTATATTCGTTTTGTCTTTGGGTGTATTTCCACCGCGCATTTTTTGTTTGCACATGTGCTTTTCTTAAATTAGATTTCTTGCGTTGAACATGGAATTTTAGTGAATTTTTTTCCTTTCTCTTGAAGAAAATGCCTCGAGCCAGACGTCAAAATATAGTGCTAACAGAATTTTACTTCAAAGAAGAGCGCAAAGTATTGATGACCTGTCACAACAAAATGAAATACGACGTGAACGATATGAACGAAATAGATCTGCAGAACCACAGCGCACAGTGTTTCGTGTAGAACAAGCTAGCTGGATAAAAACAAAGTTCTTATTCCAAGAAAAGTGTAATGAGAAATGAAAGAAAACAAACAAAATAACGGGATTTTTGCTTTTATTTGATATTTTTGCACATATATATTGAGTAATTGAAGTAAGAAGGCAGGAGTGGCCATAAAATGCATTGATTAATTTGCAAAATTCTTGTTGAATATTAATATTCATATTTCTTTTAAGTGAACACTTTTACATAATTTTTTTGATGGATTCTGAGCTCGAAGGTAAGTAAATTTTTTTAATAGTAATTCTTTAACAATTACAGTATTTTCAATATATTTAACATTCCGTTATTAAGAAGAAAGAGTAGTTTTTCCCCATATTTTTAACTTTAGGGACAAAAAAGTTACATACATCGCGGACATCCGGGCTTAATTTTTTATATGTTATAATCGCAAGTATTCTCTAATAGTCGAAAGAAAAAACCATTGCGAACTCTTTGCACATCTATTTTAATTTTTTTTTGTAGATTTAGTTATCTCTACATATAAAATAGGATGTATGTACGTACCAGCTTCGACGATATATTTGAACCTTTAAAGCTGATCTACAAACGGCAAAACCAATTCCCTGGTACAGAAAACAAACACGTAGCCATAAAATGTACAAAAATAAACGCACAAGGTCAACAAGATCACACCAAAAGCAAAAAGGCGAAGATCATTGACTTCAACCTCCCACAACCTACCGCACCAGTCACCAAGGCATAAAAACAGGTACATGCAATGGATTGATGAAGATAAACCAAAACCAGGTTTCGGCAATACCAATGACGGCAACCCTGCTCGTAGGTTTTTCGAAAATTCTGAGGCTAGTGCTGAGATTACGGGATTGGATGTAACGCTCATCAAAAGATTCGACACTCTCCTTCGCGCATTAGCATCTGGGTACAATATAAATATCCAAAAATTTGAAAAACTTGCGGTCGAGACTAAAAAACTATACATAGATCTCTATCCATGGTTTAATATGCCTGTTACAGTTCATAAATTCTTAGTGCATAGTACTGATATTATAAAATCAGCAATTTTACCTATTGGTCAACTTTCAGAGGAAGCACAGGAAGCCCGTAACAAAGATTTGAGACGATTCAGGGCTGATAACACACAAAAGCAGTCGCGTGAAGCCACGAATAGAGATCTTATGAATATGTTGCTTATAACATCGGATCATTTAGTTAACAGTTTTAGGGAGATACCTAAGAAAAAATTTTAAAGTCTGACTTCAGAAGTCTTAAATTTACTGTCCCCCGATAATGTTGAGGAGTCAATAAATACCCCAGTTGTTTCAAGCTTTCACATAAGTGTTGCTGATGTTCATGACTATTCCACAAGTGACTCATCCAATGAAAGTGATGATAGCGAGTAATAACATAATTATAAAAGATAACCTACCCTATAACTTTTTGTTGGATCAGGTTTTATTTAATTTAAATCTATTGTCTTTTCTACTTTGTATGATACTTTACTTTTAAGTTTTTGTAATAAGTAATTTTCACATAATTAATTTAATTATTTACATTGTTATTATTATTATTGTAATTCACTTTTACGTTCCTGACTGGTACTATAAAATAATTTTGTAAAAATTGTAGTGCCAGGATAAATACTCAAATAAATACAAAATATGTATGTACATATGTACAGTCACTCACATAAATAAGTAGACACCCATTTCTGGATAATTCTTACAATTTTCGCTTTCGCAAATTTATTTTAACTAATTTCCCATAAGAAAATTTGTCACGTTCTATAACAAAAACTAAATTATATTTAAAAAATTCGACGAATTTTCATAAAAATTTTTAATTTTTTTCGAATTTTTAGAATTTTTTAGAGTATTGAGATTTGTATTTCATTCAATTTAAGTACAATAAAGTAATATTCTTAAGTCTTTTAAATTTTTTTGGATCTATGTCACTTATCCACATGAGTTACTGTATATGAAATAAGCAAATGTATGCATATGAAGTAAAATTTTGTAAAAAAATAAAAAAAGAACATATGGCCGAAAAAAATGACGTAGTTGTAATAAATGACTGCATATGAAACGGAAAATCTCATAAAATAATTTTGTCCAGCTAGCTTGTTCTACACGAAACACTGTGCAGCGGCAAAGAAATCCAGCACGACCAAGACAAATACGATATCGTGTTCTAGAAAATATGTATCGAGCTGCCTTTAATACGATCCACAAATTGATTACAGTATGCATGGATATATTGGATTAATGAGTGCGATATGTCCACATTGTGAAGCAGCTAAGTTTCTGGGTGAAACGTCTGGCATGTGCTGTGCTAATGGCAAAGTGAAATTGCCGGCCTTTGAAACTCCACCTGATCCATTGCACTTATTAATTTTTGGAGGATCACCTATGTCGAAGCATTTTATGAATCATATACAAGAATACAATTCATCATTTCAAATTACTTCTTTTGGTGCTACAAAAATTATAAGATACAATTTTATGCCGACATTTAAAGTGATTACTTCATGTGGAATATCTAATTGTTCTGTAGATCTAAGTAACAGTTTCTACAATGTTTTTAAGGATTCTGATCCAACATCAAATTTCATTGCATTCATATTACAGATTCAAGGTCAGATTTATCATCGGGCGGGTGCAATTTTACCATTTCCTGACGCTAACCATAAATTTTTGCAAATATACTTTATCGGAGATGAAAATCGTGAGTTGGATGAACGTAGCACAATTGGCTCACATACAAAACGAGCGATTATTTGCGATCTCCAAAGATTTTTTCATCAGAACAATGAATTGGTGAAATTGTTCAAAACCGCTCTCGATCGTATGCCATCTGATAATCACAAAATCATAATCAGAGCGGATAAAACGCCTTTTGGTGAGCATGCGAGAAGATTTAATGTACCGACGATTGATGAAGTGGCAAATGTAATTGTTGGCGATCAGTTTCATTCCCGCGATATTTTATTTCATCGTAGAAGTGAACAATTACAGCGTGTTTCTGAGTTTCATCGCAGTTACGACGCATTACAATATCCAATTCTACAATGGAAAAAGTGATGATCGTTATCACATTATTATACCAAAGATAGATCTAAGAACCGGTAAATAATATAATAATTATATTCATCAGATAAAGAATAAAAACTAAAATTTAAAGTCGAATGAACGTATTTTTTACAGGTGGAGATGTTCAAAAGAAAGGTAGTGTGATGAGTTATGATTCTTATCGATTAATGATTCGTGCACAAGAACAAAATTACATTCTGAGATGTGGCAAACTTTTTCACCAATATATTGTAGACATGTATGGTGAAACTGAACGTCTCAATTTCTTCCGATTCAAACAAGCCAAATTTCGATCTTAAGAGTACATACATTGCAAGATGCAATAGCGAATCATGCAAATGTGAATGATATGGGACATCTGACGATATTACCAGCTTCTTATATTGGTTGTCCACATGCACGAATATGCACAAGATGCTATATCATATGTTCGAAAATATGGCCGACCAGATCTTTTCATCACTTTTACGTGTAATCCGATGTGGAGCGATATAAAAAATAATTAGTTCGACGGTCAGTCACCAACAGATCTACACTATGTTACAGCACGTGTATTCCGGCAAAAATTGAAGGCACTGATGGATTTAATTGTGAAATTAAGCGTTTTTGGAAAGGTACAATGTTGGATGTACTCGATTGAATGGCAAAAAAGAGGTTTGCCACACGCACACATATTGATATGGTACGCAAAATAACACCGGACGAGATTGATAGTGTCATATCAGCCGAAATACCAGATCAAACCATCGATCCAGAATTATTTAAATTGGTAACAAAAACATGATTCACGGTCCATGCGGTGAAATAAATATGAATTCATCATGTATGATCGATGGGAAATGTTCAATGATTTAATTGTGAAACTAAGCGTTTTTGGAAAGGTACAATGTTGGATGTACTCGATTGAATGGCAAAAAGAGGTTTGCCACACGCACACATATTGATATGGTACGTAAAATAACACCGGACGAGATTGATAGCGTCATATCAGTCGAAATACCAGATCAAACCATCGATCCACAATTATTTAAATTGGTAACAAAAACATGATTCACGGTCCATGCGGTGAAATAAATATGAATTCATCATGTATGATCGATGGGAAATGTTCAAAGCGGTATCCGAGAGCATTAATTTCCGATACCATAACAGGCAATGACGGATATCCATTGTATCGACGTCGATCATTTGAAATAATTGTAAAACGGCGATAATAAAAGTGCGCAATCAAAACATCGAAGTTGACAATCGTTGGGTCGTGCCATATTCACCGATACTGTCAAAAGTTTTTCAGGCTCACATAAATGTTGAGTACTGTAACTCAGTAAAGTCTATCAAATACATTTTAAATATGGGAATAAAGGAAGTGATATGGCTGTTTTTAGAGTAGATGGTGAAAAGATAAATGCTGAAATCACTTATTTTCAAATGGGGCGATACATAAGCAGTAATGAAGCAGTTTGGCGTATCTTTCGTCTCCTTTGCACGGAAGACATCCTGTTGTTGTCCAGGTTGGCAGTTCATTTGGAGAATGGTCAACGAGTTTTATTTCACTCCTGAGAATGTACAGTAGGAGCATAAAAACCACCAGCAACTACTTTAACTGATTTTTTCAATTGTGTGAATTCGACACATTTGCCAGAAATTTGATATATGTTGATATACCGCAATATTACACCTCGAATGTATCATCGAAAAAATTTCAACGGCGTAAACAAGGAACACCAGTTGATGTTCATCCAGATATTTTCCAAACAGATGCCTTGGGCAGGATGTATACGGTGCATCCCAACAAAGCTGAATATTTTTATTTGCGAATGTTGTTGGTAAACGTTCGAGGACCAAATAATTTCAGGATTTAAGAACAGTTCACGGTCATTTTTGTCAGGCATATCGCGAAGCATGTCAGCTCTTGCATTTGTTAGAAGATGACACTCATTGGGACGCAACACTTCATGATGCATCGATTTCATCTCATCCACATCAAATACGAATGCTATTTTCGATTATAATATCAACATGCATGCCATCGAATCCAATTGAATTGTGGAATAAAATATAAAAATTACATGACTGAAGATATTGTAATTCGGATGCGTCGTAGAGCAATGGATCCTGATTTGCTGATTACATTGGAAATATACAATGAAGCTTTGATAATATGAAGATATGTGTCGTGCGATTGCCAATAAATCATTGGGACATTTAGCTTTGATTTCACCAAATCGTCCAATGCATGATTTATTTGATCGAGAGTTGCAGCATGAACTACTTCCCTTTTGTGGCGATACGTGAAAAAATTAACATTACAAATAAACATGCGTGTTCAGTTGCACAATGATAAGTCTGTAGAGCACTTCTCGAAGCAATTGTTAGAGATCGGAAACGGCAAATTCCAATCGACAAAATAAATGGTTTGATTACGTTGCCAAACAATTTTTGTACAATTATCCAATCAAAGAAGAATTAATTGAACGAGTTTTGCCAAATATTGTTCAAAATTACATGAATCTCGATTGGTTGAGAGAACGCGCAATACTGTCATCAAAGAATATACATGCCAATGAAATCAATCATCACATTCTGAAAAAATTACCAGGTGTGGTGACAACATACAAGTCAGTGGATAGCGCAATGAATCAAGATGGCGCAGTGAATTATCCAGTTGAATTTTTGAAATCGTTGGAACCGTCTGGTATGCCACCGTATTGTTTAAATTTGAAGGTCGGCTTATCAGTAATTTTATTACGGAATTTACATGCACCACAATTGTGTAATGGAACAACACTGAATGTAAAAAAGTTGATGACGAATTTAATTGAAACAACAATACTGACCGGCGAAGCGAAAGGTGAAATTGTGCTTATACCGCGAATCCCACTGATACCAACAGACAGGCCATTTGAATTCAAGCGTTTGCGATTTCCAGCGCGCCTGTCATTTGCTATGTCAGTCAGCAAGGCGCAAGGAAAAACGCTTCGAATATGCGGATTGAATTTGGAGGAACCGTGCTATTCGCACGGACAGCTATACGTTGCCTGTTCCAGAGTAGGCATTCCAAATTCTTTGTTTATTCATATCCCAGATGGAAAAACGAGAAATATAGTGTATCTAAATTGAAGAATTGAAATAAAGATTAAAAAAATTCTATGATATTTTATTCTTTTTCCAATATTTCTATTGGTGTAGCGAAGCACACCGGGGTCCCGCTAGTTTCCTAATAAATATTACTAGATCGGGTTTTCCGCGTTGGCGGTTAACCTTACTCCAGATGCCCAGGCATGTACATCCCCATGCCTGATCCATCAGAGAGCTGGGGGTCAATTCACGTTCTACGAAGTGATGAAAGGAAAGCATTTTTCATCAATTCAGCTGATATGCGATTCGGTTTGAAAAAAAAAATGATATTTACTGTAAAATTTTTACATTCAACGAATATTTTTCATCATATAAAAGAAAGTGGTGTTAGTTACACTATTTATAACTCAATAACGGATGAACCGACTTGGTTGAAAATTGGTGCGAGAGGTAACTTAGAACCAGGAGACGGACATAGGATCCTTTTTATCCCGTCTCGATGGTTTTCGGGATCCGTCCGGGATCCCGTCGGCGTCTTTTCGGGACTATTGCGAGATCATTTTGGGACTATTCTGGGACCATTTGGAGACCCTTTATTTTGGGACTTTTTCGGGACTATGTCAGGGTCATTTGGGGATCCTTCCGGGATCCCTCGGGGATCATTTCTGGATGGTTTTCGGGATCACGTCGGGGTCATTTCCAAAATTTTCCGGATAATTTAGGGAGCTTTCCCGGAGGGTGCTTGGGATCCATTTGGGAGCCCGTCAGGGTCATTTCGGAATATTCTCGAGACTATTTCGGAATCATTTGGGTACCCTTCAGGGATCATTTCTGTGTGGTTCTCTGGATCGGCATATAATCGCGCCGTTGTCATTTCGGGACTTTTTTGGGACTATTCTGGGACCATTTGGAGACCCTTTCGGGAGCATTTCTGGATGGTTTTCGGGATCCGTACGCGATACCGTCGGTGCCATTTCGTGGCTTTTTCTGGATAATTTCGATCATTTGGCGATCCTATCAGGTTATCAGCTCATTTAGTTATTTTTTTTTTACTCTATTACAAAAATGAAATATATTAGACAGACAATTTATTTTAAACAGATAACTTGATAAGCAAAATTAACTTTAATAGCCCATATATTTTACTTTCTCCTTGGGGACGAGGACGTGGGTAAATGCTTGTATAATATATATATAGTAGTGATAAAGTGTGACACATACCACATGAGGTAAACCCACTTCTTGGGAATGGTCCCTATTCTACGAATAAAAGTAGATACAAG
Source organism: Eurosta solidaginis (assembly GCF_040869045.1). NCBI lineage: Eukaryota > Metazoa > Arthropoda > Insecta > Diptera > Tephritidae > Eurosta > Eurosta solidaginis. Next base: position 100,057,899 of record NC_090320.1, on the reverse strand, counting down.
AATACAGATAAGAGTAGGAAAAGCGTAATAATAGGGAGACGAAGAAGGCATAGGAGAAGGAAAAGGGAACGGAAACGAAAATTAAAAAGTATAGGGAAAATTAAATGGAGTGGAGTAAGAGGCCAGGAGGGCGAACGAGAGAGAGGCTGAGAAGGAGAGGGATAAAAAATGGAAGAGCAGGAGAGGGGGATGGAGAGGTAAAGGAGAAGAAAAGGAAAAGAAAAAGGGAAAGGAAAGAGAGAAGGAAAAGGGGAAGGAAAAAGGAAGTGAAAAGAAGGGGAAGGAAAGGATAACGAAAAGAAAAAGACGAAGGAAAAGGGGGAAAAAAGGAAACGAAGGAAAATAGGGCGAAGAAAAAGGAAAGAGAATAAAAACGGGACGGAAAAGGAAAAGGGGAAGGAAGAGGGAAAAGAAATGGAGAGGAGAAGAAAGGCGGAGAGAGAGGAAGAGACCGAGGGGTAGGAGAATGAGAGGGGAGAGATATAATGATGGAGAAGAAGAAGAGTCATAAGAATGAGGCTAAAGTGATGCTAAATGCCCAAACAGAAACCAATAATAAATTAGACGCACTAATTGCCAAAACTCTTTAAAAAGTTGTTTATGAATTACCAGGAGATCCACTGATATGGGCTATGGGCTTTCTGACTTCGCCCACTCTAGCCTTCGACTTTATCCCTGACAAGACCGACTATTGTATGTGGATAACTGCTCCCTGTGCAATCTTCACCCCAGTCATTCCACGGGAGAGGAATGGGGGAGAAGACTCATCCGGGGAAGGGGACCGGTTTACTTGTTCACGGATGTGTCGAATATGGACGGAAAGGTTGGTGGAGGTCTTTTGTCAATAGCTAAATGTAAGCCGCAAATTTCAGTTGGCTGGTCACTGCAGCATTTGACATCCTTTGCTCTCAAAGCAATGGAGAAGATTGTGGACCACGAGATTAGATCAAAGGTTCTCGATAAAATACCACTACATCGAGATCAGCATGAATATAGGACAGGCAGGTCGACAGAAACTGTATTGTATCCAAAGTGCGTTCGAATGCGGGGAGGTTGCGCTTTGCGCATTTTTAGACATAGCGGGGGCATTCGACAACACGGCCCACGAGAGTGTGTATGGAACACTCGAGAGAAGGGAGATGCAACGTCCGATCCGTATGTGGATAAACGGCCTACTGCGTACGAGGATGACGTTGCAGTAGAGATCAAGACAACGAATGGATGTCCACAAGGAGGCGTCCTGTCACCCCTTCTGTGGAGCCTGGTAGTAGATGAACTTCTACAGAGGCTCGCAGAAAACAGAATCCGATGTCAGGCAGCTAATTAAGTTTGAGGAGCGCTTCAAAATAGAGCTGGGGAACAAGTGTACATGAGACACCGGCATAATTGAAGCGCTTTACCAGGAACACACTATAATATGGTATGGATGGCTCGAAGACACCGAAGGGCATAGGAGCGGGGATCATCCGCCGCCGAACCAAAATGTGCATGTGCAGAGATAAATTTTCAGCGGGAATATACAAGTGCGAGAAGGCACTATCTTCAGTTGATATTAAATCATCAACCGTCGCTGAGTGCGTAGAGAGGTTAAACAGTCTAGGGGCCAATAACACCATCCTTTTAGCCTGGGTACCTGGACACAGAGGAGTGGATGGTAACGAGCTTGCCAGGTTGGAGTCAGCTGAAAAGCCAATAGGCCCCGAGCCCATCATGCCGATAGGGTCACACACAATAAGGGGAGAGTTCAGGCCAAAAGAAGCGTGTCTCAGAGAACTACCCTGGCGCGAAAGTCCAGGATAGGAGGGTAAAACTCAAAGCGATATAAAGCCATGATTAAAAAAAAAACTAATAAATGTAAGGCGTGATAACCTCCAAAGAGATCTAAGGCCGAGCTTCTCTTCCAATTTGCGTCGTGCTCCTCTTGGTTTTCCCTACAAATTGGCCGGACGGGACCTACATGTTTTATGCCGACTCCGAACGGCAGATGGGTTTTCACTGAGAGCTTTTCATGGCAAAAATACACTCGAAGCGCTTGCCAAACACTGCCGAGGGGCGACCCCGCTTAGAAAAATTTTCTTCGAATTGAAAAACCTTATTTCTAAAATTTTGATGTTGCTTTGCCCGGGGTGTGAACACAGGGCATACGGTGTGGTAGGCGGAGCACGCTACCATCACACCACGGTCGCCGCCAAAGCCATGATTAACCTCCCAAAAAGCAGGCTTAAAATTTTAATAGGCATACTCACAGGTCACTGCAGGCTCAAGAGGCACATGCATAAACTAGGTATATCGTCTAGTAGCCTCTGTCGATTCTGCGATCGCGAAGATGACTGCAGAACACATCATGGTGGAATGCGATGCAGTCGCGAGAGGAAGACTTAGGATCCTAGGATCACCAAAATTAGAAAGTAGTCACATACACTCTTTGAAGCCATTCTGGATTTTCTCAGAGAACTCGGTTTGGACGGGGTGTTGTGAAAAGAATGAGGGCACAATAAACCAATAGGTCGCAATACTTAACCTCACAACATATCTATGTGTCTATCTATCTTCTGCATGTATCCCCATCTCCTCACTCCTTTTCCTTCCCCTGTTCCTTTTCTTCTCCTTTTCCTTCTTTTCAATTCCTCTCCCACACGCCGGTCATCTCCCTCCACACTCTTCCCCACCGTTCTTCTGTCCCTACTTTCCCTCTACTTCTCTTTCTCCCTCTCCCTGTTTTCATTCTTCCCTCTATCCTCTTTCCTCCCTCTGTTGCAGATATAAATAATAAATGGCAATAAATGCACTTTCCTTTGGTATTCTAGATGTGAATTCAAAGAAATCAAAAGGCGAATATTGGGCATTTTCTTCTTTTCTTATTTAAAAATTAAAATATTTACTACTTTTATTCATAATTTTTTTTTTTTTTTTTTGACAGAAAATATCATTTTTGTTTAATCACCACAGTGCTCGTTATTAGATTTTCACAACGAGTATTGCAAAGAACGCGAATCGCCTAACATGAAAAAGTGATGTGATAAAATGAAAATTAAATAAAATTAAAAATAAAATTAAATAAAATAAATTTCACAACGAACATGAATTTTTTTTCACTTCATCACTTCATCGAAACTGAATTAACCCCCTGATTGTTGTTAGGCAGCTGCCGCTTATGATGTCTGGAAGGTCATCTGCTTATTACGTAAGTTTGACTGGTCGTCCCTTGAACCGCCTAGGTAAAAATAATTTGACTGTCGTTAAGATTAGATACGGTTTCGCGCGGACGATGGTGAAGTCACCTGAGTCGACTGCAAATATGTTTTTCATTGTCTTTTCGTCAATTTAAACAAATCCGACGTTGATTTTATGAGAAGTAACAACACCAAGTATAGATGTAATGACTGTGGTGCCGCTCGTCGTAAATCGGTGCATATCCAGTCCCCGCCAACACCAACGATTGCTTCTGGCCTTCCAAAGTTGCTCCGACGCTGGAAAAAAATTTGGCATCTACAAGTTTTGATCAACAAGGGAAACAGCAACAACTGTCTCCAAAGGGAACTCCACGTAATGCAAATGGGCTAAGGGAACGCTAAAGAAAACAGTGCATTTTTTTATAAACCTGAATAATGGAAGACATCAGATAGAAAAATCTACAGGTCAACAACCTTGCGAAAACTCTGATAGCAGGAATAAAGCAATCACACTTCAATTGTTTTATAAAGAGGTTACAGCGCAAAGAGTAGTCAGAACCAATGTTCTTAATACACTCGTCGTGCTGGAAGAGGAGAATGGAGCACTGAAGAAAAGGGTGACAATATTAGCAAAATCATTTGGAGAGAGCAGGGAGATTATGGGAGTGCAATTATAATTACTAGCATCCCACAGCAGTACAGCAGCAATGCGGAAGCTTGTGTGCAAAAAATCATTGTGGACACCTTAGGAGTTTCAATATTACCAAAAGATATCGAAAATTGCGTGGTTAAAAGAGAGTAGAATGAAGCACTGAAGAAAAGGTGACTAAATAAAAATATTAGAGAGCAAAATCAATTGGAGAGAGCAGGGAGATTATGGGAATGCAATTGTAATTACGGGCATCACACGAAAGTACAGCAGCAATGTGGAAGCTTGTGTGCAAAAAATCATTGTAGACACCTTAGAAATCTCAATCATACCATCAGATATCGATGGATGCGTGGGGAAAGGCATTAAATGAAAAAATTACTTCGAGTGCCGGTGAAACAGTTTGCGTGTATTTCTCATCTAATGCGATCAAGAAGAGAGTAATGACCGCAAGAAAAGCAAAAGTGCGCTCGCTGTCAGTAAAGTTATTTGATGACTCCAACAAAAATAAAAAAATACAAAACTATGATGCTCTCTCAAGATTATTCGAGCTTTGCTTAGTGCTGCATATAAATTGAAACAAAAATATGGTTAGGTAAATCTAGCTTCCTAATGAAAAAGGCTAACAATGAGAAGGTTATCAGTATAAGAACATTTAAAAACATGAATAGCTGTGTTTTTTTTACACGTATATACGTTTATGTTTCCGCGAAAAAAACGCTTAGATAATGCTTAGCAGACCCATCTAGCGGCAAGTAGCACATAACATGTTGTACCAAAAAGCGCAGACAAAAACCTCTGGTGGCCATAGTGTATAACATATAGCTGAATCGGGTGCGATGAATAGTGGACACACACCATTTTTCGAGGTGAAACATAGAATTAATGTAGAGGTGAAACATATGCACATATTTCAGTAGCATCTGAGTATAATGCGTATTGAAATTTAGTAGTACTAATTTTATGCGCAGCAATTTCAGAGGAGTATTAAAAGTTTGACACTTAGCAGTCCATATAAAGTTTAAGCGTAAACGTCTATATATGTAAAAAAACACAGCTAATATAATAGTATCAATTGCGCTCGTAAATCAATTCCTAAGGTAAACTTTACGATGCTGAACCACAACTCTTCGAAAATTGGTCAGATGTGTATGTTGAAAGTAACGTATCGGCAGCTTATACTATATTTTTAAACACTTCAAAAGTGCACGCCAGTCTCTACACTCTAAATGAGAGTCAGGGTAACCAAATCCTGCAACTTCAACCTTGGATTACCCGAGATCTACTAAAGAAAATAAAGTTCAAATAAAAGATTTCCAATTGTAGGAAGCTTCGCACTCGCTACAATAAAATTAGAAAACAGTCCAGTAAAGCCATATGTACGAAGCGCGAAACCTTTTTTAAAAACAAGTTTAACTCAGCTCTGGGTAATACAAGAATAAATGGGACGTCATTAATAGGTTCCTAAACCGCGACTGTGAAGGGAGCCACGAAGTTGTTACCTTGCGTGCTGGAAGTCTGTAAATGATTGACTCAGAAGAAGTTGCTAACAAATTTAATACTTTACTTTATTGGAAGTTCAAGATCAAACCTTTGTGATTGTCAGTTCGAGCCATTCTACCCGTATGTCAAATTGCAACAAATAGTTTCTTTTTTAAAGCCATATCCAGCTACAAAATTGCTAAAATTATAATAAATTTCACAAACTCAAGCTCTTGTGGCGATGACGGTATTTCAAATAGTTTATTAAAAAAATACCCCTTAATATAGTAGATATACTGAAACATTTATTCAATAAAAGCAAAACTCAGGGTGTTTTCCTGATGATTTGAAAGTGCCATTGTAATCCCGATATTCAAAAAAGGGGTAAAAGGGACGTACATAACTACAGGCCCATATCTCTACTCCCAACGAGTTCGAAAATAATTGAAAAGGCTGAGCAGATTGGAAGATGAATGCGCGAAGTTTGAGTTCACAGATAACCAAATTCGGTTGATTGAAAACCTGCCTATGGACACGATTATTTCACCAAGGAGTATGAGAACTCCGTAATTAAAGTGGTTTCGGAATACCGATAGGTATTCGAGATGGCAGCGCTTCAGTTGGCTCAAAGTCAGGCGGCAGAAACCCAACCCCAAGTAGTCCAAATGCAAAAACAACCTCAGCAGCCGTTTGTACCACAATCAGAAGCAAACAGCTTCATTAAATTGGTATGCAGGCAAGGGGTAATGATGGCGTCATTGCAGCGGGCGTTAGATTACACAGTTTCACCTAGATGTCAACCGGCGATTGACAAATTATGGACGAACATCGAGGATATTAATTTCCAAATCTATGAAATGTGCGAGGACCCAACTCAAGATGGCTAAAACAACAGGCAATTCGTGGCCCTGGAGGAAAGAATTCGGGGCAGTTTCAGCACAGGGGAGAGTGACTCATATTCAATGCACAGTTCAGGCCCCTACAAAAGTCCATCAGTCTCATTGCCAAAGATAACAATCCCAAAATTAGATGCAAATTCTTTAAAATTGCAAGAGTTTTATGACTTGTCTACGCAACCTGTAATAAGTTAACCACTATCAAAAGTCCAGAAGATGTATTACCTGAAGACTGACGTGGTGGGGGAAGCTGGAAACCTCATCAAACATTTTGCCTCGACAGAAGAAATCTTCGAGGCTGCGGGGTAAGTGCTATTAGGGCGTTACAACAATAAACGCTTGCTCGTTAGTAAACTTATAAACGAGTTACTCAGTTCCGCAGGCTGCGCATCTATGGAAAACATTAGGAAGCTGCCTGACACCACAAAGGAGTGTCTTTTAGCGCTAAAAAAATCTCAAAATAGACAATTCAACAGTCTCCACCTGCTACTTAAAAAATTGAGTCTCCGCTCGGATAGCGAAGGCAGCCACTTTAACCTAACCTAACCTACTTAAAAAATTAGATCAGCCAACACGTTTGCGCTGCGAGCAATCGGTTATCAAAACCGCGTGAAGTGCAGAAAATTCCAGAGGAGCACTTCTAATCCATGGATGCCATTTATATCGAAACTACCCTCCCTAAAACAAAGATATGCACTTCAGTGACGGCAAATAACAACAACGACGCTTGCAGCATGTGTAAACAGGGAAAGCACCAATTATCTTCCTGCAGAGAATTTCTCCAACAATCTCCATCAGCGCGCTATCAGTTCATACAGAAGAAAAAGTTTTATCACAATTGCCTCAAAACTGGACATTCTTTAAAGAACTGTTTACTCAAAAGTTGCTTAAAATGCCACAAAAAGTACAACACCTTGTTGCATTACGCGGATACAAACAAATACGCGGATACAACAAATAAACATTATCAGCCACGCCTATAGAGTCAAATGAGTTCAAAAATGCAAACCTGTAACGATCAAAGCAACAATTTCCAACGAATAAGCTACATCAACATCAAAACAGTGAAGGACAAACACGTATGTGTTGCTCGGAACTGCCATGGTGAAAGTCAGGGCCAATGGGGCAGAAGTTCAGTGCCGTGCAATCTTGGATTCAGGTTCACAAGTGAACTTTGTTTCGGAGAGAGTGGGTATCTCAACGAAACCATCATCAATTTCTATCAACGGCATATGCTCAAGTAACACTAAAGTACAACATCGAGCCAATATTGCGTTACAGTCACGCATCAGCAGTTTCACCACACGCTTAGAGGCAGCAGTGTTACCTCACATCATATCTCCTCAACCCTTACAAGAGCCCTTATTTAATTATCCTGACAAGATTGACATACTATTGAGTGCCGAATTTTACAACCAGTTGATGGCAGTGGGGCAAAGCAAATTATGCCCATTATGTCGGGAAAGTTGCTTGCAAATACATCACGAGCGCAATATGCGGAATCTGCACCGACGACGATATCACATTGGAAGCTGCCTTTGCTAGGGTATGGGAACTTGAGAAAGTTGCAGCTACAGGAAATAAATTATCTACGACTGAAAAACAGTGCTTTTCATGGCAGAAATACACCCGGAGCGCATGCCAAACACTGCCGAGGGGCGACCCCGCTTAGAAAAATTTTCATCTAATTGAAAAACCTTATTTCTAAAATTTTGATGTTGCTTGGCCGGGGTGTGAACACAGGGGATACGGCGTGGTAAGCGGAGCACGCTACCATCACACCGCGGTGGCCACACAACTTAAATACTTAGACAACTTAAATACAACAATTGAAATTCAACAACAATTAATACAAATTTTAAGGAAACAGGGCATCAACCTAAAAAGTGGTACTCGAACCATTCACAACTATGGCAAAATACTGTTGTTTTTTTTTCAGCTAAATACATAAAAAAATGGTGTCTTTAGCTTTAACATTAAAGTGCGTATTTAGAATATGATATGAAAAATGTTACATTAAAACTCAAGCGCATGCGTCCGCTTTTCTTTGCTATTTAAACTAAAACTTCATCAACGGTAACAATTGATGATGCACAGCCATTCAATCGATTTTCACTCATCGTGTTTCTCAAATAGTTTTTAATCAGCCTGAGAGTTGGAAAAGATCTCTCGTTCGTTGCCGTTGTTCCTGGAAGCGTACACAAGATTTTCAACAACATGTGAACATTGGGAAAAGCCACAGAATCGCATTCCTGTAATATTAATCATAGATAACTTGATAAAAAAACCGAAGTACCTTCTTCAGGAATAAGTAGAATTCATGCTTTTGAGTCTATGCATGAGATCTAACGTATACGTATATAAAATTCAAAAGAATTTTTTTTTTACATTTTAAAATGTGCAAGACACATTATTTTTTCATTTATCAAATAATTTGAATTTTACATTTTTGAAATTTAGTATTATTTTAATGTAGAGAATAAAATCAAAGCACAAGAATTAGTATCGTTTAGTTCGGCAAACAAACAGAACCGTAAGCAATGTTTATATGTATGTTTACATGTATCTTGTCGCCGTGACGTAAGGGCAGAAGAATCATGCAAATATTCAGATGCATGGATTTTTCATATTTGCCTTTTCATTCCGATGAATGTAATCGCAGTTGAGGCAAACGGCCAAACGCCTGAATTGATTATATTCAGTGTTTAAAAAACTGTGTGAGCTGTCATATTATTTGATTTTGCTTGTGCTTGCGCTTTAGAGAAAAACAACAGTCTCCGTGCCGTAAACAGTCGCGCCTAATTATTGATATTACTGCGGCTTTGCTCACTGTAAAATCAATAGTGTTGATTTTAAGAGTCGCAAAAATTAACAGTCGCAGAAATTAACAGTCGCAAAAAGCAACAGTCGTGAAATATTAAAATCAGCGCTTTTTGCAAAATGCAAGCGACTGATATTTTGCGTTTTGTTACGATGTTTGTTTACTAAGACGAGGCGCTACAGCGTTGCACGTAATACGCTGTACATATGTATGTACATACACGCATTTCCATTTCAAGTATTAAAGGCAACAACAAAAAGTAAAACTTCTGCTATGACGTCACGCTTTTGAAGTATGTTTGAAATGAAGAAAATGTAATAAAAGAGGACAAAAAAAAACAAATTTATTTGACTTAGATTTTTATTGATATTTCTTGTATTAGGAAATTTAAATTTAAATTATAAATTTACATATCAAAAAACTTCAATAAAAAGTTCACAAAACTCAAAATTGCGAAAGATTAATGTCCATTCCTCCACAGTAGGAGTCGTCAGTATTGGGCGCCGTCAGCCGTCAATATGATTTACGTATCCAGATCGAAGCTGTGCCAAAGTGACTCTCGAGATTCTGCTTTCCTCAACTGAAAGTTTCAGTTATTGGACTAGAAGAACGAGGTTCGGCGGGCATATATCGTCATAGGACTTACCGATTCTTTTAAGATTACTCTGAGGGACTTCCTAATGCTCTTTTGATTCATAAGACTTCTTGTGTGACGGATTTCTTCGTAGTGCTTCGTGACTTCTTACGTCCCTGGGGGGCGGGGCTGTTCCATCAGTTTTCCGTTAGGATGGCCAAGTTTCTGAACTTTCAATAGAAATTATTTGTTCCTCGTTTCGTTTCTCTCCTTTATGGGGACTATTCCGCCTCTTGTGAGTGCGGTGTTTTGACAGGCCTATCTCCAGTGGGTTTCTTTTACGGTCAGTGTCCATATTGGAGACGCGTAGCGTACAATCGGCTGTCCATTTGCTTAAAAGGTAGCTACAGCGTTTCTTTGTCTTTGCGCCAAGTGCTGTCATCGAGGGACTTGAAGACTTTGCTATGGCTCTGAACTTGAGATACAATTGCTGCTACATGGTCACCAAAATATAGGTCATCGATGCCGCACTCCAAAATTTCGGGCGTGGGACAGTTAGAAGCGTAATGCCATCGACGTGGATGTCTAATATTTCCAAAACTTGTGTGGTCCATTTCGTGAATATGGTCGCTGAAGAATTGGCTAAGGAGATAGCTGCTAATTTTACAGCATAGCTCTTTAATGGCGACCTGTTGGCATTATTGTGCAGTCATCGGCAAGGAAAGCAGTGGTAACTTGTTCGAGTGGAAAAGGGCGCTACGATGTAATAATTAAACAACTTTGCGGCAACTATTAGTTGATTTTTCTTGGCTTTGGTGTTACGTGTCTGAACTGGAACGATATCTGCCGACCACACAGATTATTTACGGTAAAACTTTTGACACTAAGTGGAAGAGTAGACTCTGCCAACCCTTGAATTTCCCTCATATTATGTAATACTTTAATAGAGAAGAGATAAGCAAGGTGGAGCAAACTATGCTAGACGCAGGCAAATCAAAAGACTGCATTCATTTTAACAAATCGTTCCCGAGATGGTCGGGCTTGGTACCGGAACGTACCGGATCTGCATCCGGCGAAAAACCATGAACATCGATAACACTCCCCAAGACCTTCGGGGAGTGTCCTTATCGCCACAACAACCGCAGTCATTTCAAGTGACTCTTACTTCGGTACCCCGTACAAAAACCACATCTAACTATTGAAAGATAAGCGTAGGGTTACTTTTTTAGATTTAATTATCAATTCATTCGTATATATTTTGACATTTGACTTTAGCGAAAATGATTATACTGTCGGCTGAATGGAAGATGGCCCTATATCGGCTGCCAAGTCGAATACTACCCATCAACACAAACGATTGAAAATCCACTTGTTTTAGAATTTTCTTGAAAAACGCCCTATAGGGAGGTTTTGTACGACACCCCAAAGAAGGATATCTTCCACTAAGATGACGGTATCTACATGTTTATTTTTTTTACGGAATGCGAACAATATTGAAATACAATGTTTATAATATAATGCTGTAAATATAAATACAATTGCACAAAAAATAACTTTGGCTGATAAACTGTAATAAAGGTAGCGATTTGCTTTGATGTTTTCTGGGAAGCCCCACAAGTACGACAAAACAATATTAAGAAGTACGGGCGAACTGCTAACTTTTTGTAAATTTTTTATATGTGCAATGTTTTATGACGATTTCTGAAATGTATTTATTAAGATTAAGTTTATAAAAGTTATTAGTACGAACATTTCTTCAACTTACTCTACGTTATTATTTTGTTGTACTTTCGTTTTCGACTTTTCTTTTCGTCTGAAATAACTTTATTTAAAGTTCTTATCCTGAAGAACATACGCGCACGGAAAAACAAACGTTTGATTTTCTCATCACAGGCTATATGTTCGGACTTTTTTTATGTGCTCTTTAATGAAATTAGCCATTACAGCCAAACCGTCACCATTGATATCGTCAAATACCCTCTGCAGTTGATGCATATGTGCCATCATTTCGCTTGCGGGTTTCGAAAGAACGCCTTCGTCGAGATGGTTGACCCATGTGTAAGTATCATCTATGTTTTCAACTATGATACCTTCTACAGAATTATGCAGTCGATGGCATATATAACCCGCAAGGTTCTCGAGGCCGTCAACTGCGAGACAGTCAATTTCCTTTTGATCATCGTCGCTAGCTTTTATGCGATTATCTTTGTCAGCGGAAAGTTTATTGAGAATAAGGCCTTTATAAGAAAATGAAATTTATTTCAACACCCAGCGAATACACAAATTGCTCATTACCTGTTAGTGATTTGTTGTTCAACTCAAGGTCAGGGGTACCATCTACCAAAGTGTTTGAGCTTTCTGATAGTACTCCCTCGTTGAACCCAAGAATGTATGATTGCAGGCGATACTTAAATTCCTGACGATCAGGATGGTCGTTTAAGCCTCCCTTGGAGCGCATAACTCCGAAAAAAATTTCCAGTACATCCTGGCTCAGCCTATACGTTAGTATGTGCGTAATTCCGAATCGGATTTTAAGATCCTCGTACAGCATATTACATGCTAAATTTGACTGGATGATTCCTGTAGTTTTAAAAAGTGCAAATTATAGTCAATTGGTGCAGTATAATTTTGAAGTCATTACCTTTTTGAAAGGGGTACATATATGATTTTTCAGAGACTCTCATATTTGTCATCAATTCAGTCATTTGGTCAAGAATTTCATTCTGAACATGCAGAGCTAGACCATACGCATGTACACGCTTTCTTGCGTCAGGATACGGAACTCTCACGTTCATAACGTCGAACCAATCGTTTGTCTGAAATAAAAAAATTATTCCATACATATAAAAACTTAAAAAATATCAGTTACTAATTTGAATAGTTTATGGCTTTCTCCCCAATTATGGCCGTCCAAGTAACCCAGGCTAGCAGCCCGTGTTATGGTTTGCGCAGTAGTGTGAGAGAAAAGCTTTGCTGCCGTTTTTACTTTTTGTCTCTTGGGCCCATCAACAGTAAGATGGGCACTCGAAATTTTATGGGTGATAGATAATTCGCTCGAAGTACAGGAAAGCAACTCGACAACCGTATACTTTTTCACCTCCTTTCCATTTATTTTGAATCCATGATCCAAATAATTATTTCGAACAAGTTTAAGGAGATGGGGTGCATCTGCAAACACATATATTCGGACGTCGTCGTGAATAAACCTAGGAAATAAATCGTGCAAGTTGTTGTATAAATTGTCTGCGAATGGATATCGGGAAGCCCTACTATTAACAATAATGGCAGTGTCCAGCCGGCCCAACCTAACCTATGTAAAGGTAAAACGAATTACATATTACTCACCAAGGGGTATCTGGCTTTACACCAAGCTCCTTATACACTCCCTTGTTCTGTCCTCCTAAGTCGCTTACCACTGCTGCAACATAGTATCCGCACGCCTGTACAGAGCTTATTATATTACGGAGTATTTCCGCCGTCATTTTACAGTCAAAATCGTAGAAAACGGGCTGCTTCCATTTGGAGACTAAACCTATAATGAATTTTACCACTTCTAAAGGTATCAATATGGTAAAGAATATACAAAAATATACCTCGCATCATAGCAACTTGCACGTAATCAACTGGAGCAAGTAAGGTGTCGGAGGACTTGTCAAAGCAATATGATTTCCGAATCTTCATTTCGTCGAAGCTAAGAACGCATATTTTTTGCACATCATCCAAATGAGGTGTAGCCGATAAAATTTTTAAAACTGGTTCTATTATACCCGTGGAAATGTCTAGCTTATTTGCCCACCACTGCAGTGTACGTACAGCAGGTAGCGGAAATCCCTTCCTTCTCAGAACCCTATACATTTTTGCGCTCGTGGAGTACACGAGCTTCATACGCTTCTTACCCTGTTTAATTTTTTTAATTTGGCCAGGCGTAAACATTACCGAAAGTTTTTCCTCCATCTCCAACGCGGTCTTGCAAGCAAAAGGAGAATACATTATTTAACATGTAAATTACATGTAGATTGTTCTCACAGTTGCTTTTTCATTTCCTCCAGCCTCTTTTAACGCAGCTATGTAGTCGAACATTTTTACAGTGCATTGTTTCACTAAAGAGAAATATTTAGTAAACAATTCGTGTTCTTGGTTGGATAGCAAGAGGAAGAAATAAAAGGAAAGGGGAAGTAACTAACCGATATCCGAATAAAGTTATAATACCCTGTGTACAAGTACAGCTAGGTATAACAATTGTTACTCATACGCCCCATACGATATACTTCATATAAGTATGAGATTTTACTACATTATTAAAAAGTTTCAAGGGGTTGGGACGGGAGCCCGTCACTGCTTACTCTTTCAGAATTGCTTCTTACTCTACCTGTATGACACATATACCAATTTTAATTGGTCCAAGACAAATACGACCGAAACCAAACGATTTATAATCTGGACAAATATCTAAGCATCCAAACAATCATATTTATTATATTATCTGAGTATAAGTAACATAAGTAGCATTTTCAAATGTATATGAAGTTCTTAATGAGGATATTTGGTACTACAATCTTGACCAAGGAATGCAAAACATTAAAACGATCTTTCTGGGTTCGTTTTCGAATTCGGATTTAAAAAATTAAATGCATATACCTCGAACTTCAATTGCCCCTATGTTTGATATATGTACCTATATACTTACACTTTTTTTCCAATTGCTTTTTCATCTCTTCTCTATCGCGCTTAAGAGATTCTCTGTAAAATATACATATATACATACAGGATTAATAGTATCTGATAATTTTTTTACTTACATGTTTTGTTTCAATACTGTCTCCGTATTGCAATGTGCATTTTCCTGACTAATAATCTCAGTTAACGGTACTCTATCTGGTGCACACATCCTTTCTTTACTCTTTCTAGATTCTGTTGCCTTGGCGGCATCCAGCAACAATTTAACACTATTTAAGGTGCCCCTTAGACTTGGCACTGCCGTTTTTTTTTTTTTAAATAAGATGCTTTGCAAATCCTGAATTAAGTATAATAGTATAAATGAAGGAATAGCAAATACTTATCCATTTGAAATTTTAGGAGATTATCAAAGTCCTTGGAGGTGGTCGCTGCATAACTTCGCGTGTTGGTCAATGTTTTGACTTCAAAACTGTATCCACTTTTCACGCACTTTAATGTCTCTCGGGAGACCAAATAAATGGACTGAACTGTCCTTTTCATATGAATTTACACATCTCTTCACAAAGCACTTCATTTTTCAAAACCCGATTTGAAAATAGAAATCGCAACGAAAAAATAAATTTTTAAGAAATTTAAATTTGTGACCGTTTAGAAAACATGTCAAAATTTAAAGAAAAATGATAATTAAGGAAATCGAAAAACTTCAAAAGCGTTACGTCATTTGACAGTAACTTTTTTCCTAAATTAAATTACAAATACACGGTTGTGGCATTACGGGATCTTTAGTATTCGTTCATGTAAAGATTAATAAAATTCTATGATATTTTATTCTTTTTCCAATATTTCTATTGGTGTAACGAAGCACACCGGGGTCCCGCTAGTTTCCTAATAAATAATACTAGATCGGGTTTTCCGCGTTGGCGGTTAACCTAACTCCAGATGCCTAGGCATGTACATCCCCATGCCTGATCCATCAGAGAGCTGGGGGTCAATTCACGTTCTATGAAGTGGTGAAAGGAAAGCATTTTTCACCACTTCAGCTGATATGCGACTCGGTTTGAAAAAAAAATAATATTTACTGTCAAATTTTTTTCATTCAACGAATATTTTTTCATCGTTGAATTTGCCCGTGAAAAATCTATATATGTACATTAGGGCGGGTTGATTTAAAAATCGCTCATTGCTCTGTGAAAATCGTATTCTAGGGATCAAAAGAAGAAACTTTGCCCAAGGAACCATACTTCTAAAACGAATTTTGATGTCCCCCCTTTGGGTCGAACTTTTGGGTAGGAGCAATTTCAATTCTACCTGCTGTGTCTTGTGGTGGCTTAAAAAAAACAACACAAGCAATATTACGATCTGCAATTGTGTCACAGTGATACCTTCATTTTTTAAAACGGTGGAATAAAAAACCCACACAACTATGTTTACGACATGCAAATGCATCACAGTGATGCCTTGGTTTTAAAAGGGGGTTGTAAAAACGCTAATTTCTAATAATTTTTTTTAATTTCTTTTCTATTACTAAGTTAAATTCATTTTTTCATTTACATATGTTCTGACTAAATAAATTTCTAAAGAGAAAAATAAACTCCAAAAAGAAAAAACATAGGCATTTCAAAGGCGGATTTTTCAAAATTTGCCCCTACGACCCAAAGGGGGGACATCAGAATTCGTTTTAGAGGTATGGTTCCTTCGGCAAAGTTTCTTATTTTGATCCCTAGAATATGATTTTCACAGAGCAATGGGCGATTTTTCTGCCTCCCCACAAATCGACCCGGCCTAATGTACATATATAAAAGAAAGTGATGTTAGTTACACTATTTATAACTCAAGAACGGATGAACCGATTTGGCTGAAAATTGCTGCGAGAGGTAACTTAGAACCAGGAGACGGACATAGGATACTTTTTATCCCGTCTGGATGGTTTTCGGGATCCGTCCGGGATCCCGTCGGGGTTTTTTCGGGACTATAGCGAGATTATTTTGGGACTATTCTGGGACCATTTGGAGACCCATTATTTTGGGAATTTTTCGGGACTATGTCAGGGTCATTTGGGGATCCTTCCGGGATCCCTCCGGGATCATTTCTGGATGGTTTTCGGGATAACGTCGGGGTCATTTCGGGACTTTTCCGGATAATTTAGGGAGCTTTCCCGGATGGTGCTTGGGATCCATTTGAGAGCCCGTCAGGGTCATTTCGGAAAATTCTCGAGACTATTTCGGGATCATTGGCGGCCACCGTGGTGTGATGGTAGCGTGCTCCGCCTACCACACCGGATGCCCTGGGTTCAAACCCCGGGCAAAGCAACATCAAAAATTTTAGAAATAAGGTTTTTCAATTAGAAGAAGAAGAATTTTTCTAAGCGGGGTCGCCCCTCGGCAGTGTTTGGCAAACGCTCCGGGTGTATTTCTGCCATGAAAAGCTCTCAGTGAAAACCATCTGCCTTGCAGATGCCGTTCGGAGTCGGCATAAAATCATGTAGGTCCCGTCCGGCCAATTTGTAGGGAAAATCAAGAGGAGCACGACGCAAATTGGAAGAGAAGCTCGGCCTTAGATCTCTTCGGAGGTTATCGCGCCTTACATTTATTTTTATTTTTATTTCGGGATCATTTGGGTACCCTTCAGGGATCATTTCTGTGTGGTTCTCTGGATCGGCCTAGAATCGCGTCGCTGTAATTTCGGGACTTTATTGGGATTATTCTGGGACCATTTGGAGACCCTTTCGGGAGCATTTCTGAATGGTTTTCGTGATCCGTACGCGATACCGTCGGGGCATTTCGTGGCTTTTTCTGGATAATTTCGATCATTTGGCAATTCTATCAGGTTATCAGCTCATTTAGTTATTTTTTTTACTCTATTACAAAAATGAAATATATTAGACAGACAATTTATTTTAAACAAATAACTTGATAAGCAAAATTAACTTGAATACCCCATATATTTTATTTTCTCCTTCGGGACGAGGCCGTGGGTAAAGGCTATTATAATATATACATAGTAGTGATAAAGTGTGATACACACCACATGAGGTAAACCCACTTCTTGGGAATGGTCCCTATTCTACGTGTTGGATGTCACAGCGATCAGTATGAACGCCACATAACATGACCAGTACGTGAACACACCATTATTTGGTCATCTGTATATTAACATAGACATTTGTAATCTCTATATTCACATTCATGTTATCGATAAGTCAATATAACTTCATAATACATTTTGTCATCACTGTTTTTGCAAATTATTTGTACATACCGGCAAATTTTCTATACGTACTAATAAACCTGTAAAACTATTGATACCACTAAATCAAATTCAGTGTCTTATTATATTAAAATCCGGTAGTAGTGCAGTTATACTAAGCATCTATTTCGAAACCAAGACCATCGACTAAATTGTAAAGGTCTACAACCATACTCAACGGGAAGAGCTTTTTTGGTTGGTTCATCACGCCATTTAAACAACTGCTGAAAGGTAAGGTGACGAGATCGTTGGCTTCGCGGAATATGACCCGGCATTTCATATAGAATATAATTTGGATTCTGCTCCCGCCACTGGTCCTTCGAGCCGGATCAGTTTTCGCGAAATACCACTAACTCTGATGTCAAGAAATCGCTTGTGTCCACCTAACCTCAAAAGGCATCGCCAAACACGTTTAGTCAATTCTTCGTAACGCGAACAAAGCTGACTGTTTGGAATCGCCAAGAGCGAACGTTCAACACTACAAAGCTCATCATCATTTCTATCAGCATACACCATCAAGGCCATCCGAATCCGTAAACCCCCCAATTGTGACGAAAGGCAACAGGATTTCGAGGTAAGTGACTGTATCATTTCGTTGGCAATTTTTTTTTCTATACCGACATGCCGGAAACCGACTCACCGGCTGAGAAATCAGTGGCTCTCACTGAAGAAGAGCAACTGGTGGCGGAACAACTCGATCTGCTCGAACGTTTACGTAAAGAGCGACCAAATTTCGATAAAGATGGACCAAATCGACGTTCTAAAGGGCAGTTTGCTACACGCCTCAATCGAATCTCGCAAACTCTTTTAGCCTTCAATGCGAACCATCGCACATTGGTGCGTTCCAGATTATCTCGAGATGACGAATATTTCAAACGGGACATCTTTGGGTCTTTTTAATCTGAGCATGCAGATGCAATCGACCATATCGAAAATGTATTCGACCAACTGTATCCAAATGAAACCCACGAAACCCAAACCGCCTTTCCTAATTCTACTGCATCGGCTTCTGCAACAACGGAAACGATTAATACGATCATACGTGAAGTTCACACCGATAGCACGTTTAGACCTCCTGAGCTGAAAATAGAAAAATTTGACGGCGAACCAACTAAATGGCCAACCTTTTTTGCATCATTTCAAGCTATTCATAATAATCCAAAGTTATCAAAGCATCAACAATTTGTGTATCTAAAATCATTTCTTACCACAGACGTAACGTCATCCATCGCTCATTTGGAGGTGATGGATGACACGTATGACGAAGCCCTCAATGATTTAAAGGATCGTTATAGTAATGATCAGGTTCTGTTTACAGCATTCATGAGAAAATTTATGAATTTGCCGACTTATAGTCAACGTGAATCGGCAGCTGAGCTTAAATCATTGCATGACTCTGCACGTGCCTACGTTGTTCAATTGAAGAACCTTAAGTTCAATACCGAGGCGAATTCTGAGTTTTTTGCGTTCCATTTACTCGAGAAGCTCTCACCAGCTACACGTCTTGATTTTGAAAGATATCGCAAGGAACCGAAGACAGTTGCAAAACTTCAACAATTACTAGACTTTTTGAAATCGACATTTCTCATTGCTGATGCTGCCTTTCCTGCAAGTCACCACAACAATTCCAAAGCATCACTTAATGCAAAGCCTAACAATATATCCACCAAGCCTGTTAACAGAAGGGAAATACGAAATCTTCACGTCGCAAAAAAATCCATCATCTGTCCGATCGAAGGGTGTAAGGGATCACATGTCCTTCGCAAGTGCCAACAATTTTTGCAATGGACCCCCTTTGAGCGCAAATCGTTCGCAAGTACCCATAAGCTGTGCTTTAATTGTCTCGGTCATTCAACCTCAACACCATGTTCTAGCAAACATTCTTGTTTTACCTGTGGTGGTAGGCATCACACTTTATTGCATTTCAACCATTCAAAGTTTTCATCAAATACAACATCTCTCCGAGATCCAGAACCGTTATCGAACTCACCTCACGTTAACCATGCGCCTTTGGTTAATCCGCAAATGGTTTCCAACAATTTGGTACACACAAGTTCCACAATTCTACTTGCAACAGCAATTGTCAATGTCATTGATGCATCTGGCCAGCCTGTCCGGCTTCGTGCATTAATCGACAATGGATCGCAGCAATCCGTCATTACTACGCGCGTTGTTCAACGACTGAAATTACCCTTCATTCCTTTCTGTATAGGTTACCGGCCCATGGGGGAATCTCAATACAAAATTGCTGATAAGGGAGTTATTATTAGTATTCAATCAATTGTCAATCCTAACTTTAATTTTAAATCGAAATTTGCAGTTCTTCCATCAATCACCTCGGAGTTGCCTTTGCATCCAGTCAAAGTGAAGTCTTGGCCTCATCTTAAAAATTTATCACTGGCTGATCCTCACTATGCAACTCCGGGCCAAATTGATTTGTTATTGGCCGGCGATGTATACGGTCGCATTCTTGAAAGCGGGGTGTGTAAGGGTGAGATCGGTGATCCCATTGCTCAATGCACGGCTTTGGGGTGGATCCTGTTTGGGGAATTATTTCAACAAAATCATGTTCTAACCTTTCCTTTAACTCAGTATAACCATATTTCCACAACAGAAATACGAGATTTGCTTACAAGGTTTTATGAACTAGAGGAAGTACCTATTGTCAGATCGATATCCAAGGAAGATGAATGGACAGAAAGGTTTTACCAGGAGACTACCCTTCGTCAACGAAATGGAAAGTTTATGGTGCGCCTACCCTTCAAATCCTATTTAGATCCGTCAATTGCATTAGGTTCCTCCTACGAAGTGGCACTTCAACGCTTTCAATCGCTACAACGTCGCTTCAGCCGTGACGACAAATTCAAGGAAGCATATTTTAAGGTCTTTAACGAGTATCAAAAATTGAATCAGGTCAAGTTAATGCACCAGATCCAAGAAAAGCATTATTATTTGCCCCACCATGCAGTGTTTAAAGAAACCAGCCTCACCACCAAACTTCGACAGGTTTTTGACGGCTCGGCCAAGTCTACAAACGGAAAATCGTTAAACGACATTTTGACCACCGGTCCCGTTTTACAAGCCAATTTAGTCTCAATTATTCTAAACTTGAGAACGCACAAATATGCCTTCATTACAGATATTGAAAAAATGTATCGCTGCATCGACATGCATCCAGACGACACCCACTATCAATACATTTTATGGCAAGACGACGACAATTCGGGAATTCAAACATATGCGCTTCAAACTGTAACGTTTGGCCTCGCACCATCACCGTATCAGGCTATTAAAACTCTTCACGTATTGGCCGAAGAAGCCAAACTCACTTCGCCAGCGGTCTACAGCGCTCTTAAGTTTGAAACATACGTGGATGACGTCACGACCGGAAGCGAAACAATCGAGGACGCCATACAAATGATTGAAGAACTCATTAAGTTGCTTCGCAGTGCTGGTTTTGAACTTCGCAAATGGGCGAGCAATTCACCCGAAATTCTTAAGCAAATTCCCGTCGAATATCGCGATGAAACCACGATGTGTTTATTCAATCCTGAAGATTCCATTAAAGCACTTGGGTTGGGATGGTCAAGACTCAGCGATTTTTTTACCTTTTCGATGAAATTTCCAACGGCGACGCGACTGACAAAACGCAATGTCTCCTCGATAGTGGCACGTCTGTTCGACCCACTCGGTTGGCTGAATCCCTTCGTCACCAAGGAAAAAATTTTTCTAAACAAGCTATGGGAACAGAAATTGGATTGGGATGAACCCATAACGTGTATCAATC
The DNA here is from genome assembly GCF_040869045.1 of Eurosta solidaginis. Lineage (NCBI taxonomy): Eukaryota > Metazoa > Arthropoda > Insecta > Diptera > Tephritidae > Eurosta > Eurosta solidaginis. The sequence continues at coordinate 100,036,594 of NC_090320.1, read as the reverse complement.
TACAGTCTGAATTTAACCAAACTATGGATGACCTTCAGTTAATCAAGTACATTGAAATCCCTCGCTGGATCCGTACATCCGCAACGAACCAAAACAACCAACTTCACGTTTTCTGCGACAGTTCAACCAAGGCCTACGCCACCGCGATTTATCTCCGAACGGTCGACGTAAACGGATACGTCTATGTCAACCTATTAGCAGCAAAGAGTAAACTGGCACCCATTCGAAAACCGTTAACAATACCTAGAGCATAACTATGCGGTGCGACGCTGGCGGTCACATTACTTGATGCTGTCAAACAATCATTGAGACTTAACATCGACAAGGTTTTTATGTGGACCGATTCCACCGTCGTATTATCCTGGATTCGAGGAGATCCCAAACGCTGGGCTGTCTTCGTACGCAATCGCGTTCACAAAATTCTGGGGTCGACTGAAGTTGAACAATGGAATCATGTCTCTTCCTCAGCTAATCCAGCCGATCTCAACAGTCGGGGGTTTAACAATTACCGAATTGCGCGATTCGTCACTATGGTGGCACGGACCTCCATTTATATCTTTGTCACAAGCGAAATGGCCAAACTCATCATACGAACTTCACGACGATGATGATTCCGAACTTCGTGCTCGATTCAAAAGCATAAATCTTACTACAAAGGAAGAGGGAGGATTGGAACCACTCCTTAAACGATTTTCCAACTTCAATCGCCTTCGTCGAGCTGTCGCATACGCCATTCGTTTTGTGAAAATTATGAGATCTTCAATCAACCTCACACGGCAACGTCCATCAATTGCAATGCTTTCGAACCCAATAAGCCACCTCATTCAACATATCCCTCCTCCTACAGTTATCGAAATTCAACATAGCGAATTGTCACTCATCCGCTGGATCCAATCCACGGAATTCTCATCCGAGCTCAAAACAGTTCACACTAAGAAACCAATTCCAAAATCTAGCAAACTATTTCGTCTTAATCCATTCATTGACGATAATAATATTCTTCGTGCAAATGGCCGCTTGCAAAATGCCTTTATGTCGTTTGAAGAGAAATTTCCAATAATACTCCCGTCAAGGAGCCACCTCGCGACGTTAATCGTATACCATTATCATCGCCTCACGTTACATGGAGGGTCCCAAGTCACCGTCAATCAAATTCGACAAATTTACTGGATTTTAGATGTGCGCAATCTCGCTCGTCGTCTCATCCGAAGCTGTGTTATTTGTTTCAGGGCGCGTCCAGTTTTATCTCAACAACAAATGGCCGCCTTACCCACGGTGCGTGTGAACCACAACACTCGACCATTCGCTTCTACCATCGTCGATTACGCAGGTCCATATGACATTCGTTCCTCAAGAGGTCGCGGCCAAAAGTCATACAAGGGCTACGTCGCTGTGTTCACTTGCATGACCACCAAAGCAGTTCACTTGGAGGCAGCTGGCGATCTCTCGACCCAAACATTCCTACACGCATTCGACCGTTTTGTGGCCAGGCGAGGATTTTGTCACGACGTATTCAGTGACTGCGGAACGAATTTTGTTGGTGCTGATCATGAGAATCAAAGAAGCCAATCCCAATATCTCCGATCAATAGCAAAGGAAATTATCCCAGCTCTCACGAATCGACATATTCAATGGCATTTTAGCCCACCCGGTGCTCCTCATTTTAATGGTTTAGCTGAAGCGGCGGTGAAATCCATGAAATTTCACTTGGCTAGAGTAATCGGAAAGGCCAAATTGACTTTTGAGGAGTTCTCAACCGTCCTAACCCGCATTGAGGCGGTGCTAAATTCCAGACCGATCTCACCAATTACGGATAATCCCAACGACTTTACTGCAATAACGCCTGGACACTTCCTCACGGGCAACGCTCTTCTATCTCGACCGCAACCACCATGTGAATCGAATCCAATTAAACGGCATCAGCTAATGGACCAAATGGTTCAGCACTTTTGGCAGCGATTCAAAGAGGATATTTTGTCTACTATGTAGATCCGTACTAAATGGCAAGAAAGGAAGCCGAACATTAAGGAAAACGATTTGGTTATCATCAAAGATGATCGCTTTCCAGTTGGGGACTGGACCATGGGTCGCGTGGTCTCGTTACATCCCGGAAGCGATGAGCTCATTCGCGTGGTAACCATCAAGACAGCCACGGGCACGTTCAAAAGACCGATCACAAAGCTCGCCTTGGTACCCATCGTTGCTCATTAACCTGTTAACTATTGCCATACGAATTTGGGTCAGTCACTTATTCTCCTATTCGAGTAAAACTATGTGGATTTCATATATATACAACCTGTTTACTTATTGCCATACGAATTTGGTTCAGTCATTTATTCTCTTCTCCGAGTAATGCCATGTTGATTCATATACAACCAGTTTAACGCAGGACTAATGCCAACAATGTTGCCATGGCCGGGAGAATGTTGGATGTCACAGCGATCAGTATGAACGCCACATAACATGACCAGTAGGGGAACACACCATTATTTGGTCATCTGTATATTAACATAGACATTTGTAATCTCTATATTCACATTCATGTTATCGATAAGTCAATATAACTTCATAATACCTTTTGTCATCTCTGTTTTTGCAAATTCTTTGTACATACCGGCAAATTTTCTATACCTACTAATAAACCTGTAAAACTATTGATACCACTAAATCAAATTCAGTGTCTTATTATATTAAAATCCGGTAGTAGTGCAGTTATACTAAGCATCTATTTCGAAACCAAGACCATCGACTAAATTTTAAAGGTCTACAACCATACTCAACGGGAAGAGCTTTTTTGGTTGGTTCATCACGCCATTTAAACAACTGCTGAAAGGTAAGGTGACGAGATCGTTGGCTTCGCGGAATATGACCCGGCATTTCATATAGAATCTAATTTGGATTCTGCTCCCGCCACTACGAATAAAAGTAGATACAAGAATACAGATAAGAGTAGAAAAAGCATAAGAATAAGGAGACGAAGAAGGCATAGGAGAAGGAAAAGGGAACGAAAACGAAAATTAAAAAGTATAGGGAAAATTAAATGGAGAAGAGTAAGAGGTCGGGAGGGCGAACGAGAGAGAGGCTGAGAAGGAGAGGGATACAAAATGGAAGAGAAGGAGAGGGGGATGGAGAGGTAAAGGAGAAGAAAAGGAAAAGAGAAAGGGAAAGGAAAGAGAGAAGGAAAAGGGGAAGGAAAAAGGAAGTGAAAAGAAGGGGAAGGAAAGGAGAACGAAAAGAAAAAGGCGAAGGAAAGAGAGAATGAAAAGGGGAAAAGAAAGGAAACGAAGGAAAATAAGGCGAAGAAAAAGGAAAGAGAAGAAAAACAGAGCGGGGAAGGAAAAGAGGAAGAAAGAGGGAAAAGAAATGGAGAAAAGAAGAAAGGCGGAGGGAGAGGGAGAGACCGAGGGGTAGGAGAATGAGAGGGAGGGAGATAAAAAGATGGAGAAGAAGAAGAGTCATAAGAATGAGGCTAAAGAGATGCTAAATGCCCAAACAGAAACCAATAATAAAATAGGCTTACTAATTGCCAAAACTCTTTAAAAAGTTGTTTATGAATTACCAGGAGATCCACTGATATGGGCGATGGGATTTCTGACTTCGGCCACTCTAGCCTTCGACTTTATCCCTGACAAGACCGACTATTGTATGTGGATAACTGCTCCCTGTGCAACCTTCACCCCAGTCATTCCCCGGGAGAGGAATGGCGAAGAGGACTCATCCGGGGAAGGGGACCGGTTTACTTGTTCACGGATGTGTCGAATATGGACGGAAAGGTTGGTGGGGGTCTTTAGTCAAGACCTAAATGTAAGCCACACATTTCAGTGGGCTGGTCACTGCAGCATCTGACATCCTTTGTTCTGAAAGCAATTGAGAAGATTGTGGACCACGAGATTAGATCAAAAGTTCTCGATAGTATACCACTACATCGAGATCAGCATGAATATAGGACAGGCAGGTCGACAGAAACTGTATTGTATCAGCTGTCCACAGAAATCCGAAGTGCGTTCGAATGCGGGGAGGTTGCGCTATGCGCATTTTTGGACATAGCGGGGGCATTCGATAACACGGCCCACGAGAGTGTGTATGGAACACTCGAGAGAAGAGAGATGCAACGTACGATCCGTATGTGGATAAAGGGCCTACTGCGTACGAGGATGACGTTGCAGTAGAGATCAATACAACGAGAGGATGTCCACAAGGAGGCGTCCTGTCACCCCTGCTGTGGAGCCTGGTAGTAGATGAACTTCTACAGAGGCTCGCAGAAAACGGAATCCGATGTCAGGAAGCTAATTAAGTGTGAGGATCGCTTTAAAATAGAGCTGGGGAACAAGTGTACATGAGACACCGGCAGAATTGAAGCGCTTTACCAGGAACACACTATAATATGGTACACCGATGGTTCGAAGACACCGAAGGGCATAGGAGCGGGGATCATCCGTCGCCGAACCAAAATGTGCATGTGCAGAGATAAATTTTCAGCGGGAATATACAAGCGCGAGAAGGCACTATCTTCAGTTTATATTAAATCATCAACCGTCCCTGAGTGCGTAGAGAGGTTATACAGTCTAGGGGCCAATAACACCATCCTTTTAGCCTGGGTACCTGGACACAGAAGAGTGGATGGTAACGAGCTTGCCAGGCTGGCGGCGGCTGAATAGCCAATAGGCCCCGAGCCCATCATGCCGATAGGGTCACACAATAAGGGGAGAGTTCAAGCCAAGGCGGTGGCTGAAAAGCCAGTAGGCCCGAGTCCATCATGCCGATAGGGTCAACACAATAAGGGGAGAGTTCAGGCCAAAAGATGTGTGTCTCAGGGAACAACCCTGGCGCGAAAGTCCAGGATAGGAGGGTACAACTCAAAGCGATATAAAGCCATGATTAAAAAAAAGGAAATAAATGTAAGGCGCGATAACCTCCGAAGAGATCTAAGGCCGAGCTCCTCTTCCAATTTGCGTCGTGCTCCTCTTGATTTTCCCTACAAATTGGCCGGAGGGGACCTACATGTTTTATGCCGACTCCGAACGGCATCTGCAAGGCAGATGAGTTTTCACTGAGAGCTTTTCATGGCAGAAATACACTCGGAGTGCTTGCCAAACACTGTCGAGGGGCGACCCCGCTTAGAAAAATTTTCTTCGAATTGAAGAACCTTATTTCTAAAATTTTGATGTTGCTTTGCCCGGGGTGTGAACACAGGGAATAAGGTGTGGTAGACGGAACACGCTACCATCACACCACGGTGGCCGCCAAAGCCATGATTATCCTCCCAAAAAGCAGCCTTCAAATTTTAACAGGCATACTCACAGGTCACTGCAGGCTAAAGAGGCACATGCATAAACTAGGTATATCGTCTAGTAGCCTCTGTTGATTCTGCGATCGCGAAGATGAGACTGCAGAACACATCCTGGTGGAATGCAATGAAGTGGCGAGAGGAAGACTTAGGATCCTAGGATCGCCAAAATTAGAAGGTAGTCACATACACTCTTTGAAGCCATTCTGGATTTTCTCAGAGAACTCGGTTTGGACGAGGTGTTGTGAAGAGAATGAGGGCACAATAAACCAATAGGTCGCAATACTTAACCTCACAACATATCTATGTATCTACCTACTGCAGTGTATCCCCCTCTCCCCTCCTCTCTCCTTTTCCTTCCCCAGTTCCCTTTCTTCTCCTTTTCCTTCTTTTCCATTTGTGACGGACTTATTTCTGCTGAGGTATGCCCAGTCCGTCCAGGGTTCCTATGGTTGGTGGGAGAACCTATTCCGATTGAAGTAAATAAACAGAGGAGTTCCGAAAACGTTATAAGGTTTATTTAAAAATTCAATGTCTTTAATAGCTACTCCTATTCTCTGTCCCTGTCTAGATAAGAGTAGCTGAGGTAAAACCCCTCTGCTAAGCTCTCCGTCAGTTGGAGTAGAAACATCCTACTGAATATAAAACTAATCACGAAATGAAGTAGAAACCTTCCGGTCGTGTTCTGGTCAGTGGTGGAAGCCCACTGACTCATATGCCTATCTCCTAGCATCTGATCTTACAAGCTAATTTTTCGCCCTTATATACGATTTCGTACGCCGGCGGACGGTTATTTCCTAAAAACAATTCATCAGTAATAATTCCTCCGTTATAAAATTATGTAGGACTGCGCGCAGGCAGTCAGTAATTTTACAATAACAAGTATAACAATTATAAAAGCTGGAAATGCAAAAACCGAATACTAGTTTAACGCTACTTTCGCATTCTTTTAGTACATATATACGCTTACATACTAACATACGTTTTCCCTTCTTCCATTATCATGCCTATGGTTTGTACACATGTATATATATATATGCATACTTTCGATCATGTAGGATAATCCGCTATCCCGGCATTTAGTATCCCAATTTTCGGGAGCCCTAATATACATAGCGAACAATGTACCTAATCTCGTACATACATTTGTTGTATGCCTGCCGTGTTTTCCAATCTTTGCTTTACCTACTGAATTCAATCATTTGTGTTTATGCGTATGCTCGCTGTCACTTGTTTCTGGTGGTGCGTTGGCCTCGCTTGATGCTTTCGAATTCTGCTTGCGGCGTGCGTTGGTGTGTCGTATGCTCGTATGTAAGTATGTATAGAAAAGTTCCAGTTAGTAGCGGCGCTTATTTTGGCGAATTTTGCTGCTGATCTCTGTTTATCCAAATTATTATGTATGTTGTATTTGTAGTTGAGTGCACTGGATGCGCAAAGGGTTGGATGACCGGCGCAATTTTATGTTTTTGGGCTTTTCCACTTCGCTTCCAAATGTTTTAGTGTATGTTAGGGTGACCTATATTTGAATTTTATGTTGGCGAAAAATGTAAATATTTTGCTTGCGTGCAAAAGTGCGCAAGTCTGGTTTGTCCTTCAATTTAGTAAATAATAATTCAATATACAACAGCATATATGTATTTTGACGTGAAATTCGTAAGGATATAATTTATGTCATAAAAATGTATAAATGTTAAATTCATAGTTATATTCAATTATTGTATCACATGTATGTGAAAATGAAAAAAATAGGTATATGTTGTGAGGGTACAAAACCCTCGGTTTTGGGGTCCTCACACATTCCTCTCCCACACGCCGGCCATCACCCTCCATACTCTTCCTCACCGTTCGTCTGTCCCTACTTTCCCTCTACTTCTCTTTCTCCCTCTCCCTATTTTCATCCTTCTCTCTATCCTCTTTCTTCCCTCTGTTGCACATATAAATAATAAATGGCAATAAATGCACTTTACTTTGATATTCTAGATGTGAATTCAAAGAAATCAAAAGGCGAATATTGGGCATTTTCTTCTTTTCTTATTTAAAAATTGAAAATATTTACTACTTTTATTCATAAACTTTTTTTTTTATTTCAGAAAATATCATTTTTTTTAATCACCACAGTGCTCGTTATTAGATTTTCACAACGAGTATTGCAAAGAACACGAATCGCCTAACATGAAAAAGTGATGTGATAAAATAAAAATTAAATAAATTAAAAATAAAATTATATAAAATAAATTTCACAACGAACATGAATTTTTTTTCACTTCATCGAACGTGAATTGATCCCCTGATTGTTGTTGGGCACCTGCCGCTTATGATGTCTGGAAGGTCATCTGCTTATTACGTAAGTTTGACTGGTCCTCCCTTGAATCGCCTAAGCAAAAATAATTTGACTGTCGTTAAGATTATATACGGTTCCGTGCGGACGATGGTGAAGTCACCTGTGTCGACTGCAAATATGTTTTTCATTGTCTTTTCGTCAATTTAAACAAGTCCGACGTTGATTTTATGAGAAGTAAAAACACCAAGTATAGATGTAATGACTGTGGTGCCGCTCGTCGGAAATCGGTGCATATCAACCCTCCCCACAGCAGTACAGCAGCAATGCGGAAGCTTGTTTCCAAAAAATCATTGTGGACACCTTAGGAGTCTTACCAACAGATATCGATAGTTGCGTGGTTAAACGAGAGGAGAATGAAGCACTGAAGAAAAGGGTGTCAATAAATAAAAATATTAGAGAGCACAATCAATTGGAGAGAGCAGGGAGATTATGGGAATTAAATTGTAATTACGGGCATCCCACGACAGTACAGCAGCAATGCGGAAGCTTGTGTGCAAAAAATCATTGTAAAACCTTAGAAATCTCAATCATACCAACAGATATCTATAGATGTGTGGGGAAAGGCATTAAACAAAAAAATGACTTCGAGTGACCGTGAAACAGTTTGCGTGTATTTCTCATCTAATGCGATCAAGAAGAGAATAATGACCGCAAGAAAAGCAAAAGTGCGCTCGCTGTCAGCAAAGCTATTTGATGACTCCATCAAAAATAAAAAACCATGATGCTCTCTCAAGATTATTCGAGCTTTGTTTACTGCTGCATATAAATTAAAACAAAAATATGGTTAGGTAAATCTAGCTTCCTGATGAAAAAGGCCGACAATGAGAAGGTTATCAGTATAAGAACATTTAAAAACATTAATAGCTGTGTTTTTTTACACGTATATACATTTATGTTTCCGCGCAAAAAAACGCTTATCCTCGCTTAGATAATGCTTAGGAGACCATCTAGCGGCAAGTAGCACATAACATATTGTACCAAAAAGCGCAGACATAAACCTCTGGTGGCCATAGTGTATAACATATAGCTGAATCGGTTGCGATGAATAGTAGACACACACCATTTTTAGAGGTGAAACATAGAATTAATGTAGAGGTGAAACATAGGCACATATTTCAAATGCATCTGAGTATAATGCGTATTGAAATTTAGTAGTACTAATTTTATGCGCAGCAAATTCAGAGGAGTATTTAAAGTTTGACACTTAGCAGTCCATATAAAGTTTAAGCGTAAACGTCTATATATATAAAAAAAACACAGCTAATATAATAGTATCAATTGTGCTCGTAAATCAATTCCTAAGGTAAATTTTACGATGCTGAACCACAAGCATCTCTCCGAAAATTGGTCAGATGTGTATGTTGAAAGAAACGTATCGTCAGCTTATACTATATTTTTAAACACTTCAAAAGTCCACGTCAGTAACTCCACTCTTAATGTGAGTCAGGGTAACCAAATCCTGCAGCTTAAACCTTGGATTACCTGAGATCTACTAAAGAAAATAAAGTTCAAATAAAAGATTTCCAATTGTAGGAAGCTTCGCACGCGCTACAATAAAATTAGCAAACAGTCCAGTAAAGCCATACGTACGACGCGCGATACCTTTTTTAAAAAGAAGTTTAACTCAGCTCTGGGTAATACAAGAATAAATGGGACGTCATTAATAGGTTCCTAAACTGCGACTGTGAAGGGAGCCACGAACTAGTTACCTTGCGTGCTGAAAGTCTGTAAATTATTGACTCAGAAGAAGTTGCTAACAAATTTAATACTTTACTTCGATTGGAAGTTCAAGATCAAACCTTTGTGATTGTCAGTTTGAGCCATTCTACCCGTATGTCAAATTGCAACAAATAGTTTCATTTTTAAAGCCATATTTAGCTACGAAATTGCTGAAATTATAATAAATTTCACCAACTCAAGCTCTTGTGGCGATGACGGTATTTCAAATAGTTTATTAAAAAAATAACCCTTAATATAGTAGATATACTGAAACACTTATTCAATAAAAGCATAACTCAGGGTGTTTTTCCTGACGATTTGAAATGTGCCATTGTGTTTAGGCAGGATGCCTAACTTTTCCGCATCTGATTGCGGTGCCCCCAATGCAACTCTGCAAATCGATACTCGATACTCGACTTAATTTACAACCATCCACACCATCACCCTCATGCATGTACATGTACGTGTGTGTGTGCTTTTTGTCAGCACCCATGCATATGCATGTCGGGGTGTATGTGTGGGTGCCTTTCCCTCCAAAACGGAGGATTTTGCGGTTCAACGGTTGTAGCTTGCTATACAAACCGGCCTCTTGGATTTCAACAGCCGTACCATACGCATCTGCCGCCAGCGATCTCTGCCGTAGTCACATATTCACAAGGTAATATAGTTTTCTGTATATTTACCATTTCTATTTACCATTTATTTATTAAGTCTATGAACACAGGTTCTTACAGACTACCAATGAAAAACCTATACAGCATATTATTAAAAAAATTCTTACAGACTACTAACAATTTTCATACAATTAAAAACAGACTACAATTAAGAAATACAAAAAGTTAACAATTCAGTGAAAAACTAGCATTTACAGACTAATATCAAAGAATTGATAACTAAAAAACACACTTTAATAAATTAATAAAAACGTTCTTCGACAAAGAGAAATCAAGTTCGACAAAATATGAAATCTTATTAAATTCATTCATAGCGCGGGTAATTGGGGCATTTCTCGCATAATTAGTTCTACTATTAATGCCACAAAAAGGTAAACGCTTCTAAGTTCTATTCTTGGAACATTAAAATTAATTTCTTCAAGAAGAGCAGCACAATCTGTATCCCCATGGATGATGAAATATAAAAAGGTCAAAGCAAGAATAGACCTTCTCGCTTCTAAAGTTTCAAGATTTAAAAGAAGTAAACATGCATTATATGAGGGAAGAGAGCTAGTAAATCTAAGTGACCGCAGACAGTATTTCGAACTCTCTCAATCCTATTAATTGCAAACTGTTGGAACGGTCGCCAAATGATAGTGGCATACTCGAGATGTGATCATACAAATGAATTGTAGAGCAATTTGTGTGTATACGGGTCAGAGAACTCTGCACTATTACACCGAATAAAACCAAGCATTGCATACGATTTGGCTATGATAAAGTTTACATGGCTGTTGAAAGAAAATTTGGTATCATAAACCACACCAAGGTCCTTGATTTTATCAACAGTCTGCAGTGGTTTGTCATCAATGACATATGAACTATTAAACTTAAAGCGCAATTTAGAGTAGGTTACGTGAAAGCATTTATTAATATTTAAAGAAAGGGGCGATCTAACGCACCAGGAATAGAGATTATTAATTTCACACTGAAGTTCGAACACATGAAGTTCGAACACATCACGCGAAGACTTTATAATGGAGAAAACTTTAAGATCATCAGCGTACAAGAGAAACGTACAAGAGAAGTTCGAACACATCACGCGAAGACTTTATAATGGAGAAAACTTTAAGATCATCAGCGTACAAGAGAAACCTAGCATACGAAAAGCAAGTGCTGATGTCGTTGATGAACAGGATAAAGAGCAAGGGTCCAAGAATACTGCCTTGCGGAGCGCCGGAAGTTGCAAGGTATGGATCGGATGATACAACATCAATGCAGACAATACACCATGTGTTAATTAAATAAGATTTTAGCCACTGCAGAAAATTTGAGTGAAAACCAAGACAGGAAAGTTTATGAATAAGGATGTCATGTGCTACCTTATCGAAGGCTTTGGAGAAGTCAGTATAAATACAAATACATACATACAGAAATATTTTTATTTCCATACGCATATTCCCACTGAGATCGACCCGGTGCGCCTCCACCTCTCGCAAGGATCAGACGCACCCCGGCCGAACATTTGGTCCTATCTCACCAGGAATTGGAAACAGCACCTTAACAATACAGTCCACAACATAATTAGCCCGAAAATTTACACGGAAAAATATTTGCCCACCAACAGCTATACAAAACCAAAACTAAAAGGTTATATTTGATATCGAAACGTTAAAAAAACACTTAGCAAGCGACAGCCAGCTTAAGCCATCAGCAACACCACAAGTCATCTTGCCACATCATCACCAGAACAGCAAATCGCCACAAAGTAAGTGCAATATTTCTTGCCATTTTTTGGTTATAATAAACTATACAAAAACCGTGTAAAAATATATACTCTGAGTGCCACACGCGTAGTTGGAATTAAAGAGTACTTCTTGCATTCTAACAAGAACTTCAGCTGGTTCTTTAATTTAGTTAATTTTTGTTTTTGTTTGCTATAATGTTTAAGTGTTCTGCAGGTATTTGGTCCATATTTGTATTTCATGTGTTCATAATAATTCCTCATTTTAATCAGATGTTGTTGTTGGGTTTGCAATAAAAAAGACTTAATATGTAATATCGGCAGGCCTTCCGACGGTATTAATTAAAAGATAGCCGGTCAATTATGTATTTAACAGCAGTATAAATAGGCTTTTTGACCATTATTTGCTTAGTGCAAAGTTAAATTAAACTCCACTATTTCGGCCCAACGTTTCGCTAAGCACCTTAGCTTCTTCAGGAGCGAAACTGAATTTATTTAGTAATTTTTATCACAAACCAGTAATTTTATAACGACAGCAATGTACATAAAAGAAAGTTATTAAAAGAAATTTTGGTTAGAATTTAGCAAACAGATTGTTTAGTGAAAAACTTACATATATAAATGTATGTATCCCTAGATTACATTAGGCGTCACAAATTGCACAATTTTAGTATAAACTAACTAAGTTATTCAAGAAAATTAAAAGTATAAAAATGGTACTAGTAATATGTAGTACACTTGTCATTAAACTGGACTTTGATCATCAAATATAATTGGTTTGTTTTGTTTACATATGTACGTATGTATGAAAGGCTGTGTTCAGTGAATACCTAAGAATGTGAAAATGTAAACAAAAACTTTATAAACATAAAAGATATGCGGCGGAGATGTCAGCTGTGTCTTCCTTTCTATTAACAGTTCTCTCTCTATTTTGCATAATTCTTAAGCTTTCTGTTGTGTATCTCACTTTTTCCCGCCTTTCCTTGTCCAATATTCTCGCTTTACCTAGATCAACAGAGTGTCCGCTTTCCGTCGTGTGTTGCGATAGTGCTGTATTATTTTTCTTTTTATTTATATCCGACTCATGCTCTTTGAGTCGAATACCCAAGGTGCGCTTTGTTGTACCTATATATATTTTATTACATTTTTCGTGTTCGGTTCCTTCACATGGTATTTCGTATACTATATTGTTGTGTTGTGAAAGGGGGATAGGGCTTTTTGTTTTAGTGAAAATACTTTGTAGAGTTCGATTTGATTTATAAGCCAAGCATGTGTTATTTTTGTTGTATGGTATATCAGAGCCGAAGTTCTCTGTTAATTTTGGTATGTAAGTCACACTGAAGAACTTCTTCGTTTGGCTTGCAGTGCTTGTTGTTGAGAATCTGCTACTTTTGTTTTCTATTTGTGCTATCTTATGCTGTATAAGATTTTGTATCAGGGTACTCGGGTAATTATTGTTTATTAAGATCTCACGGATTTTATTTATGTTGACATTCCAAAATTGTTTATGGCTAATATTTAGTACTTTTTCGATTAAGTTGGATGCCGTGTTGACTTTGTATTTGAACGGTTGGGCTGACAGAAAATTTATGAGGCGCCCCGATGATGTTGGATAAAATTGAAAGTGGGATAAAATTGAAAAAATATCCAGTATACCTAGACCAAAATTTAAGCAAATATTGGACTTTTGCTTGAAAGATAACAATTACTTTATGTTCAATGAAAAACTATATTCACAAACGTTTGGTATGCCTATGGGTAATCCCCTCTCTCCAACCATAGCTGACATAGTCATGGATGACTTAGTGTATGAGACTATGTCTGAACTTAAACAAAAATATAACATTAACATACAATTTATAGTCAAATACGTGGATGACATCCTTGCAATAATTAAAAGAAACGATTTGAACATTATATTAGACACATTAAATAAATACCATAACAAACTAAAATTCACTTCTGAAATAGAGCAGAACGGCAATATTCCCTTTCTAGACATAAGAATCCACAGAACGGAAAAGGAATTAGTATTAGATTGGTATACGAAACCAACATCATCGGGGCGCCTCATAAATTTTCTGTCAGCCCAACCGTTCAAATACAAAGTCAACACGGCATCCAACTTAATCGAAAAAGTACTAAATATTAGCCACAAACAATTTTGGAATGTCAACATAAATAAAATCCGTGAGATCTTAATAAACAATAATTACCCGAGTACCCTGATACAAAATCTTATACAGCATAAGATAGCACAAATAGAAAACAAAAGTAGCAGATTCTCAACAACAAGCACTGCAAGCCAAACGAAGAAGTTCTTCAGTGTGACTTACATACCAAAATTAACAGAGAACTTCGGCTCTGATATACCATACAACAAAAATAACACATGCTTGGCTTATAAATCAAATCGAACTCTACAAAGTATTTTCACTAAAACAAAAAGCCCTATCCCCCTTTCACAACACAACAATATTGTATACGAAATACCATGTGAAGGAACCGAACACGAAAAATGTAATAAAATATATATAGGTACAACAAAGCGCACCTTGGGTATTCGACTCAAAGAGCATGAGTCGGATATAAATAAAAAGAAAAATAATACAGCACTATCGCAACACACAACGGAAAGCGGACACTCTGTTGATCTAGGTAAAGCGAGAATATTGGACAAGGAAAGGCGGGAAAAGGTGAGATACACAACAGAAAGCTTAAGAATTATGCAAAATAGAGAGAGAACTGTTAATAGAAAGGAAGACACAGCTGACATCTCCGCCGCATATCTTTTATGTTTATAAAGTTTTTGTTTACATTTTCACATTCTTAGGTATTCACTGAACACAGCCTTTCATACATACGTACATATGTAAACAAAACATACCAATTATGTTTGATGATCAAAGTCCAGTTTAATGACAAGTGTACTACATATTACTAGTACAATTTTTATACTTTTAATTTTATACTTTTAATTCTAACCAAAATTTCTTTTAATAACTTTCTTTTATGTACATTGCTGTTGTTATAAAATTACTGGTTTGTGATAAAAATTACTAAATAAATTCAGTTTCGCTCCTGAAGAAGCTAAGGTGCTTAGCGAAACGTTGAGCCGAAATAGTGGAGTTTAATTTAACTTTGCACTAAGCAAATAATGGTCAAAAAGCCTATTTATACTGCAGTTTGATTGTAAGTTTTAGAACGATAACTTTTGGAGATACAAATCCCGTTGTAAGCCAATATCGGCACAAAAATTTCAGCTGTAGTGCTACCACCTTGTCCACCGCCATCTTTCATGCCATGATCACCTGTTGCTAGGACTAACTGATCGTGAAAATGCTTCGCTTTGTCTATCTGTTGGACAACATCATCAATTTCCTTTAACTTCAACGGAATTTTAGGGCTCTCCGTACCTTCAACATGCCCAATGTGATCTAAGCCAAGATAATGTAGCACCAACAGCATCCACTCGGTTTGCTCTAATTCTTTAGACAATATCTCTGTAACATTTTTATCTCCCTCATAAAAAGCTTTTACGAAAAATGAGTCCGTATTAGCGGTAAAGGGCTTAAACTGTTTAGGGAACAGATTTTTCCATGTACGATCACCAGCAAAAACTGCTGTTTCATTACGTTCATGTAAGCGGTGTAGTAGTGAGTCTGATAACTGCTCCACGTGTCCAATGTTAAGCACAATATCAATGAAATTTGAAATGGTGCAGGTTGTTAAACTTTTTATCCGTGTGGGAATATTAACACGTAACTGTAGATGGCTGCATGCGTTGTTGTATGAAAAAGGCATAGTAGCTGGTGTATCGAAATCCGATCGTAATGCATCCACCACGATGCATTTTTTTGTTTTTTTTCACGATTTTGCGTGTCATCCTTGCGCAGGGGCCATGCCTTCGGTACTGCTTCTTTTTTTTTTTGGCTGGGGGGCAGGACTTGTTGTATTCAACAACAAACATCACAAACAGTAATTTTAAGGGCTCGGTACAAAAACAATCCGAGTCCCGAAATTAAAGAATCCCGACACGGCAAAGTCCCGAAATTGGAAAAAGTCAACTGTTTCTACCGGCTTAGTGTGCTACTGCCCCAGTGACATAGTTTTAGTTTAGTTGTTTTCAACAACAAACATCACAAACAGTCATTATAAAGGCTCGGTACAAAAACAATCCGAGTCCCGAAATTAAAGAATCCCGACACGACAAAGTCCCGAAATTGGAAAAAGTCAACTGTTTCTACCGGCTTAGTGTGCTACTGCCCCAGTGACCTAGTTTTTTTCAAGGGCAAGCCAATACATATATGTATATATATACTCGCACACCACAAATTCACCAAACCAGCTGTCAGCTAACCAAGAAATACACGACAGGGTTGCATGCAATCTCAGAATGGTACGTGCAGATAGAACGCGTCGTGGAGAACGCGTCGCCGATCTGCATGCAAGCACCGGCAATTGGTACACTGTCGAATTTAATTACGATTTGCGCTATTCATCATGAGCTGTCGCACAAAATTAAATCCATACCTTCGTCGGCCCCTACGCTTCGTTTTGAACTCGATTTATTCATCCAGTTTAACATACGTTTTGTAATAAAACACCTCCGCTTTATCCAACCAACCTCACGGCCGCTCGCCCCGGCACATCCATAAAATGCCACAGTTGCCTTGAGAGCGATACGACAAGTTAGACGCTGGAACGGAGACCTCGGCCTCCTCGTCCAGCCCAGAAAAACCTCAAATACTCGAGTCTGGAACGGAGACCTCTGTCTCTTCGTCCAACCAGAAAAAACAAAAGAACCGCAAGTCTGGAACGAAGACCTTGGCCTCTCCATCCGGAACAAACAAAAAAACAAAGAATAACAAAAAATGGTGCAATTCTGGAACGGAGACCTCGGCCTCTTCGTTCAGCCTTACTGGCCATCGATTATCCATATATCACGTCCTGAACTTCTATATATATTAGAGTTACGTATAAATCAATGGCAAGAAATATTCACTTCTAACTGTTCATAACCGCTAATTTTTTCATCTTAGCTCAGGTGGCATGCTAAGCAAGTCGGAAAGGGTTCCCGGCCATTTTGCGTCGCAGGCAAACTCCTCATATAGATTAAGTTAATTTGTAAGTCTTATATTAATTTTTCTGATTTCAGCGGAGGTCATTGGCGGAAAACGATGTTGCGTATCGCAAGGGGGCCGGCATGTTTAGGCAGGATTCCTAACTTTTCCGGATCTGATTTCGATCCCCCCAATGCAACTCTGCAAATCGATACTCGATACTCGACTTAATTTACAACCACCCACACCATCACCCTCATGCATGTACATGCACGTGTATGTGTGCATTTTTTCAGCACCCATGCATATGCATGTCGGGGTTGATGTGTGGGTGCCTTTCGCCTCCAAAGCGGAGGATTTTGCGGGTCAACGGTTGTAGATTGCTATGCAACCGGCCTCTTGGATTTCAACAGCCGTACCATACGCATCTGCCGCCAGCGATCTCTGCCGTAGTCACATATTCACAAGGTAATATATTTGCCTGTATATTTCTTATTTACCCAATAAAACATATCATTATAACGAGAAATCTCGTATTCTCTTATTTTTATTTCCATACGCATATTCCAACTGAGATGGACCCGGTGCGCCCACCTCTCGCAAGGATCAGACGCACCCCGGCCGAACACATTGTAATCCTGATCTTCAAAAAAGGGGTAAAAGGGACGTACATAACTACAGGCCCATATCTCTACTCCCAACCAGTTCGAAAATAATTGTAAAGGCGGTTAAAAATAGAATTGTGAATTTTCTAGATCGACCTTTTTCAGCCCCATGCTTTCGTTCCAGACTTTGAATGGAGGACGCTCCGCCAGATTTTTGCTCAAATGTGTACAAAGCTCTAGATAGAAAAAGTAACTGTGCTGGTTTATTTGTCAACATAGCAAAAGCTTTTGATATGGTAGACAGGGATAGACTCCTGGATAAAATGCATCGTGCATGTTTTCGTGGTTTTATGCATAACTTGTTTGTTGATGCCGACGTGAATATTTTAATATTCACAGTTTCGGTGGAACGCAGTGCAACGAACCAAAGTCATATCGGGTGCATTCTTCACCAAACGTGAAACTTTAATCTGTACTTACATACATACATACATATGTACATACATGCATCTCTAATTTCGTCTGCATTCTTCGTCAAACGTGTCACTTTAAATTAGGCTTAGGTTGCAATTAAGGCGTGTGTCCGGAGCATACACAAATACAACCATGGGCACGAACTTTGGCGTACTCGAAGCCATACGACGAATTGATACTAATAAGCACATATTTTTATTTGATGTTAGTTTTAAGTCAACTATTAAATAAACCCAATTCATACAAAATATTCTGGTGACCCCGAGAACAAATAATGGAACATTAAGCGATTTAGTAAGTCAACAAAAAGCAACCCGCAGCAATATAAAAGCGCTTACTCGCAACTATAAGAAGGGCGCTGCATCAAGAAACCAACATGGAGAATACTACGAAGAAATGCTGAGCAGAGTGGAAGATGAATGCGCGAAGTTTGAGTTCACAGATAACCAAATTCGGTTGATTGAAAACCTGCCTATGGACCACAACTATTTCACCAAGGAGTATGACAACTCCATAATTTAAGTGGTTTCGGAATACCGATAGGTATTCGAGATGGCAGCCCCTCACTTGGCTCAAACTCAGGCGACAGAAACCCAACCCCAAGTAGTCCGTAGCCGTTTGTACTACAATCAGAAGCAAACAGCTTCATTAAATTGGTACGCAGGCAAGGGGTAATGATAGCGTCATTGCAGCGGGCGTTAGATTACACAGTTTCACCTAGATGCCAACCGGCGATTGACAAATTATGGACGAACATCGAGGATATTCATTTCCAAATCTATGAAATGTTCGAGGACCCAACTCAAGACGGCTACAACATCAGGTAATTCGTGGCCCTGGAGGAAAGAATTCGGAACAGTTTCAGCACAGAGGAGAGTGACTCGCATGCAATGCACTGTTCAGGCCCCTACAAAAGTCCATCAGTCGCATTGCCAAAGATAACAATCCCAAAATTAGATGCAAATTGTTTAAAATTGCAAGAGTTTTATGACTTGTTTACGCAACCTGTAATAATTTAGCCACTATCAAAAGTTCAGAAGATGTATTGCCTGAAGACTGACATGGTGGGGGAAGCTGGAAACCTCGTCAAACATTTTGCCACGACAGAAGAAATCTTCGAGGCTGCCTGGTACGTGCTATTAGGGCGTTACAACAGCAAAAGCTTGCTCGTTAGTAAACTTATAGACGAGTTACTCAGTTCCGCAGGCTGCGCATCTATGGAAAACATTAAGAAGCTGCATGACACCACAAAGCAGTGTCTTTTAGCGCTAAAAAATCTCAAAAGAGACACTTCAATAGGGGATCCGCTGCTACTCCACCTGCTACTTAAAAAATTAGATCAGCCAACACGTTTGCGCTGCGAGTAATCGGTTATCAAAACCGCGTGAAGTACAAACAATTCCAGAGAAGCACTTCCAATCCATGGATGTCATGGATATCAAAACTACCCTCCCTCAAACAAAGGTATGCACTTTAGTGACGGCAAATAACAACAACGGCGTTTGCAGCATGTGTAAACAAGGAAAGCACCAACAATCTCCATCAGCGCGTTATCAGTTCACACAGAAGAAAAAGTTTTCTCACAATTGCCTCAAAGCTGGACATTCTTCCAAGAACTGTTTACTCAGAAGTTGCTTAAAGTGCAACAAGAAATACAACACCTTTTTGCATTTAGCAGATACAAGCCAAGACACATCAACATTATCAGCCACTCCTATAGAATCAAATGAGTTCAAAAATGCAAATCTGTTACGATCAAAGCAACAATTTCCAACGAAGAAGCTACATCAACATCAAAACAATGAAGGACAAACACGTATGTGTTGCTCGGAACTGCCATGGTGAAAGTCAGGGCCAATGGAACAGAAGTTCAGTGCCGTGCAATCTTGGATTCAGGTTCACAAGTGAACTTTGTTTCGGAGAGAGTGGTTAAGCGACTGGGTATCTCAACGAAACCATCATCAATTTCTATCAACGGCATATGCTCAAGTAACACTAAAGTAAAACATCGAATCAATATTGCGTTACAGTCACGCATCAGCAGTTTCACCACACGCCTAGAGGCAGCAGTGTTACCTCACATCATATCTCCTCAACCCTCACAAGACTCCTCATTTAATTATCCTGACAAGATTGACATACTATTGAGAGCCGAATTTTACAACCAGTTGATGGCAGTGGGGCAAATCAAATTATGCCCATTATGTCGGGATAGTTGGTTCCAAATGCATCACGAGCGCAATATGTGGAATCTGCACCGACGACGATTTCACCTTGGAAGCTGCCTTTGCTAGGGCATGGGTACTTGAGAAAGTTGCAGCTACAGTAAATAAATTATCTACGACTGAAAAACATTCCTAAAATAGAAGGTTTATGCTCAACTGTAACTGCACTGTAACAAACCTATCTACCTTCTCTGATTTTTGCATATATTCTTTTAATGACCGTTGTCAAGTTGATACTGTGTACACCGACTTCTCAAAAGCATTTGATAAGGTTAGTCATTCTATCCTGATTTCTAAATTGACTCGCGTGGGCTTCCACACGATGTTTTTATCATGGATTAAATCATACCTCCACCAGCGTAGCTGTGTTGTGGTTATAGACAATAACTCTTCAAACACATTCACAGCCACCTCCGGGGTGCCTCAAGGTAGCATACTTGGCCCATTACTTTTTGTAATTTTTATACACGATATTTCCACCTGCTTCCAGCACGCTAATTTTCTATTATAGCGAGGTAGCAATTACCTCGAAAGCTGCGAGTCAGAGAGAAGTTTCAACTACGGAAGTAGGAGATAAGCCAAAGGGAGATAACGCTAACACTCCGGCTTTCTCGGAGGTGCTAAAGAGAGTTAACGCTAAGACTCCGGCTTTCTCGGAGGTGCCAAAGGGATATAACGGTAAAACTCCGGCTTTTCCCGAGAAGATGAGTGATGTGGCAAAGCAGTCACTGACTGTGGCGCTGATTGATCGTAGCAGTCCCTTGATTCGGGGGATGGTATAATGATAGCGTGCGACAACATCTCGAGCTTGCGGTGGCTGAAGGAAGTGTTTCCAAACCTCCAAAGGCAAAGCACGAACGCGCGGTTTGAGATGGTGGCGCAAATCCCCATGGTACCAAAAGTTAAGTTATGGATACCATGCGTGTTGGAGTCGGAGGATACACTGCGACTTCTGCAGAATCCGAACATGCCGACACAGGATTGGAAGGCACTTACTGTATCTCGGCCTAACGAGGAAGATTAGTTCTACATCTTCCAAATAAACAAGCAGGCGGAGGGTATTTTGTACACGCAGCTTGGCCAAATGCCCTGGCACTGGCAAAATTTACACGAGGCTCAGGAAAAGAAGTCCCGAGAATAAAAATCCTAACACGCTAGAGGTGGGAGAAGTCGAAAAGGACCTCAAAGGCCTAAGGGAAAAAAGGCAGGTCGAGGTCCCCGACGTCACCACGAAGGTGTTAGAAGAGGACCAACCGCCAAATGGTGCTGTGACTCGCACAGAGGAACACCCGGCAAAACAGTTACGAGAGACTGAATGTGGCCTCGAATACTCTAAACCAAAAGGGCAAAGGGAGGACGACGACGTCACAACGAAGGTGCTGGAGGGGGACAAACAGCCCAATGGTGCTGCGAGTCCTACAGATAAACCTCCAACACAGTAAAGTGGCATCGAGCGAACTCCTCCTAACCCTTGAGGAGGGTTCGTTTGAGGTGGCGCTGAACCAGGAGCCGTGGCTCTCATCGGGAGGAAAGGTTTCTGGACTTATCGCGCGCGGGTTTGGCGTTTACTACGCGCAAACGCAAGGACGGGTGCGAGCTGTAATAATGGTAAGGAAGCAGCTGCATTCATATATGCTCCCTAATTACACTGCTGAAAATATCGTAGTGGTGGCCATTGAGCAAAAGAATAAGCAGGCATTTATCCTGGCGTCCTGCTACATGGCCCATGATGCGGTGGCAATCGTTCCACCGGCATTTTTATAAACGGCATTCCAATTTTGTCCGGCTTCGGCAGTGTCCACAAATTAGTTAATAAAAGAAATTAAAAACTAAATAGTGATTTTTTCTCTAAAACTTTATTACCAATAACAATTTTCTTGATGTTCTGGCGGCGAAGGCCCCTCGCGTAATATAAATACCGATACCATAAAATGGCAACAATTTGGAGGCGGCGACCTCCCAAAACTACAGCTGAATTTAGTGAAGGAAGCGCCTCATGACGTAGCAACTAAGGAAGATTGGAAGGTACGTAACACCATCCTTCTCCGACCATGCATATGTTAGCTTCAGCATCCTCCTAAAGAAGGGAGAAACCTTTAGAAACCTTGGTCAACGAACTGGACTAAATGCCAGAAACAGATAGGAACAAAACTGGGACAACCCAAAGAGGTGGCCAATGTGGAGGAACAGAAGGATTCGAATGAATTCCTAACAAGGACGCTTATGACTGCGTATAACAAAGCTTGCCCTCTAAGAAGATTCAGAGGAAAAGCAAAGCCGCCAATGTGGAGCAATGAGCTGTGTCTTCTAAGAAGACAGGTAAAAGAAATATTTAAGCTCGCAAAGACCGCGGAAAGCGAAACGTGTCGGGACGAGTACAGGGATCTACTGAGGATCTACAAGCGTGAAATTTCCAGGGCGAAGAGAATCCCATGGAAAAGTTTCTGTACGGACATAGAGTGCTCCAGCGAAACAGCACGGCTGAAAAAATTCCTAGCAAGGGGAAACATTGTTCAGGGACTAATAAAGCAAGAGAACGGGTAATGGTCACGTAATAGTGAGGAATCCCTTGAGTTGCTTCTCGACACACATTTCTCATCGAGATACGGTTTAGAAGAGCCAGCACACATCACTCACACTTCGTTCACGGAGCGGGTAGTGCCGGACTTGGTGACCGATACCAAGATCGAATGGGCAGTTAAAACTTTTTCTAAGTTTAAATCATCGGGCCCAGGAGGTATATTCCCGGCCATGCTACAAGTTTCAAGTATGGCGATCGTGGAATGGCTTAAAATAATATTCGATGGGTGCATAAGGCTGAACCTTGTACCGCACTCTTGGAGAATTGCTCGTGTAGATTTCCTACCAAAGGCGGGAAGATCGGTCACGTGTATCCCAAAGATTATAGACCCATTAGCTTAACATCATTTCTGCTCAATACCTGCCGATAGGGTCACACACAATAAGGGGAGAGTTCAGGCCGAAAGAAGCATGTCTCAGAGAACAACCCTGGCGCGAAAGTTCAGGATAGGAGGGTACAACTCAAAGCGATATAAAGCCATGATTAAAAAAAATAAAATAAATGCAAGGCGCGATAACTTCCGAAGAGATCTAAGGCCGAGCTTCTCTTCCAATTTGCGTCGTGCTCCTCTTGATTTTCCCTACAAATTGGCCGGACGGTACCTACATGTTTTATGCCGACTCCGAACGGCATCTGCAAGCTTCACTGAGAGCTTTTCAAGGCAGAAATACACTCGGAGCGCTTTCCGAACACTCCGAGGGGCGAGCCAGCTTAGAAAAATTTTCTTCGAATTGAAAAACATTATTTCCAAAATTTTGATGTTGCTTTGCCCGGGGTGTGAACACAGGGCATACGGTGTGGTAGGCAGAGCACGCTACCATCAGACCACGGTGGCCGCCAAAGCCATGATTAACCTCCCAAAAAGCAGCTTTAAAATTTTAACAGGCATACTCACAGGTCACTGCAGGCTAAAGAGGCACATGCATAAACTAGGTATATCGTCTAGTAGTCCTGTCGATTCTTCGATCGCGAAGATGAGACTGCAGAACACATCCTAGTGGAATACGATGCAGTCGCGGGAGGAAGACTTAGGATCCTAGGATCACCAAAATTATAAAGTAGTCACATACACTCTTTAAAGCCGAGAACCATTCTGGATTTTCTCAGAGAACTCGGTTTGGACGAGGTGTTGTGAAGAGAATGAGGGCACAATAAACCAATAGGTCGCAATACTTAACCTCAGAACATATCTATGTATATATCTACTGCAGTGTATCCCCCTCTCCTCTCTTCTTTTCCTTCCCCTGTTCCTTTTCTTCTCCTTTTCCTTCTTTTCCATTCCTCTCCCACACGCCGGCCATCTCCCTCCACACTCTTCCTCACCGTTCGTCTGTCACTACTTTCTTTCTACTTCTCTTTCTCCCTATTTTCATCCTTCTCTCTATCCTCTTTCCTCCCTATGTTGCACATATAAATAATAAAGGGCAATAAATGCACTTTACTTTGATATTCTAGATGTGAGTTCAAAGAAATCAAAAGGCGAATATTGGGCATTTCCTTCTTTTCTTATTTAAAAATTGAAAATATTTACTACTTTTATTCATAAACTTTTTTTTTTTTTATTTCAGAAAATATCATTTTTTTTAATCACCACAGTGCTCGTTATTAGATTTTCACAACGAGTATTGGAAAGAACACGAATCGCCTAACATGAAAAAGTGATGTGATAAAATGAAAATTTAATTAAATTAAAAATAAAATTAAATAAAATAAATTTCACAACGAACATGATTTTTTTTTTCACTTCATCGAACGTGAATTGACCCCCTGATTTTTGTTGGGCACCTGCCGCTTATGATGTCTGGAAGGTAGTCTGCTTATTATGCAAGTTTGACTGGTCCTCCCTTGAATCGCCTAAGCAAAAATAACTTGACTGTCGTTAAGATTAGATACGGTTCCGCGCAGACGATGGTGAAGTCACCTGTGTCGACTGCAAATATGTTTTTCATTGTCTTTTCGTCAATTTAAACAAGTCCGACGTTGATTTTATGAGAAGTAACAACACCAAGTAGCGGCCACCGTGGTGTGATGGTAGCGTGCTCCGCCTATCACACCGTATGCCCTGGGTTCAACTCCCGGGCAAAGCAACATCAACATTTTAGAAATAAGATTTTTCAATTAGAAGAAAATGTTTCTAAGCGGGGTCGCCCCGCGGCAGCGACGGGCAAGCGCTCCGATTGTATTTCTGCCATGAAAAGCTCTCAGTGAAAACTCATCTGCCTTGCAGATGCCGTACGGAGTCGGCATAAAACATGTAGGTCCCGTCCGGCCAATTTGTAGGGAAAATCAAGAGGAGCACGACGCAAATTCGAAGAGAAGCTCGGCCTTAGACCTCTTCGGAGGTTATCGCGCCTTACATTTATTTAACAACACCAAGTATAGATGTAATGACTATGGTGCCGCTCGTCGTAAATCGGTGCATATCCAGTCGCGGCCACCACCAGCGATTGCTTCTGGGCTTGCCAATTCTTCCACAGTTGCTCCGACGCTGGAAAAAAATTTGGCTTATACAAGTTTTGATCAACAAGGGAAACAGCAACAACTGTCTCCAAAGGCAACTCCACGTAATGCAGATGGGCAAGGGGGTGAATAATGGAAGACATCAGATAGACAAATCTACGGGTCAATAACCTTACGAAAACTCTGATAGCAGTAATAAAGCAATCACTCTTCAATTGTTATATAAAGAGATTATAGCGCAAAGAGTAGTCAGCACCAATGTTCTTAATACACTCGTCGTGCTGGAAGAGGAGAATGGAGCACTGAAGAAAAGGGTGAAGATATTAGCAAAATCAATTGGAGAGAGCAGGGAGATTATGGGAGTGCAATTGTAATTACTAGCATCCCACAGCAGTACAGCAGCAATGCGGAAGCTTGTTTGCAAAAAATCATTGTGGACACCTTAGGAGTCTTACCAACAGATATCGATAGTTGCGTGGTTAGAAGAGAGGAGAATGAAGCACTGAAGAAAAAGGTGTCAATAAATAAAAATATTAGAGAGCACAATCAATTGGAGAGAGCAGGAGATTATGGGAATGCAATTGTAATTACGGGCATCCCACGACAGTACAGGAGCAATACGGAAGCTTGTGTGCAAAAAATCATTGTAGACACCTTAGAAATCTCAATCATACCAACAGATATCGAAAGATGTGTGGGGAAATCCATTAAACGAAAAAATTACTTCGGGTCACCGTGAAACAGTTTGCGTGTATTTCTCATATAATACGATCAAGAAGAGAATAATGACCGCAAGAAAAGCAAAAGTGCGCTCGCTGTCAGCAAAGCTATTTGATGACTCCAACAAAAATAAAAAAATAAAAAACTATTATGCTCTCTCAAGATTATTCGAGCTTTGTTTACTGCTGCATATAAATTAAAACAAAAATATGGTTAGGTAAATCTAGCTTCCTAATGAAAAAGGCCGACAATGAGAAGGTTATCAGTATAGGAACATTTAAAAACATTAATAGCTGTGTTTTTTTACACATACATACATTTATGCTTCCGCGCAAAAAAACGCTTATCCTCGCTTAGATAATGCTTAGGAGACCCATCTAGCGGCAAGTAGCACATAACATGTTGTACCAAAAAGCGCAGACATAAACCTCTGGTGGCCATAGTGTATAACATATAGCTGAATCGGTTGCGATGAATAGAGGTGAAAGATAGAATTAATGTAGACGTGAAACATAGGCACATATTTCAAATGCATCTGAGTATAATGCGTATTGAATTTTAGTAGTACTAATTTTATGCGCAGCAAATTCAGAGGAGTATTTAAAGTTTGACACTTAGCAGTCCATATAAAGTTTAAGCGTAAACGTCTATATATGTAAAGAAAAAAACACAGCTAATATAGTAGTATCAATTGCGCTCGTAAATTAATTCCTAAGGTAAATTTTACGATGCTGAATCACAAGCTTTACTCCGAAAATTGGTCAGATGTGTATGTTGAATGTAACGTATCGTCAGCTTATACTATATTTTTAAACACTTCAAAAGTGCACGTCAGTAACTCCAATCTTAATGTGAGTCAGGGTAACCAAATCCTGCAACTTAAACCTTGGATTACCCGAGATCTACTAAAGAAAATAAAGTTCAAATGAAAAAGATTTCCAATTGTAGGAAGCTTCGCACTCGCTACAATAAAATTAGCAAACAGTTCAGTAAAGCCATACGTACGACGCGCGATACCTTTTTTAAAAACAAGTTTAACTTAGCTCTGGGTAATACAAGAATAAATGGGACGTCATTAATAGGTTCCTAAACTGCGACTGTGAAGGGAGCCACGAACTAGTTACCTTGCGTGTTGAAAGTCTGTAAATTACTGACTCAGAAGAAGTTGTTAACAAATTTAATACTTTACTTCGATTGGAAGTTCAAGAGCAAACCTTTGTGATTGTCAGTTTGAGCCATTCTACCCGTATGTCAAATTGCAACAAATATTTTCATTTTTAAAGCCATATCCAGCTACGAAATTGCTAAAATTATACTAAATTTCACCATCAAGCTCTTGTGGCGATGACGGTATTTCAAATAGTTTATTAAAAAAATATCCCTTAATAAAAAAGATATACTGAAACACTTATTCAATAAAAGCATAACTCAGGGTGTTTTTCCTGATGATTTGAAATGTGCCATTGTAATCCCCATCTCCAAAAAAGGGGTAAAAGGGACGTACATAACTACAGGCCCATATATCTACTCCCAACGAGTTCGAAAATAATTGAAAAGGCGGTTAAAAATAGAATTGTGAATTTTCTAGATCGACCTTTTTCAGTCCCATGCTTGCGTTCCAGACTTTGAACGGAGGACGTTCCGCCAGATTTTTGCTCAAATGTGTACAAAGCTCTAGATAGAAAAAGGAACTGTGCTGGTTTATTTGTCGACATAGCAAAAGCTTTTGATATGGTAGATAGGGATAGACTCCTGGATAAAATGCATCGTGCATGTTTTCGTGGTTTTATGCATAACTTGTTTGTTGATGCCGACGTGAATATTTTAATTCTCACAGTTTGGGTGGAATGCAATGCAATGAACCAAAGTCATATCGGGTGCATTCTTCACCAAACGTGCAACTTTAATCTGTACTTACATACATACATACATATGTACATACATGCATCTCTAATTTCGTCTGCACTCTTCGTCAAACGTGTGACTTTAAATTAGGCTTAGGTTGCAATTAAGGCGTGTGACCGGAGCATACACAAATGCAACCATGGGCAAGAACTTTGGCGTACTTGAAGCCATACGACGAATTAATACTAATAAGCACATATTTTTATTTGATGTTAGTTTTAAGTCAACTATTAAATAAACCCAATTCATACAAAATATTCTGGTGACCCCGAGAACAAATAATGGAACATTAAGCGATTTAGTAAGTCAACAAAAAGCAACCCGCAGCAATACAAAAGCGATTACTCGCAACTATAAGAAGGGCGCTGCATCAAGAAACCAACATCGAGAGTACTACGAAGAAAGGCTGAGCAGAGTGGAAGATGAATGCGCGAAGTTTGAGTTCACAGATAACCAAATTCGGTTGATTGAAAACCTGCCTATGGACCACGACTATTTCACCAAGGAGTATGACAACTCCATAATTAAACTCAGGCGGCAGAAACCCAACCCCAAGTAGTCCAAATGCAAAAACAACCTCAGCAACCGTTTGTACCACAATCAGAAGCAAACAGCTTCATTAAATTGGTACGCAGGCAAGGGGTAAAGATGGCGTCATTGCAGCGGGCGTTAGATTACACAGTTTCACCTAGATGTCAACCGGCGATTGACTAATTATGGACGAACATCGAGGATATTCATTTCCAAATCTATGAAATGTTCGAGGACCCAACTCAAGACGGCTGCAACATCAGGCAATTCGTGGCCCTGGAGGAAAGAATTCGAGACAGTTTCAGCACAGGGGAGAGTGACTCGCATGCAATGCACTGTTCAGGCCCCTACAAAAGTCCATCAGTCTCATTGCCAAAGATAACAATCCCAAAATTAGATGCAAATTGTTTAAAATTGCAAGAGTTTTACGACTTGTTTACGCAACCTGTAATAAGTTAACCACTATCAAAAGTCCAGGTACCTGAAGACTGGCGTGGTGGGGGAAGCTGGAAACCTTATCAAACATTTTGCCTCGACAGAAGAAATCTTTGAGGCTCCCTGGTACGTGCTATTAGGGCGTTACAACAACAAACGCTTGCTCGTTAGTAAACTTATAGACAAGTTACTCAGTTCCGCAGGCTATGCAAAACATTAAGAAGCTGCATGACACCACAAAGGAGTGTCTTTTAGCGCTAAAAAATCTCAAAACAGACACTTCAACAGGGGATCAGCTGCTACTCCACCTGCTACTTAAAAAATTAGATCAGCCAACACGTTTGCGCTGCGAGCAATCGGTTATCAAAACCGCGTGAAGTGCAAACAATTCCAGAGAAGCACTTCCAATCCATGGATGCCATGGACATCAAAACTACCCTCCCTCAAACAAAGGTATGCACTTTAGTGACGGCAAATAACAACAACGGCGTTTGCAGCATGTGTAAACAAAGAAAGCTCCAATTGTTTTCCTGCAGAGAATTTCTCCAACAATCTCCATCAGCGAGCTATCATTTCATACAGAAGAAAAAGTTTTATCACAATTGCCACAAAGCTGGACATTTTTCCAAGAACAGTTTACTCAGAAGTTGCTTAAAATGCAACAAAAAACACAACACCTTGTTGCATTTCGTAGATACATGCAAAGACACATCAATATTATCAGCCACTCCCATAGAATCAAATGAGTTCAAAAATGCAAACCTGTTACGATCAAAGCAACAATTTCCAACGAAGAACCTACATCAACATCAAAACAATGAAGGACAAACACGCATGTGTTGCTCGGAACTGCCACTGTGAAAGTCAGGGCCAATGGAACAGAAGTTCAGTGCCGTGCAATCTTGGATTCAGGTTCACAAGTGAACTTTGTTTCGGAGAGAGTGGTTAAGCGACTGGGTATCTCAACGAAACCATCATCAATTTCTATCAACGGCATATGCTCAAGTAACACCAAAGTAAAACGTCGAATCAATATTGCGTTACAGTCACGCATCAGCAGTTTCACCACACGCCTAGAGGCAGCAGTGTTACCTCACATCATATCTGCTCAACCCTCAAAAGACCCCTCATTTAATTATACTGACAAGATTGACATACTATTGAGTGCCGAATTTTACAACCAGTTGATGGCAGTGGGGCAAATCAAATTATGCCCATTATGTAGGGAAAGATAGTTCCAAATACATCACGAGCGCAATATGTGGAATCTGCACCGATGATGATTTCACCTTGGAAGCTGCCTTTGCTACGGCATGGGAACTTGAGAAGGTTGCAGCTACAGGAAATAAATTATCTACGACTGAAAAACAGTGCGAAAATGGAAGGTTTATGCTCAAATTGCCATTTCACCACATCGTGGAGTCGTTGGGGGAATCTTATGGAATTGCCTATAATAGATGTTTTGCCTTGGAACGTCGATTGTCAAAATATCCTGAGACAAGAAGTCAATACCCCAGCGGGTTAGGGGGTCAGAATATTACCGCGGTAGGTATGCCTGTCGTAAGAGGCGACTAAAATACCAGATTCAAGGGGCTTTGTAGCGCAACCCTTCAGGTTGCCAGCGCAATATATAGCTTCTCCAAAACCAATTGTCAACCTCACCTATCCGAGGCGAATCCTGTTTGCCTAACAGACGAGGCTCTGGCGACCCCAAGCTCCTCATGGAACTTGGGGGTAGGGAGGGAGGGGATGGCCTGAAGGTTTAATGTGGCCACATAAATCGTTCACGAGATGGTCGGGCTAGCACCTAATGGTGCTGTGGTACCGGAGCGTGGCGGATCTGTATCTGGCAAAGGACCATTACATCGATAGCACTCCCCAAAGCCTTCGGGGAGCAACCTTATCGCTACAACAACAACAAGAAGTCAATACATAAAATTTATGGAGAAATATGAAAGGCTGGGCTATATGAAACAAGTTAATATTGATTCCATCAAGAAGCCTAGGTACTTCACTCCTCGCGAGGCCTGAAATCCGCACTACAAAATTACGAGTAGTATTTGACGCATGACGAAGTGCTTACAAAAAATTGCAAAAGAAAATATGTTACAATATCCGCTGAGGGCCCAGTTCCTACAGGACAACTTTTATGTGGACGACTGAATTGGTGGCTTAGACAACTTAAGGACAACAATTGAAATTCAACAACAATTAATACACATTTTAAGGAAACAGGGACTCAACCTAAAAAAGTGGTATTCGAACCATTCACAACTATGGCAAAATACTGGTGTTTTTTTTCAGCCAAATACATAAAAAAATGCTGTCTTTAGCTTTAACATTAAAGTGCGTATTTAGAATATGATATGAAAAATGTTACATTAAAACTCAAGCGCATGCGTCCGCTTTTCTTTACTATTTCATCTAAAACTTCATCAACGGTAACAATTTGATCACGGTGGATGCTAAATGATGCACAGCCATTCAATCGATTTTCACTCATCGTGTTTTTTAAATAGTTTTTAATCAGCCTAAGAGTTCGAGCGTACACAAGATTTTCAACAACATGTGAACATTGGGAAAAGCCACAGAATCGCATTCCTTTAATATTAATCATAGATAAATTGATAAAAAACCGAAGTACCTTCTTCAGGAATAAGTAGAATTCATGCTTTTTGAGCCTATGCATGATATCTAACGTATACGTATATGAAATTCAAAAGAATTTTTTTTTACATTTTAAAATGTGAAAGACACATTATTTTTTCATTTATCAAATAATTTGAATTTTATATTTTTGAAATTTAGTATTATGTAAATGTGGAGAATAAAATCAAAGCACGAGAATTACTATCTTTAATTCGGCAAACAAACAGAACCGTAAGCAATTTTATATGTATGTTTACATGTATCGATGAATGTAATCGCGGTTGAGGCAAACGATCAAACGCTCGAATTGATTATTTTCAGTGTTTTAAAAACTGTGTGAGCTGTCATGTTATTTGATTTTGCTTGTGATTCCGCTTTTGAGAAAAACAACAGTCTCAGTTCTAGCACAAGCAAAAAACGAAAAGCGAAAGAAATGAAATGCCGTTAACAGTCGCGCATTCGTATATTTAATTACTGATATTACTGCGGTTTCCTCAGTGCCCACAGTCGCTGTAAAATCAATGGTGTTGATTTTAATAGTCGCAAAAATTAACAGTCGCAAAAAGCAACAGTCGTGAAATATTAAAATCAGCGCTTTTTGCAAAATGCAAGCGATTGATATTTTGCGTTTTGTTATGATTTTTGTTTACTAGGACGAGGCGCTACAGCGTTGTACGTAATACGCTGTAAATATGTATGTACATACACGCATTTCCATTTCAAGTATATTAAAAAAATAGAATATATGAGATATTTCTGCATACATATGTACATATGTACAAGTGTGTATATTTTATTTTGAAACATTTTAAATTTAAAGTTAGGGAATTGACCCCCAGTGCTCAGTTACCAATCCTATATATGACCTCATTAACTGTTTTTTATTGACTTCAATTTTAATTTTCTGTTTGCGAATGGTTTTAACTAAACTTTTTGACGACTCCACTTCACTTTCGTTAAAATAAATTTTGTGCAAAATTTTTAAGCGCGCTTTTAAATTAGACGCTCCATTATTTTTAAGCTTCTTCTGGCATGTTGTACACGTAGCTAAACCCTTGTCTGTATTATTTTCGAAATACATCCAAACATTACTTCTAGTTGTCATCGCGAAATGAATAGCTTACCGCAACAAATCATACTAAATCTTTTAAACATGTTCTGTAGTAGCAATATTTACGACCAAACAAAAAAATACACCATTTTAAATACTGAGAACTAATGCAAAAACTAACTCCTGCAAGTGTGCGGATGTACATATGTATGCAGAAATATCTCATATATTCTATTTTTTAATATACTTTAAATGGAAATGCATGTATGTACAGCGTATTACGTACAACACCGTAGCGCCTCGGCTTAGTAAACACAAATCATAACCAAACGCATAATATCAGTCGCTTGCAGTTTGCAAAAGGCGTTGATTTTCATATTTCACGACTGCTGCTTTTTGCGACTGTTAACTTTTTCGACTGCTAAAATCAACACTATTGATTTTACACTGAGGAAAGCCGCAGTAATATCAATAATTAAATATATGAAGGCGCGACCGTTTACGGCATTTCATTTCTTTCTCTTTTCGCTTTTTGCTTGTGCTAGAACTGAGATTGTTGTTTTTTCTCAAAAGCGCAAGCACACGCAAGTGTTCGTATTAATAAGTCGACGAACAATAAAGTCTATGAAACTTGAAATTTTCGTGACTTTTACTATTCCGACTGCAGTTTTTTAAACACTGATTATAGTCACGCATGCAATAAGTTGGTTGATTTTAAATCAATGTCCATTATGTACGTTTAATCAAGTTGGATCATTGAACACGATCATGTTGCCGAATGTAATCGAAAGTTGTTGTGTTCGATTTTTGTAGGATTTCCACCGGAAATACTCAAAAACTGCAGCCTATGGTTTTATGGGTCCAAAGTACTGCTTGAGCATGAAGACAATTCGCCATCAAAATATTCCAAGGAAATGACAACAAGAGGCGAAACTATCAACATGGAAAGCAAGAAAGTGACTCCAGTTCAAGAAAGCGTGATTCAGAACATCCAAGATTACAAAGAGTTGTAGGCTACATGTTAAGGTTCATCAGCAGGACCAAAAAACGACGACAACAGTCGGGCATCCCTTTGACGGTGGATGAACTAAAAACGGCACTTATGGTTCGAACGAAGCCTTCCCGATACAGGGCCACCTCGGGAAGTATTGATGGCCTTACCACAGTAAGGGGCTCTGCTCTGGCGGACGGTTCTTTCCCCGTATATAATACTGGACCGCTGAGCCCGCCTTGTCGGGCAGGTGGTCGTTCGAACAAGATGAACGAATCATTACATGATTGTAATAAGGACGATGATAACAGGAGAACTGAGTCGCAAGCCAAGGACGAAAATTACGCATTAAGCGATGCGTCGCACTCGGGGAGCGAGAGTAGTGCTGATTCAATGAACTCCGTGTTGGAGAAGCACACAAATGAAAACGGAGTAGAAGGGTAGGGAGCAGAGGAAGTAAAAGAGCTCTCTCGTAGTACCATGCAGCACTAAGAATTGTGCAACGCTTGAGATCAGTGATCAGTGGTAGACCCAACAGAAATGGAGATCGAGCGCTTGGAATGGGCCCACGAGGCGGTAGAATTATGTCGAAGGCAGTTCAAACTGCAACCGGTACGAGGAGGAAGAAGCGTGTAATGGCAGAATGAAGAGGCAACATTCAACGGTAGGTGACAAGCCAGCTTTCAAGAGGCAGAAAGGACCCAGTCATAAAGCCGCGAGACAGAGCAGACAAGTAGACCCAAAGCTGTAAGACAGATGCGGCCAATAGCGAGGTAGCAACTACCTCGAAAGCTGCGAGTCTGAGAGAAGTTCCAACTACGGAAGTAGGAGATAAGCCAAAGGGAGATAACGCTAAGACTCCGGCTTTTTCGGAGGTGCTAAAGATAGTTAACGCTAAGACTCCTGCTTTCTCGGAGGTGCCAAAGGGAGATAACACTAAAACTCCGGCTTTTCCCGAGAAGATGAGTGATGTGGCAAAGCAGTCACTGACTGTGGCGCTGATTGATCGTATCAGTCCTTTGTTTCAGGGGGATGGTATAATGATAGCGTGCGACAACATCGCGAGCTTGCGGTGGCTGAAGGAAGTGTTCCAAACCTCCAAAGGCAAGGCACGAACGCGCGGTTTGTAGTTAAGTTATGGGTACCAATGCGTGATGAAGTCGGAGGATACACTGCGACTTCTGCAGAATCCGAACATACCGACACAGGATTGGAAGGTACTTACTGTATCTCGGCCTAACGAGGACGGTCAGTTCTACATCTTCCAAATAAACAAGCAGGCGGAGGATATTTTGTACACGCAATTTAGCAAAATGTCCTTTGGCACTGGCAAAATTTACACGAGGCTCAGGAAAGAAGTCCCGAGAATAAAAATCCTAACACGCTAGATGTGGGAGAAGTCGAAAAGGACCTCAAAAGCCTAAGGGCAAAAAGACAGGTCGAGGTCCCCGACGTCACCACGAAGGTGTTAGAAGAGGACCAACCGCCAAATGGTGCTGTGACTCGCACAGAGGAACACCCGGCAAAACAGTTACGAGAGGCTAAAGGGGGCTTCGAATACTATAAACCAAAAGGGCAAAGGGAGGACGACGACATCACGACGAAGGTGCTGGAGGGGGACAAACAGCCCAATGGTGCTGCGAGTCCTACAGATAAACCCCCAACACAGTAAAGTGTCTTCGAGCGAATTCCTCCTAACCCTTGTGGAGGGTTCGTTTGACGTGGCGCTGAACCAGGAGCCGTGGCTCTCATCGGGAGGAAAGGTTTCTGGACTTGTCGCGCGAATTTCTTCGTAGTTGCGGCAAGCGGATTTTTTAAAAAATGCCAAAGGCAACGGCTTAAATAAAATAACAACCGAGAACTAGACTTTAACTCGAGAGACATCAAAACCAAACTGAATTCTTTTCTTTATTCCAAATTAAAGGAAAGCGTAAATGTACAATGGTTAAAATGCTTACTACTAATTAGCCTGAATTGTTTATTTAAAACAATGGTGAAAATGCTTACTACTAATTAACCGGAATTGTTTACTTAAATTTTGCAATGACTATAATTTTTAATTGGGCCGGAAGTTACTTTTATTTACTTTGTTATGCTTGATATGAATTTGTCGATATCGTCTTGTGCTGAGTCTGCACTTACATAAGTTGATGATTTATTGGTAATTGGGGGGTTATTGGCATTATACATAACTACTCCCCCTTTTAGATTAGGCTTCTCCTGAATTCTACTATTTAGTTTTAATATTACTCGTTTATGCTTAATCATTGAAATTACGAAAATTGATATTATTAAAGAAGTTATTACTGCAATACATACGTATGAAATTTTACTATGGTAATATAAGTTTACAATACTACTCAAATTTGATTTATTTATTTTTATTACATCGCTTAGCTTAATTTTTTGTGTAAAGTTATGTCTTTTTTCATATTGATAGTAAACAATTTTTTCTTCGAATATTTCTTCTGAATTAGAGAAATAGTAGTCATTAATTTTAATTGAACAATTTCTGTATTGTATTAGATTATTTTTGTTAAGTATAACTTCATTTTTTGAGCATGTTTGATTAATTAACAAATTTTGTGCATTTTTAACAAGAATTGTATCTAAATCTATTTCTATTATTTCTAGCTCTTTATTTTTAGAGAATTGACAGTTTGAGGTTAATGTACAATGTGAGCTTGTTTTCATTTTTTTCAATTGCTTATTTTCTTCAAATTTAAAAATTTGATTATCGTATTTAAAAATTTTTTCAATTTCACTATCTATTTCGTTATAATCTTTGTTAGGTATTGGTATGAGATATCTAATTTTAACATTTACAAAAGTAATGGGAATTTTTATACTAAGAACTAAATATGTGTTATTGAAATATGCTGTTCCGGATTGTAAATATTTTAATTTATTGTAATCAATGTCATATCTAACTATCTCATCGCTTGTTAATATGCTGGGATGCATAATATTATATTTGGATGCTACTACGCTGCCTAGTATTTGTTCGATTCTAGCCTTTAACAATTGTATCTTTGTTAATTGTTCTAAATATAAACTTCGCTCATATTCCTCATCCATAATTTTTTGTATGGTATGAAATTCTTTTTCTAATATTATCCTGTCGCTATTAATAACATTATTTAGCTGTTCTAATGCTATTTCGAAATAATTATTTACTTCTACCTGTTTATTGATTTTTTCTCCTGTCTGTAATACTATGTTCAAACAGAAAAATAAATTGAGGAAATTTCGATTTGAATTGAGTGCTGTTCATACAACTCTATTTAGCTTACACAATAGTAATTTGATAGCTGGTTGGCTCATCTCTACAGCAAGAGCATACCTTTGTTTAGACTATCAAAATGTGCGTGTTGGTATTAGGCGAATGAAATGGAATGAAAACATAAAACTTTGAAATTTTTGTGTGTTGTAAGAAAATGTGTTCAATGTTTTGGTTTCATTTTGAGTTTGCCATCTTCTTTTGACAATCCCTACTCCAGTGAAATGAAAGACATAAAATCAGCTGATGAGATGAGCCAACCATATAGTTCAGCCATGCGTAAGTGACGTTTAAATATACTCAATAAACACACTTTACAATGTTGCATTTGTAGTTTGAAACAATTTATTACGCAATTTTTTTTAAATTGGCAATTTGTTATTACAATTTATTATATGACAAATTGCGTAATAAATTGCCCAAATAGTATAAATTGCCAATTTGGTGTTTGTTTGAACCTAGTATAAGAGATTCTATTGTATTATCAATAACAGT
Organism: Eurosta solidaginis; assembly: GCF_040869045.1. NCBI lineage: Eukaryota > Metazoa > Arthropoda > Insecta > Diptera > Tephritidae > Eurosta > Eurosta solidaginis. Next base: position 99,999,385 of record NC_090320.1, on the reverse strand, counting down.
ATCATCATTATCTGAAAATTTAAGCGGTCTTTTAATATTGCATGGGTGTATGCCTTCTAAGTTCTTCTTTCTATATTTTGGCTGCTCCTTATGCCTCTTTGCCTCGGTATAAACCTCCCTTTTTTTATTTTTTTTTTTTATAACTCTTTTTTTATTTTGCTCCATATTTTCTTAAATTTTGTTTACTAACTTTTCCACTTTGTAACTTCTAACAGCTCTTTGCATTATTTGTTTGATTGGCACATTTTTATTTGAAGAATATATAACTCTAAAAATTTTCCGCGATCGAGTTATGCATTCTTTCTATATCTGCATTACCTGTATGACTGTTTGGTTTGGTTAGATGAATTTGGACTCCTTTTTGGTCTAAAAATTCTTTAAGATGTGTTGTCCTGAATTCATTATCCGCAATTATTTTGTTTGGTTTTCCTATTTTCGAAAAATGGTTTTCTAATTGTTCGATTATCGATATGTGGTTTCTGTCATTCAGGGAATACGCTGCCCCAAATTTAGAGAACTTGTCTATTACCTTAAAAAATGAAACCTTTTCATAACGTATGTATCTATGTGTATTATTTTATTTATGTCCGATGGTGTCTCGGTGTAATGAAATTAGTTTTTAATAGGACACCGGTCATATTTTACTCCTTTACATATATCGCATGGATTGATTACCATTTCCACTAATTCCATTAGCTTTGGGTAATAGATTTTAATTCTTATTTTATTGTATGTTTCCCCTATGCCCGAATGCATGCTTTCCCTTACATGGTAAAGAGAAATTTGTTTTATTGCCTCGACTTCGGTTTCTATGTCTTGTGCCCTTATTGTACATTTTGTAAATTTTAACTGCCTATTACTAGAAAACAATTCTCTCCATTTTTGTTGAACTATGTTATAACTTGAGTCTGATAGCTCTGAGAATATACCTACATTGCCTTTTGTAATGTATTTCCGAAATATTTCGCCCATTACATCAAAATCACTTTCTGCTATGAAAACTATTGTTTTCCATGCAAAAATTTTGCTTCTTCAACTTTATTTTTAGTCAAAATTATTTGCATTTTATACTTATTTACAATTTCTTCCTTAATAAAGAAATGGTCCTGCAAATTTTCTTCTGCTGAGTGCATTGTTGCTAACGTTTCATTATCTTCTATGTTATTTGCTTCATATTGGCTTGACTGTAAATCAAAATCCAATCCACTACTTTCGTTTACATCTTTATCTACTTTTTCCTCTTCCGCATCATCTGCACTATTTTCCAATCTACTCAGAAAATCTGCTACCTGGTTTTCCTTTCCTTTCAAATATTCTATATTGAAATCATATTCTCCTAGTTTGAGAAGCCATCTCTGATGTCTAGGTGACATGCCCATACCTTTGTATTTGGTGTGAAGGAATTTAATTGGTTGGTGATCTGTAAAAATTTTAAACTTTTTTCCGTAGAGATAAGGTCTCAAATAGTTTACGCTCCAGAGAATAGCTAAGAATTCTTTATCTGTAGCAGAATATTTTTGTTCTCATTGTTATTCAGTGTTCTAGATATGAAGTACACAGGGTGTCCTTCTTGTGATAGGACAGCACCAATTGCATAATTCGATGCGTCAGTTGTTAGTGTGAATGGCTTGTCAAAATTAGGATACCTTAAAACTGGATGCATACTTATTAATGTTTTTAATTTTTCAAATGCTTCTATGTAGGTTGAATCCTTTGAGTTAATTTTAACATTCTTTTTTAAATATTTTGTTATAGGCTGAGCTATCTTCGCGTAGCCTTTATGAACTTGCGGTAATAACCTGTAATGCCTAAAAAACTTTTTATTTGTTTTTCTGTTCTAGGCAATTTTAATGATTCTTTCACTTTAATTTTATCGGGGTTGTTTTTAATCCTTCCTCTGTTAAGATATGACCCAAGAACTCTGTCTCCTCCTTCATAAAGTTACATTTATCGATTTGGATCTTTAAATTTGCTTTTTCTAACACTTTGAATATTTCTATTATTGTTTTTACGTGCTCTTGAAGGGATGTACTAAATACTAAAATATCGTCAAGATACACTACACATATTTTATTAATAAAGTCCCGTAATGTTTCATTCATTAACCGGTGAAATGTAGCCGGTGCATTTTTTAGTCCGAATGGTATTCTTATAAAATGCCGTCTTTTCCCTATCCTGTTCTCTAATTAGAATTTGGTGATACCCTTTGGCTATATCAAGTGTTGTAAAGTTTTGAGCTTTTCCTAGCTTATCCAAAATAGAGTCTATATTTGGTAAGGGGTATTTATCGTCTATTGTCACCTCATTCAATTTTCTGTAGTCTATAACTATACTGTATTTTATTTCTCCAGAATTATCCTTTTTTTTTGGGTACAACAATTAATGGGCTAGAATATCGTGAGCTACTTTTTCTTATAATTCCTTGTTCTTCCATTTCTTTTATTTGTTTCCTCACCTCTGCCTCATGTTGTGGGGGATATCGATATAATTTGCTGTTAATCTGTCCGTCTGTCGTCGTCCTAATTTCATGTACAACCTTCGTCCTGCTTGTTAGTTGGTCACCTCCTTTAAAGAATAAGTTTTTAAAGCTTTTTATTATTTTTTCAACCTCCTCTTATTCTTCCTTGTTTAAGTGGTCAACTCTTATTCTGCTCCAGTCAAACTTTTTTGCTTCTAACGTATGAATTTCAAGATTTTCATACGGGTTACTTTCAAAATAAGTGGTTTTTTCATTAAGTGTTATACATCCATCCACTAAATTGATTGTTGTGTTAAAACAATTGAGTAGATCGATGCCTATTATAAAATTATATTTTCTGCCTTTTAATGGAGTTACTTTCCACTTAACTCTTGCATAATTCGGAAGATTAAATTCCGTTGGCGGCCACCGTGGTGTGATGGTAGCGTGCTCCGCCTATCACACCGTATGCCCTGGGTTCAACTCCCGGGCAAAGCAACATCAAAATTTTAGAAATAAGATTTTTCAATTAGAAGAAAATTTTTCTAAGCGGGGTCGCCCCTCGGCAGTGTCTGGCAAGCGCTCCGATTGTATTTCTGCCATGAAAAGCTCTCAGTGAAAACTCATCTGCCTTGCAGATGCCGTTCGGAGTCGGCATAAAACATGTAGGTCCCGTCCGGCCAATTTGTAGGGAAGAATCAAGAGGAGCACGACGCAAATTGGAAGAGAAGCTCGGCCTTAGATCTCTTCGGAGGTTATCGCGCCTAACATTTTTTTTTATTTTTTTAAATTCCGTTGGGGCTTCCGTAAATACTTCATATTTAATTATATCATTTTTGTTATTGTACTAAATGCGATTGGATCCTTCAGCAAAATTTTTTTGTAATCGTTTATATCACTATCGATTAAACTTATACTTGCTCCAGTATCAATCAGAGCAAAATATTTCTTGTTCCGCAATGTAAGCGTTATGGTGGGAAGACAGTCCGAGCTGGTCCCTCGAAAAAATTTGCTCCTCTTCATCTGGATTTTCATTAAATTGGGTCCTATAATATTCACAATTATTTAAATCTTCTTTTCTTTCTTCTTGGTTTGCCCGAATTTTTTCTAAATTATCAATCTCCATCGGTTCCGCTCGGTCTTGCCTAGGTTGATTACCGCGATTTTGACCGGAATTTGGCCTAGGGTTTCCTACCTTTGGGTACCTCTGAAGTTGATCTGAACTACTTCTGTAGTTATTATTTTGGTAATAATTTTGAGGACTCTCGCAATGGCGTTGCCAGATGTGTCGCTATGTATTAAATTGGGGAATTTTTTCACTCCAATGGTCTATCAAGAACCATCCAATCATACCTTGATATATCACGCTCGGAGCTCAATGTAATATCCAGAACATTGCTGGATGTTGGACCAATGTATGTAGGGACATTTCCCCTGTTGGCTATCTGCAAATTGGTTTGCAGGATGTAACAAAATAGAGATTCGCCTCTCTCTTTCGTATCTACTCCTCCACACGCATTGTGGTGCGCATTTGCATCTGGGCCTATGACCAACCGCCCTTTGCGCCCTTCTTCCTGTACTAGCCTTTTTCACTCCATCGGTGGAACCTCCGCATCATGGGCCATGTAGGAGGACTTCAGGATAAATGCCTGCTTATTCTTTTGCTCAATGGCCACCACTACGAGGTCTTCAGCAGTGTAATTAGGCAGCATATATGAATGCAGCTGCTTCCTTACCATTATTACAGCTCGCACCCGTCCTTCCGTTTGCGCGTAATAAACGCCAAACTCGCGGGAGTTATGTATAATGCCAATAACCCCCCAATTACCAATAAATCGTCAACTTATGTAAGTGCAGACTCAGCACAAGACGATGTCGACAAATTCATATTAAGCATAACAAAATAAATAAAAGTAACTTCCGGCCCAATTCAAAATTATAGTCATTGCAAAATTTAAGTAAACAATTCCGGTTAATTAGTAGTAAGCATTTTCACCATTGTTTTAAATAAACAATTCAGGCTAATTAGTAGTAAGCATTTTAACCATTGTACATTTACGTTTTCTTTTAATTTGGAATAAAGAGAAGAATTCAGTTTGGTTTTGAAGTCTCTCGAGTTAAAGTCTAGTTCTCGGTTGTTATTTTATTTAAGCCGTTGCCTTTCGCATTTTTTAAAAAAATCCGCTTGCCGCAACTGCGACGAAATTGGCGCAGTCGGTAATCTTTTATATATATATAAAAGGATCGTGATACGAACAACTAAAAAGTGGCAGTGCAGTTACATACAGTAGTATAGTGACCACCCACAAAAAAAAATTTTCCGCGATCGAGTTATGCATTCTTTCTATATCTGCATTACCTGTATGACTGTTTGGTTTGGTTAGATGAATTTGGACTCCTTCTTGGTCTAAAAATTCTTTAAGATGTGTTGTCCTGAATTCATTATCCGCAATTATTTTGTTTGGTTTTCCTATTTTCGAAAAATGGTTTTCTAATTGTTCGATTATCGATATGTGGTTTCTGTCATTCAGGGAATACGCTGCCCCAAATTTAGAGAACTTGTCTATTACCTTAAAAAATGAAACCTTTTCATAACGTATGTATCTATGTGTATTATTTTATTTATGTCCGATGGTGTCTCGGTGTAATGAAATTGGTTTTTAATAGGACACCGGTCATATTTTACTCCTTTACATATATCGCATGGATTGATTACCATTTGCACTAATTCCATTAGCTTTGGGTAATAGATTTTAATTCTTATTTTATTGTATGTTTCCCCTATGCCCGAATGCATGCTTTCCCTTACATGGTAAAGAGAAATTTGTTTTATTGCCTCGACTTCGGTTTCTATGTCTTGTGCCCTTATTGTACATTTTGTAAATTTTAACTGCCTATTACTAGAAAACAATTCTCTCCATTTTTGTTGAACTATGTTATAACTTGAGTCTGATAGCTCTGAGAATATACCTACATTGCCTTTTGTAATGTATTTCCGAAATATTTCGCCCATTACATCAAAATCACTTTCTGCTATGAAAATTATTGTTTTCCATGCAAAAATTTTGCTTCTTCAACTTTATTTTTTGTCAAAATTATTTGCATTTTATACTTATTTACAATTTCTTCCTTAATAAAGAAATGGTCCTGCAAATTTTCTTCTGCTGAGTGCATTGTTGCTAACGTTTCATTATCTTCTATGTTATTTGCTTCATATTGGCTTGACTGTAAATCAAAATCCAATCCACTACTTTCGTTTACATCTTTATCTACTTTTTCCTCTTCCGCATCATCTGCACTATTTTCCAATCTACTCAGAAAATCTGCTACCTGGTTTTCCTTTCCTTTCAAATATTCTATATTGAAATCATATTCTCCTAGTTTGAGAAGCCATCTCTGATGCCTAGGTGACATGCCCCTACCTTTGTATTTGGTGTGAAGGAATTTAATTGGTTGGTGATCTGTAAAAATTTTAAACTTTTTTCCGTAGAGATAAGGTCTCAAATAGTTTACGCTCCAGAGAATAGCTAAGAATTCTTTATCTGTAGCAGAATATTTTTGTTCTCATTGTTATTCAGTGTTCTAGATATGAAGTACACAGGGTGTCCTGCTTGTGATAGGACAGCACCAATTGCATAATTCGATGCGTTAGTTGTTAGTGTGAACGGCTTGTCAAAATTAGGATACCTTAAAACTGGATGCATACTTATTAATGTTTTTAATTTTTCAAATGCTTCTATGTAGGTTGAATCCTTTGAGTTAATTTTAACATTCTTTTTTAAATATTTTGTTATAGGCTGAGCTATCTTCGCGTAGCCTTTATGAACTTGCGGTAATAACGTGTAATGCCTAAAAAACTTTTTATTTGTTTTTCTGTTCTAGGCAATTTTAATGATTCTTTCACTTTAATTTTATCGGGGTTGTTTTTAATCCTTCCTCTGTTAAGATATGACCCAAGAACTCTGTCTCCTCCTTCATAAAGTTACATTTATCGATTTGGATCTTTAAATTTGCTTTTTCTAACACTTTGAATATTTCTATTATTGTTTTTACGTGCTCTTGAAGGGATGTACTAAATACTAAAATATCGTCAAGATACACTACACATATTTTATTAATAAAGTCCCGTAATGTTTCATTCATTAACCGGTGAAATGTAGCCGGTGCATTTTTTAGTCCGAATGGTATTCTTATAAAATGCCGTCTTTTCCCTATCCTGTTCTCTAATTAGAATTTGGTGATACCCTTTGGCTATATCAAGTGTTGTAAAGTTTTGAGCTTTTCCTAGCTTATCCAAAATAGAGTCTATATTTGGTAAGGGGTATTTATCGTCTATTGTCACCTCATTCAATTTTCTGTAGTCTATAACTATACTGTATTTTATTTCTCCAGAATTATCCTTTTTTTTGGGTACAACAATTAATAGGCTAGAATATCGTGAGCTACTTTTTCTTATAATTCCTTGTTCTTCCATTTCTTTTATTTGTTTCCTCACCTCTGCCTCATGTTGTGGGGGATATCGATATAATTTGCTGTTAATCTGTCCGTCTGTCGTCGTCCTAATTTCATGTACAACCTTCGTCGTGCTTGTTAGTTGGTCACCTCCTTTTAAGAATAAGTTTTTAAAGCTTTTTATTATTTTTTCAACCTCCTCTTATTCTTCCTTGTTTAAGTGGTCAACTCTTATTCTGCTCCAGTCAAACTTTTTTGCTTCTAACGTATGAATTTCAAGATTTTCATACGGGTTACTTTCAAAATAAGTGGTTTTTTCATTAAGTGTTATACATCCATCCACTAAATTGATTGTTGTGTTAAAACAATTGAGTAGATCGATGCCTATTATAAAATTATATTTTCTGCCTTTTAATGGAGTTACTTTCCACTTAACTCTTGCATAATTCGGAAGATTAAATTCCGTTGGCGGCCACCGTGGTGTGATGAAAGCGTGCTCCGCCTATCACACCGTATGCCCTGGGTTCAACTCCCGGGCAAAGCAACATCAAAATTTTAGAAATAAGATTTTTCAATTAGAAGAAAATTTTTCTAAGCGGGGTCGCCCCTCGGCAGTGTCTGGCAAGCGCTCCGATTGTATTTCTGCCATGAAAAGCTCTCAGTGAAAACTCATCTGCCTTGCAGATGCCGTTCGGAGTCGGCATAAAACATGTAGGTCCCGTCCGGCCAATTTGTAGGGAAGAATCAAGAGGAGCACGACGCAAATTGGAAGAGAAGCTCGGCCTTAGATCTCTTCGGAGGTTATCGTGCCTTACATTTTTTTTTATTTTTTTAAATTCCGTTGGGGCTTCCGTAAATACTTCATATTTAATTATATCATTTTTGTTATTGTACTAAATGCGATTGGATCCTTCAGCAAAATTTTTTTGTAATCGTTTATATCACTATCGATTAAACTTATACTTGCTCCAGTATCAATCAGAGCAAAATATTTCTTGTTCCGCAATGTAAGCGTTATGGTGGGAAGACAGTCCGAGCTGGTCCCTCGAAAAAATTTGCTCCTCTTCATCTGGATTTTCATTAAATTGGGTCCTATAATATTCACAATTATTTAAATCTTCTTTTCTTTCTTCTTGGTTTGCCCGAATTTTTTCTAAATTATCAATCTCCATCGGTTCCGCTCGGTCTTGCCTAGGTTGATTACCGCGATTTTGACCGGAATTTGGCCTAGGGTTTCCTACCTTTGGGTACCTCTGAAGTTGATCTGAACTACTTCTGTAGTTATTATTTTGGTAATAATTTTGAGGACTCTGCCTCCTTTGTAATGACACATTTTCCCTATTTTGGTATGACCCTTGCTGATTTTGTCTTACTTGTGCTGAGTTTCCTTGATTATTTCTAAAATTACCAGAGCTTCTCTCGCCTTGGCCTGTGGTTTTATTTGGAACTTGTGGCGTTTGGTTATAGTTTTTCTTCGGCCACTCTCTATACCTTTCTTCCCTTCTATATATTTTTCTATATTCGGGTCGGATACACGGCCTAATTCCCTACATTCATATATTTTGTCTAGCAACGTGCCCTGTGTCATCTCCTTGGCTGTGTTTACTAGGAGACTATCTATGTTAGTGAGATATATTCCCTGTCCTCCCCTATAGTATACTATAAGCTAATCGGCTTTATACTTATTATTGCCAGTTCACTTACCGAGATCACCTTAAGGGCTGTAATCCGTTTATATATCTCGTGAGGCTCCGTGTCGGGCTTGAATCTCAACTTCTTTTATCAGTTGCCAGTCGTCTGGGCGAGGGATATTTATTACTACGTTTTTCGCTTCGCCCTGTATGGTCCGGTAGAAGACCATCCTCGTCGCCTTCTTCTTCTCGTTTTCGTTGTCTATTGTTAACAGCAGGTATTCTGTTCTCGAGAAAAAAGAGTTTACCGATACATCGCCTCGCCCGGTGAAAATTGGTATCTGGGCGATGTTCTTCGACACCCGGTCCGTCCTCGTATGGTCCGCTCTGTGTTGCAGCTCCAGGTATGCTGCCCTCAGCGCCTCTAACTGTTGTTCCCGTCTGGCCAGTTCCTCGACCAGATCTACTGGTGCCATTTGAGCCTGATTTTCCGTCATATTCCTTCGTTCGTCGTATTCTCTTTGTCTTCCTGAAGCCAATTTGTTGCCGTTTTGCTGCTGATTTGTGGGTGGTGGCTATATATATTATATGCGCACTACACTACCACTTTTTCTTGTTTCTTCTTATTGGTGGTGGCTATATGTTGATATGCCACTACACTACCACTTTTTGTAAATTTTTTTTTTTTTTTGCTATTTAGCTGTGGGTGGTGGCTATATTTACTTATATGCACACTACACTACCACTTTTTTAGTTGTGTTCTTTTGTGGGTGGTCACTATACGACTGTATGTCACTACACTGCCACTTTTTTTTTTTTTTTGTGTTCTTTTGTGGGTGGTCACTATACTACTGTATGTAACTGCACTGCCACTTTTTAGTTGTTCGTATCACGATCCTTTTATATATATATAAAAGATTACCGACTGCGCCAATTTCGTCGCAGTTGCGGCAAGCGGATTTTTTTAAAAAATGCGAAAGGCAACGGCTTAAATAAAATAACAACCGAGAACTAGACTTTAACTCGAGAGACTTCAAAACCAAACTGAATTCTTCTCTTTATTCCAAATTAAAAGAAAACGTAAATGTACAATGGTTAAAATGCTTACTACTAATTAGCCTGAATTGTTTATTTAAAACAATGGTGAAAATGCTTACTACTAATTAACCGGAATTGTTTACTTAAATTTTGCAATGACTATAATTTTGAATTGGGCCGGAAGTTACTTTTATTTATTTTGTTATGCTTAATATGAATTTGTCGACATCGTCTTGTGTTGAGTCTGCACTTACATAAGTTGACGATTTATTGGTAATTGGGGGGTTATTGGCATTATACATAACTCCCGCGAGTTTGGCGTTTATTACGCGCAAACGGAAGGACGGGTGCGAGCTGTAATAATGGTAAGGAAGCAGCTGCATTCATATATGCTGCCTAATTACACTGCTGAAGACCTCGTAGTGGTGGCCATTGAGCAAAAGAATAAGCAGGCATTTATCCTGAAGTCCTCCTACATGGCCCATGATGCGGAGGTTCCACCGATGGAGTGAAAAAGGCTAGTACAGGAAGAAGGGCGCAAAGGGCGGTTGGTCATAGGCCCAGATGCAAATGCGCACCACAATGCGTGTGGAGGAGTAGATACGAAAGAGAGAGGCGAATCTCTATTTTGTTACATCCTGCAAACCAATTTGCAGATAGCCAACAGGGGAAATGTCCCTACATACATTGGTCCAACATCCAGCAATGTTCTGGATATTACATTGAGCTCCGAGCGTGATATATCAAGGTATGATTGGATGGTTCTTGATAGACCATTGGAGTGATAAAATTCCCCAATTTAATACATAGCGACACATCTGGCAACGCCATTGCTGACAATGCAAGATATGTCATTGTGAATGGTGCACTCTGTAAGAAAGAGTAAGAAACATGTTCAATGATATTATAATAAGTAGTCAGCTATTGCAATACAATGTGTAAGACAGTATGCAACTTAGATCTGTAAAATAAAATATAAAAATGACGAGTGGCAATCGTGCCACCGGCATTCAAATTTTGTCCGGCTTCGGCAGTGTCCACAAATTAGTGAATAAAAGAAATTAAAAACTAAATAGTGAGTTTTTCTCTAAAACTTTATTAACAACAACAATTGTCTTGATGTTCTGGCGGCGAAGGCCCCCTCGCGTAATATAAATACCGATACCATAAAATGGCAACAATTTGGAGGCCGCGACCTCCCAAAACCACAGCGGAGTTTAGTGAAGGAAGCGCCACATGGCGTAGCAACGAAGGAAGATTGGAAGGTATGTAACATGGCGACCATGAGGCTGGCGCCCGGTCATTTCAATTTCGGCGAGTGGTGAGAAGAGTGGTGTTTAAAAAGTGGCAGTCGGTGATAGGAATTTTTGGAAAAAATTAATATTGTATAATAAACTAAAACTAAAACTACGACCAATTAAAACAGAAATAATATAAAATCGGTTAAATAATACAATTACAAATAAATAAAACAGAAGTAATACAGAGCTAATTTCAGAAAATAAAGTTTTCGATTAAAATCAAACGTTTAAAGGAAACAGAAATAATACAAAGGAAAAATCGTTTTAATTAATAAAATAACCTAAAGAAAAAATACAAATAAATTATTCGGAGTTAATACGAAATTTAATACCTTAATAAAGGGGACATTTTTAACAAATCAACTAATTCTTCGACTAATTCAACAGAAATAATATAAAAATCTTTTAAATAACATAATGTACTAAAAATTGCAACTAAATAATACAGAGGTAATACGAAAATAAATATCCAATTGGAGGAAAGACAATTTTTAATAGAAATACAACTAATACAAGAACTAAATTCAACAGAGATAAAACAAAATCTTTAAATTAATAAAACCAACTAAAAACTACAATAAATATAACGGAGATAATATAAAAGCAAAAAGGAGGAAAATTTTTATAAAACACAGCGCTTTTAAGTAACGGCATATAACCCACGCTACTATAAAACTGTAAAACATCGCCATTTTTAAACACCATCACCACCGCCAGCAGCAACATCAGCAGCAGCAACAACACCGGCAGCGACTTCGGCAGCAGTAGCATTAGCGACATCAGCGGCAGCCATCATTTTAGCAGCAGCGAAGCAGTACAATAAGCATATTATATATATATATGTATTTAACATTTTTTAACATTTTTTCTTTAACCATATATATGTATGTATATTACAAATTAAATTTTTTTATTAAATTCGGTGCCTTCGCATTTCAATTAAAATAATTTCGCATTTCATATAAATTTTGGATTTTGATATAACGGTGGTTTGTGTAAACTCAATTGAATTTTTTTATAAACAGTGGTTTGTTAAAAACCAATTAATTTTTTTTTGATATATGCGGTGGTTCCGTTAAAAACCAATTAACTTTTTAATACATGCGCTGGTTCCGTGATAAACCAAATAAGATTCTTTTAATACATGCGGTGGTTCCGTAAAGAACCAAATAAGAGTTTTTTCATACATGCGGTGATTCCGTGAAAACCCAAATAAGATTTTTTGATATATGCGGTGGTTCCGTGAAAAACCAAATTTTGTTGAATAAAGCGGTGCGTCCGTGACTCCACATTTTTGAGATTTTTACCAATTCATACTTATATACTTTTGTGACATTTTAAATTCAATTACTTTTTGCAGAGTTTTCATACAAGTATACTGCAGTTTCAATTAATTCTTCTAATAAATTGTTAAATATTTCTTTAGCGACTATTCACCTGTAAATCAGTTCCCTTTTTACAACATTTTTTTTCTTTTCCCTCAACACTTCAGCTTCAAATATAATTTCAAAATTCAAACAAGTGCTTCATTAAATTCAAATGTACAACCTTAGAAATGGTAAGCAAGTGCAAAAAACTTCAGATTCAGAATCCGATTCCGATAAATCAGCCTCAAGCTACGAAAGTTTAACTTCGTCTTCGACCGAAAAAGTCACCAAACCGGAAAATAAATTATCGTTGTCAGCAGATTTCCCAGGCTTCGAAGATTCTTCCAGTAAAAATTTAAAATCTAATTTAGTTTCAAATCTTAACGATTCAAATAGTGAAATATTAACTTCAACTTCTTCTACTTTAAAATGAGATCTTAACGACCCAAATAATACAAACTTAGTTACCCCTTCTTCTAACGTAAACCCAGATCTTGACGATCCAAATAGTACAAACGTGGCCTCACCTTCTTCCAATTCAGCTTCAGATCTTAACAATCAAATCATGGCAACACTTGAGGAAAAGAAAATTTTCATTAACACATGGGCTAGTTCTATTAGAGAGAACTACAGTGGTGCTCCCCTAGCACTTGATTCTTTTATAGACAAAATTGAATTACTTGAACAGTTCGCTACTGCAGATTTAGCTAATACATTCATAGCGTTCTTAAAATCAAAACTTGACGGTAAAGCCCATGAAGCAATACCAAGACAAGTAACTTCAGTTAATGAAATTAAAGTAGCTCTACGTAGTAGGATGAAGCCAGACAACTCGAAAGTTGTTGCAGGAAAAATTGCAGCGTTGCACGCTAATAACAACAATTATACAGATTTTGCCAAAAAAAGTTGAAGATTTAGCTGACTCACTTGAGCGGTCTCTTATTATTGAAGGGATCACTCAAGCGAAAGCTCATGAAATGGCAGTCGAACAAACTGTTAACGTGTGTCGGTTAAATGCAAAATCCAATTTAGTCAAAACCACTTTAGCCTCAACGGCATTTACTGATCCGAAAGACGTAGTAGCGAAATTAATTGTAGAACAAAATAACGAAGTAACAGAGCCTCAGTTTTAGCTTTTCGATCACGTAGTAACAATACATTCAGAAATTCAAGTGGTAGTTATCGAGTTTTTTACCCAAATCGCAGCTATACTGGTTATAGAAATAATAGCTCATTTTCATACAACGGCAACCGTAACGGCAGCAGTAATCAAAGATATAGGAATTATAACGGAAATAGATACCAAACTAGCAGCAATAGTAATACACGTTCAAATACAAACACTAATTCAAACAATAGTAACAATAGAAGTAACAACCCAAGATCATCCAACGGTAGAGGTAGAAATGCAAACGTTCGCGCTTTAAACCCGAGTGCCCCTCAGAAGCGAACACTGGAGGAGGACGAACTAGCCGAGTAATCGAATTTCCCTCACCAATAGGCATCTTTTGTTTAAACCTAAATTATTCAGATTTCATAGAATTACAACTTAGCGAGTCACAAAAATTTTGTTCTTTCTAGTAGACAGTCAAGCAGACATTTCTTTAATAAAAATATCGTGTATAGACAGTAACATTTCCGTAAATACAAACGACATTATTAACATTACCAGTGTCACTTCTAATTCAGTTTCTACTTTAGGTAAAATTACAGCAAATTTTAATTTTTCAAACTTTTCTATTAAACATACTTTACATGTAGTAAATGAAAACTTTAATATTCCATCAGATGGGATACTGGGTAAAGATTTTCTGAAAATTAACAAATGCGTTATTAATTATGAAAGAAATAGTATTTCCTTTTGGATAGGTAATGAAAAAGTCGCGATACCAATCCTACACGGAACAGAAAGCGACAGTTGTATCATTCCTCCCAGATGCGAAATATTTAGACTTTTTGGAGATTCACCCGAGCCACTTTTCGTGGACTTGCAGGAAATTGAAAAAGGCGTTTTTACAGCTAGATGCATTGTTAATTCCAGTAACCCAATAATTAAATACATAAACACCACGGATGATGTAAAATATGTGAAAAGAAACAGCATTCGGACAGAAAAACTTTCAAATTATAACGTTTATACAATTAACAAGACAGAAACAAAAGACAAACGTACGAAAAAACTAATTTCAATTTTAAAAAATCAAATACCTCAACATGCTCAAAGTAAATTAATTGACCTTTGCATAGATTATGCCGACATTTTCGCTCTCGACACGGACAAAATGACTTTAAACAACTTCTACGAGCAAAAACTAAGATTGAAAGACAACGATCCGGTATATGTTAAAAACTATCGATTGCCATACTCTCAACGCGAAGAAATAAATCGCCAAGTAAATAAATTGTTAGACAACGATCTGATTGAACCAAGTTTTTCGAATTACAATAGTCTTTTGATTGTAGTCCCAAAGAAAAATACTAATGGTCAAAAAGCGTATCGTACGTGCGTAGATTTTCGCGCAGTAAACAAAAAACTCATTGCTGATAAATTTTCACTAGCTAGAGTTGACGATATTTTAGGCAATCTTGGCAGGGCAAAGTATTTTTCGACATTAGATCTTTTTTCAGGATTTCATCAAATCCCCTTGCATCCTGACTCACGTGACACTACCTCTTTCAGCACTGACCGAGGTGCATTTAGATGGAAAGTGCTTCCATTCGGTTTAAACATAGCACCAAATTCATTCTCACGAATGATAACAATCGCTTTTTCGGGTATACCACCCAACGTCGCATTCCTGTACGCAGCAAAGATTAAAAATGTTAAACTTTAACAAATTTAAGTTGGATATATTTAAATGTAAATATTTACAAGAGGAAAACAAAAGAAGAACAAACAACATACTTTACTAAATTAAAA
This sequence comes from Eurosta solidaginis, assembly GCF_040869045.1. Lineage (NCBI taxonomy): Eukaryota > Metazoa > Arthropoda > Insecta > Diptera > Tephritidae > Eurosta > Eurosta solidaginis. Next base: position 99,984,218 of record NC_090320.1, on the reverse strand, counting down.
TCAAATTCATTCATTTTTAATAATCAGTAGCAAAAATGGTTCCGAACCAACAAATTTAAAAGGGGAGGTACACCCTAATATAAATATATTCGTTTGTTCGCAACAATTTTTACAAGTCTATGGGCAAGAAGAATGTGACAAAACTGATCACTTTGTCAATTCTTCTTTTCCCCAAAAAGGGTGATGTAGTGATAAAATTCCCAAATTTAATACATAGCGACACATCTGGCAACGCCATTGCTGACAATGCAAGATGTGTCATTGTGAATGGTGCACTCTGTAAGAAAGAGCAAGAAACATGTTCAATCATATTATAATAAGTAGTCAGCTATTGCAATACAATGTGTAGGACAGTATGCAACTTAGATATGTAAAATAAAATATAAAATTGACGCGTGGCAATCTTGCCACCGGCATTTTTATAAACATGCATTCCAATTTTGTCCGGCTTCGGCAGTGTCCACAAATTAGATAATTAAAGAAATTAAAAACTAAATAGTGAGTTTTTCTCTAAAACTTTATTAACAACAACAATTGTCTTGATGTTCTGGCGGCGAAGGCCCCCTCGCGTAATATAAATACCGATACCATAAAATGGCAACAATTTGGAGGAGGCGACCTCCCAAAACTACAGCGGAATTTAGTGAAGGAAGCGCCACATGGCGTAGCAACGAAGGAAGATTGGAAGGTACGTAATACCGTCCTTCTCCGACCATGCATATATTAGCTTCAGCATCCTCCTAAAGAAGGGAGGAACCTTTAAAAACCCTAGATCAACGAACTGTCGGGACGAGTACGGGGATCTACTGAGGATCTACAAGCGTGAAATTTCCAGGGCGAAGAGAATCCTATGGAAAAGTTTCTTTACGGACATAGAGTTCTCCAGCGAAACAGCACGCCTGAAAAAATTCCTAGCAAGGGGAAATATTGTTCAGAGACTAATAAAGCAAGAGAACGGGGAGTGGTCACGTAATAGTGAGGATTCCCTTGAACACATTTCCCATCGAGATACGGCTTAGAAGAGCCAGCACACATCCCTCACACTTCGATCACGGAGTGGGTAGTGCCGGGCTTGGTGACCGATACCAAGATCGAATTGGCAGTTAAAACTTTTTCTAACTTTAAATCGTCGGGCCCAGACGGTATATTCCCGGCCATGCTACAAGTTTTAAGTATGGCGGTCGTGGAATGGCTTAAAATAATATTCGATGGGTGCATAAGGCTGAATCTTGTACTGCACTCTTGGAGAACTGCTCGTGTAGCTTTCCTACCAAAGGCGGGGAAGATCAGTCACTTGTATGCCAAGACTATAGACCCATTAGCTTGACATCATTTCTGCTCAATACCTGCCGATAGGGTCACACACAGGCGAGAGTTCAGGCCAAAAGAAGCGTGTCTCAGAGAACAACCCTGGTGCGAAAGTCCAGGATAGGGGGGTACAACTCAAAGCGATATAAAGCCATGATTAAAAAAAATAAAATAAATGCAAGGCGCGATAACTTCCGAAGAGATCTAAGGCCGAGCTTCTCTTCCAATTTGCGTCGTGCTCCTCTTGGTTTTCCCTACAAATTGGCCGGACGGGACCTACATGTTTTATGCCGACTCCGAACGACATCTGCAAGGCAGATGAGTTTTCACTGAGAGCTTTTCATGGCAGAAATACACTCGGAGCGCTTTCCGAACACTGCGAGGAGCGACCCCTTCGAATTGAAAAACATTATTTCTAAAATTTTGATGTTGCTTTGCCCGGGGTGTGAACACAGGGCATACGGTGTGGTAAGCGGAGCACGCTACTATCACACCACGGTGGCCGCCAAAGCCATGATTAACCTCCCAAAAAGCAGCTTTAAAATTTTAACAGGCATACTCACATGCCACTGCAGGCTAAAGAGGCACATGCATAAACTAGGTATATCGTCTAGTAGCCTCTGTCGATTCTGCGATCGCAAAGATGAGACTGCAGAACACATCCTGGTGGAATGCGATGCAGTCGCGAGAGGAAGACTTAGGATCCTAGGATCACCAAAATTAAAAAGTAGTCACATACAATCTTTAAAGCCGAGAACCATTCTGGATTTTCTCAGAGAACTCGGTTTGGATGAGGTGTTGTGAAGAAAATGAGGGCACAATAAACCAATAGGTCGCAATACTTAACCTCAGAACATATCTATGTATCTATCTACTGCATGATATCTCCTCTCTTCTTTTCCTTCCCCTGTTCCTTTTCGTCTCCTTTTCATTCTTTTCCATTCTTCTCCCACACGCCGGCCATCTCCCTCCACACTCTTCCTCACCGTTCGTCTGTCCCTACTTTCCCTCTACTTCTCTTTCTCCCTCTCCCTATTTTCATCCTTCTCTCTATCCTCTTTCCTCCCTCTGTTGCACATATAAATAATAATTGGCAATAAATGCACTTTACTTTGATATTCTAGATGTGAATTCAAAGAAATCAAAAGGCGAATATTGGGCATTTTCTTCTTTTCTTATTTAAAAATTGAAAATATTTACTACTTTTATTCATAATTTTTTTTTTTTATTTGAGAAAATATCATTCTTTTTAATCACCACAGTGCTCGTTATTAGATTTTCACAACGAGTATTGCAAAGAACATGAATCGCCTAACATGAGAAAGTGATGTGATAAAATGGAAATTAAATGAAATTAAAAATAAAATTAAATAAAATAAATTTCACAACGAACACGAATTTTTTTTCACTTCATCACTTCATCGAACGTGAATTGACCCCCTGATTGTTGTTAGGCACCTTCCGCTTATGATGTCTGGAGCGTCATCTGCTTATTACGTAAGTTTGGCTGGTCGTCCTTGAACCGCCTAAGCAAAAATAATTTTACTGTCGTTAAGAGTAGATATGGTTCCGCGCGGACGATGGTGAAGCCACCTGTGTCGACTGCAAATATGGTTTTCATTGTCTTTTCGTCAATTTAAACAAATCCGACGTTGATTTTATGAGAAGTAACAACACCAAGTATAGATGTAATGACAGTGGTGCCGCTCGCCTTAAATCAGTGCATATCCAGTCCCCGCCACCACCAGCGATTGCTTCTGGGCTTGCCAATTCTTCCAAAGTTGCTCCGCCGCTGGAAAAAAATTTGGCATCTACAAGTTTGGATCAACAACGGAAACAGAAACAACTGTCTCCAAAGGCAACTCCACGTAATGCAAATGGGCTAAAGAAAACAGTGCATTTTAATTTGCATTTGCAGAATAATGGAAGACATCAGATAGACAAATCTACGGGTCAACAACCTTACGAAAACTCTGATAGCGGTAATAAAGCAATCACTCTTCAATTGTTATATAAAGAGATTATAGCGCAAAAAGTAGTCAGAACCAATGTTCTTAATACACTCGTCGTGCTGGAAGAGGAGAATGGAGCACTGAATAAAAGGGTGACGATATTAGTAAAATTAATTGTAGAGAGCAGGGAGATTATGGGAGTGCAATTTTAATTACTAGCATCCCACAGCAGTACAGCAGCAATGCGGAAGCTTGTTTGCAAAAAATCATTGTGGACACCTTAGGAGTCTCAATCTTACCAACAGATATCGATAGTTGTGTGGTTAAAAGAGAGGAGAATGAAGCACGGAAGAAAAAGGTGACAATAAATAAAAATATTAGAGAGCACAATCAATTGGAGAGAGCAGGGAGATTATGGGAATGCAATTGTAATTACGGGCATCCCACGACAGTACAACTGCAATGCGGAAGCTTCTGTGCAAAAAATAATTGTAGACACCTTAGAAATCTCAATCATACCATCAGATATCGATGGATGCGTGGGGAAAGGCATTAAATGAAAAAATTACTTCGAGTGCCCGTGAAACAGTTTGCGTGTATTTCTCATCTAATGCGATCAAGAAGAGGGTAATGACAGCAAGAAAAGCAAAAGTGGTCTTGTTGTCAGCAAAGCTATTTGATGACTCCAACAAAAATAAAAAAATAAAAAACTATGATGCTCTCTAAAGATTATTCGAGCTTTATTTACTGCTGTATATAAATTAAAACAAAAATATGGTTAGGTAAATCTAGCTTACTAATGAAAAAGGCCGACAATGAGAAGGTTATCAGTATAAGAACCTTTAAAAAAATTAATAGCTGTGTTTTTTACACGTATATACATTTATGTTTCCGCGCAAAAAAACGCTTATCCTCGCTTAGATAATGACTAGGAGATCCATCTAGCGGCAAGTAGCACATAACATGTTGTACCAAAAAGCGCATACATAAACCTCTGGTGGCCATAGTGTATAACATATAGCTGAATCGGTTGCGTTGAATAGTGGACACACACCATTTTTAGAGGTGAAACATAGAATTAATGTAGAGGTGAAACACAGGCACATATTTCAGTTGCATCTGAGTATAATGCGTATTGAAATTTAGTAGTACTAATTTTATGCGCAGCAATTTCAGAGGAGTATTTAAGGTTTGACACTTAGCAGTCCATATAAAGTTTAAGCGTAAACGTCTATATATGTAAAAAAAACCACAGCTAATATAATAGTATCAATCGCGCTCGTAAATCAATTCCTAATGTAAACTTTACGATGCTGAACCACAAGCTTTTCTTCGAAAATTGGTCAGATGTGTATGTTGAAAGTAACGTATCGGCAGCTTATACTATATTTTAAACACTTCAACAGTGCACGTCAGTATCTGCACTCTTAATGTGAGTCAGAGTAACCAAATCCTGCAACTTAAACCTTGGATTACCCGAGATCGACTAAAGAAATTGTAGGAAGCTTCGCACTCGCTACAATAAAATTAGCAAACAGTCCAGTAAAGCCATACGTACGACGCGCGATACCTTTTTTAAAACAAGTTTAACTCAGCTCTGACTACTAGAATAAATGGGACGTCTTAGTTTATTAAAAAAATACCCCTTAATATAGTAGATATACTGAAACATTTATTCAATAAAAATATAACTCAGGGTGTTTTTCCTGATGATTTGAAATGTGCCATTGTAATCCCGATCTTCAAAAAAGGGGTAAAAGGGACGTACATAACTACAGGCCCATATATCTACTCCCAACGAGTTCGAAAATAATTGAAAAGGCGGTTAAAAATAGAATTGTGAATTTTCTAGATCGACCTTTTTCAGTCCCATGCTTTCGTTCCAGACTTTGAACGGAGGACGTTCCGCCAGATTTTTGCTCAAATGTGTACAAAGCTCTAGATAGAAAAAGGAACTGTGCTGGTTTATTTGTCGACATAGCAAAAGCTTTTCATATGGTAGACAGGGATAGACTCCTGGTTAAAATACATCGTGCATGTTTTCGTGGTTTTATGCATAAATTGTTTGTTGACGCCGACGTGAATATTTTAATTCTCACAGTTTGGGTGGAATGCTATGCAACGAACAAAAGTCATATCGGCTGCATTCTTCACCAAACGTATAACTTTAATCTGTGCTTACACACATACATACATATCTACATACATGCATCTCTAATTTCGTCTGCATTCTTCGTCAAACGTGTCACTTTAATTTAGGCTTAGGTTGCAATTAAGGTGTGTGACCGGAGCAAACACACATACGACCATGGGCACGAACTTTGGCGTACTTGAAGCCATACCACGAATTAATATAAATAAGCACATATTTTTATTTGATGTTAGTTTTAAGTCAACTATTAAATAAACACAATTCATACAAAATATTCTGGTGACCCCGAGAACAAATAATGGAATATTCAGCGATTTAGTAAGTCAACAAAAGGAACCCGGACCAATATAAGAGCGATTACTCGCAACTATAAGGACGCTGCATCAAGAAACCAACATGGAAAGTACTACGAAGGAAGGCTGAGCAGATTGGAAAATTAATGCGCGAAGTTTGAGTTCACAGATAACCAAATTCGGTTGATTGAAAACCTGCTTATGGACGACGACTATTTCACCAAGGAGTATGGCAACTCCATAATTAAAGTGGTTTCGGAATACCGATAGGTATTCAGGATGGCAGCCCTTCAGTTGGCTCAAACTCAGGCGGCAGAAACCCAACCCCAAGTAGTCCAAATGCAAAAACAACCCCAGCAGCCGTGTGTACCACAACCAGAAGCAAACAGCTTCATTAAATTGGTACGCAGGAAAGGGGTAATGATGGCGTCATTGCACCGGGCGTTAGATTACACAGTTTCACCTAGATGCCAAACGGCGCTTGAAAAATTAGGATATTCGACATCGAGGATATTCATTTCCAAATCTATGAAATGTCCGAGGACCTAACTCAAGAGGGCTCCAACATCAGGCAATTCATGGCCCTGGAGGAAAGAATTCGGGCAGTTTCAGCAAAGGAGAGAGTGACTCGCATTTAGTGCACTGTTCAGGCCCCTACAAAAGTCCGTCAGTCTCATTGCCAAAGATAACAATCCCAAAATTAGATGCAAATTGTTTAAAATGGCAAAAGTTGTATGACTTGTTTACGCAACCTGTAATAAGTTAACCACTATCAAAAGTCTAGCAGATGTATTACCTGAAGACTGACGTGGTGGGCGAAGCTGGTAACCTCATCCAACATTTTGCCTCGACAGAAGAAATCTTCGAGGCTGCCTAGTACGTGCTATTAGGGCATTACAACAACAAACGCTTGCTCGTTAGTAAACTTATAAACGAGTTACTCAGTCCACATGATTCCCTATCTGCGCTTCGAGAGAGATCTGAAGGCCACAATAGAGGTGGACGGTTGGCGCAAGGGTGCGCAAATGGCGGACGAGGCGATACATGTGTACAACGATGGTTCCAAAGTAGTGGAAGGAGTAGGGTATGCGGTATACTGCGCTGATCTGGAAATAAGCAGATCCTACAGGCTGCCGGATTACTGGAGCGTTTTCCAAGCGGAAATATTAGCCGTAACCAAAGCAGTAGAAACCCTGGAAGAGAATAGCTTAAGCTGCAACCGTGTTAACTTTTATATTGACAGTCAAGCAGCAATTAAGGCAATAATCTCGCATAGCACAGCATCTAAATGCGTGTTAGAGTGTAAGCAGTCTCTGGAGAGAATCGGGACAGGGACAAGCATACATCTATATTGGGTCCCAGGGCATACGGGAATAGATGGGAATGAAAAAGCGGACGAACTAGCTAAAAAGGGCGCATCCCTTGAAGCTTGCTCCGTAGATGTCCCAATTAGATTGGGCGAGATTAAGCGAAGGCGAGAGGTGCACATGATCGACCAAGCGGGTGTGGGTTCAAGCGCGGGGCTGTAAAGTGTCGAAGATTATGTGTAGGTCTTACAGCCTTAGACTAACACAGTTGCTCCTATCATTAAAAAGAGAGGACTGTAGACTCATGACGGGTATTCTGACTGGACACTGCCTTCTGGCGTCACATGCCTTTAAACTAGGCTTGGTCAGTGATAGCAGATGTAGGAAGTGCGAGTTGGAGGAGGAAATGATCGAGGACGTTCTGTGCTCGTGCCCTGCACTTGCCAGGCTAAGACTCCAGTTATTAGGAGTGATACAGCTGTCAGATCTAGAAGCAGCAAGTGGCTTAATTCCTAGGAAGCTTCTAGTATTTGCCAAGAGGACGGAGTTATTTTATAACATAGGTCCTGCTTTTTGATAGGGTTTTTCAGTTTGGTCGTTAACACAAACTTCTGGTAACACTACGGACTCAATCAGTCTATGTGAGGTCCTCAAGGACCGGCCAGTTCAACATACCTACCTACTCAGTCCGCAAAGGGGTGTCTTTTAGCGGTAAAAAATCTCAAAATAGAGACTTCAACAGGGGATCCACTGATACTCCACCTGCTACTTAAAAAATTAGATCAGCCAATACGTTTGCGCTGCGAGCAATCGGTTATCAAAAAAGCGTGAAGGGCAGACAATTCCTGAGAAGCACTTCCAATCCATGGATGCCATGGATGTCAAAACTACCCTCCCTCGAACAAAGGCATGCACTTCAGTGACGGCAAATAACAACAACGACGCTTGCAGCATGTGTAAACAGGGAAAGCACCAATTATTTTCCTGCAGAAAATTTCTCCAACAATCTCCATCAGTGCGCTATCAGTTCATACAGAAGAAAAAGTTGTATCACAATTGCCTCAAAACTGGACATTCTTCCAAGAACTGTTTACTCAGAAGTTGCTTAAAATGCAACAAAAAATACAACACTTGGTTGCATTTCGTGGATACAAGCAAAGACACATCAACATTATCAGCCACTCCTATAGAATAAAATGAGTTCAAAAATGCAAACCTGTAACGATCAAAGCAACAATTTGCAACGAAGAAGCTACATCAACATCAAAACAATGAAGGACAAACACGCATGTGTTGCTCGGAACTGCCATGGTGAAATCAGGGCCAATGGGACAGAAGTTCAGTGCCGTGCAATCTTGGATTCAGGTTCACAAGTGAACTTTGTTCCGGAGAGAGTGGTTAAGCGACTGGGTATCTCAACGAAACCATCATCAATTTCTATCAACGGCATATGCTCAAGTAACACTAAAGTACAACATCGAGTCAATATTGCGTTACAGTCACGTATCAGCAGTTTCACCACACGTCTAGAGGCAGCAGTGTTACCTCACATCATATCTCCTCAGCCCTCACAAGACCCCTCATTTAATTATCCTGACAAGATTGAAATACTATTGAGTGCCGAATTTTACAATCAGTTGATGGCAGTGGGGCAAATCAAATTATGCCCATTATGTAGGGAAAGTTGATTGCAAATACATCACGAGCGCAATATGTGGAATCTGCACCGACGACGATTTCACCTAGGAAGCTGCCTTTGCTAGGCTATGGGAACTTGAGAAAGTTGCAGCTACAGGAAACAAATTATCTACGACTGAAAAATAGTGCGAAAATGGAAGGTTTATGCTCAAATTGCCATTTCACCACAGCGCGGAGGCGTTAGGGGAATCTTCTGGAATTGCCTATAATAGATTTTTTGTCTTGGAACGTCGATTGTCAAAATCTCCTGAGACAAGAAGTCAATACATAAAATTTATGGAGAAATATGAAAGGCTGGGTCATATGAAACAAGTTAATATTGATTCCATCAAGAAGCCTAGGTACTTCATTCCTCACCATTGCATCGCGAGGCCTGAAATCCGCACTCCAAAATTACGAGTAGTATTTGACGCCTGACGAAGTGCTTACAAAAAATTGCAAAAGAAAATATGTTACAATATCCGCTGAGGGCCCAGTTCCTACAGGACAACTTTTATGTGGACGACGGAATTGGTGGCTTAGACAACTTAAATACAACAATTGAAATTCAACAACAATTAATACAAATTTTAAGGAAACAGGGCCTCAACCTAAAAAAGTGGTATTCGAACCATTCACAATTATGGCAAAATACTGGTGTTTTTTTTTCAGCTAAATACATAAAAAAATGCTGTCTTTAGCTTTAACATTAAAGTGCTTATTTAGCATATGATATGAAAAATGTTACATTAAAACTCATGCGCATGCGTCCGCTTTTCTTTGCCATTTCATCTAAAACTTCATCAACGGTAACAATTTGATCACGGTGGATGCTTAGTGATGCACAGCCATTAAATCGATTTTCACTAATCGTGTTTCTCAAATAGTTTTTAATCAGCCTAAGGGCCGTTTTCTCGACTGCGTGCTAAAATTTATCTCTTCTTCAAACGAAATTTTGTTTTCTGTAGTGCTTGTTTTGTTTATTCCGTCGACAAATTTAACAGGCAGTCAATCCAGCCTTTAAAATTTATCGGCTCGAAAACCACAAAACAGCTGATTGTCAAGTGAATTTATTTTGAAAGAAAATTAAAAAACAAATAAAATTAAAATTGCTATGGAAAACCGACGTGCGTTTTATGTGCATGCACTGGAAGAAGCATATGAGGAAACAAGTGAGCGAACTATAGCCAATAGGACTTTTCGCAACCGCTTGGATTATTTTGAAGAGTCACGGAGGAAGAATTCACGAAAAGGTTCCGGTTGAAAAAATGCACCTGCATGGATATTTTAAGTCGCATTGAAAGCGCTATTACGCCCAGCACTAATAGGTAAGTTATAAATAGCAGTGTTTACTTTTGCTACTCCAGAGCAACTGCTTGGTTGCTGTGCCTCCGTTAGTATTGATCTAATGACTGCTGTGTATGATCCCATGACCAGGTTTGGTTTTAGGCCACAGTTTCTGCTGAATATTCTTTTGCTCCAGAGTGGCAATAGCAATAAAGGTTTTATTCCACGAATAATCCAAATCTGAACTTAAACAAAGCATAGGACCATGGGGTAAACCTATATCAAATATTTAAATGTTATAAAAAAACAAATGTTAGCCACATAGCTATGAGCTACGTCCATGTTATCCCCACTGAAACCGAACTGCCGAAGCCACTTCCAGCTTAGTTAACCCATTTTATACTCGAACAACTCACATTGCCCATTTGTCTCCATTCTCTATTGAAGTTCAAAGCCAAAACAATAGCAACAATAACACTACAAAAAAGCAAAGCATAAAGCTGGGTATTTTTAAGCGTAACATTAAGCATAATGAAGCCCAAAAATTTATATTAGCGGCATTTTATAAGGCGAAAGCGTTCGTCGGCAAATACAAGAACGAAATTGTTTTAACAGAGGCTGACAAGGGAAAGAAAACAGTAGCAATGTATAAAACTGAGTATATAGAGAAAATGAGTAAGCTAATCGAAGACAAAAGCACTTATAAAGCAACAAGAACTGACCCTACAAATACTTTACAAAAGAAAAACAACAGAATAGTGGACGAGCTTTACAAAAACAAACATATCAATTATAGAGAGAAACAACAACTCACTTGCTCTGCGGCTTTGGCACCTAGAATATATGGATTGCCAAAAATACATAAGCCTGAAATGCCTTTACGTCCTATTGTTTCTTCAGTTATGGTCCCCTGCTACAAATTGCCAAATTACGTTGGAGATATTCTACAAGCTTTAATATCGGAAAAATACAATGTTAAGAATTCGTTCAACCTAAAAGATAGATTAGCCAATATAAGGTTTTGTGATGATGAAGTTCTATTGTCCTTTGATGTCGTTTCATTGTTCACTAACATAACAAGAATGTTAGCCTCGAAAATAATTCTAGGAAAATGGAACCAAATAAAAGAAAAAACCAATATTCCAAAGCCGAAATTCCAGGAGATACTAGATTTCTGCCTTAAAGATAATAATTATTTTATGTTTGATAATAAGCTTTATATGCAAACGTTTGGAATGCCTATGGGCAATCCAATTTCACCTACAATAGCTGACATTGTTATGGATGACTTACTTGACAATGCTATTTTGGAACTTAAGAAACGATTTGATATAGACATAAAATTTATATGTAAATATGTAGACGATCTCTTGGCGATAATTAAACGTAACGACGCGAACATTATTCTAGATATTCTGAATAAATATCACAAAAAACTGCAATTTACAATGGAAATAGAAGCCAACTCCAAAATACCTTTTCTTGATGTCTGCATCCATAGGGAGAAACACAAGCTTTTTCTTGACTGGTATTCAAAACCTACCTCTTCAGGACGCCTAATAAACTACCTTTCCTCGCAGCCGACCAAATATAAGATTAATACAGCAAAAAATTGCATACATAAAATTTTGACCGTAAGCCACAAAACTTTTATTAATGCCAATATACAAAAAATTTATAATATTTTACGCAGCAACAATTATCCTAATAATTTATTACGAGAGCTAATAAACCAAGAAATCATGAGATCCAGCAACCAACCTAACATAAGAACAAATTTAGAAACGAAAGCAACGAAAAAGTTTTACAGCGTCACATACATACCCAAGCTTACCGAAAACATTGATCACAGCATAATAAAAACAACTAACACAACACTTGCCTATAAGTCAAACCGCACTTTGTCAACGATATTTACAAGAAAAAAGTGTCCTGTAGATCTCCATCAACAAAAAAACGTCATTTACGAAATTACTTGTACAGGAAAACCAAACGAAGAATGCGGCAAAATATATATTGGCACAACAAAGCGTCCCTTAGGTGTTAGACTGGGCGAACATGAAGCGGATATAAGAAAACAAAAGAACAGTACAGCGTTATTACAACACATAATATCAAGTGGACACTCAGCTGACTTTACTAATGCGGAGATTATTGACAGGGAACGGAAAGAAACAACAAGATACACTTTAGAAAGCCTGAGAATCATGAAAAGAAGAGAAAAGACGATTAACAAGAAAGAAGATACAGACAATATAGCATCTGCTTACATTACGTGTTTAAGAAAATAGTTTTTAGTATTGACGAGATTACCATAGCGTTAAGTTGGTATTGATTTACTGTCCATAAATGTTCAATGTTTTTATGTTTTTCAAAAGTGTTGTATGTTCAAAGACAATAGTTTTAAATAATTTCAAAAGAGGAAAACCCCTCGGCAAGGTGCAATATTGTAAGTTGGTTTTTCATGTATTATTATCTGTTTTTAGTTGATTTTTCATACGGATTTATCAAACTCAATAGAATTGTATGTAATTTAACATTTTTGTATTTTGTTGTTTGTAACAGATTTAACAAATAAACACATACCCCTGATGATGCTAAAAAGTTATTAGCGAAACGTTGGGCTAGAAAAGTGGAATAATTTAATTTTATTTCGCACTTAAAAACAAAAACTTAGACCGGAAAAGCCTAATAATATACCTTCAGATTCAATAAGAACTGGTCGGAAATACATAATATTTAAACTCGGAAGGCCTGCCGAATAATCTGTTTATTTTTTCTGCTACGAACAACATTTACAAAGCCAACCAAAATGAAGCATTTTTACAAGCATATAAGCTATAAGCATGGAAATTTAGCATGCATATCCCTCAAACACTACAGCAAACAAATACAGAAACTATCTAAGCATAAAGAAGATCTAAAATTTCTCTTAGAATGCAAACGATACGGACTTTATCCCTTATCACCTAACAAATTCAATCAGACACGTTGAAATTAACACCACTTCTGAAAAGATAAGACAACAGTTCAGGACGCCTAATAAACTACCTTTCCTCGCAGCCGACCAAATATAAGATTAATACAGCAAAAAATTTCATATATAAAATTTTGACCTTAAGCCACAAAACTTTTCATAATGCCAATATACAAAAAATTTATAATATTTTACGCAGCAACAATTATCCTAATAATTTAATACGAGAGCTAATAAACCAAGAAATCATGAAATCCAGCAACCAACCTAACATAAGAACAAATTTAGAAACGAAAGCAGCGAAAAAGTTTTACAGCGTCACATACATACCCAAGCTTACCGAAAATATTGATCACAGTATAATAAAAACAACTAACACAACACTTGCCTATAAGTCAAACCGCACTTTGTCAACGATATTTACAAGAACAAAGTGTCCTGTAGATCTCCATCAACAAAACAACGTCATTTACGAAATTACTTGTAAAGGAAAACCAAACGAAGAATGCGGCAAAATATATATTGGCACAACAAAGCGTCCCTTAGGTGTTAGACTGGGCGAACATGAAGCGGATATAAGAAAACAAAAGAACAGTACAGCGTTATCACAACACATAATATCAAGTGGACACTCAGCTGACTTTACTAATGCGAAGATTATTGACAGGGAACGGAAAGAAACAACAAGATACACTTTAGAAAGCCTGAGAATCATGGAAAGAAGAGAAAAGACGATTAACAAGAAAGAAGATACAGACAATATAGCATCTGCTTACATTACGTGTTTAGGAAAATAGTTTTTAGTATTGACGAGATTACCATAGCGTTAAGTTGGTATTGATTTACTGTCCATAAATGTTCAATGTTTTTATGTTTTTCAAAAGTGTTGTATGTTCAAAGACAATAGTTTTAAATAATTTCAAAAGAGGAAAACCCCTCGGCAAGGTGCAATATTGTAAGTTGGTTTTTCATGTATTATTATCTTTTTTTAGTTGATTTTTCATACGGATTTATCAAACTCAATAGAATTGTATGTAATATAACATTTTTGTATTTTGTTGTTTGTAACAGATTTAACAAAAAAACACATACCCCTGATGATGCTAAAAAGTTATTAGCGAAACGTTGGGTTAGAAAAGTGGAATAATTTAATTTTATTTCGCACTTAAAAACAAAAACTTAGACCGGAAAAGCCTAATAATATACCTTCAGATTCAATAAGAACTGGTGGGAAATACATAATTATATAAAATTGCTTTTTTATGCGAGAAGTGCGATCATTGAAGACACCTAGCAGTTTTTCCTTACCCCACTATTGGATTGTAAATATATTACTAGCGTATAACTTTTGTTTTGACCCATGATCAATTTAAAATATATATTTCCGACATTTTACCAAGATATAATGTTCGCTCCGGTGGCATTATATAAGCCTTCTCCAGCGAACCGCTAAATTTTAAGCTGGGTTATTAGGATTCGGTACGGATTCTTCACGTAAGTTTAAGCCAAATGTAAAAATTGTTTCTATCAATTATTTTTCCTTAAAAACGTACTGTAATAAGCGATCGATTTCGTCAATAATATCATATAATTCATTCGGATTGCATGGACTCTTAGCACGGAGCAAGACCGATGAGAAAAACATTTCCTGAAAAGATAATGAAATAAAATTTTCTAAAATTATTATTATATAAAATTTTTGTTATTTTGGAAATCAGTGTTCTTACATTTGGTAGAATATTTTGCCATTTTTTCCTTTAGCTCAAGCTCTAGCAACTCATTCTTTAGCTGAAGATTTATGAGTTCCTGCTTATGCTTCTCTTCAGCCTGCAGCTTTTCTAGCTCATGTTTCTCATCGGATCGCGTGTTTTCACCCCTATAAAACTCTTGTTGTAGTAGCACAAGGTTCATCTTCTCTTCCTCCATATTTCGCTTGCGGCTCGAACTTTTTACGACACAAAGTTCGTCACTTTTTTTCTGCCGCAAATTGGCAGGGTTCCATGAAGCCCAGTCGTGAGCAGTCTGGCTACTTTCATCCAATGTATTATCCTAAAAAATACATAGAATGATTGTTAGTGAAATCTTTTACCCGAATGTGTTAGTGTTATATGGGACCGACAATATAATAGTATAGAAGATATGATTAAAGATAGCATGGAAATATGTAAAACAAAATATGTAGTTTTTTATCTTATCTCAAACTCCTACTAATCCAGAATGGAGCTTAAAATACCCAACGCATGTCGGCATATGGAGAGTCTCCGTTCGAACGAGCCACCTCTTCACATGCCATGAAAAGCAAACTTTTTTCCCGTGCATTAATGCACACCAAATAGCTGCGAAAGTATCACGAAATACACCAAAGGAATATGCACCGCACACTTCTTTGTTTTGCTCATGGACCACATGGGGCTACTGTGAAAATGCATATAAGCAACAAATTATAATATTAGAATTATCAATCTATACAATAAAAACGACTTACATTTTCCTTTTCTTCCACAATGGATACGTCCACATTGTCCGTGTCTTCGTATAAAATTTCAACATCTTAAAAAAAAGCAGTGGAGAATGCACATATAGTACATGCAAACTATATTGAATTTCTAAGTACTTACCCATGTCATCGTCATGAGGGTTGTTCATCCCGTAGCCCGAAGTATCGAGCATGGACGCGATCCTCAGCGATACATTTTCAATTTTAATTTTAGGGGTACCACCTCCTGTACGGTAGGTCTCCCTCTTTTCCTCTGCCAGGTCAGTTTTAGTTCTGCGCTTCATGTTGTCAAAATTGTCGCGAAGCGCTTTCCATTCCCTGTGGACACCAGTTTTTGCTCTAAACTGCGCAGCCAATGCTTCCCAGCCCTGCTCCTTCTGCCGCCAAGTCACTGCATCTGACTTCTTATTTTCGATTATGTGCCTGTAGTCTTCCACGAGATCTAAAAGCACAACCTCTTCCTCTTTGGTAAAATTTTTACCTCTTTTTTTAGTTTTTTCCGAAGAACTCATTTGTTTGGAGGAGGACCTTCTTATATTTGAAAGTCCCAGTTCCAGGTTATTGTCCAATGCATAAAATGATTAATTTCTGGATTAACTTTCCAAAGTATGTAAGTAATTTAGGCTCCACTAGTACACAATGGGAATACCAACTGGCCAGAACCATGTGTAGCAGCTTGCTATTTGTATTTAACTGTGTGCTTTGTAAACTGGTTTTTTCATGGCACCACACCAGGCTATATTCAAATTGTCTTAAGTTGTTAATCATCAATTAAATTATTGTAATTATTTTTCATATTCACTCTAGTCATGTGACTGTACATTAAAATATGAGGATATTTTCTATCCCGTTATATATCATCGGTACAGTTATATGTATTTTTGTTATTTATTAAATTTGTATTTATGTCCAATTTAATTTGGTAAAGGTCTTTAATTTGTTGATATTTTTTCAAATCTTCAAAATCACAATAGTTTCAATTTTTGTTTATTTTCAATATAAGTTGGTATTTTTGTCCACTTAATGGTTGTATGTTTCATTATTACATATATGTACATTTATGTAGAAGTCCCGTTTTTTGTTCCGTTGATCCACGGTGGCGTTATGTATAATCCGGTAATTTGTCTTTCCAAGAATTATGGTCAAATTTGGTATATATAATTATTTAACTAGTCCAATGCTTTTAGCTCACACTTGCAAATAGTCCAATCCTTTTAGCTCACACATTTATGTATTTGGTAAATTTTTTTTTAAAGTTCCGTTTGTCCTCGGGGACCTTATGTATTCTATTTTCCACAACAGTATACATGTATATACATAAATCGATAGCTTTATGTATGTTTAATTTTACACAATTTTGTAAATATATTTTTTTAAAACATTATAGTAATTTTTGAAGTTAATTTTTTCGGTTATTAGCCCGATAGCACTTGTATGATTTTGCAACTGAATTTGCGTATAAAACGAAAATTTTATACATATATTTTAACACTTCCCGTGAGTGGTTTGTATGTTATTTGTTGAAAATGTTTCACTTTTTTAGTTATTTAACGCGAAACATGTTTTACTTACGCGTAACGCTGTGAAATTCCTTGCGAACCGTTCACGACGAGATTGAAAACGCGAATTGTCCGAAGAACTCATATTTTTTATTTATTTTTGTGGCACAGGTTTTAACTTTTATTTACTTTTTTACAGCTGTTTTTGACATTTCCTTTTCCTTCCGTTCGCAGCGCTACCACATTTTCAAAAATATTAAATAACTATTCAACATGAGGTTGAGAAAATGAACTAGAATTTATCTTGCCAACAAATTTACCTGCCTGTTGACTAATCCTCCCTTTAACAGGAAGTCGAGAAAACGACCCTTAGAGTTGGAAAAGATCTCTCGTTCGTTGCCGGTGTTCCTGGAAGCGTACATAAGATTTTCAACAACATGTGAACATTAGGAAAAGCCACAGAGTCGCATTCCTGTAATATTAATCATAGATAAATTGATAAAAAAAAAAACCGAAGTACCTTCTTCAGGAATAAGTAGAGTTCATGCTTTTTGAGCCTATGCATGAGATCTAACGTATACGTATATAAAATTCAAAAGAATTTTTTTTACATTTTAAAATGTGAAAGACACATTATTTTTTCATTTATCAAATAATTTGTATTTTACATTTTTGAAATTTAGTATTATTTAAATGTGGAGAATAAAATCAAAGCACGAGAATTAGTATCGTTTAGTTCGGCAAACAAACAGAACCGTAAGCAATGTTTATATGTATATTTACATGTATCTTGTCGCTGTGACGTAAGGGCAGAAGAATCATGCACATATTCAGACGCATGGAGTTTTCATATTTGCCTTTTCATTCCGATGAATGTAATCGTGGTTGAGGCAAACGAGCAAACGCCTGAATTGATTATATTCAGTGTTTAAAAATTTGTGTGAGCTGTCATGTTATTTGATTTTGCTTGTGCTTGCGCTTTTGAGAAAAACAACAGTCTCAGTTCTAGCACAAGTAAACAACGAAAAGCGAAAGAAATGAAATACCGTAAACAGTCGCGCTTTGGTATATTTAATTATTGATATTACTGCGGCTTTCCTCAGTGCCCACAGTCGCTGTAAAATCAATGGTGTTGATTTTAATAGTAGCAAAAATTAACAGTCGCAAAAATTAACAGTCGCAAAAAGCAACAGTCGTGAAATATGAAAATCAGCCCTTTTTGCTAACTGCAAGCGACTGATATTTTGCGTTTTGTTATGATTTTTGTTTACTAAGACGAGACGCTACAGCGTTGTACGTAATATGTTCGTTTAAGCAAGTTGGATCATTTAACACGATCATGCTGCCGAATGTAATCGAACGTTGTTGTGTTCGATTTTTGTAGTTGTCTGATATGTATGTAGATGGTCGTTAGGCAAATTTGCAAAGAAACTTCTTTACAAAATTATAGTAAAAGTAAACATGTGCATTTTATATTTAATAAATTGCAAAATTATTATGAAACAGAATATGACTAAAATATAAGGGGTCATTTCGTACATACATATGCTTGCATATATAAAAATATAATATCACCAACAAAGTAAATACGTAGCAGAATTATAAAGAAAATAAAAACATCAAATATATGATTTGTAACGACCTTAAAAATCAAATGATCCTGTGGCAAGGGGGGTTTCAAAGTACTGCTTGAGCATGTAGACAATTCGCCATCAAAATGTTCCAAGGAAATGACAACAATAGGCGAAACTATAAACATGGAACGCAAGAAAGTGACTCCAGTTCCTGTGACAACAACGGTAGTTCAAGAAAGGTGATTCAGAACATCTAAGATAATGACTCTTACAAAACATTACAAAGAGTTGTAGGCTACATGTTAAGGTTCATCAGCAGGACCAAAAAACAATGACAACAGTCGGGCATTCCTTTGACGGTGGATGAACTAAAAACGGCACTTATGGTTCGAATGGAGCCTTCCCGATACCGGGCCACTTCGGGAAGTATTGCTGGCCTTACCACAGTAAGGGCTCTGCTGTGGCGGACGGTTCTTTCCCCGTATATAATACTGGACCGCTGATCCCGCCTTGTCGGGCAGGTGGTCTTACGAACAAGATGAACGACTCATTACATGATTGTAATAAGGAAGATGATAACAGGCGAACTGAGTCGCAAGCCAAGGACGACAAATACGCATTAAGCGATGCGTCGCACTCGGGGAGCGAGAGTAATGTTGATTCAATGAACTCCATGTCGGAGAAGCACACAAATGAAAACGGAGTAGAAGGGTAGGGAGCAGAGGAAGTAAAAGAGCTCTCTCGTAGTACCGTGCAGCACTAAGAATTGTGCAACGCTTGGCATCAGTGATCAGTGGTCGACCCAACAGAAATGGAGATCGAGCGCTTGGAATGGGCCCACGAGGCGGTGGAATTATGTCGAAGGCAGTTCAAACTGCAACCGGTACGAGGAGGAAGAAGCGTGTAATGGCAGAATGAAGAGGCAACATTCAGCGGTAGGCGACAAGCCAGCTTTCAAGAGGCAGAAAGGACCTAGTCCTAAAGCCGCGAGACAGAGCAGTCGCATAGACAAGACAAGTAGGCCCAAAGCTGTAAGACAGATGCGGCCAATAGCGAGGTAGCAATTACCTCGAAAGCTGCGAGTCAGAGAGAAGTTTCAACTACGGAAGTAGGAGAAAAGCCAAAGGGAGATAACGCTAAGACTCCGGCTTTCTCGGAGGTGCTAAAGAGAGTTAACGCTAAGTCTCCGGATTTCTCGGAGGTGCTAAAGGGAGATAACGCTAAGACTCCGGCTTTTCCCCAGAAAATGGGTGATGTGGCAAAGCAGTCACTGACTGTGGCGCTGATTGATCGTAGCAGTCCTTTCGGACAAATGATTAATGAAAGGTGGGAATCTGTGGAAAGGGAGCTTATTAGCTTAATGCTTAAAATGATGCGAGAACAACCAAGTAAGCCACTTCCAACCTTTGATTCGGGGGGATGGTATAATGATAGCGTGCAACAACATCGCGAGCTTGCGGTGGCTGAAGGAAGTGTTTCCAAACCTCCAAAGGTAAGGCACGAACGCGCGGTTTGAACTGGTGGCGCAAATCGCCATGGTACCAAAAGTTATGTTATGGATATCATGCGTGATGAAGTCGGAGGATACACTGCGACTCCTGCAGAATCAGAATCCGAACATAACGACACAGGATTGGAAGGTACTTACTGTATCTCGGCCTAACGAGGAAGGTCAGTTCTACATCTTCCAAACAAACAAGCAGGCGGAGGATATTTTGCACACGCAGCTTGGCAAAATGTTCTTTGGCACTGGCAAAAGTTACACGCGGCTCAGGAAAATAAGTCCCGAGAATAAAAATCTTAACACGCTAGAGGTGGGCGAAGTCGAAAAGGACCTGAAAAGCCTGAGGGAAAAAATACAGGTCGAGGGCCCCGACGTCACCACGAAGGCATTAGAAGAGGACCAACCCCCAAAAGGTGCTGTGACTCGCACAGAGGAACACCCGGCAAAACAGTTACGAGAGGCTGCAGGGGGCCTCGAATACTCTAAACCAAAAGGGCAAAGGGAGGACGGCGACGTAACGACGAAGGTGCTGGAGGGGGACAAACAGCCCAATGGTGCTGCGAGTCCCACAAATAAACCTCCAACACAGTAAAGTGGCGTCGAGCGAACTCCTCCTAACCCTTGAGGAGGGTTCGTTTGACGTGGCGCTGAACCAGAAGCCGTGGCTCTCATCGGGAGGAAAGGTTTCTGGACTTATCGCGCGCCGTTTTGGCGTTTACTACGCGCAAACGGAAGGACGTGTGGGAGCTGTAATAATGGTAAAGAAGCAGCTGCATTCATATATGCTGCCTAACTACACTGCTGAAGACCTCGTAGTGGTGGCCATTGAGCAAAAGAATAAGCAGGCATTTATCCTGGCGTCCTGCTACATGGCCCATGCTGCGGAGGTTCCACCTATGGAGTGAAAAAGGAGGAAGGGCGCAAAGGGCGGTTGGTCATAGGCGCAGATGCAAATACGCCGGGAGGAGCAGATACGAAAGAGAGAGGCAAATATCTATTTTGTTACATCCTGCAAACCAATTTGCAGATAGCCAACAGGGGAAATGTCCCTACATACATTGGTCTGACATCCAGCAATGTTCTGGATATTACACTGAGCTCCGAGCGTGATATATCAAGGTATGATTGGATGGTTCTTGATAGACCATCCTTCTCCGACCATGCGTATATAAGCTTCAGCATCCCCCTAAAGAAGAGAGGAACCTTTAGAAACCCTAGGTCAACGAACTAGACTAAATACCATAAACAGGTAGAAACAAAACTGGTACAACCCAAAGAGGAGGCCAATGTGGAGGAACTGAAGGAGTCGAATGAATTCCTAACAGGGACTGCGTATAACAAAGCTTGCCCTCTAAGAAGATTCAGAGGAAAAGCAAAGCGGCCAATGTGGAGCAATGAGTTAAGTCTTCTAAGAAGACAGGTAAAAGAAATGTTTAAGCTTGCAAAGATCGCGGAAAGCGAAGCGTATCGGGACGAGTAAAGGGATATACTGAGGATCTACAAGCGTGACATTTCCAGGCCGAAGAGAATCTCATAGAAAAGTTTCTGTACGGACATAGAGTACTCCAGCGAAACAACACATCTGAAAAAATTCCTAGCAAGGGGAAACATTGTTCAGGGACTAATAAAGAAAAAAAAACTTACAGGAGAAACCTTGCACAAAATATCTAGGAATCATCCTAGACAGTAATCTGTCATTGAAGCTCAACGTGAAGGAGAGCGTGAAGAAGGCCTCAACGGCACTCTATGCATGTAAAAGAATGCTGGGGTTTACGTGGGGCTTATCGCGCTCTCTTTCTCATTGGGATTTTACAGCGATTGTAATCCATATTCTATTCTATGGAGTTCTTGTTTGGTGGAAAGCCACACAAAAAACAACACACCTTCAAAAAATTAGAGGGGGTATGTAGATTATCGATGCTTAGCATTATGGGAGCCCTGAAAATAACCCCGACGGCTGCACTGTATGTCATTCTGCGTATTCCACCTCGGCTCGGTGCCTCGGGGCAGCCGATCATATGGCCATAGTAGTATAGCGCCATCAATCACAAGACCAACAGACTACCTGATTCCCTATCTACGCTTCGAGGGCGATCTAAAGGCCACATTAGAGGTGGACGTTTGGCGCAAGGGTGCGCAAATGGCGGACGAGGCGATACATGTGTACACAAATGGTTCCAAAGTAGTGGACTGAGTAGGGTCTGCGGTATACTGTGCTGATCCGGAAATAAGCAGATCCTACAGGCTGCCGGATTACTGTAGCGTTTTCCAAGCGGAAATATTAGCCGTAAATAAAGCAGTAGAAACCCTGGAAGAGAATAGCTTAAGCTGCAACCGTGTTAACTTTTATATTGAGAGTCAAGCCGCAATTAAGGAAATAATCTCGCATAGCACAGCATCTAAATGCGTGTTGGAGTGTAAGCAGCTCTGGAAAGAATCGGGACAGGGAGAATATACATCTATATTGGGTCCCAGGGCATATGGGAATAGATGGGAATGAAAAAGCGTACGAACTAGCTTAAATGGGCGCATCCCTTGAATCTTGCTCCGTAGACGTCCCAATTAGACTGGGCGAGATTAAGCGAAGGCGAGAGGTGCACGTGATCGAACAAGCGGGAAAGGCTTGGGTTCAAGCGCGGGGCTGTAAAGTGTCGAATTATATGTACAGGTCTTACAACCTTAGACTAACAAAGTTGCTTCTATCAATAAAAAGAGGGGGCTGTAGACTCATGACGGTATTCTGACTGGACACTTCTTTCTGGCGTCACATGCCTTTAAATTAGGCTTGGTCAGTGATAGCGGATATAGGAAGTGCGAGTTAGAGGAGGAAACGATCGAGCACGTTCTGTGCTCGTGTGCTGCACTTGCCAATCTAAGACTCCAGCTATTAGGTGTGATACAGATGTCAGATCTAGAAGCAGCTAGTGGCTTAAGTCCTAGGAAGCTTCTAGTATTTTGCAAGAGGACGGTCGTTAAAACAAGCTTCTGGAAACACTACGGACTCAATCAGTCTATGTGAGGTCCTCATGGACCGGCCAGTTCAACCTAAGCTAACCTGGCAATTCGAACTGGACTAGGATGAAACTTTTCCGGCAGACTTTAATGCAAAGCGGACTTCATTCCGAGGTGACTTAGAAAAACTAAACAACATGTGTGAGGACCCAAATCCACCGGCTTTGGAGCCCACACATTCGAACCTATAAATATTTGTCACAACTTATTTGAACATTTATAAATCGTATTTGAATCACAAATTATATATCATTTTTCGAAACACTCTAATGTATATGACAATGAATTTATATCAGTGCATATAGCATGTAAAACATATAAACCTGAATTATTTAAATTGAATTTACACGCATAAAATAATAATTTTTCTGAAACACCCTAATATACACCTATATATTTATTATTTCACAAAATCATAGTTTTCTCTGCCCGCATACGGCAAATATTTTGCTTGGATATTATATATATGATATACAAGATATATATATATCTGTGGCCACAACCCATAATCTCCAAACTCGCCAGCATGTTCAGCGTAATCAGTTCTAAGGGTCATCCACTTTTTATGTCTGCATCTTTTTTTAGAAAAAGTCATTAAAAAAAACCTAACAGCTTAAGTTATTTTTCGCTTGGTTGTTATGCCAAAACAAGCCTAACTCATAAACTCTCCGTCAAAGTATCCTAGCTCAAGCTAAGAATTTTCATAATTTAGTTCCTTTGTGTGGCATAACAGTCTATTTCAACATAAAATTGTAACTTATTTTTTCAATTACGACATATATAAATTTAAGTCGTTATTGCAAAATATAGCGCCAAATATATTTTTTTTTTATCTTGAGTTAGGCTGTTATTCGGAATTACAATAACCGCCATTGGCTAGCATAAATTAAGTTAAATTATTTTTCCATAGGAAGCCATGACTTTTTGAAAATATTATATTGAATTACGTTCTTATTTCAAATTTTATTTCAAAAAAACATGTACCTAAGTAGACATAGGTTTTTGTATTCAATAATAAATTTTTTTAAACGAATCATTAAGTTGAGTTAAGTTGTGTCAGAGAGTTGTGCAGCTTATATAGCAATTATTTAAAAGTGATATTTCTTGTGAAAAGTGATAAAAAAATGTCCGACAGAGCAGCAAGAATGGTTGAACTGGCTAGGTCATTAGCAGAGCGTCGAAACAACGAAGGTAAGTAAATAAAATTAATTAAATGAAATAAGGTTGTCCTTGTTATTTTGCAAATCAAAATTATTTGCATGTTATTTGAAAATCGAAAGAGTGACATAACCCCAAGGCCATACATTTTTATTATCGCACAACCAACCTTATTTCTAGTGTCGTTTTTAATATTTTAAATAAAACGTGTAAGCACCTTCGAAATTTTTAACATTTTCGTCTTTAGATTGCAATGTTGTATTTATATATAACCAAAACAAAAAACTAGACAATTGTTTTCAATTTTACTATAGTCACTCTTGGTACAAGTGGAACATCTCGTCGAAAGTGCCAGCACCAACATTCAAAAATACCGAGGTGCTAACGAACCAGAAAACTTTATTCCTGAAAGGCCTTGCGTTGGGCGATTCCAAAGTTATTATTTCGAATTTTTGCCATGTGTACAAAATGAAACAATGTCATCAATCCACGGAATCAAGTTTAATTTAGCTGTTATAAAAAGTAAGCCTTTTATGCCGATTATGCCAGAGTTTAAAAGTATTTATTACTAAAATTTACGAGGGTAACTTTTATTTTAACTAGGTTCGCATAATCCAAAAGAACTTAGTCATGAGGCACATGAAGCAGTCCTTCCTCATAGTGGAGAATTTGACTCAGACAACTCCATAAGGGATCCGGACTTTAATTTATCACGATCTGCTACTAGTATGGATTGCTCATCAAACGACGAAGAAACTTCTCTCCAGCCTGATAATTTAAACGGCCTTGCGAAACCAAAATCAAAGTCAAAGAAAAAGCTTCGCCGTGACCTTAGAAATAGGAGAAAATCATACACAACGCGTTCAGGTAGGATAGTTAAAGCCAGGGTCTGCAATCCAACGTTTGATTTATGTAGAAACAAATGCAAAGAGACATTTACAACTTAACAAATAGAATCTCCATTTAAACATTACTGGTCTCTGGGAAGCTATGACCAAAGAATTTTGTACATTGGATCATTAGTAGCTGTTGGGTATAAAAAATGTGACACCCTATGCAATACAGTAGGACGCAAACGAAATCGAGAAAATTCAATGCAATATTCATTCCAGATTAATAGTAATACAATCAAAGTATGCAAAAAGCATTTTAAGCAATGTTTCGATGAAAGTGATAGCTTTATTAAATCGGTCGTTAGAAAAAAAATTAGTTGTCCGTCTATGCAATTCAGTGATCATCGAGGCAAGCATACTCCTACATCCAAGATTGATGCTTCGATGAAAAATGAAATTAAAGAACACATTTTAAGTTTCCCTGCATACGAAAGCTACTACAACCGGCGCGATACTTCTCAAAAAATTTACCTGCTAGTCTCAATTTATCGTGGGGGCTAAGATACTTAGCTTGGATATCATAAGTGGTTTCAGGCTCTGGATCAGGGACTGATATCAGTCTTAGACCGGCCATAGTGACGAATGTCACGCGTGATTAGTTATCACGTCCTGCACGAGGTGCCCCTGCTTCTACTGATAATGGCGGATCTAGAGAGGACAACTCGATAAAACCCGCACCCCTTGAGTCATTGTGCCGAGCTCAGGGGAGGGAGAGTCAAGATCGGTACACAACGGTGACGAACTGGACTGTTTTAGGACTTTGATTTCACATTACATTTTGACTTGATGACATTGGGCTGGTAGGTGCGGTATTCTTCCACTTTAGTAGGTCGGGGTGAAACCCTACCAAAATGGCTGGTAGGCTAATGCTGCACCTGCCCACGTCCCGTTAAAACCGTGGCGGGCCTCAAGGTACGTTCCGGCTCCGTCGCCGTTAAGTTGGTGGTGTAGGTGCGGTTGAAGATTTTCCCGCTTCGCGTCCGGTCTGGCTCTGAACGCATTACTCATAAGGTAATGCGTCAACCCTTGCGTGGCCTCCCTGCGTAGCATAGATAACCACGAGATCGTTAAAGGGCGACTACACAATCGGCTCCGGATAGCGGCCTTGAGGGGGGACTTTTTTAGAATGGACAATACTAATACGAATCCGCCAAGGATGGGGTGCGGAAGAAGAGCGCTTTTGATGGAAATCCGTCAAATCAATCTTCAGCACTCTAAGGCGGCTTCCGCAAATTTGTTGCTCTGCCTTGAAAAAGGCGGAGTGGATATAGTCCTTGTCCAGGAGCCGTGGCTGAGTAGTAACGGCAGTAAGATTTCTGGATTAAGGACTGGAAAATTCAACACCTTGGTGCATGGGGAGGCAAGTAGGCCTAGATCCTGTGTGCTTGTTAAAAAAGAGATTAAAGCTTTTATTCTCTCTAATTTCAGCAATGCTGACGTAACCACGGTCTGCCTCGAGCGAGGAAGTAATGAAATGTGGGTGGTCTCAGCGTACATGCCCCACGGGGACGTAGTGGGACCACCACCTGCGATACTGGGTGAAATCACCGCTGAAGCAAGGCGGAGAGGTGTTGGCGTGATCATCGGTGCCGATGCAAATGCCCATCATAGCATTTGGGGAAGCTCGGATACCAACACTAGAGGTGAGTCTTTATTTACTTTTATTGTAGATGAGGGACTTTGTATATGTAATAGGGGGAATGACCCGACTTTTATTACTGCGTTAAGGGAGGAGGTCCTAGACCTCACCCTGGTTAGTAGAGAACTGGAAGGTCGGATATCTGGATGGAGGGTTCTCAACGAGCACTCCTTCTCTGATCACCGATATATTCAGTTGTCAGTGAACGAAGAGCGTCCCGGTAAAATATCTTTTAGGAACCCTAAAAGTACTAACTGGGACTAGTATTGTAGGAAGCTGGGAGAGCTACTGCCTGCGGTGCCTATCATTAGTTCGGGCCTGTCCGAATCTGAGATAGACGTTCTGGTGGAAAACTTCACCTCGGCAAGCAATAGCGCCTTTCAGCTGTCCTGCCCATTGAAAACTTACAGGGGGAAGGGCAAGCCGCCCTGGTGGTCGGATTCTCTTGACGACCTAAGAGCGTCCAGTCGGCGGCTCTTCAACAGAGCCAGGAGGAGTAAATTACCCTCGGACTGGGAGCTCTATAAGGTGAGTCTGGGGATTTATAAATATGAAATAAGGATAGCCAAGCGAGATGCATGGCGAAGCTTCTGCGAAAACGTAGAAGGCTGCAATGAATCCGCGAGATTTAGAAAAATACTCTCTAGGAACCCCGCTCCTCTGGGGTATCTGAGAGATGATGGTGGGGACTGGTCGATGAGTAGCGAGGAGTCCCTAAGGCTTTTACTGGACAATCATTTTCCCGATGTCCCAGTTGCGCAGGGATCTTCGCCTGCATGGTCGGCGGTCGTTGGCCATGCAGAAGTGCCTGCCATTCCAATACGGGAAAGTCAGATAACCTGGGCTATAGGGTCGTTCAAGCCCTATAAGTCTCCGGGCCCGGATGGAATCATTCCTGCGCAGCTTCAAAGGTCTTTGGGGATTTCCTGCCGCTGGTTGGCCATCATATATACTAACTGCCTCAGGCTTAACTATATCCCGAAGTCTTGGCACACGGTTAGGGTTATTTTCATTCCGAAGGCCGGCAGAAGCTCTCATGTATCACCTAAGGATTTCAGGCACATCAGTCTCTCGTCGTTTCTTCTTAAGACGTTTGACCGGTTGATTGACCTGTACCTACGGGAAGGGATACCTCGGGGGTTACTGTCGGCTTCACAACATGCGTACTGCAAGGGCAGATCGACGGAAACGGCTCTCCATTCGATTGAAAAGCAAATAGAGGGGTCCCTAGAACACAAAGAGTATGCTCTGGGTGCCTTTCTAGACATCGAGGGAGCTTTTAACAATGTCTTACCGGGGTCAATCGAAAGAGCTCTGGTGGGTTTAGGAGTCGAGGCGGCTCTGGTTGAATTTATTAGCAAACTTCTATGCGGCAGAATTGTCGCAGCGGAGTGGGGAGGGGCCATAATTAAGAGGAAGGTGTGCAGGGGCACGCCACAGGGGGGTGTCCTATCTCCTCTCCTCTGGGTTGTGGTAGTCAACGAGCTTCTTGTGGAGCTGGAAGCCAATGGTTGTCGGGTGGTTGGCGTTTGGCGCAAGGGTGCGCAAATGGCGGACGAGGCGATACATGTGTACACAAATGGTTCCAAAGTAGTGGACTGAGTAGGGTCTGCGGTATACTGTGCTGATCCGGAAATAAGCAGATCCTACAGGCTGCCGGATTACTGTAGCGTTTTCCAAGCGGAAATATTAGCCGTAAATAAAGCAGTAGAAACCCTGGAAGAGAATAGCTTAAGCTGCAACCGTGTTAACTTTTATATTGAGAGTCAAGCCGCAATTAAGGAAATAATCTCGCATAGCACAGCATCTAAATGCGTGTTGGAGTGTAAGCAGCTCTGGAAAGAATCGGGACAGGGAGAATATACATCTATATTGGGTCCCAGGGCATATGGGAATAGATGGGAATGAAAAAGCGTACGAACTAGCTTAAATGGGCGCATCCCTTGAATCTTGCTCCGTAGACGTCCCAATTAGACTGGGCGAGATTAAGCGAAGGCGAGAGGTGCACATGATCGAACAAGCGGGAAAGGCTTGGGTTCAAGCGCGGGGCTGTAAAGTGTCGAATTATATGTACAGGTCTTACAACCTTAGACTAACAAAGTTGCTTCTATCAATAAAAAGAGGGGGCTGTAGACTCATGACGGTATTCTGACTGGACACTTCTTTCTGGCGTCACATGCCTTTAAATTAGGCTTGGTCAGTGATAGCGGATATAGGAAGTGCGAGTTAGAGGAGGAAACGATCGAGCACGTTCTGTGCTCGTGTGCTGCACTTGCCAATCTAAGACTCCAGCTATTAGGTGTGATACAGATGTCAGATCTAGAAGCAGCTAGTGGCTTAAGTCCTAGGAAGCTTCTAGTATTTTGCAAGAGGACGGTCGTTAAAACAAGCTTCTGGAAACACTACGGACTCAATCAGTCTATGTGAGGTCCTCATGGACCGGCCAGTTCAACCTAAGCTAACCTGGCAATTCGAACTGGACTAGGATGAAACTTTTCCGGCAGACTTTAATGCAAAGCGGACTTCATTCCGAGGTGACTTAGAAAAACTAAACAACATGTGTGAGGACCCAAATCCACCGGCTTTGGAGCCCACACATTCGAACCTATAAATATTTGTCACAACTTATTTGAACATTTATAAATCGTATTTGAATCACAAATTATATATCATTTTTCGAAACACTCTAATGTATATGACAATGAATTTATATCAGTGCATATAGCATGTAAAACATATAAACCTGAATTATTTAAATTGAATTTACACGCATAAAATAATCATTTTTCTGAAACACCCTAATATACACCTATATATTTATTATTTCACAAAATCATAGTTTTCTCTGCCCGCATACGGCAAATATTTTGCTTGGATATTATATATATGATATACAAGATATATATATATCTGTGGCCACAACCCATAATCTCCAAACTCGCCAGCATGTTCAGCGTAATCAGTTCTAAGGGTCATCCACTTTTTATGTCTGCATCTTTTTTTAGAAAAAGTCATTAAAAAAAACCTAACAGCTTAAGTTATTTTTCGCTTGGTTGTTATGCCAAAACAAGCCTAACTCATAAACTCTCCGTCAAAGTATCCTAGCTCAAGCTAAGAATTTTCATAATTTAGTTCCTTTGTGTGGCATAACAGTCTATTTCAACATAAAATTGTAACTTATTTTTTCAATTACGACATATATAAATTTAAGTCGTTATTGCAAAATATAGCGCCAAATATATTTTTTTTTTATCTTGAGTTAGGCTGTTATTCGGAATTACAATAACCGCCATTGGCTAGCATAAATTAAGTTAAATTATTTTTCCATAGGAAGCCATGACTTTTTGAAAATATTATATTGAATTACGTTCTTATTTCAAATTTTATTTCAAAAAAACATGTACCTAAGTAGACATAGGTTTTTGTATTCAATAATAAATTTTTTTAAACGAATCATTAAGTTGAGTTAAGTTGTGTCAGAGAGTTGTGCAGCTTATATAGCAATTATTTAAAAGTGATATTTCTTGTGAAAAGTGATAAAAAAATGTCCGACAGAGCAGCAAGAATGGTTGAACTGGCTAGGTCATTAGCAGAGCGTCGAAACAACGAAGGTAAGTAAATAAAATTAATTAAATGAAATAAGGTTGTCCTTGTTATTTTGCAAATCAAAATTATTTGCATGTTATTTGAAAATCGAAAGAGTGACATAACCCCAAGGCCATACATTTTTATTATCGCACAACCAACCTTATTTCTAGTGTCGTTTTTAATATTTTAAATAAAACGTGTAAGCACCTTCGAAATTTTTAACATTTTCGTCTTTAGATTGCAATGTTGTATTTATATATAACCAAAACAAAAAACTAGACAATTGTTTTCAATTTTACTATAGTCACTCTTGGTACAAGTGGAACATCTCGTCGAAAGTGCCAGCACCAACATTCAAAAATACCGAGGTGCTAACGAACCAGAAAACTTTATTCCTGAAAGGCCTTGCGTTGGGCGATTCCAAAGTTATTATTTCGAATTTTTGCCATGTGTACAAAATGAAACAATGTCATCAATCCACGGAATCAAGTTTAATTTAGCTGTTATAAAAAGTAAGCCTTTTATGCCGATTATGCCAGAGTTTAAAAGTATTTATTACTAAAATTTACGAGGGTAACTTTTATTTTAACTAGGTTCGCATAATCCAAAAGAACTTAGTCATGAGGCACATGAAGCAGTCCTTCCTCATAGTGGAGAATTTGACTCAGACAACTCCATAAGGGATCCGGACTTTAATTTATCACGATCTGCTACTAGTATGGATTGCTCATCAAACGACGAAGAAACTTCTCTCCAGCCTGATAATTTAAACGGCCTTGCGAAACCAAAATCAAAGTCAAAGAAAAAGCTTCGCCGTGACCTTAGAAATAGGAGAAAATCATACACAACGCGTTCAGGTAGGATAGTTAAAGCCAGGGTCTGCAATCCAACGTTTGATTTATGTAGAAACAAATGCAAAGAGACATTTACAACTTAACAAATAGAATCTCCATTTAAACATTACTGGTCTCTGGGAAGCTATGACCAAAGAATTTTGTACATTGGATCATTAGTAGCTGTTGGGTATAAAAAATGTGACACCCTATGCAATACAGTAGGACGCAAACGAAATCGAGAAAATTCAATGCAATATTCATTCCAGATTAATAGTAATACAATCAAAGTATGCAAAAAGCATTTTAAGCAATGTTTCGATGAAAGTGATAGCTTTATTAAATCGGTCGTTAGAAAAAAAATTAGTTGTCCGTCTATGCAATTCAGTGATCATCGAGGCAAGCATACTCCTACATCCAAGATTGATGCTTCGATGAAAAATGAAATTAAAGAACACATTTTAAGTTTCCCTGCATACGAAAGCTACTACAACCGGCGCGATACTTCTCAAAAAATTTACCTGCTAGTCTCAATTTATCGTGGGGGCTAAGATACTTAGCTTGGATATCATAAGTGGTTTCAGGCTCTGGATCAGGGACTGATATCAGTCTTAGACCGGCCATAGTGACGAATGTCACGCGTGATTAGTTATCACGTCCTGCACGAGGTGCCCCTGCTTCTACTGATAATGGCGGATCTAGAGAGGACAACTCGATAAAACCCGCACCCCTTGAGTCATTGTGCCGAGCTCAGGGGAGGGAGAGTCAAGATCGGTACACAACGGTGACGAACTGGACTGTTTTAGGACTTTGATTTCACATTACATTTTGACTTGATGACATTGGGCTGGTAGGTGCGGTATTCTTCCACTTTAGTAGGTCGGGGTGAAACCCTACCAAAATGGCTGGTAGGCTAATGCTGCACCTGCCCACGTCCCGTTAAAACCGTGGCGGGCCTCAAGGTACGTTCCGGCTCCGTCGCCGTTAAGTTGGTGGTGTAGGTGCGGTTGAAGATTTTCCCGCTTCGCGTCCGGTCTGGCTCTGAACGCATTACTCATAAGGTAATGCGTCAACCCTTGCGTGGCCTCCCTGCGTAGCATAGATAACCACGAGATCGTTAAAGGGCGACTACACAATCGGCTCCGGATAGCGGCCTTGAGGGGGGACTTTTTTAGAATGGACAATACTAATACGAATCCGCCAAGGATGGGGTGCGGAAGAAGAGCGCTTTTGATGGAAATCCGTCAAATCAATCTTCAGCACTCTAAGGCGGCTTCCGCAAATTTGTTGCTCTGCCTTGAAAAAGGCGGAGTGGATATAGTCCTTGTCCAGGAGCCGTGGCTGAGTAGTAACGGCAGTAAGATTTCTGGATTAAGGACTGGAAAATTCAACACCTTGGTGCATGGGGAGGCAAGTAGGCCTAGATCCTGTGTGCTTGTTAAAAAAGAGATTAAAGCTTTTATTCTCTCTAATTTCAGCAATGCTGACGTAACCACGGTCTGCCTCGAGCGAGGAAGTAATGAAATGTGGGTGGTCTCAGCGTACATGCCCCACGGGGACGTAGTGGGACCACCACCTGCGATACTGGGTGAAATCACCGCTGAAGCAAGGCGGAGAGGTGTTGGCGTGATCATCGGTGCCGATGCAAATGCCCATCATAGCATTTGGGGAAGCTCGGATACCAACACTAGAGGTGAGTCTTTATTTACTTTTATTGTAGATGAGGGACTTTGTATATGTAATAGGGGGAATGACCCGACTTTTATTACTGCGTTAAGGGAGGAGGTCCTAGACCTCACCCTGGTTAGTAGAGAACTGGAAGGTCGGATATCTGGATGGAGGGTTCTCAACGAGCACTCCTTCTCTGATCACCGATATATTCAGTTGTCAGTGAACGAAGAGCGTCCCGGTAAAATATCTTTTAGGAACCCTAAAAGTACTAACTGGGACTAGTATTGTAGGAAGCTGGGAGAGCTACTGCCTGCGGTGCCTATCATTAGTTCGGGCCTGTCCGAATCTGAGATAGACGTTCTGGTGGAAAACTTCACCTCGGCAAGCAATAGCGCCTTTCAGCTGTCCTGCCCATTGAAAACTTACAGGGGGAAGGGCAAGCCGCCCTGGTGGTCGGATTCTCTTGACGACCTAAGAGCGTCCAGTCGGCGGCTCTTCAACAGAGCCAGGAGGAGTAAATTACCCTCGGACTGGGAGCTCTATAAGGTGAGTCTGGGGATTTATAAATATGAAATAAGGATAGCCAAGCGAGATGCATGGCGAAGCTTCTGCGAAAACGTAGAAGGCTGCAATGAATCCGCGAGATTTAGAAAAATACTCTCTAGGAACCCCGCTCCTCTGGGGTATCTGAGAGATGATGGTGGGGACTGGTCGATGAGTAGCGAGGAGTCCCTAAGGCTTTTACTGGACAATCATTTTCCCGATGTCCCAGTTGCGCAGGGATCTTCGCCTGCATGGTCGGCGGTCGTTGGCCATGCAGAAGTGCCTGCCATTCCAATACGGGAAAGTCAGATAACCTGGGCTATAGGGTCGTTCAAGCCCTATAAGTCTCCGGGCCCGGATGGAATCATTCCTGCGCAGCTTCAAAGGTCTTTGGGGATTTCCTGCCGCTGGTTGGCCATCATATATACTAACTGCCTCAGGCTTAACTATATCCCGAAGTCTTGGCACACGGTTAGGGTTATTTTCATTCCGAAGGCCGGCAGAAGCTCTCATGTATCACCTAAGGATTTCAGGCACATCAGTCTCTCGTCGTTTCTTCTTAAGACGTTTGAGCGGTTGATTGACCTGTACCTACGGGAAGGGATACCTCGGGGGTTACTGTCGGCTTCACAACATGCGTACTGCAAGGGCAGATCGACGGAAACGGCTCTCCATTCGATTGAAAAGCAAATAGAGGGGTCCCTAGAACACAAAGAGTATGCTCTGGGTGCCTTTCTAGACATCGAGGGAGCTTTTAACAATGTCTTACCGGGGTCAATCGAAAGAGCTCTGGTGGGTTTAGGAGTCGAGGCGGCTCTGGTTGAATTTATTAGCAAACTTCTATGCGGCAGAATTGTCGCAGCGGAGTGGGGAGGGGCCATAATTAAGAGGAAGGTGTGCAGGGGCACGCCACAGGGGGGTGTCCTATCTCCTCTCCTCTGGGTTGTGGTAGTCAACGAGCTTCTTGTGGAGCTGGAAGCCAATGGTTGTCGGGTGGTTGCCTATGCAGATGACCTCGCTATCCTAGTCAGAGGCAAATTTCTGGGCGCCCTGCGCGATGTTCTTCAGGGCTACCTGGATACTGTGGCTGGGTGGGCTGAATCATGTGGATTGGCGGTCAACCCGGGAAAAACGGAATTGGTCCTTTTCACAAGAAGATATAAGGTGCCCGATTTCAGAACTCCCTCGATTGGAGGGGTACCGTTGGTACTTTCTGATAGGGTTAAATATTTGGGGATTGTTTTGGACAAGAAACTGTCCTGGAGACCCAATGTGGAAGATCGGGCCAGGAAGGCCGCCATTGCCTTGTACTGCTGCAGAGGAGCTATCGGAAAGAGATGGGGACTCTCGCCAAGAATAGTACACTGGCTTTATGAGATGGTGGTCAAACCGATTCTGCTATATGGGGTGCTGGTCTGGTGGAAAGCACTGGACACGGCGAGCACCTCCAAAATGTTAGTGTCAGTGCAACGGACGGCGCTGATCGGTATCAGTGGCGCTCTCAGAACAACGCCTACCTTGGCACTGAACGTCATGCTGAACATATACCCAGTAGATATTGCGGGAAAGGCGGCCGCGGCAAGGTCGTTGGTCAGGCTTCGTGATATGGGATATAGACTTTCTGACCGCGGACGCTGTAGCCTTCTTACCAGTTTCGACTTCATCCCGGACAGAACGGACTACTGTATGCCGATAACAGCTCCCTATACAACCTTCACCCCAGTTATTCCAGAGAGAGAGGATTGGGGAAGAGGAATTATCTGGGGCATGGGACCGGTTAACTTGTTCACGGATGGGTCAACGCTGGATGGAAAGGTTGGTGGGGGGGTCTTTTGTCAAGAGCTAAATTTAAGCCGCAAGTTTAAGTTGGCTGATCACTGCAGTGTATTCCAAGCGGAAATTGCTGCGATTAAGGATGCGGTGGATGGAATGCTATCCAGTGGTACCACGGTTAGGGAATTTAACATCTACTCTGATAGCCAATCGGCTATCAAGGCCTTGAGCTCAACTACAGTGCGATCGAGGGTGGTCTGGGAGTGCCTGACCTCGCTTGCGATTGCATCGAATTATTTTACAATTAAGATTATCTGGGTCCCGGGCCATAGTGATATCCCGGGTAACTGTCAAGCGGATCTCTTAGCCCGCATCGGTACAACTGAACCGGATGAAGATGGCTGTAGGGACTTCGGGATCCCGCTGGCCACCTGTGGATTGCTCCTCCATAGCTGGGCCTCGAATCAGCTCAGCAAACGTTGGGCGGATACCACGTCTTGCAGGGTAGCAAGATATTTCTGGTCGAAAGTGGATGGCAGGAGGTCTGCTGAAATAATTGGGTTCACTAAGGCTCACCTATCAATGGTCATTGGGGTTTTGACAGGGCACTGTCCCATGGGTATCCATGCGGTACGTCTCAATATACTGGAAACTCCATCCTGCTGCAGCTGTATGGAGGATGATGAGGTGGAATCACCAAATCACTTTATGCTTGATTGTCCAGCTTTTGCCAGAATTAGGCGAAAGTACTTCGGTCGCGACTCACTTGAGGATATATCCAAAGTTGAGATCGGTATCATTCGGAGCTTT
Organism: Eurosta solidaginis; assembly: GCF_040869045.1. NCBI lineage: Eukaryota > Metazoa > Arthropoda > Insecta > Diptera > Tephritidae > Eurosta > Eurosta solidaginis. Next base: position 99,948,271 of record NC_090320.1, on the reverse strand, counting down.
ATCGTTGCTACCCAACGATTCTCTAAGTAACTGGATCTAGGTCACCGTTATTTTTGGTGTGTGTGGTATCACAACGGACCTTCGTGTTGTCCAAGTGAGCTATCCTTATCAGGGCAGCTACCACCTAACCTATCCTATCCTATCAATTTATCGTCTATGCACCGCCTTTACAAGGAAAAAGTAAGCAATCCAGTAAGCCTTTCTAAATACTCTGAAATTTTCCAAACTCTTGGTCTTAAATTTAAAGAACCTAAGGTAAACACTTGTAGCACCTGCTACACTTACGTTACAAAAATAAAAATCGCTCTAACCGAAGATGAAAAAGCTTCATTGATTGAGCAAAAAGAAAATCATATAGCTAAAGCTGAATTGGCTTATGAATCTAAACGACAAGATAAAAAGCGCTCGTGGGAATCGAACACTATTAAAAGTTTTGCATTCGATTTACATCAATGTTTACCAACACCTTTTCTTCGAAATTCTATCAATTTCTACAAAAGCCAACTGTGGACGTTTAATTTAACGGTTCACGATCTTGCAACTAATGCAGCAAAATGCTTCATGTGGCACGGAGCTATGGCTAGACGTGGTGGAAATGAAATTTCCTCGTGTCTTTTTAAATTGTTAAAAATGTTGCCAGCAGAAACGAAAACAGTTAGATTTTATGGCGATTCGTGCGCAGGGCAAAATAAAATTCGTTTATTTCTGCCATGTTCATTTCATTTATTTCCAATGCGTCTACATTGAATCACATTGACCACAAATTCCTCGAACCCGGCCATACACATATGGAGTGCGATAGTGATAACGCCCTTATTGAGCGAAAGAAAAAAAAAACAAATATCGAAATTGAGACCCCAAGAGATTGGTACCAATTCGTAAATACTATTGGACCCAAATTGCAAACTATTGAAATGCAGTCAAATGATTTTTTATAACTTTTCGGACTTATCTAAATCAAAACTTTCTTGGAAACGTTTGAATGAGGATGGCGAAAAATTTCTATGGGACGATATTCGATGGCTTCGTTATACCAAGATGTCCAACAAAGTCCAATACAAAACTTCATTAGATAATGAAGAACCATTTAAAATCTTAAAGGTGGGCAAAAGAGGGCGTTCTATTAAAGGATTTGGAGAAATAAAAAATATGAAGAACTTACCATACATTTCTAAAGAAAAAAAGAAAGATCTTATGGACTTGAAGCAATTTATAAAACCAGAATTTCACTCATTTTATGACAGCATTCCCACAAGTGTGGAGCAGTTTAATACATGAACCAATGACTAAAGATCTCGCAATGCCACAACCGTGTATTTGTAATTTAATTTAGGAAAAAAGTTACTGTCAAATGACGTAACGCTTTTGAAGTTTTTAAGTTTCTTCTTTACATTTTCATTAACAATTTTTCTTAACGAACAAAAATTTTAGAAGTTGATTGTTTCCTTGCGATTGTTTATTATTTTCAACCAAATTCTAAGACAAGGGGCTTTTAATCGTTTGTAGTGTTGCATAGTATTCGGTTAAGGAATGCCATCTCAACTATTGTGTAATTTTTACATATCGAAGCTGCCTTTCCCGCCCGAAGCACTTACCACTATTTTATTCGCCAATTATTACACGATACTTGCAAAAGGTCTTGCCCTTTCATCTATTAACCACTATCTTCCTAGGGTTTCGTGTTTTTTTATGAAATTTGGCATTATCACCAGACAACTCTTCAGCGAAAATATTCAAAACGTGAACCAAAAAAGCATCGGCAATGTCCTAGCCGATAAATGCCAGGCGAACTCCGTTCTCAGAGTCCAATATCCGCAGCTCGCAGTTGGAGAAAGCCAAATCCCCAGGGAGTAACTCTGGCACAACTTCCAGCTGGATACCGTATAGGGTAAACTCTCATTTATCCAGAATCAACCCCTATATACATAACGAATGTCCTGTATGTACGACACCATCCATCTTTTCAATTCCAATGTGGAACCAACGCCTTTAACTTTCTTTGATGGCAATTTCTGAGTGGTCGCAAAGCACAGCTACTGGATGGGGCAAAGCACTGCTACAACAACAACCAAACGGAAATGCACTACATTTAAGGCGTTCTATTTTGATAATGATATCAGATATCGGGATATCTCCCCATCCGCCCCCTTTTGTCACGATTTCAAACATATTTTTTGAAGCAGTTTGAATTATGGAGCTCACAGTGTGTGAATAACAAAGGACACTGTAATCCACACTCCTCGTGGTTTGCCTTTTAGATGAATGTAGAACTGCGTAAATCATTGTGTGGTTGCTGGAATGTCTTGGTTTTTCAAAATTTAATACACTCTTTGTCACTGAGCTTTTTTAGCGACAATGCGTGAATGATGTTTAGGAGTCATAAGGAGACATTCCTCCTCAGGTATGACCGCAGTATTCTAAGAGGCCTGCAAACTTCTCCGCTGAGTTTAATTTAAGTCAGACGGCTGGCCAGTTGCCTTGAAAATGATGCCTCTTTATCATTCCCACAAGCGCTGGCAGCGAGCAACTTAAGGATTTTGTTGCGCCTTAGAAATTTGGAGGAAAGAACACTAACCACTGACAATTTTTCGGCGGCTTTCTAAAATCCATGAACAAAATAAAGTTTTGTGTAGTTTTTATTTAAGTTTTCTCATAAATTAATAATTTGAATTTAGTTTTTCCTATAGGAATTTCAAAAAATATCAATAAAAGTCCAATTCAAAAAATATTCTTTGTTTTTTGTCTTTCCCTTTTATTATATTTCACTTCATTTAATAAAACATATTTCAAAAGCGTCACATCACAGCAGAAGTTTTACTTTTTGTTGTTGTCTTTATTGCGAGATCTGTTACTTGGTTCATGAGTTTAATACCCACCCCGATTTGACGGAGTGTGACGCGAAGATTTTTGAAATAATATTTTTATGTATTTATAATAAAAATATGTACATGTGAATTTTTAACTGAATTGAATAAAATTTATCCTTAATATTGATAAAAAATTTTAATTGTAGTTCTAGGAACTATGGGGCATAGTTATAGTTGAAAAATAATATGATTTTAAGTTAGTTAAAGCTTTTTGACACAATTTGATATGTGCTATCTGTCAAAAGTGCTCCAACCAACTTAAAATTACTATAAATATGCCCTTATATGTCTGTATTCCAGTATTTTTGGAAATAATAAATAAACTTACTGTAAGTCATATCGTATTTCAAAATTTACTATATAAAACTGACTTAAGTGAATAAAATTTATAAATTAAAAGTAAGGAATAATAGCACATAAGATTTCAACTTTAGGCACTTCTAAACATCTTTTTACTCGTAATAACAGCCCAACTCAAACTAAGGCATTTTAAATTTTTTCATTCAAAAAGTCATAACAGCCTAACTGCTTTTTTCCCTTATATCTTTCAAATTAAGCGAAAACATAACAGTTTGCTTGCAAAGTTAAAAAGAAGACCGATACACCTTGTGTATTTATTAAACGATTAGCAATAAATATCATAACTTTATTTGCAGTAATGATTTGAAACTTTAAATTGCTATCCTGAAAAAATTTAAAAACAGACTTAGGCGGTTATGACTTGTGACCACAGATATGATATACACAGGGCCGGAGTACAATCAACAAGAGGATAACAGGTGGTAAAATCACAGGAAAATCACACAGGGGAATTCAGAGTAGACGCGCACGATGGGAAAGGTAACCTGGGTATATTACCTCAAACGCGACGAGCTGGTGAAATATACCACGGAGTTTGAAGTGGAAAGCAAAGGGACGGCAGAAGAGCTACGGAAACGCTTGGCGAACTTTATCCAGGCACAGGGCAACGACTCAGCGTTTGAGACACGTTTTGAAGAGCTAGCTCTTCAGCATACCCGGCTGGTGAGGCCACCAACACCAACACCAAACAACAACGAATTATTAGTGCCCGGCGGCAGCGGTCCCGCACCAAAAATGACAAGTCAGACGGTGGATCCAAGAGGAAGTTTGCAAACGCCGATATACGCCACGCACCAGCCGGTGTAGCACGCCAACGTAATGGGCCGAGTACGTAAGTGGGGGTTGAAGTACGACGGCGGTAAGGAGCGACTTAGTTTCATTGAGCGGATGGAGGAGCTGGCCGAAAGTTACGAAGTTGGTCGCGATTCCATCCCACGAGCATTACCTGAGTTGCTGAAGGACAAGGCCTTGGTGTGGTACCGGAACAACAACATGCAGTGGCAAGAGTGGGAAGCCTTCAAGAAGCAATTTCTAAAATTTTTCCTGAGCACGAGGTATTTCGAGCAGCTAGATGATGAGATCCGGCAGCGTGTGCCACGAGCATGTGAGCAGTTCAAATATTACGTTTTATCGTTATAGATTTACAGAAATTGTCGACGGTAGTACCAGCTTTACATCAAACGGAGCGGGTTCACCAGCCTGGAGGAACTGGCAAGCATGGCTGAGGACTACGAAGACATCATACCGGAGAAATAACCGCTGAGGCCAGCGGCGAAGCCGAGCATTACCACTATATGCACGAAGATGAGAGACAAGGAGATCGGAGACCGGAGGCGCAACGACAAGCGAGCACGCCAGAGCATGCGACGATACCACACCAAGGACCTATCGATCCACGGAACGCATGCAGGCGATGCGGGGAAAGCGGACACTACGCACATGGGTGTCGCAACGAACGAAGAGATTTCTGCTGGCTGTGTGGCCGAGTAAGTATATTAACGCGTGAATGCTGTCGTGGAAAGCAGGGAAACGGGCAGAGACCCCATTGGTATCGAGGGGTGGCGTCTCATCAAACCTAGCCTCGTACTCAGTAGATACATTTAGGCAAACCCAAGGGCGAATCTTGGCTGCAGTAACCCTGGATTGAGAAGAAGTCATGGCGTCAGTAGATACGGGGGCGAAACGAAGTTTCATCAGCGAGAAGACAGCGGCGAAAATAGACGCACGGAGGATCAAGAAGATACAGACACGAGTGGTGATGGGCGATGGCAGGGCAGCATGGATAGCGGAGGCAGTGGACGCAGAGGTGGGGGATCAACTGCATCAGAGTGAGTTGTTAGTTCTGCCTGGGCTAGTCGACAGCGTGGTGATCGGGACAGACTATCTGGCAAAGGCTAAAGTTGAGCTGAGGTGTGGCAACGAAAAAATAACGCTACGAGCAGAAGAGAGAGAGCACAGGAGATGGTAACGTGCACAACCATGATGGAGGACGAAGGTAGCGCAAGTATCGAGAAAGACGTGAGGAGTGACGTGGCGGTGAGTACCTTTCTAAAGCGTGAATTACAGATTTTCGAAGAAATGACAGGAGTATCCAACGTTGCCACGCATAAGATAGTGATGGGAGATGACTGTCCAATCAAACAGCGGTATTTCCCTAAGAACCCAAAGATGCAGGAGATCATAAACAAGGAGATAGACGAGCTGATAGGGAAAGGTTGCATCGAACCATCTCACAGCCCACACAGCGCACCAATAGTTCTAGCCCGGAAGAAGAACGGCAAATGAAGACTCTGCGTTGACTATCGGCAGCTCAACGCCCGCTCAGTGCCAGATGCGTACCCGCTCCCAAGAATACAACATATCTTGGACAGCCTACGTAGCGCGCGTTTTATCAGCAGTCTGAACCTCAAAAATGGTTATTGGCAAATCTCGATGGAAGAAGTATACAGCATTCACCGTGCCCGGCCGAGGGTTGTATCAATGGAAAGTGATGCCGTTCGGTCAATATTCCGCTCCGGCTACGTTTCACCGTGCACTCGACCGTGTTATTGGCTCAGAGTTGGAACCAAATGCGTTTGCCTACGTGGATGATATCATCATCACCAGCACAACCTTGGAAGAGCACATAAAGCACCTAGGAAAAGTATTTCGGCGGCTACGGAGGGCGAATCTGAAGATCAACCCAGAGAAATGTGAGTTTTTTAAGAAAAGTTTGAAATATTTAGGCCACGTCGTCAGCGAGGAAGGAGTACACACGGATCCCGACAAAGTTGCGGCTATCAAGGAGCTGACGCCACCACACAACATACGAGAGTTAAGGCGATTTCTGGGGATAGTTTCGTACCTGATTTTCACAAGTTGCGCACACACTGACGTCAATGTTGAAGAAGGGAAGTAGGTGGAAATGTTCAGAAGAACAACAGGCGGCTTTCGAAGCGTTGAAGAATGCACTAATACAAGCACCGGCACGAACTTGCCCAGATTTTACTTAAAGATTTCGATTACAGACGGACGCTCGGAGAAGTTCTCACATAGGGTTTGGATGACGAGGAGCGAGTGGTAGCGTATGCTAGCCGCCGGTTGAATAAAGCCGAGCTGAACTACTCACCAACTGAGAAGGAATGTTTAGCAATCGTGTGGGCAATAAGGAAAATGAGACCGTATTTGGAAGGGTACAATTTCACCGTGATCACCGATCACCTGGCTTTGAAATGGTTGAACGCGATCCAAAGTCCGTCAGGCCGGATCGCCAGATGGGCGCTTTCAGCAGTATTCGTTCGACGTACAGTATAGGAAGGGTAAGATGAACGTGGTCGCAGATGCACTGTCGAGGCAGCCACTGAAGGAACAGCTTGAGTTGCAAGTGGTACACGTCAAAGATGGCTGAAGTAACGAGGACACCAGAGAAATTTCCCGAATACGTCATAGAGGAAGGAAGACTATACAGACGAATTGGAAGTCAAATGGATGGTGAGGATGCGGTACCATGGAAGTTATGCGTGCCGACATTGGAGAGGCGAAGAGTGCTTAACGAGATTCACGACACACCAAGCTCAGGACACATGGGGATATGGAAATCCATCGCGCAAGCTATGATGCGGTATTACTGGCTTGGGATGCTCATGGACGTACGGTAGTACGTGCAACAGTGCCACGCATGCCAAGTCTACAAACCCAGCCAGCAACAAGCTGCAGGTAAAATGCTCACGCAGATTTCAGATGAACCTTTTGCTACCGTTTGTGCAGTTGAAGCACTCCCTCGTTCGAAGCATGGTAATACAATGGCATTAGTTTTCGTGGATGGATTCTCCAAATGGGTAGAGGTCATAGCAATACGGAAATCAACGACGGAGAATCTGATCAGGGGAATAAGAGAGAGGATTTAGGCACGATTTGGCGCATCAAAAGTTCTAATAACAGACAATGGAGCACAGTTCACGAGCAGGCATTTAAAGAAATTTTTGCAAGAGGCTGGCATAAATCACCAGCTAACGGCACCGTACACACCGCAAGAGAACCCGACGGAGAGAGCGAATCGTAACATCAAGATGACGATAGCGCAGTTCACTGGGAAGGTGCATAAGGCATGGGATGAGTTGTTGCCAGGGATGACACTAGCACTGAATATGAGCGTATGCGAGTCAACAGGCTACAGTCCAGCATTCGTGGTCAGGGTAGGGAACCGAGGATCCCCAACGCCCTATACGATAAGCAAACATTTGGCACAGGCGAGGAGAAGGTGGCTCTCAGTGAAAAGATGTCGAAAATGAAAGAGGTATATCAGATGGCACGTCGTAGACAACAGCAAGCATCATCGGAGCAGGCAAGCCGTTATAATTTACGTAGGAGACAATGGCGACCGGCGGTGGGCGACCTTGTACTAGTAAAAGAGCATCAGCTGTCCAAGGCAGTGGACAACTTAACAGCAAAGTTAGCGCCAAGATACAGGGGTCCTCATCGTGTAACGAACTTCGTATCCCAGGTAATCATCGAGCTAGACAAGGTGCATAACGGCAAAAGGAGAACGGCACATATAAGCGATCTAAAAGCATACCATCAGGCGACAGTCGAAGAGGAAGCAAGTCCGGAAACAGAAAGAAGAATACGTTCACCCTGCGAGCGTGGTAAATCAAAAGCGTCCCGCCAAGCCCCGAATGGGGGCTTCACCGAAGTTCCCATCGGGGAACAAACGAGACGGCCGACGACGATAACAACAACACAACACGCGCCATCATCAGCATCGTGTAGTAGAATCCCAAACCAACATTTCACCTAGATATCCACCGAGGAACACGCAGAGCAACTGGCAGTTGCTTCGCTTCCCAAGGCAGTCGGTTCTATGTACCGGAGCGACTCGGGATTTTTCCCGACCAAGGACTGTCATCTCAGTGTGACCCCATTTAATTTGTTTCGTCCCTCTCGCAAATTGTCATCCTCCCAGCAGCTCCTTGCAGCAGGACTGCTACATATTCTCTTACTCCGGGAAGGTATCGAACCAAATCCGGGTCCGTCTCCTGACCCCGGTCCTGAGAAATGGTTTTGCTGCATTTGCCAGAAAAGAATCTTTTTAGGACGGTCATGCTCTGTTCAGTGTGTCTCGTGCAAAGGATGGTTGCATCGGACAGGTTGTTCTGGGCTTGATCCCAAAACCCGACGTCCACGTAACTTTTATAAATCTTTTGTGGCTCCTTGCTGCTCATGCACAAGGGCGTCCCGTAGTCTACGCCTAAGCGCCCCCACTACCTTCCAGCAGCCTCTCTGCTCAGCAAGCCACAACCAGTACCCGCTGCTGCTCGCGCCCCACGGCGCCAACAACTCAAACAGCTGATACCACTTATAACTACTACCTTCGTAGTAGAGCTGGTAGCAATGCTGAGCATCAGCCCCTGCCCCCGTCTTCTTCTCCCCCCTCTTTTCTGGCAGCAATCGTGCAGGTCAGGGAAACAGACTCTTAGTCCCTACCTCCGTTTGCACCGTCTGCCAGCACAGAATATATAGGCTTGCGACATCCGCTCAATGCAGCTCCTGCCTTGGGTGGTGCCACTTTCCTAGTTGTTCTGGTCTCCGCGACGGCAACCCCTCTACGGGTTTCATCGCGCCATGTTGCCAGGTCGCAAACCCAAATCATTCGGGTACCCCAATGCTTGCCCAAGGGCGCCCAGTCCCAAGGCCCCAACCGCAATTGCGTCCTGGCCTTCCACAACCTAGGCGTAGTCACCCGTCACTTACCCCTAGAGTGGCGGCGTCACTCCTCATGAACTTCAGAATTCTGCAGTTAAACTGTAATGGACTAACTGGGAAGATTACGAAGATAGTCGATTTCATGAAGCGGCACAACATCCGCATTGCTGCGATTCAAGAGACTAAACTAACAGCAAGATCTGCATTGCAGACCTGCTCTGGGTATAATGTCCACAGGAAGGACCGCGAGAGCGGAAATGGAGGCGGCCTCGCGTTTATTATACACCACTCTGTGCAATATTATATATTTGATCCTGGCATCGACCGCAGGGACAATGTCTTAGAACGTCAAGGCCTATCTGTTCGGTCAGGCGATGCAAATCTAGGAATCATCAACATCTACATCCCTCCTGTCACCTGTTGCCCCAGTGGATACCGCCCTAATATCGAGGCCTTACTCACTGGCAACAATCGCATTATCTTAGGCGAATTCAATGCCCATCACGACCTATGGCATTCAAACTTGCGGGCGGACAGTAGGGGTGAGATGTTGGCGGATCAAATAGAAGAAACGACGTTCTGCACAATAAACGGAGACACCCCCACACGTATGGTAGGAAGTTGTCATAGCTCGCCAGATATCTCACTCGTGAGCGCAGAACTCGTAAACTGCGTCAACTGGCAGCCGATGGTAACATTGGCATCCGACCACCTGCCCATACTTATTTCGTTCGAGCGTACCGCCGACTTCATCGTCACCGAAAAACGCACTTTCATAAACTTCAAAAAAGGAAAGTGGGAAGAATATAAATCTGCAACAGACAGCAGCTTTGCTGCCCTCCCTATCCCGACTGATGCCCGCCAAGGGGAGCGTGCCTTCCGTAAGGTCATTGAATCCGCCTCGGCACATTTCATTCACGCCGGGAGAATTCCCGAAATCCGGCCCCACTTCCCAGCGGAGGCCGCGAGCTTAGCGAGGGAACCTGACCTTATAAGATAGCTTGATCCAGGCGACCCCCAAATAAGGGATATATACCAACGCATCAGATTGCTTGTGGACGAACACAAGCGGGCGAAATGGGAAGAGCACCTAAGAGGTTGTAACCTCTCTACCGCTTTAGGTAAACTTTGGTCCTCCGTAAAGTCCCTATCGAATCCGACTAAGCACAAAGTCAAAGTTTCCATCGCCTTTGGCGATAAGGTGCTGTCGGATGCGAAAAAATGTGGGAGCGCTTTCTGCCAACAATATATAATGCATCCTACGGTTGACGAAGATAGACGGAGAGCCAATAGACATGCACATAAACACAAATTCAGCGCGTCACCAATCACCATCACCGCCAGAGAGGTTGAGGACGCCATTGGTCGCGCTAAACCATCCAAAGCAGTGGGCCCAGACGGCATAGCGATGCCGATGCTTAAAAACCTAGGGAAAGAGGGTTTCAAATATTTAGCGCATGTCTTCAACCTGTCTCTTTCCACCTTTGTCATACCCGAGAAATGGAAAAAGGCCAAGGTGGTCCCGCTACTAAAGCCTGGGAAACCAGCTAACATAGGTGAGTCATATCGCCCGATATCGCTCCTATCGCCAGTGGCAAAGACGCTTGAAGCCATTTTGCTCCCTTATTTCCAAGCAAATTTGCAGCTAGCCCCTCATCAGCATGGCTTCAGGAAGCTCCATAGCACTACCTCCGCGCTAAATGTCATTGGCACCCAGATAAATTGCGGTTTGAATCAATACCCCCACCATAGAACAGTACTCGTAGCGCTAGACCTATCAAAAGCCTTTGATACGGTCAACCATGGCTCGTTACTGCAAGACCTGGAAGGGTCTACCCTTCCCCCATGTCTTAAAAGGTGGACCGCAAATTATCTGGGTGGTCGGAAGGCAATTCAGAAACGAAACATCAAAACCAAGGAGAATTAAACAAGGGGTGCCACAGGGTGGTGTCCTATCCCCACTTTTGTTTAATTTCTACATATCCAAGCTACCTTCAACACCGGAAGGAGTCACAATCGTTTCCTACGCCGATGACTGCACAATAATGGCCACAGGCCCAGGCCCAGAGATCGATGAGCTATGCAATAAAATAAACGGCTATCTCCCTGATCTCTCCAGTTTTTTCGCCTCGCGAAACCTGGCATTGTCACCGACTAAATCTTCCGCGACCTTATTTACAACATGGACGTCCTAAATGTCGACCATATTGAACATCCGCGTCGATGGCACTACGCTACCGACTGTCCTACACCCCAAAATCTTGGGTGTGACGTTTGATCAGGATCTACATTTTGGTGCGCACGCAACCGCTATTGTTCCGAGAATTCAGAGCCGTAATAAAATCCTCAAATCCCTTGCTGGCAGTACCTGGGGAAAAGATAAAGAAACGCTCATGACCACATACAAAGCAATTAGCCAGCCGATTACGTGCTACGCGTCACCCATATGGTCGCCAAGCCTAAAAACTACCCACTGGAAGAAACTACAGGCCTGCCAAAATACTGCTCTCAGAATCGCCACGGGCTGTCTTCTCATGTCCCCAGAACACCATCTGCATAATGAGGCGAGAATACTCCCCATAAGGGAGAGAAATGAGATGCTGACCAAACAGTTTCTGTTGAACACCCAGAAACCTGGGCATCCCAACAGACATCTCATTGACGAACCAGTACCGCCTAGGGGCCTAAGGAGTCATCTCCGTAAGCATTTTGAGGAAATACGGCACCTGAGAACCCAGCCGTATGAAGCGAAAAAACACAAGCAGGTCCTTGGTGAACTCCATAGACAGGCGTCGGACCTTTATGTCGGGAATTGCCCGGTGAATCCAGTACTTGAAGAAAAATATCCAGAACTCGCGGAAGAGGAACGCATACTCCCCAGGGAAACGCTTGTCACTCTTGCTCAACTTCGTTCTGGATACTGTAACAGGTTAAACTCTTACCTATCCAGAATCAACCCCGACATACAAAATATATGCCCCGCTTGCAATGTGTCCCCACATGACACCAACAATCTCTTTAATTGTAATGTGGAACCAACGCCTATAACACCCCTTTCCTTATGGTCCACCCCTGTTGAAACGGCAAGTATCATTGGACTCCCGTTAGAGGATATTGATGACAATTTGTGATCGGTCGCGGCTATTAGGTGGGGCGAACATTGCTACAACAACAACAGCAGAGCAACTGGCCGTAGTAAGAGCAACGCCACGCCCGCCAACATCGCAAGCAATCCAGGTCACGGAAGAACATCAGGCGTATTACAGCATGGTAGCGATATGTGTTCACTGGCACTCGCCAATTCAGCTCCAAATGGTCCAAGAATCGAACGCGCAGACATAGTCAACAATCAACAGGTGGTAGATGGAGACCGGAGTGGGTGGCACACAGCACAAGCGCAAGCCCCAACCCTGGACAACGGGATCTAGACAGCGATGAACTACGCCAACAACATAGCCAGCAATGCTATAACCTGATGACCGAATTCTGCATAACATTTCATTTTATAACAAGGCCCAGATCGCGAGAGATTACCCTATAAAGAACGCAAGCATTGACCGCTACGAGAAATTTAAATTTACAATGGTGACAGTAAGTCACATTTCGGCAGGTGAGGGGAGAGTGTGAGGACCCAAATCCACCGGCTTTGAGCCCACACATTCGAACCTATAAATATTTGTCACAACTTATTTGAACATTTATAAATGTTATTTTAATTACAAATTATATATAATTTTTGTAAAAAACACCCTAATGTATATGACAATGCATATAGCATGTAAAACATATAAACCTGAATTATATAAATTGAATTTACACACATAAAATAAACACCCTAATTTTGGTTGGATATTATATTTTGCATAGAGATCAAACGGAAAAAACCTCGGCTTTGCATTGATATCAACGAACCTGCTAGAATTCTAAACAACGATGGGAATACAGCAACGCAATAAGCAACACACATAAGCTCCCACTGCAAGAGCACCAAAAACGTACAAACATACGTATACAAAGAAATTGCAACCAAGCACTACAGGCATTGAAGCGAGCTGTCAAGGCTGACATCGCACAAAGACGAAACAAAAAAACGCAATATACTAGAAAGACGTCACTTCGGCACACCAACAACACATCATGGGTACTAGGCAGCCATAAACATTACACTTGCAAGTTACTTACGAAGGGGCAACCAACCTGTTGACAACAACAAGGCACAATAAGCAGGCAACAGAGGGAAATTGAAACTAGCTATGCTAACTAACTGGAGATGCGTACCAATGAACTCGCATGCTAGGGGGCAGTCCAAGGGGAATTACTACATATGTAATTTAGAAATAAATACTTATATGCACGTAGATAATTGAATATATGGGTAGAATAATGCCGTTAAACGTAGGATACCTTATGTAAATACATATAATAAGTAAGACTTATTGTTGCAGGACAACTGTCCACCTGCGCGTGGACAATTATAAAAGGGCGAAAAATTTTGCGAATTTGAGTAGTAGCTAGCCAGGTATAGTAGCCTGATAACGCTTTGTTCAGCGGTGAATAGGACTCCTGGGATTTTTCCATCTCACGAGTTCTTTATTTTAGTAACTTTGGGGGTTTTCCCAACCTCTTCGGCGTAGAACCGACCGTGGCTTCCCACCTCCGTCGCCGTAACTTTAAGGGTAGTTTCAGATTTGACTTGAATAAAGAGTTTATATCGTTTAAACAACAAACAGGATCTTTCTCTTTAAAAGGAGACGATAGGGATTCTTCTCTCTTCCCACAGGGATCCTGGACGGACTGAGCATACCCCGGCGTAAGAAAAATTCCATCACACATGCACGTTTCGAGGCATGTGTTAGAAGGACACATCACAGCAAAACTACAATTGCATGTATTCGCAGACGCATCTGAAAAGGCATATGGGGCTGCAATATACATAAGGTCAGAATTAAACGATGGACACGTGATGGTAGGGTTTCTGTATGCAAAATCACGAGTAGCACCCTCAAAGCGCCAAACTCTTGCGCGGCTGGAGCTCTGAACAATGTCGGCATATAGGTTCTAAAGATAGCCCAGCTGACGTTATATCACGAGGATTGCCACCGGAAAAACTCAAAAATTGCAGCCTATTGTTTTATGGGCCCAAAGTACTGCTTGAGCATGAAGACAATTCGCCATCAAAATATTCCAAGTAAATGACAACGATAGGCGAAACTATCAACATGGAACGCAAGAAAGTGACTTCAGTTCCTGTGACAACAACGGTAGTTCAAGGAAGCGTGATTCAGAACACCCAATATAATGACTCTTTCAAAACATTACAAAGAGTTTTAGGCTACATGTTAAGGTTCATCAGCAGAATCAAAAAACGATCACAACAGTCCGGCATCCCATTGACGGTGGATGAACTAAAAACGGCACTTATGGTCATCGTTCAAACAATTCAGCAGTTAGACTTTGTGGAAGAACTTGAGCAGCTCAATAAATGCAACGAAGTTGGCAAGGATAGTCCCTATCGTAGTCTGTCTCCCTTTTTGGACAACAATGGCAGCATACGTGTTGGAGGTCGTCTGCAAACATTAAGAATTGCATTGGATGCCAAACATCCAATGTTACTTCCATACAACAACCCAATGACGAAGTTATTAAAGCAAATGATCCATAAAGAAACCCGGCATTGTGGACCTCAAGCACTATTATCTTTTACAAGGCAACGATTTTGGGCCGTAAAGGGAAGACTCTTGGCAGGTTTAATTGTGACAAAATGTGTTAGATGCAACAGAGCAAATCCGAGACTGGTGAGTCAAGTCATGGGCAACCTTCCATCAACAAGAGTAACTCCTGCAGGACCATTCATCAATTCAGGCGTCGACTTCTGCGGACCCCTTTGGGTTCACTTCAAGATAAGAGGAAAGCGGCTGCAAAAGGCTTATATAGCTGTATCTTGCTGTTTGACAACAAAGGCGGTACATCTGGAGCTGAAGCAGAAGAGGACATTGCCTACGCTTCCCAGGGCAGTCGGTTCTATGTACCGGAGCGACTCGGAATTTTTCCCGACCAAGGACTGTCATTTCAGTGTGACCCCATTTAATTTGTTTCGTCCCTCCCACAAATTGTCATCCTCTTAGCAGCTCCTTGCAGCAGGACTGCTACATATTCTCTTACTCCGGGAAGGTATCGAACCCAATACGGGTCCGTCTCCTGACCCCGGTCCTGAGAATGGTTTTGCTGCATTTGCCAGAAAAGAATCTTTTTAGGACGGTCATACTCTGTTCAGTGTGTCTCGTGCAAGGGATGGTTGCATCGGATAGGTTGTTCTGGGCTTGATCCCAAAACCCGACGTCCACGTAACTTTTATAAATCTTTTGTGGCTCCTTGCTGCTCACGCCCAAGGGCGTCCCGTAGTCTACGCCTAAGCGCCCCCCCCCCCCCCCCACTACTTTCCAGCAGCCTCGCTGCTCAGCAAGCCACAACAAGTACCCGCTGCTGTTCGCGCCCCACGGAGCCAACAACTCAAACAGCTGGTACCACTCATACCTACTACCTTCGTAGTAGAGCTCGTAGCAATGCTGAGCATCAGCCCCTGCCCCCGTCTTCCTCTCCCCCCCTCTTTTCTGGCAGCTATCGTGTAGGTCAGGGAAACAGACTCTTAGTCCCTACCTCCGTTTGCACCGTCTGCCAGCACAGAATATCTAGGTTTGCGACATCCGCTCAATGCAGCTCCTGCCTTGGGTGGTGCCACTTTCCTAGATGTTCTGGTCTCCGCGACGGCAACCCCTCGACGGGTTTCATCGCGCCATGTTGCCAGGTCGCAAACCCAAATCATCCGGGTACCCCAATGCTTGCCCAAGGGCGCCCAGTCCCAAGGCCACAACAGCAATTACGTCCTGGCCTTCCACAACCTAGGCGTAGTCACCCGTCACTTACCCCTAGAGTGGCGGCGTCACCCCTAATGCACTTCAGAATTCTGCAGTTAAACTGTAATGGACTAACTGGGAAGATTACGGAGATAGTCGATATCATGAAGCGGCACAACATCCGCATTGCTGCGATTCAAGAGACTAAACTCACAGCGAGATCTGCATTGCAGACCTGCTCTGGGTATAATGTCCACAGGAAGGACCACGAGAGCGGAAATGGAGGCAGCCTCGCGTTTATTATACACCACTCTGTGCAATATCATATATTTGATCCTGGCATCGACCGCGGGGACAATGTCTTAGAACGTCAAGGCCTATCTGTCCGGTCAGGCGATGCAAATCTAGAAATCAACAACATCTACATACCTCCTGTCACCTGTTGCCCCAGTGGATACCGCCCTAAAATCGAGGTCTTACTCACTGGCAACAATCGCATTATCTTAGGCGATTTCAATGCCAATCACGACCTATGGCATTCAAACTTGCGGGCGGACAGTAGGGGTGAGATGTTGGCGGATCAAACAGAAGAAATGACGTTCTGCACAGTAAACGGAGACGCCCCCACACGTATGGTAGGAAGCTGTCATAGCTCGCCAGATATCTCAATCGTGAGCGCAGAACTCGTAAACTGCGTCAACTGGCAGCCGATGGTAACATTGGCATCCGACCACCTGCCCATACTTATTTCGTTCGAGCGTACCGCCGACTTCATCGTCACTGAAAAACGCACTTTCATAAACTTCAAAAAAGGAAATTGGGAAGAATATAAATCTGCAACAGACAGCAGCTTTGCTGCCCTCCCTATCCCGACTGATGCCCGCCAAGGGGAGCGTGCCTTCCGTAAGGTCATTGAATCCGCCTCGGCACATTTCATTCCCGCCGGGAGAATTCCCGAAATCCGGCCCCACTTCCCGGCGGAGGCCGCCAGCTTAGCGAGGGAACGCGACCTTATAAGACAGCTTGATCCAGGCGACCCCCAAATAAGGGATATAAACCAGCGCATCAGATTGCTTGTGGACGAACACAAGCGGGCGAAATGGGAAGAGCACCTAAGAGGTTGTAACCTCTCTACCGGTGTAGGTAAACTTTGGTCCACCGTAAAGTCCCTATCGAATCCGACTAAGCACAAAGACAAAGTTTCCATCGCCTTTGGCGACAAGGTGCTGTCGGATGCGAAAAAATGCGCGAGCGCTTTCTGCCGACAATATATAATGCATCCAACGGTCGACAAAGATAGACGGAGAGCCAATAGAGACGCACATAAACACAAATTCAGCGCGTCACCAATCACCATCACCGCTAGAGAGGTTGAGGACGCCATTGGTCGCGCTAAACCATCCAAAGCAGTGGGCCCAGACGGCATAGCCATGCCGATGCTTAAAAACCTAGGGAAAGAGGGTTTCAAATATTTAGCGCATGTCTTCAACCTGTCTCTTTCCACCTTTATCATACCCGAGAAATGGAAAATGGCCAAGGTGGTCCCGCTACTAAAGCCTGGGAAACCAGCTAACATAGGTGAGTCATATCGTCCGATATCTCTCCTATCGCCAGTGGCAAAGACGCTTGAAGCCATTTTGCTCCCTTATTTCCAAGCACATTTGCAGCTAGCCCCTCATCAGCATGGCTTCAGAAAACTCCATAGCACTACCTCCGCGCTAAATGTCATTGGCACCCAGATAAATTGCGGTTTGAATCAATACCCCCACCATAGAACAGTACTCGTAGCGCTAGACCTATCAAAAGCCTTTGATACGGTCAACCATGGCTCTTTACTGCAAGACCTGGAAGGGTCTACCCTTCCCCCATGTCTTAAAAGGTGGACCGCAAATTATCTGGGTGGTCGGCAGGCATCCCTGCAATTCAGAAACGAAACATCAAAACCAAGGAGAATTAAACAAGGGGTGCCACAGGGTGGTGTCCTATCCCCACTTTTGTTTAATTTCTACATATCCAAGCTACCTTCACCACCGGAAGGAGTCATAATCGTTTCCTACGCCGATGACTGCACAATAATGGCCACAGGCCCAGGCCTAGAGATCGATGAGCTATGCAATAAAATAAACGGCTATCTCCCTGATCTCTCCAGTTTTTTCGCCTCGCGAAACCTGGCATTGTCAACGACTAAATCTTCCGCGACCTTATTTACAACATGGACGCCCCAAATGTCGACCGTATTGAACATCCACGTCGATGGCACTACGCTACCGACTGTCCTACACCCCAAAATCTTGGGTGTGACGTTTGATCAGGATCTACATTTTGGTGCGCACGCAACCGCAATTGTTCGGAGAATTCGGAGCCGTAATAAAATCCTCAAATCCCTTGCTGGCAATACCTGGGGAAAAGATAAAGAAACGCTCATGACCACATACAAAGCAATTAGCCAGCCGATTACGTGCTACGCGTCACCAATATGGTCGCGAAGCCTGAAAACTACCCACTGGACGAAACTACAGGCCTGCCAAAATACTGCTCTCAGAATCGCCACGGGCTGTCTTCTTATGTCCCCAGAACACCATCTGCATAATGAGGCGAGAATACTCCCCATCAGGGAAAGAAATGAGATGCTGACCAAACAGTTTCTGTTGAATACCCAGAAACCTGGGCATCCCAACAGACATCTGATTGACGAACCAGCACCGCCTAGGGGCCTAAGGAGTCATCTCCGTAAGCATTTTGAGGAAATACGGCACCTGATAACCTAGCCGTATGAAGCGAAAAAACACAAGCAGGTCCTTGGTGAACTCCATAGACAGGCGTCGGACCTTTATGTCGGGAATTGCCCGGTGAATCCAGTACTTGAAGAAATATATCCAGAACTCGCGGAAGAGGAACGCATACTCCCCAGGGAAACGCGTGTCACTCTTGCTCAACTTCGTTCTGGATACTGTAACAGGTTAAACTCTTACCTATCCAGAATCAACCCCGACATACAAAATGTATGCCCCGCTTGCAATGTGTCCCCACATGACACCAACCATCTCTTTAATTGTAATGTGGAACCAATGCCTCTAACACCCCTTTCCATATGGTCCACCCCTGTTGAAACGGCAAGTTTCCTTGGACTCCCGTTAGAGGATATTGATGACAATTTGTGATCGGTCGCGGCTATTAGGTGGGCGAGCATTGCTACAACAACAACAGGACATTGCCTAAATCTGTATCGTGATAACGCAACAAATTTCGTAGGCGCAAGGAACCAGCTTGCTGAACTCAACGAATCGGTGCATAACAACTCATCACGTCAATCTATATTAAACAATGTGCAACAAAAGGATTTACAATTCACTTCATACCTCCGAGAAGTCCACATTTTGGCGGATTATGGGAAGCGGCGGTTATATCGGCAAAACATAACATAGTCAGAAACACCTCTACATCATCCCTCACTTATGAAGAATCGGATACAGTCGTCATAGAGGTGGAAGGGATCCTTAATTCCAGACCAATAGCACCAATATCCGAAGACCCTACCGATCTTACAGCTCTATCTCCAGGCAATTTCCCTATACGAGAGCCAATCAATGCACAGTTAGATGGACACGGCGAAACGCAGAAGATGAGAGTAACAACTAGATGGAAACTAGTCTCCCACCTCAAACGCGCGTTTTGGAAGCGATGGTTCAGCGAATATTTGTCGGAACTTCAACCAAGAAATAAATGGAAGGTGAAACAACCCAATGTCAATATAGGTGACATGGTGAACATTAAGGAAGACAACACACCGGTACTTCAGTGGCCACTAGGCTGTGTTCAAAAGTAAAGACGATTTTGTTTACTATTAATTCTCCCAATAGGTTTGGGAGCTCAAATTGAAAATAAAAAAATTGGGTCAAAACTTGATATCCACTTTGACGGAATTTGATCTTCAGTGTGGAACCTCATCATATATTACGACCTTAAAGGATTCGCAACAGAGTTGGCAGCACTTTCAAATGGTACAGTGGCAATGCGGCGGCTATGTCAAGACATGAAGCAGAAGAGCATATGCAACCCTCTAGTAAGGCATTTTGAACAAACCGTAGCAGAACTGCAACTAGATGCCTCAATGTTGAAATGCAATCGACAAAAAATAGGTGCAGTGAACGTAATTGGAAATGTTGCTTATTCATTGTTTGGTATACTAGCTTCGCAATATGCTGAACAAATGTCGAACACTGTAACCCAAATTAAAGATAATTAATCTCATCTCCTTAATCTCATCAAAAACCAAAAATCCATTGTGGACTCGACAATCAACACTTTGAAACAAGATCAAACAACAGTCGAAAACAGATTCAACATCATCGATCAACAAATCAGTCAAATACTTAACGGAATACGCAATGATACTGAGACAATAAACCAAGAAAGAACATTTCAAATGTTTTCATCGTTGTCCATGCAACTAACGCTTATTGCAGCCAAATTACAAAGATTCTAGTCGTCAATATTAGACGTTCTAATGGACTTCAATCATGGAAACATAAGTCCACTGCGTCTTACTCCCAGTTAATCGCCGGTACAACAAGAAGATTTATTAAAACACTGCCAGCTCATAAAGGTTAAAGGTGGGATAAACCCGAGGCATGTGCTATTTAATAGTACCTTGCCGCTGGTGGAACACGATCGATACGACTTATTTAATATAGTGCCGATCCCCAACTTAATCAATGACACGATGACTGAAATAGATCCATGTGCCTCAAATTTTGCAATAAACACAGTTATCGATCAGTACTTGCCAATGACTGTATCAGAATTTCACTCTTGTGTCGATATCAAAGATGCGAGCTACATATGTCCAAAAGTTCAAATCCATTACAGCCGTGGATCAACTAAGTGCGCATGCGAGGAAAATTTGTTCAATGATAACACGCAATCAAACTATCTTCTGTGAAAGAGACCTAACGATTTTGCGTGGATATCACTACAGCGTGACAACCAATTCATATATGCCACAACACTTTCATATCGTGCAACAGTGCTATGTGGAAGCGTTATCACACAGCTTAGATTAAAAAGATCTGGAATGCTATCACTTAGACCAGACTGCATTCTTAAAAATCGTTTTGTATCAATTCAAGCACATGAGCTATTATCCAGCAGTCTAAGTTCATCCTACATCAGACTTGGTGAAATCTCCAAGGTCGCACCATAATTTTGTAAATACGCGGAGAATTCGTTTGTAAAGTGGTTTGCAACTAGTGCGTGGAATTCTTCTGTGAAGTTTCGCTGTTTATTTAACACAAATTAATAATCAGCAAAACCAAAAATTACGCGGCAAACTACTTCCTCCTCCCCTCATCTCACTCTAACGTTCGTAAAACCTCCGAAACTTGAGAGCCCACCGCCAGTCTCAAGTGAAATTTTCCGCCTTGAAGCAAAAATGATTATGTGGAAGGGAGCATATTAGAGGAACTGACGGAGCGTATTAAGGAAAATTTAAGAGAATCAGAACAACGGGTTCTTCAGAGAGTTGATGAGTTAGCTGCAGAGATCGCGAATTTAAAAAATAGTTATACATGAATGGAACCTAGGGCTGAGTCAGCGGAAAGCGAGTGCAGGTAGCGTAGAGCGGAAGTAAACACCCTAGAAATTCAAATAAATGAATGCCAAAATAATGCTGTGCCTTCAGACTTATTGATAAGTGTAATTCCCCAAATGCCTAATGAAAATTCAAGTGAAGTGTTTGATAGAATATGTCGCACTGTCCAATTGAATGCACTGCCAATACGCTCTGCCTTTCGTGTTCGTCAGAGCAAAACTGTAGCTCGCCCATAATAATAAAATGAAATTCACCCATTAGCCGCTCTTTGCTTTTAAGATCAATTGCAACATTTTGTAAATCCAGCAAGAGACCAATTGCTCTTAACGCTAAAAATGGTAAAATCTTTGTGCATGAATGCCTAGCCAAGCACAACCGCGAGATATTACAGTATGCACTGCAACCTTAAAAACAGAAGCTGTCTTCTCTTTGAGCGGAGATGTGTGTGCGTAGTCAACAGCAAGGCGAAGCAATAAAAATTAGTGACAGGAGAGCGCTGACCGAATTGCAGTAAACAAGAACGATGGCAATGATATTTCATGCAATATTTTCACTTACACATACATTCTAATACAATGGTTTTCTCTTTATTAAATAGATTATTTTGAATTTATGGTATTGGTAATTTTTATTTATTTATTCCTCTTACCGTATTCTTCCTCTCTTCAAAACTCTTTATTATCTCATACTGCTTTGTTGACAACATCTCGCTTATTTGTTATGTTAATAGGTAATCAAAATAATGATTGTGCTGACAGTGGGCATGTGAGGTGTATTTTGGGTCAAATTTGCAAGACATAAAACAATTAATATGTGCCTTTTAAATACTCGTAGTCTTACGGTACATAAATTATACTACCTTTCGTACTTATTTAATGGTAACAACATAGACTTGATTTATATTACGGAGACTTGATTTAGATCCAATGTGGGTGATGATGCATACAAAATGGGTAATTATGTATTATTGAGAAACGACTGGAACGACAACGGTCGTGGTGGAGGTGTTGCTATATACTGTAACACTTTCTTAAATCCAAGAATAGTGTATCGGTCAGAGGATGGAAGTGAGGTTGAGAGCATCTTGATTGAGATAGGTGACGCTCGGGCTAAACATTTTGTTGTTTGTGTCTACAACCCTAATAGGTCCAATGACTTTGCTGTCCTATTTCAGAAATTTTCGGAGCTTTCTATATATTTTGAGCATGCGGAGATTTTAATATAGCTTTTCTTAATAATGACTCCCGTAGTAAGTCTCTTATAAATAACTTTATGGCGTATGATTTATACATATTATAAATCCATTAGCATCCCGATTTGCTAATAACAGTAACCCTAGCTTGCTTGACTTAATCTGTGTTAACAATGTCAATTACGTAAATTATTTTGACCAATTCCCCATGGAAGTTATATCTGACCATGAAATGCTGTTCTTATCATATGATTTGCAATTCAGTGTAAAAGAACCCGGCTTTGAAATAACGTATAGGAATTATAATGGTGTAAACTTAGTTAGAAGTCCTTAGTGAAGAGGCCTCTCGTCTTGACTGGAGTGGATGTTTGTCATTTTCTAAGTTAGATGAAAAATTGCAATATTTTAATAACCACATTAATTATCTGTTTAATACATACGTCCCGCTAAAGACCTTAAAAATCCAGAGCTATAAATGACCCGTGGTTTACATCAGATATTTTGAAATTAATAAAAAAAAAAAAAAACAGGCAGAGCTTACAGGGTGTGGAAGCGGTGTAAGAATGATTACCACTGGGAAGCTTATCGTCCTTACGGAAACATTCCAGCATTTATTTTGGTGCCAAACTTCCTTCCAAAATTCTCTAGAAAAATCTTCGCTGTTTCGGAATATCTAAAAATGATCATCTTCAATGCAACGTAGACCCCAATGTTTTGAATGCACATTTCTTGTGTGATCATATAAACCATAGTACACCTAATGCTAATGTCAGTAAGGATAACGAAGATATGATTGCTGTAAAGAATAGACCTAAAACCAATATTTTTGATTTCACAGTAGTAACAGAGGGTGATGTGGTGGATGCTATTTTGTCTATTAGGTCCAATGTAGGAGGAACCGATAGTATTAGCGTACATTTTATCAAGCTTTTTCTTCCTTATGTAACCTCCTCGATAACGCATATATTTAATTTTTCAATCACATCCTGTGGGTTTCCTACTCAGTGGAAAAGGGCTAATGTCATGTTCCTAAATTAAAGACTCCGATGTCATGCAAAGAGTTTAGCCCAATAAGTTTCTGCCTGCGCTATCCAAAGTATACGATAAATTACTATCAAAGCAGATAACTATGTTTATAATAACCATTTACTATCTGAGGTTCAATATGGGTTTAGAAGAGGGCAAATCCTTGAGGATATACGTCCTGCCTACAACCATAATGAACTCACAGTTTTAGTTCTTTCTCAAGAGCTTTTGATATGGTTGATTACAAAATATTACTTCGAAAACTCGAAACAGCCAATAACTTCAGCCCTTTGCAATTAAGTTAATGCAAAGCTATCTTACTGGCCGCTTTCAGCAAGTTCAATGTGATGATAAGTTATCTGATTTGAAGCCCATAATGTCTGGTGTTCCGCAAGGAGCCATCCTAGGCCCATTATTGTTTAGTCTGTTTATTAACGATTTGTTAGTCACTTGCTACCATAATGCGTCTGTCTGATGAGATTCAGCCGACTGTGCCAGCGCATCATACTTACTTTCATATATACATACATCATCTCTAATTTAATCATTTGCTTACCCTGGCGAATCACATAGCTATGCTCAATCGTTCTCATATCATCATATATGTACTTGCATTTATTTTAACTAGCCTACTTTGCGTGTCACCTAAAAATTTACTCGTGTTATATTGATATTAATATGTCGATATATATGTATGTACATATATTATACTGGGTCGATTTATTAACCGATATCGCGCCATTGATTTTTCGATAGGATTTGGGCTTAGGAAAAAAAGTTCGACTGCGCATACCCAAAAGAATAATTTCCAGGCCTACGAAATTTCATCGATTTTTTCGATTTTTTATGCCTTTTGTTCATTTTCAAGGCTCCAAATCATTTTTTTTCGTGCCAATTGGCAAATGCAAAATTGGTAAATGCAGTTTTTTGAAAAAAAAAAATTATATTATGGAGATTTAGAAGAATTTTTGGGTATGCGTAGTGAAACTTTTTTTCCTGAGCCCAAATCCTATCGAAAAATCGATGGCGTGATATCGGTTAACTTTGGTCCATACAAATCGACCCAACCCAATGTATATACATTGCAGGCTACAAAGTTTGGTATTTAGTAGGCATTGAAAGGGTATTAAACCATACTACGGTGTATTTTTTGCATAGACAAATTCAGCAGTATGTAAATAATAATGTGTACTAGTATCACCCGTGGTCGAAAGTCAACCAACTTGTATTTTTTTCAACTCACTCTATGCATCCAGTGTTGGGGTAGTGCAATAATGCGTTAATAGTTGAGCAGTGAGTGGAAATATAGCAAACTGATCTAACTTACTTAAAGTTCTCATTAAAATTTTGAATTTGTTACTTCTCTTTAAAGTTTTTTTGTGCGCTAACAATTATTTTAGAACACTTTTTTAAGGATTTTGGTACAGACCAGTATAGGTAATTGACAACAATGGGAAACAATATTTTATTTCAACAGAAAATGAGCGAAGCAATAGTTCTCTCACCGTTTGGCGTGTACAAATATATACATATGTAGAGATGAAACATTTGAGCAACGCGACAACTGAGAATTTGGAGCTATGTACTCAGGGGTGTTTGTGAACATAATGCGTCCTACAGATGGCAATTTCGATAGTTGCACAGATTTTCGAATTTACAAAAACTTTTTCTATTAATTATAAACAAATAGAGTAATATTTGTTAACAAAAATAGGCCTATGCACAGCGGCGGATCAATACGAATCGATTCATATAAATTTTATATGATTTTACGTTTAGAGATGAAACATTTGAGCAACGCGACAACTGAGAATTTGGAGCTATGTACTCAGGGGTGTTTGTGAACATAACGCGTCCTACAGATGGCAATTTCGATAGTTGCACAGATTTTCGAATTTACAAAAACTTTTTCTATTAATTATAAACAAATAGAGTAATATTTGTTAACAAAAATAGGCCTATGCACTGCGGCGGATCAATACGAATCGATTCATATAAATTTTATATGATTTTACGTATGCTAAGTATGCGAAACAGCCTGTCAATTGATTGTATGGAAATTTGGTTAGTGTATTAATATATAGATATTTGTTGAGTACATTTGTTACTCAAATCATGTCATATTACGGGATCTCTTTTTATGATATAGAAAAATTAAGCCTTAAGCCCTTAGCAATAAGAAAAAGGAATAACTTGAATAAATGAAATTGCCAATTCAACATCACCAGGGTGTTTTTTAATTCAAATTTACATGTCTTGTCCGATCGGGCTTTCCGAAGATTTATTTATTAGGCTGAATGACGATTTAAGACGCATCGGGAACTGGGCTCTTTTAAATAAATTGTCTCTTAATACTACAAAATCTAAGGCGATGGCAATATCGAATGTAACATATGATTTGAGTAGCCTTCCTGAAATTATGCTTAATGGCGATAAAATATTGTTTCACGATGCTGTTACCAATTTAGGATTCAAATCTGACCTCCACTGACCATATAAACTTTGCGGTTGGTAAGATCTGTAATATCCTTCGTAACTTATACAGAACTGCCTATTTATTACCGCGAGACGCTAAAATGTAGCTAGTTAAAACTCTTATAATATCTCAGATTTCTTATGGAGAACTTATTTACGGTAGCTTTGATTCGATGTCGCTTAATAAATTGCAGCTAGCCATAAACAATACTGCCCGGTTCGTTTTTTCTAAGAGAAAATTTGACCATATATCTTGGTACGCTGCCCAAATTCTCGAAAGCGACGTTTGTAATTTCCTAAAAATGAGATCTTTATGTTTCTTACACAAACTACTGCATTTTCAATATCCTTATACTTATTTGATAAACTAACTTTGTGTCAGGCAACTCGGACTCTGAATCTATCGATCCCGAACTTTAAATATGTGACATCCTCCTGAATGTTCTTTGTTAGTACAATCCGTCTTTAGAACTCGTTACCCTCCAAGACGAAAGCAATCAGAAAAGCCAGATGTTTGAAACTAGCAGTAATATCCTTCCTTAATTCATTACTTACCTTAAATTATATAATTCTATCATTGATTATTCAACTATTGGGCAAAACATGTTCCTTTCACACAATGTACAAATACAAATTAAAATATTTTCGTTTTTAAATGGTTTAACTTTCTTTTCCTTTTATTCTTCAAGAAAACTCATTTTTATTTGTAATTTGTAGTTGTAAGATCTGACTGTATTTGTACTATCTAAAAGACAGAGTCTTACTTTTACAAACAAGTTCAAATAAATAAATAAATAAAAACTAAACATGCATCATATGGCGTGCACTTTAAATGCCACGAAAAGTTCGTTCGCAGCCAATGCTTCAGGATTGATATTGTTGAAATTTTCAAACACCTAGGTATTACAGTTGGTAATCTTTTGAATTGGTCAGAACACATTCAGAAACTAAAACATTATTTTCTGTACACTACTCGTCACTTCTATCGTCTCAAAAAGTGAGTGGACATAGTGTCTGCTCCAAAAGCTGTTTACCCTGGTCTAGTTCAATCGAAATTTCAATATGGGATTACCTCCTGCGGCTAGTAAGTGTCACCCGTTTTAACACTCCAAAAGGGAATTATAAGACGTATATGTGGCGCAAACTACAGGTCTCACGGTATGATATTTTTTAGGAGACTAGATATACTACCATGCAGTCATCTATATTTATTTAAAGTCCTAAAAACATTATGTATTAGATCGGGGTACTTAAAAAGTTATCAATATGAAGTCTACAGCCTTAGTAGTAATCTGCTTCCATCGATACAAATCCCTCATGCTAGGACATCTTACTTCAGAAGTTTTTTTACATACACGTCGTGCAAAATTTTCAACTCTCTCCTTGCTTCTGTACATGTCATAAGAAATCTTAACCTATTTCAAAAGAAAATAAAAACATATCTGATTAGTTTTACCCACTACGAACTAGAAGCCTTGTTTGTTGATCGTAACCTTAACTAATTGTCTAAATTATTCTATAATATTATTCATAAATATACACCGCACGCTAAAAAATAATTTTACTATGTGAACTGCCATTTAATACTATTTTAAAATTTAATATAAAGAAGTCAGAAAGTCTAAATTAGGGTGAAACCGAACATTACATACCCAGCTGTGCACATGCCAATGAAAGGGTGAGAACTTTTATTTATATAGCTTTTTTCGTTAGCGAAATATAGTTTTTCGAATCTTACAGATATGTTTTCGGAGCTGTTATAAAATAGTAAAAGAAAAGAGGATAAATATAATAAGAGACGTCACTCGTTATTTGTAGCTATTTCCTAAATGTTTTCTTTGAGGTAGTCGCTGGTTTTTTTGAGCGAGATGTGCATAAAATGTCTTCTACGCATATTCGTGGGGTATTTGTGTTTATTTTTGTGACTGTATTTAATTAACTAATTAATTATCTTTCCATAAATCACAGTTGCACAAGGTGCCTACACGGCATGGATAAATGCAAGCCAATTAAAAATGCCCTTAGTTAACTAAAGCCCTCACTAGGGTAGGCACCTTGTCGTTGGTGTGAGGGCTTAGTCGAACTCCATAGCGCCCGACTTTGAGGCGGAGCTGTTTAGGACTGACATCTACGCCGTTTCGTCTCACAGGAGGGCGGCGGGATGTCGGTGATCAAGAACTGGCAACCCCCTAATCCATGGTGTTATGCGGACCCTGCCTATTGGACGATTTGCAGGCAGGGGATAAACTCGGCTGTATTCGAACGAAGCCTTCCCGATACCGGGCCACCTCGGGAAGTATTTATGGACTTACCACAGTAAGGGGCGCTGCTGTTCTTTCCCCGTATACAATACTGGACCGCTGAGCCCGCCTTGTCGGGCAGGTGGTCGTACGACCAAGATGAACGGCTCATTACCTGATTGTAATAAGGACGATGTAAAGAGGAGGATTGAGTCGCAATCCAAGGACGACAAATACGAATTAAGCGATGCGTCGGACTCGGGGAGAGAGAGTAGTGCTGATTCAATGAATTCCGTGTTGGAGAAGCTATAAGCTAACCTTATAGGTTAGCTTTGGTTTGCTCACCTTCAACCAATTGTTGCGTCGCCTCCACACCGTGGTCGTTCTCGTTTTGATTTTGTCGCAGGATCTTAGCGTGGCGTCGTCCTCGCCACGTTCCATTTGAATTAAAAAAACCCAATTTAATTTTGTGAGTCTATAAGCAATTTTATTTTTACTAATTAATTATTGGACTTCCAAACACGTCCGTAGGCTTCGTGTGTAAAATGTATTATATATATTCATTTTCTGTCAGTGACGTGAGCCGCAGCTGCATTTGACATTCGCGTTGCCAACTGCCCGCGCCTGTCAAACGCAACTAAAGCTGCATGCACATAGAGTATATAATTTTAAACGGATGTGAAGGTTAGTTTATCCTTACATCATCCTTCCTTAAAAAAAAGAGTGAATTTGGCAAATGGATCGATCACATTTCATTTGTCACATTTATCTTTTTATGTTATCAATTGTTTCGAACGAACGAATATTAGGGTGCACCTTCCTTTTTTGTAATTCGTTAGTTCGGACCAATTTTATGGCTAAGTAAATTTTATTTTAGTATCTAACATTACATTGTTGTTTGTGTGTGTTTTTTTTTATGTCTGTTTTCTTTATATATAATACAGTTTGTTTATGAATTTTCATGTTCTTAAATTTATATTGAAAAAATAAAGTACATGTTAAAAAATGGTTTAAATATAGGTTTTTGTTCTGCCTTATTGGCTGTATGCATGTTTTTTTCTTTTTTTTTTATTTTGTACATAAATCAATTTACTGGAATGCATAGACAATATTCTATACATTTATTGTCGTTAACATTACATTGCATTAGCGGTTGTGTTTTTTTTTTTTTTTTTTAATAGTTGTTATGCCTTCTTGGCTATTTAACAATTCTTGCTATTTATGTTAACAATAAAAATATTAGAATATTTTGGATTTTTCTACGTTCGTATAAAATGTTACACTACTTTTATAAGTCGATTTTTGTGTACTTCTTTTTCTTTGTCTTTAACTTCATCGAAA
Source organism: Eurosta solidaginis (assembly GCF_040869045.1). Classification (NCBI taxonomy): domain Eukaryota; kingdom Metazoa; phylum Arthropoda; class Insecta; order Diptera; family Tephritidae; genus Eurosta; species Eurosta solidaginis. The sequence continues at coordinate 99,918,644 of NC_090320.1, read as the reverse complement.
ATAGTTACGTTAGGTTCGTTAATTTTAGTTATAATAAACGGACCTTGATAAATATTTTCGTGCTTATGATGTGGTTCTTTTTGTAAAAGTACTTTATCTCCGATTTTTACAATTAGAGGCGTGCCGTTTTATCGTACAGATTTTTACTTTGTAATTTATTTTTACTAATTAGATTTTGTGCCATTTTGTGCGTTTTCTGCATCCTAAACTTAACTTCTTTGGCATAGTTTTCGACGTTATAAATTGGGTTAATTTTTTCTTTTGTAAATTCCTTAGGCAAAGTTGCCTTTTTCCCAAAGACTAACTCGTAAGGTGAAAATAGATTGTCGAAAACTGTGCTACTCGTAGTATTGTGTAGGAAAGTGAAGTATTTTAAATAAACATCCCAATCAGAAAAAGTGTCTTTTAGATATGCACGTAAGTATTCATTAAAAACTCTATGATTACGTTCAATCGTGCCAACAGTTTCATGATGGTATGCAGTTGAAAAATTATGTTGAATATTTAAAAGCTTTGTTAATTCTTCGAATAATTCATTTTTAAATTCAGTACCTAAATCTGATTTTATGGCATTCATTGTGCCGTAAGTTAAAATGAATCCTTCAAAAATTGCTGAAGAGATTGTTTTTGCCGATTTGTCTGGTACAGCGACTGTTACCAGGTATTTAGTCATGTCGCAAATCATGGTAAGTGCGAACTTGTTACCATATTTGGACTCAGGTAGGGGTCCTATTGTGTCAATTACTAGTATATCGAATGGTTTACAAGGAGTTGGTGTTAAAACAAGTTTTTCTTTTGTTTTAGGTTTAACCTTGCTTAAAAGACAATCTTTACAATTTTTGATATATTTAGATATATCACGACTCATGTTCTTCCAATAACACTGGATCTTTTAGTATAATTTCTAACGATTTTAAAATTTTATTTCCAATATTTTTGAAATTTGTAATAGTATAATGTTCGAACAAAATATCGTTTTTAGGCCATTCAATCTTCTTAATTTTGCGTTTGCCGGCTTCTGATTCAAGCCTCGAAAGTAATTTCCCTAAAGTCATTATTTCGTTAACAAGCTCAAAACTAAGTAACTCGAGTTTCTTATGTTTAATATGCGCAAAAATTCTTAAATTTGTTGTTTTATTATTTTTATCGTACGTAATTGCGGATCTTATTCGTGGGACTTTTTTCGAAAAATTAAATGAAAATTTGTCGTAGACATGTAAAGTAATTTGTATTTCGTCGTTTTTGTCTGTTTTCCTATGTAAATTTTTGTCGTTTGCCTTTTTTGTCATGGCTCTTGTCTGTACTGCCAAAATTTGTTTGTTAGTTTCTTTAAGCTCATCGATTGTTATACGCGATAGTGCATCAGCATAAACGTTTGATTTACCTTTTATATATACAATAGTAAAGTTATATTCAGACAGTTCCAGTCTTATTCTTGAATGTTTTGAAGATGGGTCTTTCATATTGAATAAGTATACCAGAGGTATATGGTCTGATTTTACAATGAAATGGGTACCATACACATATTTAATTTATTTATTTATTTACGATCTTGAAGATCTATATAATTTAATAAGGTACAAAGTATTTTTAATGTTTACATATTTGTTTCAATTCATTGAATTTCTTTGACTTAACTATATAATAATCTATAAAATTATTTACTAAATAAATTTAACTACTTTACAGGTAGCGCTTTACAGTAGCTGTATAATAACTTTCTGAATTTTTTGGTATTATTACAGTTTTTAATTTCAATTGGCAGATCATTATATTCTCTAATTCCTTCGTAGTATATACTTTTTTTATCGAATTCAGATGTCATATCACACACATGGTCGAAATTGCTTGATTGCAAAGTAAATGGCTAAATGCTCTAATTCTATAATGGGTTTTTTCTGTTCGGCTTTATTAAATGCTTTAGAAGCGAAACAAATTGGTAAATCACTACCTTGTTGTTCTTGACTCAAAATGGCGCCACATCCAGTTGTGGAAGCATCAACTGTATTAATGAATTGTTTAGTAAAATCTGGATATTGAAGTAATTTTGGTGAAAGTAACGCTGCTTTTAAAGATAAAAATGCTCTTTCGCACTCAACATCCCATCACATCAACTCTTTTTCTGCTTAATCGGTTCAGAGGCGCTGCCAGAGACGCAAAGTTAGGTATAAACCGTCTGTAATAGTTTGCAAACGCGACAAATCGTCCTACCGCGTCTTTGTCAGTCGGTTTTGTATACTTTTTAATTGAGTTTATTTTAGAGTCGTCTGGCAACAAACCTTTGGCTGAATATTTGTGACCTAAAAATGTAACTTCCGGTCATAAAAGTTGCATTTATTTGGGGTAAGTTTGAGATTGAAAGACCTACAAGTATCGAAAACTTTTGAAAGATTTTTAATATGGTGTGCTTCACTACAACCTATGACGATAATAACGTCGACGTACAAAAATGCGACATTGGGTGGTATACCCGAAAAAGCTATTGTCATCATTCGTGAGAATGAATTTGGTGCTATATTTAAACCGAATGGAAGCACTTTCCATCTAAATGCGCCACGGTCAGTGCTGAAAGACGTAATGTCACGAGAGTCAGGATGCAAGGGGATTTGATGAAATCCAGAAAAAAGATCTAATGTGGAAACATACTTTGCTCTACCGAGATTGTCTAAAATATCGTCAACTCTATCTAGTGGGAATTTATCAGCAATGAGTTTTTTGTTTACTGCGCGAAAATCTACGCACATACGATAAGCTTTTTGACCATTTGGTTCGGGTGAATCTCCTAAATCAAAAAGTTTGAATATTTCGCACCTTGGTGGAATGATACAACTGTCGCCTTCTGTTCCGTGTAGGATTGGTATCGCAACTTTTTCATTAACTACCCAAAAGAAAATACTGTTTCTTTCATAATTAATAATGCATTTGTTAATTTTCAGAAAATCTTTACCCAGTATGCCATCGGATGGAATATTAAAGTCTTCATTTACTACATGTAAAGTATGTTTAATAGAAAAGTTAGAAAAATTTAAATTTACGGTAACTTTACCTAAAGTCGAAACTGAATTAGATGTGACACCGGTAATGTTAATAATTTCGTTCGTATTTAAGGAAATATTTCTGTCTAAACATGATATCTTTATTAAAGAAATGTCCGCTTGACTGTCTCCTAGGAAAGAACAAAATTTTTGTGACTCGTTAAGTTGTAATTCTATGAAATCAGAGTAATTTAAATTTAAACAATAGATGGCTATTGGTGAGGGAAGTTCGCTTACTCGCTTAATTCGTCCTCCCTCAGTGTTCGCTCCTGAGGGGCACTGGCGTTTAAAGCGCGAACGTTTGCGTTTCTACCTCTATCGTTGGATGATCTAGAATTGTTACCTCCATTGTTACCGCTGTTTGTATTTGATTTGGAATTTGGACGTATATTGTTGTTATTTTGGTATCTATTTCTGTTAACATAGCGATATATCTGATTGTTGTTACCGTTATAGTTACTATTATATGAAAATGAACTATTATTTCTATAACCAGTATAGCCGCGGTTTGGGTAAAAACCTCGATAACTACCACGCGAATGTGTTGTTACCACGTGATCGAAAAGCTAAAACCTGACGTTCAGTTACTTCGTTGTTTTGTTCTACAATTAATTTTGCTACTACGTCTTTCGGATCTGTAAATGCCGTTGAGGCTAAAATGGTTTTTACTAAATTTGATTTTGCGTTTAATCGACACACGTTAACAGTTTGTTCGACTGATATTTCGTGAGCTTTTGCTTGAGTGATCCCTTCAATAATAAGAGACCGCTCAAGAGAGTCAGCTAAATCTTCAACTTTTTTTGCAAAATCTGTATAATCATTGTTATTAACGTGCAACGCTGCAATTTTCCCCGCTACAACTTTCGAGTTGTCCGGTTTGATCCTATTACGTAGAGCTGTTTTAATTTCATTAACTGAAGTTACTTGTGTCGGTATTGCTTCACGAGCTTTACCCTCTAATTTTGATTTCAAGAACGCTATAAAAGTATCAGTTTAATCTGCAGTAGCGAATTGTTCCAATAATGCAATTTTGTCTATAAAAGAATCAAGTGCTAGAGGATCACCACTGTAGTTTTCTCTAATAGAATTAGCACATGTGTTAATGAAAATTTTCTTTTCCTCAAGTGTTGCCATGATTTCATCATTAAAATCTGGAGCTGAATTAACAGAAGATGAGGCCACGTTTGTACTAATTGGATCGTTAATATCTGGGTTTACGTTAGAATATGGGCTAACTAAGTTTGTACTATTTGGGTCGTTAAGATCTGATTTTAACGAAGAAGTTGTAGTTAATATTTCACTATTTGAATCGTTACGATTTGAAACTAAATTAGAAGTTAGATTTTCACTGGAAGAATCTTCGAAGCCTGGAAAATCTGCTGACAACGATAATTTATTTTCCTGTTTGGTGACTTTTCCGGTCGAAGATGAAGTTAGCTTGAAGCTGATTTATCGGAATCGGATTCTGAATCTGAAGTTTTTTGCACTTGCTTACCACTTCTAAGGTACATATGTAGTTATCAGAATAGCACAAATAATTCAGTTCAAATTATGAAATTAATGAAGTACTTATTTGAATGTCTGAAAATTGTTTGCACTTGAAATGTTGAGAAAAAGAAAAAGGAAATTTTGTATAAGAGAACTGATTTGCACGTGAATAGTCACTAAGGAGTATTTAATTATTTATTGGAAGAATTAATTAAAACTGCAGTAAACTTGTATGAAAAAATCTATAAAAGTAATTGATTTTAAAATGGCTCAAAAGTATGTGTATTAATTGGTAAAATTCTCAAAATATATTCACGGACGCACCGCTTTATTCAAAAAAATCTCACTTTGGTTTTTCACGGAACCACCGCATGTATCAAAAATTTGAATTGGTTTTTCACGGACCCACCGCATGTAATAAAAATTTAATTGGTTTTTTCGAAACCACCGCATGTAATAAAAAAATAATTGGTTTTTTTCGAAAACCACCGTATGTATCAAAAATTTTAATTGGTTTTTTCGAAAACCACCGTATGTATCAAAAAAAAAAAATTGGTTTTTCCGAAAACCACCGTATGTATCAAAAATTAATTGGTTTTTTCGAAAACCACCGTAATATCAAAAATCCAAGATTTATATTATATGCTAATGCAACAAGTATATTATATGAAAAGCGAATGCATTGCATTTAATTGGACTTAAATGTTTTATATACGTACATATATGTCTAAAAAAAAAACCTGTAAGCAAAAGAATTTTAAATACATACATATATATATTTTTAATTGTCGCTGCTGCTATAAGATGGTTGCCGCTGATGTCATCAATATTACTGCTGCCGGAGTTGTTCCTGCCGCCGATGTTGTTGCTTTACGTGTTAAAGTTGGTGGTGGTGAAAAATTACGTTGAATTGTGTATGTATGTTTTTGGGTGCCGTTATGCGTGGCGTGGTGCGAGTGCCGTTATGTACAGGCCCGTTGGTTTTTCAGATTTGTTAAATTTTGAGTAATTTTGTTGAATTTTTATTTAAGAAAATGTCGTAATTTGTTAAATTTTAATTAGAAAGAAATATGTCGTAATTAGTTAAATTTAAATTAAAAAGTTGTGTTGTAAGTTTGTTAAATTTTAATGTAGGCAATTATATCGTAGTTTAGTAGAAATTTGTTTAGAAAATTATGTATTGTGCTTTTATTGTTAAATTTTAATGTAGGAAATTATATCGTAGTTTAGTAGAAATTTATTTAGAAAATTATATTTTTATTGAATTTTATTTAGAAAATTATTAAATTTGTTGTAGGAATCGTAGATTCAGAAATTTTTATTAAGTTTATTTACTTTATTGATTTTATTAAATTTTAAGTAGAACACCACGCACTTTACTTCACACACCAGTAAAAAAATTTTCCACTCACCACTCTGCCAAGCAAAAACGTCCGATCCAGCACGATGCCAAAATGAAAAAAAGGGCGAGGCTCCAGCCTCACGGTCGCCATATAAGCTAACCATATAGATTAGCTTTGGTTTGCTCACCTTCAACCAATTGTTGCGTCGCCTCCACACCGTGGTCGTTCTCGTTTTGATTTTGTCGCAGGATCTTAGCGTGGCGTCGTCCTCGCCACGTTCCATTTGAATTAAAAAAACCCTAATTTAATTTTGTGAGTCTATAAGCACTTTTATTTTTACTAATTAATTATTGGACTTCCAAACACGTCCGTCGGCTTCGTGTGTAAAATTTATTATATATATTCATTTTCTGTCAGTGACGTGAGCCGCAGCTGCATTTGACATAAGCGTTGCCAACTGCCCGCGCCTGTCAAACGCAACTAAAGCTGCATGCACATAGAGTATATAATTTTAAACGGATGTGAAGGTTAGTTTATCCTTACAAAGCACACAAATGAAAACGGAGTAGAAGAGTGGAGAAGGGTACGGAGCAGAGGAAGTAAAGGAGCTCTCTCGCAGTACCGTGCAGCACTAAGAATTGTACAATGCTTGGGAGTGTTCGACCCAACAGAAGTGGAGATCAAGCACTTGGAATGGGCCCATGAAGCGGTAGAAGTAGGTCGAAGGCAGTCCAAAAGGTTTGCTGCAAGAAACCCTTGGTTCTGCAACCAGTATGAGGAGGAAGAAGCGTCGAATGGCAGAATGAAGAGGCAACGTTCGGCGGAAGGCAAGAAGCCTGCTTTCAAGAGGCAGAAAGGACCCAGTCCTAGAGCCGCGACGCAGGGCAGTCGCATAGACAAGAGAAGTAGGCCCAAAGCTGTAAGACAGATGGGCTCCAATAGCCAGGTAGCAACTACCTCGAAAGCTGCGAGTCAGAGGGAAGCTCCAAATACGGCAGTAGGAGATAAGCCAAAGGGAGATAACGCTAAGACTCCGGCTTTCTCGGAGGCGCTAAAGGAAGTTAACGCTAAGACTCCGGCTTTCTCGGAGGTGCCAAAGGGAGATACCACTAAGACTCCTGCTTTTCCCGAGAAGATGAGTGATGTGGCAAAGCAGTCACTGACTGTGGCGCTGATTGATCGTAGCAGTCCTTTCGGACAAATGACTACTGAAAGGTGGAGGTCTGTGGAAAGAGAGCTTATTAGCTTATTGCTTAAGATGATGCGGGAACAACCAAGCAAGCCCGTTCCAACCTTTGATTCGGGGGTTGGTATAATGGCGTGAAGATGATAGCGTGCGACAACATCGCGAGCTTGCGGTGGCTGGAGAAAGTGGTTCCAAAGCTCTAAAGGCAAGGCACGAACGCGCGGTTTGAGGTGGTGGATAAAGCGCAAATCCGCACGGTACCAAAAGTTAAGGTATGGATACCATGCGTGATGAAGTCGGAGGATACACTGCGACTTCTGCAGAATCAGAATCCGAACATACCAACACAGGATTGGAAGGTACTTACTGTATCTCGGCCTAGCGAAAATGCACTTGCAAAATATACATGCGACTCAGGAAAGGAAGTCCCGAGGATAAAAATCCTAACACGCTTGAGGTGGGCGAAGTAGAAAAGGACCTCAAAAGCCTTAGGGAAAAAAGACAGGAGGAGGTCCCCGACGTCACCACGAACGTGCTAGAAGAGGACCAACCGCTAAATGGTGCTGTGACTAGCACAGAGGAACACCCGGCACAACAGTGCTGATACATGGCCCGTGCTGCGGAGTTTCGACCGATGGAGTGCAAAAGGCTAGTACAGGAGGAAGGGCGAAAAGGGCGGTTGGTCATAGGCGCAGATGCAAATGCGCACCACAATGCGTGGGGAGGAGCAGATACGAACGAGAGAGGCGAATCTCTATTTTGTTACATCCTGCAAACCAATTTGCAGATAGCCAACAGGGGAAATGTCCCTACATACATTGGTCCAACATCCGGCAATGTTCTGGATATTACATTGAGCTCCAAGCGTGATATATCAAGGTATGATTGGATGGTTCTTGATAGACCATCCTTCTCCGACCATGCGTCTATCAGCTTCAGCATCCCCCTAAAGAGGGTAGAGAAGAGAGGAACCTTTAGAAACCCTAGGTCAACGAACTGGATTAAATTCTAGAAACAAAACTGGGACAACCCAAAGGGGTTGCTAATGTAGAGGAACTGGAGGAGTCGAATGAATTCCTAACAAGGACGCTTATGACTGCGTATAACAAAGCTTGCCCTCTAAGAAGATTCAGAGGAAAAGCAAAGCCGCCATGTTGGAGCAATGAGCTGAGTCTTCTAAGAATACAGGTAAAAGAAATGTTTAAGCTCGCAAAGACCGCGGAAAGCGAAGCGTGTATGGACGAGTATAGGTATCTACTGAGGATCTACATGCGTGAAATTACCAGGGCGAAGAGAAGCTCATGGAAAACTTTCTGTACGGACATAGAGAGCTCCAGCGAAACAGCACGGTTGAAAAAAGTCCTAGCAAAGGGAAATATAGTCCAGGGACTAATAAAGAAAGAGAACGGGGAATGGTCACGTAATAGTGAGGAATCCCTTGAGGTGCTTCTCGATACACATTTCCTATCGGGAGACGGTTTAGAAGAGCCAGCAGACATCACTCACTTCGATCACGGAGCTAGTAGCGCCGCGCTTGGTGACCGATACCAAGATCGAGTGGGAAGTGAAGACGTTTTCTAAGTTTAAATCGCCGGGCCAAGATGGTATATTGGCGGCCATGCTACAAGTCTCAAGTGGGGCGGTCGTGGAATGGCTTAAAATAATATTCGATGGGTGCATAAGACTGAATCATGTACCGAACTCTTGGAGAACTGCTCGTGTAGCTCTTCTACCAAAGGCGGGGAAAATCGGTCACGTGTATCCCAAAGACTCTAGACCCATTAGCTTAACATCATTTCTGCTCAAAAACTTTGAGAGGCTGATAGATGGGTACATAAAGTCCAACGTGGATGAAAAGCTGCTCTCCACAACACAGCATGCGTACACCAAAGGCAAGTCGGTAGACACCGCATTGCATGGGATGGTAATAAGCATAGAGAAATCCCTGGAATATAAGAGTATGCTCTAGGAGTCTTCTTCGACATTGCCGAGGCTTCCAATAAAGTTGCAAAATGGGCGATTATGGATGGTCTTAATTACACTAAAGTACATCCTGCCTTAATCAGATGGATCGGCTTCATGTTGAATTGTAGAAAGATTACATCACAATGGGGATTGTACGAGGCCAAGAAATCCGGGGACAGGGGCACGCCGCAGGGAGGGGTGCTATCACCTCTGCTGTGGACGCTGGTCATCAACCAACTGCTCAGGCAATTCGATGGGGGACCCGTAAAACTTACGGCTTACGCAGATGACGTTGCAATTGTCATAAGTAGAAAGTGCCTTCCAACGATTTGTTCTTTGATGGATCGGGCGCTTCGGGATATTCATACCTGGGCGTCTAATGTCGGGTTGAAAGTCAATGCGGAGAAGACGGATATGGTCTTGTTTACAAAGAGGTACAAGGTCCCAAATTGGACCAGGCCTAAGTTAGGAGGGGTGATCTTACAGGAGAAACTTTGCACATCCTAGACAGTAAGCTGTCATGGAAGCTCAACGTGGAGGAGAGGCTCAAGAATGCCTCAACGGCACTATATGCATGTAAAAGAATCCTGGTGTGTACGTGGGGCCTATCGCCCTCTCTTTCTCACATTGGGTTTTTACAGCGATTGTAAGCCCTATTCTATACTATGGAGTTCTTGTTTGGTAGAAAGCCACACAAAAAACGACATACCTCAAAAATTTAGAGGGGGTATCGATGCTTAGCATTACAGGAGCCCTGAAAACAACCCCGACGGCTGCACTGTATGCCATTCTGCACATTCCACCTGTAGACCTGGTAGCAAAGAATGAAGCATTAACGACCGCAACCAGGCTCGGTGCTTCGAGGCAGCTTGAGCGCCGACCATATTTCCATAGTTGTATAGCGTCATCATTCACAAGACGAACATACTACCTGATTCCCTATGTGCGCTTCGCGGGATATCTAAAGGCCACAATAGAGGTGGATGGCGCAGGGTGCGCAAATGGCGGACGAGGCGATACATGTGGTTCCTAAGTAGTGGAAGGAGTAGGGTCTGCGGTATACTACGCTGATCCGGAAATAAGCAGGTCCTACAGGTTGCCGGATTACTGTAGCGTTTTCCAAGCGGAAATATTAGCCGTAACCAAAGCAGTAGAAACCCTGGAAGAGAATAGCTTAAGCTGCAACCGTGCTACCTTTTATATTGACAGTCAAGCAGCAATTAAGACAATAATCTCGCATAGCACAGCATCTAAATGCGTGTTAGAGTGTCTCTGCAGAGAATCGGGACAGAGAGAAGCATACATCTATATTGGGTCCCAGGGCATATGGGAATAGATGGGAATGAAAAAGCGGACGAACTAGCTAAAAAGGAGGCATCCCTTGAAGCTTGCTCCGTAGACGCCCCAATTAGATTGGGCGAGATTAAGCGAAGGCGAGAGGTGCACATGATCGACCAAGCGGGAAAGGCGTGGTTTCAAGCGCGGGGCTGTAAAATGTCGAAGATTATGTGTAGGTCTTACAACCTTAGACTAACACAGTTGCTTCTATCATTAAAAAGAGAGGACTGTAGACTCATGACGGGTATTCTGGTTGGACAATGCCTTCTGGCGTCACATGCCTTTAAATTAGGATTGGTCAGTGATATCAGATGTAGGAAGAGCGGGTTGGAGGAGGAAACGATCGAGCAATTTCTGTGCTCGTGCCCTGCACTTGCCAGGCTAATACTCCAGCTATTAGGAGTGATACAGCTGTCAGATCTAGAAGCAGCAAGTGGCCTAGGAAACTTCTAGTATCTGTCAAGAGGACGGAGTTATTTTATAACATAGGTCCTGGTTTTTGATAGGGTTTTTCAGTTTGGTCGTTAAAACAATCTTCTGGTAACACTACGCACTCAATCAGTCTATGTGAGGTCCTCATGGACCGGTCAGTTCAAACTAACCTCACCTAGTTAATTAAAGGCTGGTACTCACCAATTTGTATTGGTTCGTGCTGCTCCTGAGTAAAATTTCCACGTTGTCTTGGAAAGCGTACGAATCGCTCGAAGCTGGGATCCTTATGGATTGGCATAACAACAGTAGGTATTTTAAGTACACAGGTGAATCGCAACGCGCTCGTTCAATACTGTTGCCAAGCGTAGATGGGGAGGAGGAAGCACTTTACTGGAATTCACGTTCGAAACGAACTTATTTATGGCTCCTGGTTTTTGTTATGATATCCTCGAACTATGCGCAATAATCTTTAAATACACATCTTCAATAATTAAACACGTATAAAGGGTATGATAGAATTTGTTATAATTTTTATCACAGATGGTAAACTTTTATAAACAAAAGCCTTGATATGCAGCGGATTATCGTAATTTTGTACTTCAAACTGAGTATTTAATTGTATTAGACAAAACGCGCACCGATGTCTTGGTTTTTAGACGAGTGACAGCTTATGCCGCGTAAACATCTGGCCCGCCTAGGCGTACTAAGCGCCTAACGTGTACGGCTACTCAGTCAACGCCCGAACTGCTTCTTTGATGAGGATTCTGCAAATTTTATTTTTGTACGTGGATGTGCGCAGGCCGGTGGCGGTGCATCTTATTGTGGTTTTATGGCCGCTGATGTTGGCGTACATTCGACGCACGAGTCGTGGCTTGTGGTTGTTGGCGATGCGTTGGGGGAGTACGACGGCGCTGCTCCGGGCGACGTGGTTGCGAACGAGCCCCCTGGTGTGGTAGTACGGCGTCCGACGGCTGGCGGGCTACGGCTTCTCGAAGTAGCAGTGTGTGATGAGGTTGCCCGCAGACCCGACAGCGCTCCGTAGACGTGCACTCGTTGGTGCGCTGGGACAGCGCCAGAGAATTGAGACAGTATTGATGTGCCTCAGCAATTAGCGTGCGTTGTTGCGGCTACATGGCCGCGAAAACAGGGCAGCTCAGGAGGGCGTGATGCCGCATGCATAATCGGCATATCCTATAGTCTGGTACTGCTTCGTTACGGTGCGAGCGGGCCGCGTGCATGACCACCTGCGATGACAACGAACGCCGTGGGGTTGGAACCGGAGGGCGCTGACGATCCATCTGTTGAAAGAGAGTATATAAATGTATATTAGTTGCACGCCTGAGAAGAAGCACCAAGTTAGGGACTGCCTGTGAGAGGTACGAAGATGACTTAATTATGTTCTGGGGTGGCTTCATTAGCTAAGCTTAATGGACTGTAGTTGGTTCGGGAGATGATAGGCAACCATGGTGGTCTAAGTCAAGCTCAGGAGGCGGTAAGAAACACAGTTTCGTGACAGGCCGGGTGAAAACACCATTTTGAGTGCGTACGCCGACCACTCGTAGTGCTCTCCACTCGACCCAGACGCCATTCGGTGAGGGGTAAGTTGTCTTCTTTAAAGACAACTAGATCGCCAATTTTAGGGGGAGTTTGAGCGTTTTTTCATCGATAACGCTTTTGAAGGTCGATGAGGTAGTCTGTTTTCCAACGTATGCTGAACTGATGATGCAAAACCTTTAGTCTCTCCCATCGATTGATAATAGTTTTCGTGATTCGATTTGGGAAGAGAGACCAGTGGGGCACCTCGAAGATGATGGGCCGGTGTGAGGGCGGTGAGATCTGCTGGGTCCTGAGAAAGCGGGGAGATGGGACGAGAATTGAGTACGGCTTCTATACGAATTAATAAAGTCGAGAATTCTTCAAAGGTAAAGCTGTGAGTTCCGGCGACCTTTTTAAAATGTGGTTTGAAGTTCTTGACGGCAAATTCCCATAATCCGCCCATGTGGGGTGCACCGGGGGGTATAAATTTCCAATCGATGCCTTGTGGCGCGTACTTTTGGACGATATCTGTCGAGACTTCGTTGAGGAAGGTGACGAACGCTATTTCGGTAGCTCACTTGGCACCGATGAATGTTTTGCCGTTATCGCTCATCATTTGTACCCTAACCCTAGGCGCCCTACGAATCGGGCGAAGGCAGCGAGAAATGCATTACTGGTCAGATCCGAGCACAATTCGAGATACACCGCCTTAGTGGTAAAGCAAACAAAAACGGCCACATAGCCCTTTACGAGGGTTGGAGATCGAAGCTTTTATTTGAAACGGGCCGGCGAAGTCTACACCAGTCGTAGTGAAGGGGGTCGCGAAGGTACATCGTTCGGGGGGTAAAGCTCCCATTATTTGGGAGTGCGTTTGTTGCTTATGGATGGTGCATACTTCACATTGAAAAATACAATTTTTTATCAGAGGTTTAAGCCGGGCTATGAAGAACTCTTGTCTTACAGCTTGTTTCATGAGTCGAACTTCCGCATGTAGAAGTAACTCTTGAAGGAAACGTATGTACAGGATGTAGAGCCGAGACTTCTCGGGGAGGATAATGGGATACCGCTCGTTATAAGGTATGTCTGCGTGGGCTAGTCGACTATTCACTCGGAGCATTCCGCTCTTGTAGAGAAAAGGGCCAAGTAGCAACAGCGAGCTACGTTTCCATGGTGTTTGGAGTCCTCTAGGCATGCCCGTTCTTGACCGAAGTATCGAGTTTGGGACGCGAGCATCAGACGGTGTTTTGCTCGTTTAAGTTCGGCATGAGATAGCGCGAGGGTGACAGTATCATGGATGCCGTTTAATGCATCTTTTACCCGACGTATGAACCTGAGAACAAATGCGATGACACGTAGAGCTCGGGAGTACGAGGAAACCCGATCTAGGATATCGTTAGTCTCTTCAGCGGCATGCAGTGCCTCTATTCGGCGTAGTTCTGGTGAGTTGACCTTTTTTATCGTTGGTTGCGGCTAATCCTCGGGGGGTCGGGAAAGCCACTCTGGACCATTACACCACAGCGATGAGTTAGCGAGATCGGCGGGGCTACATCCTCTGGTTCCAAGATCCGCGGGGTTGTCTTTGCTTCGCACATGTCGCCAAGGGATATTTCCTACGAGGTCTATAATCTGCGCTGTTCGGTTAGAGACGTTTGTTTTCCAATAGTGGAGTGGTTTTTCCAGTGTGGTTGGACTACGGCGACTAATTTTGCTAATAACATTGCTCCGCATAGCTCCAGGTCTGGTAGACTAATCGTTTTGAGCGGAGCCAATCTGCCTTTGGACACTATAAGTTGAGAGTAGATCTGAGTACCGACTGTTGTTCTTAGGTACAGATTTGCGCAATAGGCCTTTTCTGAGGTGTCGCAGAATCCATGGAGCTCAACATATTGATCGGGCGCAAAATTCGTCCATTGGATGGCTGAGATAGAGGGAAGATTTTTTGAGAACTGCGCCCATTTATCTAGACGGATGGGTTTAACTTTCTCGTCCCACTCGGTACCGTCTAACCACAATTCTTGCATCAATATTTTGGCATGTATCATCATTGGCGTTAGCCACCCTCCGGGGTAGAAAAGTTTTGCGATGGAGGAGAGAATCTGTCGCTTAGTGGCTGCTGTACAGGCCGGTTCTGAGTCCACTGTGTAGGAGAACGTATCCGAAAGTGCATTCCACTGAATGCCCAGAGTCTTGGCGGTGCTACTTTTCTCAAATTCGAAAAATTCGGTCTCTAAAAAGTCCACCTTGGGTACATGTTTAAATATATCCGGATGGTTTGCAGTGATCTTTTTTAGGGAAAAACCGGCTGAATTGAGAGCGTCTATAGTCTCTATTAGGGACTGCTCGGCTGATTGGAGATCATGACTCCAGATAAAATATCGTCAACATACGTCTCGGGCTTTAGTATTGGAGCTGCGCGTGGATAAGAGTCGGCTATATCTTTCGACAGCTCGTGTAGAGTGCGAATAGCCAGGAAAGGCGCACCATTAACCCCAAAGGTGACCGTTTTTAACTTGTAGTCCTTTATTGGATTGTATTCGGGGGTTCGGAATATTATCCGTTGATAATCTCGATCATCGGGGTGTAAGAGAATTTGGGGGTATATTTTCTCGACATCGCCATTAAACACATATTTATATGCTCACCATTTTAACAATATAAGTCGGAGATCGGGTTGGAGGGTTGGTCCGGTACATAAAACATCGTTGAGGGAGTGACCGCAACCCGACTTTTTAGAGGCGTTGAATACAACTGTGCCTTTTGTTGTCTTCTTGTCTGGCCTTACGACTGCATGGTGAGGGAGATAGAACGAGCAGTATTTACCCCGAAATTCTACTTCATTGGGACTGCATTCTTCCATGTGGCCTAGGGACAGATATTCTTCGAGTACTTGGTAGTACTTCTGCTTGAGATCGCCCTTTTTACGTTCCATACCCTGGAACTGTCGTAGGGCTGCAATACGGGATTGACCTATGTCGATATCGTTCGGGAATGTTGGTTTAAAGGGGAGCCGAACAATATATCGACCGTCACCCATGCGAGTGGTGGTGCTTTGGTAAAAGTCTTCGCACATCTTATCTTCTGGGGTTTCCACTCGCGTTCTGGGTATCTCTTCAATTTCCCAGAGCTGCCGTAGCTGTTCATTCAGCTGGACATTCGCCACTTCCCACGCTTGAGAGGAGTGTGCTCCCACCTTTTCGGGGTTTTGGCCACTTATTATTGAGCCAAATATTGTGTTTTGGGCTAGCAGTGTGGGGGAGATCTTTCCGATGCCATTTAGCATGATTGAGGGATGAGATGCTGCCTAACACCAGATCGATTTGAGATGGATTCCGATAACTTTGGTCAGCTAGTTTCAGCTGAGACCATTTTTTGCTCTGTTCGGGGTTTATCCTAAGTGTTGGGAGTTGCCTAGTGAGACGAGGTAGCACTATTGCCTGGGCCTTTATTTTTACCTTATTGTCATTTGAGACTAGGATCAGTGAGCACAACTTGTTGGAGGTTTGTACTACTCCGCCTCCCATGCCTGATATTTCAAAAAGGAAGTGAATATATGGGAGGCCTAGCTTGATCTGAGCTTTTGCTGAAATGAAGCTAGGTTCTGACCCTTGATCCACTAAGGCTCCGAGCCTGAAGCAGTCCCCTCGGTGTCCTATCGACACTATCGCTATGGGGAGAATGATTTGGCTATCATTGTCGGAGTGTAGCGATTGAACTTGGGCTGCCTCGGATGGATGTTCCTCGGTTGTCTTCCGGCTGATTTCCTGGTCCCTGGTGGTTCCGATGGTGCTACTTAGGATGTCGTACTTTTTCTCCGGTCATTTGAGGGGGACCTGCGTTATCATGCAGGGAGGAGTTGTGGCGACCTTGGAAGTAGAGGCACGTTCTTGTGTAAGAGGTGGGTTTGAGATAGACAGCTTTCGCACAGGTTGCTATCTCTTGTAACGCAAGCAGCTTTGTAGCGTGTGGGAGGACTGCTTGCATATTCTGCAGGCGTAGATTTTTTGATGCTCGGCCACAAATCGCATAAAGTTTGCAAAGATTTTTAAAGCAATTCAATTTCAACGAATTTGTGAATAATTTTTAACCAAATCTTATAAACTAGATGTATAACAAAAAATATTTTGAATATAAATTTTTTCTGATGAATTAACTGACAGTAACAATACCATCAACTAAATGGTCCTTATAAATATTGTAGTCACGTAATTTAAAAGACAATATTACTATGAGTACCTACGTTTATTATTGCAAAATAACGAAAAAAATAAAATTGCATAAAGTGCCCTCAATGTAAAATTATTCCACTGAATGTATATATCGCATTCTAGACTAAAAAATGTCAAAATTTAAAAAAATTTAAATCGGTATTTAAGTGTAAATCGATCTATGAAAGCATCGTGAAATAACTTATATTTTTTGGTAGTTAAAGTTATCATTTAGCCTGGTATAAATCAACATTCAACACAAAGCTACTCTGATTATGAGTTGCAATACTTTTTGGTTTAGGTTGCGATATGTAAAATTACATATTTTTGTACACAGCTCTAAAATGTAAAGAAAAAAAATTTATATATTAATTTGGGCCAATTTTTAGTTAAGTTTGTGGTTATTGGAGCTTTTCGGCCAATAATTTCAAGACAAAACACAAGTTTTTCTTTTTCTCCTAACTGTTTCGATGGGTATTTTCCATCTTCCTTAGGGAGGCTGTATATTTTAACATAAAAATATAAACATAAAACAAAACAAACATTAACATATTTAACAATGAAAACTTTACACAACTCTTTGACAGACTTTCCACTTACATTCAATGTTAAATAACTTTATTAAAACATATAGACATTACTAAACATAAATAAACAACACTTAACATTAATTCATTCATCTGCACTGAATCGTCCACTAGCTGATAATGCCGTCATGTAAGCGCAGTTGATGTTATTGACGTCTTCTTTATAATTCATAGCATTGTTGATTTTGTGTTGTATTCTCTTTCCCCTCAATATCAAATATTTTCGGGTTTTCGAAGTCCGCTGTATGTCCTGTGTTGGTTAAATGTTCGCATAGTTCTGTTGTTGTTTTCTTATTTTTCGCGTCAAGTCTGTGTTCATTTATTCGGACGCCTAGCGATCGCTTTGTTGTTCCAATGTATATTTGTTTGCAATTTTCGGCTGCGCTCCCATTACATTGGCTTTTGTATACTACATTATGTTGTTGTTCTTTGTCTTTGAAATTATCGGCCGAAAAGCTCCAATAACCACAAGCGAAAAAAATTTATATTTTTCTATTAATTAAATTATTAAAAAGATATTGCTATATTAATGATATAGAGAAGCGCCAACACGAATGCAAGTGGTTTCAAACCACAGGTAGGCAATTCACCACTTTATATGCCAGAGAAAATGCTAAATTCTTCATTTTATGTAAAAAATGTGTTACTACACTTTTTCAGGTTTAGATCAGAAAGTTGCAATTGAAGTCCTGAAAGTTACAATTCAAGCTCAGAAAATTACACTTGAACTTCTGAATTTTCAATAGAAGTTCAGTAAATTACAACTGAATCTCAGGAATTTCAAGTGAAGTTCAGAAATTACAATTTAAATTCAATTATAATTTTCTGAACTACAAACAGAAATTCTGAACTTCAATATTAATAATCTGAACAAAAAATAGAAATTCTGGGCTTGAATTAAAATTTTCTGAACTTGAATTGAAATTTTTGAACTTCAATTGTAACTTTTGAACCTTAACTGCAGCATTCTTAACTGAAATAAAAAAAGGTATAGCATTAAAATTGGCGAATTACAAGTCAACTTACTCAAATTGTGAATTGCCTACTCGCGATTTGATAGTTTACTGCTTGCAACCAATAGTCCTGTTAGTTCTTCTCTTTTGTTTTCTACATCATAAATTAATTTATTTAAGTTTCCCTTAACTTTGTATGCATACAATCGCAATTTGTATTTATGGCTCACCAACAAGACTAAAAAACCATTCCTTCCTTATGACTTATAGTTAAAAATTTACAACTATTATAAATAATCTAAAATATTATAAAAATGTTGAATAAAAGAAATGTTGATGGATTTGAATTAAAGAAATGTTTTATTTATATAGCAATTTCAGATATAATCCAAGTAAAAAAAACGGTCGTAATACTAGTCAAAAGGCGGTCATATTAACGTAAAAATACTGTAAAAATACTCATATAACTTAAAAAATTACTGCGATTTGACAGTTAACATGAATGTAAGAACAGTACAGCACTATAGTTTGTTTACATTTCGATAACCTAATACCGTATATGTGTGAGCAGTATAGGTACGACGGAATAGACAGGTCACAAAAGTTACCGCCGCCTTGTACAAATGCTAATGAACGATTTACGTATTCCGTCGACAGAGAGTTTAGGCATTTTACTAACCAATTTACGGGTACAGTTTTTGCTGGGTATTGTATCGTATCGGGATACGAGTTCCTAGTGACTGGCAACCTTATTTGAATTATATTCTTATAATAGCGAGTTTGTCAATACTGCGCTTGCCAGATTGACTTCAGATGGACTTTAGATTTGAAAGAGTTCAGTTGTGATTGAATATAGAAGAAGAGCCCTTGATTGTGACAGTTTTAAGCTAATAATATTTGGGTTTTTTAAGGACCTTTTTCCCAACTATAAAGGTTGGCATTTATTTATTTCACATGTGAGAAAGGGTAAGTGAAATTATACAATTATTATTAAAGCGGCTGGCTTCTTCAATGGCGAAGAGGGACCATTAGTTAATTAAAGGCTGGTACTCACCGATTTGTATTGGTTCGTCCTGCTGATGAGTAAAATTTCCATAGTTGCTGCTGCAGTGGGTAAGTTGAGCGTTGTCGTGAAAAGCCTTGTTGATTGTAGAAAGCTTACGAATAGCTTGTAGCTGGGATCTTATGGATTGGAATAATCGCAGTAGGGATTTTAACTACACAGGTGAATCGCAACGCGCTCGTTCAATACTGTTGCCAAGCGTAGATGGGGAGGATGAAGCACTTTACTGGAATTCACGTTCGAAACGAACTTATTTATGGCTCCTAGTTTTTTGTTGTGATATCCTCGAACTATGCGCAATAATCTGTAAATACACCTCTTTAATAATTAATCACGTAGGGTTATGATAGAATTGGTTGCAATTTTAATCACTTCAAATCTTGATAGATAGTAACTTTTATAAACAAAAACCTTGATATGCAACGGATTATCGTAATTTTGCACTCCAAACTGAGTATTTAATTGTATTAGACAAAACTCGCGCCGATGACTTGGTTTTTAGAAAATTTATGCTGGATCTTTTACAAAAAGAAATTAGCAAAAGACTAATGATGAGTTTGCAACTATGACAATAATAGTAATAAGTTTTGTGACGAATATTAGTGACACTAAGTGATACTCACATCACTAATCTGATACTAAGTAAATGAAGCCACAACAACAATAAAGCAAGCAGTCACTTGTATCTACATAAACGAATCAGTCATTATGGCTACTCATATGTACGTACACGCAGCGGAGATAAACGCACAAACACACGCATATATCTTATCTGAGAAGCGCTCAAAAGTAGGCAATAATTTGTGCAAGTATCACTCACATATACACGCGCATATGAGAAGCTAAAAACGTAATTATAGCTGCGAATTTTATAGCTGTTAACTAACTAGTAAATTCTAGAAATATAACCGCCTAGAAATATGCAGAAACAGTATAAAAGCAGCAACAGTTGAGGCACGACAAGTAGTTTGATTTAACCAAACTATCAGTGGCGAAGTATAAGTGTTATTTTCAAGTATTCTAATAACGACCGTATTTACATTATTCAATATTGGAGTTATTTCTTCAACAGTTTAGTGATTCGAACGTTAGTAGAAGGTTGCAAATAAGAGGATTTGCCCTAAGTTCGTTACAATTGGTTTCAGAAGAGGAATTGTTGAATAAAATCTGGAGATTTCGAATACAACTTGGACATGGCAAAGTTAAGTGAATTAAGGATCCAGCAACTGAAAAAGGAGTTGGAGAACTGTGGATTGAATACAACCGGCAATAAGATCGAACTTCAAGCACGGCCACGAGAGGTATTGAAGTTGGAAGGAATTAATGTGGACGAAGAATCAACAACAAAAATTGAAGAGAAAAACGAAATATCGCAGGAAGTTACCAGCACAGACTTGAACATGATATTGGCTGCAATAACTGCTCAAACGTTGCAAATGACATCTCAACTGGCAGAACAGAAGACAAGTATAGCATCCCAACTGGAATCACAGTAGACACATATAACATCCATGATGGAAACACAAGAAACGCGTATTTCAGAAATGTCGACACAGATTGCATATAAGATTGAAGGACAAGAGGCACGAATATCAGAAATATCGGCGCAAATTTCAGCACAGATCTCTGCTCAACTGGAGGAGCAAGAAGGACGTATTTCCTCGAAGTTGGAGGCGCAAGATACAACAATTTTACGACTTGAAGACAAAATTGATGCCGAGATTGAAATATTGAGAGGTCGTATACAGGAGTTGGAACTAAATCGCCCAGCTGTTTCAGCGAGTAATCCAAAGGTAAAGACAACATCCTTCGACGGTTCTGTTCCTTTCGAGGTGTTTAAGCTTCAGTTTGAGAAGACCGCAACAGTGAACAACTGGAATGCTGACGATAAAGTTGCAGCTCTATTCGTAGCATTGAAGGAGCCAGCAGCCGAAATCCTACAGACGATTCCCGAAGGAGAGCGGAACAACTATGAGGCATTGATGGCTGCTGTAGAATGACGTTACAGAAGCGAACACAGGAAACAAATCTAACAAATAGAAATGCAAAACCACTACAAAAAATCTAACGAGACTTTGCAGGAGTTTGCTTCAGACATTGAAAGATTGGCTAATATTGCCAATGCGGACGCACCTGTGGAATACACTGAAAGGGTAAAGATTCAGAGTTGTATAAATGGCATACGGGATGTGGAAACGAAACGAGCTACATATGCGAATCCAAAACTAACATTTGCCGAAACGGTATCCCAAGCACTAACCCAGGAAACAGCATCACTTTTGAGTAAGCCCACATTCAAAGCTCTTCGCGTGGAAGTGTAAAGGCCAGACTGGGTAGACACAATTTAGGAAGCATTAAAAGAACGCAGCAGAAAAAAAATGGTGTCGTCAAATGCTTTAAGCGTGGAAAGCCAGGGCACATTACACGTCATTGCAGCACCGGTCTTAACAGTTCCAATAATATGGGTGGCCGTAAACGCAGAGCTGAAGGAGATGAGCATATCCCCAAGTCCACTCAATCCTTAAACTAAAGCGAGTCAGCTGCAAGGGGCGACAGTTGGCTCCCTCAATTGAGTGCCCCATAATCGCTATCTCGCAAATTAGAAGAAGGTCAAATAATCTTACTGTCGGAGGACATGTGGATGGAAAGGAACGTTTACTGACTGTAGATACGGGTGCATCCCATTCCATCATTCGATCAGATTTAGTCAACAAGAAGAAAATACCATTGCTTGGAGCAAGATTACGTACAGCCACGGGAGAGGACACCCAGTTAATTGGATAAGTAGCATGTGAAGTAGCAATTAGGAACGTCACGGTACTAAATAATTTTATAGTGGCAGAGATTGTTGATGAAATCATAATGGGAGTGTACTTTTTAGTCGATCAAAGTATCAATCGATATGCAATGCAAGATAATGCGATATAAGAACATGGATGTGCCACTTAATTTCGGCTACGAGCGAGGCTACAGCAGTGAACTGGTGGTGCTTGTGGAAGAGAGTCAGCAAATACCACCAAAATAAGAAGCAGCCATCTGGGCAAAGGCTGATGGAGATTGTGGGACAAACAAATAGTGGGTTTTCGAAGCAGCAAACAAATCAGCACCAAACATACTTGTAAGAAAAACCCTGGCTATGACAAAACAAGATGGACCTATTCCGGTAAGAGTACTCAGTGAGTTCAAGTCACCACTTAAACTCACCAAAGGAGCTATTTTGGGAAGATGCCAAGAGGCTGAAGTAGTTATTAACTGTGAACAGCTCCAGGAACGCATTTCATCTAGTAATACTGATCTTTCAAATGACATCATGGCATGGACGGAGGGGCTAGGGGAAGCCTATCAGAGTAAGGCAAAACAACTGCTCCTAAAGTACGCAAGTATATTTGACCAGGATGGTTCCAAACCGCATCAGTGTTGTAAAACATCAAATTGACACTGGAGATGCGAGGCCGATACGCTAAGCTCCTCGCAGTATTCCACTGGCGAAGCGGGAAGTTGTGAGTAAAATCGTACAAGAAATGAGCGACAGCGGCGTCATCGAACCATCAGCTAGTCCATGGAGCTCACCGGTGGTACATGTGAAAAAGAAGGATGGGAAAATGAGGTTTTGCGTGGACTACCGCAAGTTGAACGACGTCACGGAAAAGGATAGCTACCCATTGCCAAGAATTGACGATACTATGGACTCGTTATCTGGTACGAGATGGTTTTCCACACTGGACTTGAAAAGCGGCTATTGGCAAGTTGAGGTGAAGGAGGAAGATAAAGAGAAAACAGCCCTCAGTGTCGGTGCTGGTCTTTGGCAATTTACAGTGATGCCTTTTGGACTTTGTAATGCACCAACTACTTTTGAGAGACTCATGGACCAGGTACTGGAAGGAATACATTGGAAAACATGCTCGGTGTACCTGGACGATATCATCTTATTGGGCAAGAACTTTGACGAACATCTTAAGAACTTGGAGGAAGTTTTCCAGAGAATGGCTGGCGCTGGTTTGAAACTAAGTCCCAAAAAGTGTTCGCTGTTTAAAAAGGAAGCAAATTATTTGGGTCATAAGGTAACGACAGAAGGCATATGTACAGCGAATGAAAAGATAGAGGCAGTAAAGGATTGGCCAAGACCACAGAAATTGCATGAATTAAGAAGTTTCTTTGGGCTATGCACATATTACCGCCGATTTGTACCAAATCTTTCCAGCGTATCCCATGGCCTCCATGAGCTTGGAAGAAAAAATAAAGCTTTTGAATGGAAGAAGGAGCAAGAAGTGGCTTTCCAAACATTGAAGGAGCGTTTGTGCACTGCCCCAATATCCAATTCCAGGAGCAACATTTATTCTAGATACAGATGCGGGTGGATATGCTCTAAGAGGCGTTTTATCGCAACTGGTCGATGGATAGTAGATGGTAGTTGCATATTACAGCCGTTCGATTGGAAAACCAGAGAGGAACTCTTGCGTTACACGGAGAGAACGGTTGGCATTGGTAGAATGCATTAAACATTTTCACAAATACCTCTACGACCAGCGATTCCGGGTCAGGACAGATCACGCAGCGTTGAAATGGCTTCTACAGTTCCGTAATCCGGAAGGACAATTGGCACGGTGGATCGAGCGACTACAAATCTATGACTTTTCCATTGAGCATCGGAAAGGTAGTACCCATGGAAATGTTGATGCAATGTCACAACATTTGTTGGGAGTTGCCTATTGAGACGAGGTAGCACTATTGCCTGGGCCTTTATTTTTACCTTATTGTCATTTGAGACTAGGGTCAGTGAGCACAACTTGTTGGAGGTTTGTACTACTCCACCTCCCATGCCCGATATTTCAAATAGGAAATGAGTATATGGGACGCCTAGCTTGATCTGAGCTTTTGATGAAATGAAGCTACGTTCTGACCCTTGATCCACTAAGGCTCTGAGCCGGAAGCAGTCCCATCGGTGTCCTATCGACACTATCGCTGTGGCGAGAATGATTGGCTATCATTGTCGGAGTGTAGCGATTGAACTTGGGCTGCCTCGGATGGATGTTCCTCGGTTGTCTTCCGGCTGATTTCCTGGTCCCTGGTGGTTCCGATGGTGGCTAATTAGGATATCGTACTTTCTACTCCGGTCATTTGAGGGGGACCTGCGTTATCATGCAGGGTGGAGTTATGGCGACCTTGGAAGTAGAGGTACGTTCTTATGTAAGAGGTGGGTTTAAGATAGACAGCTTTCGCACAGGTTGCTAACTCTTGTAACGCAAGCAGCTTTGTAGCGTGTGGGAGGACTGCTTGCACATTCTGCAGGCGTAGACTTTTTGATGCTCGGCCACATGTTCATTTGTGCGATTTTGGGAGTAGTTGCGGCTGTGCGGGAAGTTGCGGCTGTGGTTTTGGGTTTGAGCCTGTCTGAACTGAGGGTTGTTCTGTCTTGGGGGAGGCCTCGAGAAATTTGGGTAGGGTAGATTACATTGGGGGTTGGCTGGTCGCCATTGGTCCACCCTTTCTACTATCTCGTACCGTGTAGCCAGAAACTGGCTCATTTGGGACAAGGCCGGGAGGTCTCTTCTGGAGCTTAGCGATTGCTCCCACAGGGCAACTGTATTTTCTAGAAGCTTTGAGGTTACCAGATATATTAAGATGGGATTGCAACTTTCTGTTGAAACTTGTTGGGTGGCTAGTATTTGGTGGCAGTTGTTCACGGATGATTGTAACCTCTGGATTTCATCAATATTTTCCGATTGAATCGATTGATTGTCGATCAGTACTCGCTTGTTCTCATAACGTGCCTTGAGAGCCTCCCATGCTGGGCTGAAATTGTCGTCGCTTAGCTTAGAGGGAACTGTTCGACTATTTGACCTGCCTTTCATTTTGTCTTATGTCGGAGGTGATACAGTTTTTGGGCACTGGAAAGTTTCGAGTGGTTGATATATACCGCAGTGAAGCATGGGTTACTCAATTCTATGAGCTGCAGTTGGTCGCCTATTTTTACATTTGTGTCCTCAATTTTATTTTTGCCTTTTTGTCTGCCAATGGACTCCTAAACTACTGAACCGATTTTGAATTTGTTTTGCATCCCGTGTGTAGTTTGATCTAACTATATTTCAAGTAAGGATAGGTCTCTATGGTCTCTAGGGTCTCGAGATATAGGCCAAAACGTGGACCCGGGTACCCCTAGAATGTGTTTATACAATATGGATATCAAATGAAGACTGTTGATGAGTGCTTTAGTACAGGGTAGTTTTCATACCTATTGGTGACTAGGGTCTCGAGATATAGGCCAAAACGTGGACCCGGGTACCCTAGAGTGTGTTTATAGAATATGGATATCAAATGAAAGCTGTTGATGAGTGCTTTGGTACAGAGTAATTTATTATCCAGAGACGGACTGGGACTGAGGCTCGGAATGGGACTGGGACTGTGACTGGAATAAAATACATACCACCTTCTGGGACAGGCAATAAGGGATGCAGAAGAATGAGAAGAAATTGAGAGAAGAGAAAAGAGAGAAGGAGACGGAGATTGAAAAAGAGATAGAATGAGACGAAGATGAAGATAGATGAAGCGAAAAAGACGGAGGGAGGAGTGAATAAAAGGATTAGGAAAAAGTGAAGAGGGGGGAGGCCAGAGTCAGACCGAAAAAGCTTATTAAAATGTATGCAGATTGGCCAAATTTAGGGCAGGACAACGTCTGCCAGGCCTTCTAGTATTGTATAAAATATTTGTTGATAGATATGTCCAGTTAAGCGTAACACGATGTCTGGAGTAAAAGAAATTTCGTAACGTGAAAACTATAAGTATAGTACTAAGTATGAGAGTTTGTTTTAGTTTTCCTATGGCAATTCCGGTATTACTAACAGAAAACATAAAGGTTTCGAATCTTGACATTTCAAAGAATCTATTTTAAAAAAATTTGATTTATTTGGATGAGCCGTTCCATATTTATAGGGCCGATCTTTTATTTTGTCCTTAAAAAATAAAAGTCCGTAAAAATAAAATTCGGATCTAACTTTTATTTGAGAATTGTTTTTGAAAAAGTCCGAAAAATAACAAGGATGCATGATCCGTTATAAAATTGCTATGGGTATCCCCGGGATCCCATAAACTTTCGCCTAGGACAATTTTTTGACCCGAACCTTTTCGACTAGAAAAAAAAGAAGAAAATAACTATTAAAACGGGTGTCTGGTTTTAACACTTACTAAGGCAGGTGCGGTATTTACCGAAAGCTGAGAACTTAAAGTTTTCAGGTAGGTCGGTGTCATCTGACTCTACTACTGCGTCATATGCGCTCTGTACCCTAGCCGAGAATACATCGATATTTTTGTCTTTAAGTTTTATGGATGCCTCGGTATTATCTTTAATATGGGTTGTGCCGAACCGAGCGCAATAATCCGTAAAAATATGTTTCGGATATAGATTTATTTTCGACTACGGTAGCCATTCTAAAAAGGGACTTGCTTAATTTCACTTTGGCTATTTTGGGAATTTTGGGGACTGGGGGATGGAAGAAGTTTTCCTATTGGTCAAGACTGCAGTAGGCAAATACCAGTTGGACTGAATTCAGAGTAGTCTGCGAATAGTTCGGCTGGGCGGCAGAATTTACTGCTGGGTATTGCAGACAATATAAATGTGGGTATCGCAAACAATATAGATATGGGGATATGGATTTAAAATTATACCGCAAGGGATACAAGTATAAAAGGGCAATGAGCTAACCTTGTGGAAGTATGTGTGGGATTTGCCGATAATTTTTTAACGCACCGCTTTTATGTATATGTGTATATCGGGTGAAAATATATATTGTTATGGCGGGAAAATTTATTTTTTATGGGCAAAATTTATATTTGGCGGGAGCCACCAAACTTTAATTGGGGGGATATACTTATTGTAAGTATTATTACCCAGCAAAAAACTAGTGACCGAAAATGGCACCCACAACAAAAAATCCCAAATTGTTCCACAATTGCTAGTATGAAAAAATGAGATGGCCTAACTGCAATATCCGATTCGTATATGCTTGCCTTTTCTTACATGGTATGTATCCTCATATACGTCAAAAAAATTTTCTGCGAATCCGCCATTTCTAATTTAACGTTCCATGTCGGCGGTGAAAACCTTTTTCCGCGAATTTAGCTGCAGACCTGTGCTAATTTTGGAGCATTAGATATTTATTTATTTATTTATTTATTTATTTATTTATTTATTTAAGCCAATTAAAAAAGAATCTTATAGGCTAATTATAAAAGTGTAAAGTAGTTAATAATGTATAATAATATAAATTACCTTACTTATAAAAAGTATTTAAAATACTCAGAAAGCCTTCTTTCGAACAAGAAAAATCTATCTCACAAAATTTAGAAATTCTATTGAACTCAATTAAGGCTCTAGTAATTGGAGCATTCCGCGCATAAAGAGCCCTGAGAACACCAATATGAAAAAACTCAGAAGCACGAAGAGCTCTAGCCGGTATATTAATGAAAATCCTCTCCAAGAGCACAGGGCAATCAACAACCCCACGTAACAAATCGAAAACGAACGACAACGATAAAATTGTCCTCCTGTCCTGCAATGATTTTAAGTTGATCAATAAGCAACGAGCTTTATAAGTCGGGACAGGATCCGAGAAGCGCAGACTGCGTAATGCAAAGCGTACGAATACTTTTTGGATTCGTTCAATTCTTGCAACATGGCAGGAATAATACGGAGACCAGATGAAACAAGCGTATTCAAGTTTGGATCGCACAAACGCAGAATATAAAAGCTTTAGCGTATACGGGTCACTGAAATCCAAGCTATGACGCCTAACAAAAGCTAGCATGGCATACGACTTAGCAATGCACACATTAATATGACTTGAAAACGAAAACTTCGTGTCAAATATTACACCCAAGTCCTTAATTGCACTAACCCGCAACAGGGGCGAGTTTGATATTTGATACACGGTATCAATCAAGTTGACACGCTTCGAAAAAGTTATTTGAAAGCACTTTTTTAGGTTAAGTGATAACCGATTATTATTACACCAGTTACTAAGTTTATCCAAAGCTTCTTGCAACAATACCGCATCATGAAGGCTATGAATAGGCAAGTATATCTTCAGGTCATCTGCATACAGCAAGAATCTTACTTTAGAGAAGCAAGAGCGAATATCATTAATAAACATGACAAAAAAGTGGACCCAGGATACTACCTTGTGGAACACCGGAGGAAGCAACGAATGGACGAGACCTAACACCATCAACTACAACCATGCAGCGACGCTTAAATAAGTAGGATTCAATCCAACTCAAAAATACTGAGTGAAAGCCCAAACAGGCTAACTTTTTTATCAAAATAACATGGGAAACCCGATCGAATGCCTTGGAAAAGTCAGTATACACAGCGTCGACCTGATATCCTGCCTGAAAAGCTGCAAGGCAGTCATCCGAGAAAATAGTCAGATTAGACACAGTTGAACGTCCTGGAAAAAATCCATGCTGCTCAGGACACACAAAATTCTTTACACAGAAACGTAATTTATCTTGGATGATACATTCAAAGAGCTTCGCAATGGTGGACAGTTTTGAAATAGGCCTATAATTAGTAATATCATTTTTATTGCCGCTCTTGAAAATAGGTGTAATGAATGCTACTTTCCACGCATCAATAAAAGTACCTGTAGATAACCAATTATTAAAAATTAACAACAGTGGATAGACTAGGGAATCACATTGTTTAAACAGAATTGCAGAGAACCCATCGATATCGGTAATAGTCGACGTCTTAAGCCGAATAAGCCCATTAAGAACATCTTCCTTAGACAATACTACATTACCGAAGTCAATCGAAGCCTGAATATTAAAAGTAATGTTATCATGATTGACAGAGTCAGAAGTGAAATTGTTCATAAAGTATTCAGCAAAAAGATTTGCAGCATCCTCCGGAGTATCGACAGCTTCTTCAGCAAGAAAAAGAGAGGACGGAATATTGTGGAATATATATAATTTTTGCAGGTAAATATAAAACGTTCATGGAAATCTGAATAAGTGTGATAATTGCACATATTTTTCGCAAATCCATTTAAAAGCATAGAGCCAATGCGCCAACTTCCATGTATTCGCCAGCGGCTCCAGCAACAACACCGCCAGGGCAATCTGTACCTTGTGGTCCCAATCAGATGACTATAAATAGCACAATTATATCTGGCTTGCCTCATATGCCACCACCAAAACAAGCAGTATACGCAAACATACATTTTTAAATAATTTTTTGTCTAATAAATTTTGTTATTTTTCTAGACTGGTCCTCCACAAACTGGTCAGCTGCGCCACCAACATCAATTGCAGGCTGTGTTACATCTCCATACCAGCAAACAGGTGAACAGCAAATACCACCGCAACTGGGTCCAATGCCACGACAGTCTGGTCTAATGCAGTCACAATCCGATCCACCTCAACACCCTATGCACCATCCATTTGGTGGCCATGAGCAACATGTTTCTCCAGGTATGCCGCCCGCATCTACTGGACCAGGTGGGGCAATGACACCACATCCAGTTTTGCCAATGTATATACCACAACAGCAACCGGGTTATGCAATGCCACTACAGCAGCAGCAACAACCTATCTGCCAATGCCACAACAGTCGGGCTAGCCACCACAACCTGGTCCACCTGGTTGTCCTCCACAACCTCAACAGCCAGGTTATCCTCTACAATAATCAGGTGCACCAGGTGGTTACATGGGTCAAATGATGCCACCAACACAACCTGGACAGGCGCCAATGCCCAGTCAGCCGCCCATGCCGGGTTAACCCCCAATACCCGGATTTCCTGGTTATAATGTATGCTAATACAACTAATATATTCCAAATATTGCCGATGATTATTTTTGTATTATTTTCTTTAGCAACCACCTGCACCTGGTACATATCAACAGCCCCAACAGTAGCCCAACACCGTTTAGATCCCGATCAGATGCCAAATCTGATAAGCGTTATCATTGAAAATCAGCGCTGGTGGTGCTTCTATTACTAATCGACAAGGTTTATTGCCACCATTGGTGACCACAAAATATGTGGTACAAGATCAGGTTAACTCCTCGCCACGTTACGTTAGGTATTGATATTCGAAATTAATGTTTTGTTTGGCAATTACATTGATCTTTCTCGTTTGCAGGTCCTCTTTGTATTACATACCTGCAACAGCTGATTTATTAAAAACAACAGCTTTGTCCTTTACACTTATCATCTCACCAATGACACGCACGGTTTAGGGTAAATATGAGCCACCCATTGTAAATTTTGGTGAATTGGGTCCAATTAGATGTAATCCTTGCAAGGCTCGTATGCAATTTGTAGATGCTGGTCGTCGTTTCCAATGTCTTATGTGTAAAATAACAACAGATGGTAAAAAAAAATTTTCCCCTTTACTTGTGTTCATTGATACATATTTTTTCTCAACAGTGCCAACTGAATATTTCCAACATTTGGGCCACACCGGACAGCGTGTCGATAAATATGAACGTCCTGAACTTGTATTGGGTACATATGAGTTTTTGTGAAAAAATGTTTTGGTACCGATAGCTCTCAAGGTAAACCTCAACTCATATCCAATATCAATGCCTCGCAATCAATTGTGGACACTGTACGCACTACATTGGGTCGACGCAGTATGGACAACCATTTTGTTGATTCCAGTTGTAAGGCCACAATTTCAAATGATGGTGCAACTATTAGGAAACTATTGGATATTGTGCATCCAGCCATAAACCCTAGTCGACATCGCCAAATCTGAAGATGATGAGGTAAGTTTTTTGTTATATTAGAATGTGTAGAATAAAAATTTTTCTCTGATCAGGTCGGCGATGGTACCACTTCAGTAGTACTTTAAGCAGGTGAAACCTTAAAACAAGTTAAGCCATATGTTGAGGAAGGCGTGCATGCACGTATCATCATTAAAGCTATACGTCAAGCATTACAATTATGCATGACCAAAATATGACATTGTTGTACATGTCGAAGCGCCAATCAAAGGAACAACAACTTGCTTTATTAGAAAAATGCTCTGCCACGGCAATGGCCTCCAAACTTATTCATCAACAAAAAGATTTCTTTTCTAAAATGGTTGTGGAGGCTGTACTTTCCTTTGATGGACCCAAAATCATACAAAAAATATAAGATCGCATTATTAAATATGGAATTGAAGGCTGAGCACGTACCAGAAGAAAATTTGGTGCTGTTATGACTACAGCTAATGATATTAATTCAAGTGTTTTGGGTCAATGTGATTACTGTGAAGAACGTCAAGTTGGTGGTGAACGTTTCAACATTTTCCAAGGTTTGATAGTGGGTTAGACATTGATGTTATTTTCATAGTTTATAATTATTTAAAAGTTACGTTAATGCTAGAACATGAACATTGATTTTACGTGGCGGTGCTGGACAATTTTTGGACTGAGCTTCGTTAAATGATGCTATAATGATTGTGCGGCCTACAATTAAACATGATTCTATTTTTGCTTGTAAGTCAAAATACAAATTGAAAAAAATGTCTAATCTTAAATTGTTAAGTAATATTATGAAAAGATAGTGTCCAACTCCGGAAGAAAAAACTATAAAATTTGTGTCAATGAAATGATAATTATTGCTTTTGGTTGTTAGTTTTGAGGCATCGTCTTCGAGTGCCCTCTGATCGCATATACCGTTTCTTTTGCAAACTACCTGTGAGGCGTTAAATTGATCAGTGATCATGTTACAAATATGAATGCATCACACACATATTTAGCAGGCGAGGCTCTGGCGACCCCAAGTTCCTCGTGGAACTAGGGGGTGGGGCGGGATGGCTTAGAAGATTTAATGTGATCATATTAATCTTTTCCGAGATGGTCGGGCTATTGGTGCATTGTTACCAGAACGTACCAACTAGACTTTTACCATCTACAGCACTTCCCAAAACCTTCGGGGAGGGTGGTGTTGTTGTCCAAATGGAGTAAAAGGTGGTGGGATATTCTTTCCATGGACTGTAATCAAATTATCTTTACGCAGGATAGAAAAGAAAGAAATAAAAATACTATTGCGGCTGCATGCTCACCAAAATCTAGATCCTGATCGAACGTCGCACCCTAGATTGTAGGGTGCAAGACAGTCGGTAGCTTAATGCCATACGGTCGACATTTGGCGCGTCCATGTTGTAAATAAGGTCACCGATGATTTGGTCGGTGACAATGTCAGGCTTCGTGAGGCGGCAAAACCGGAGAGATCAGGGAGATAGCTGTTTATTTTATTAGAAAGCTCATCGATGTAGGAAACAATAGTATAGGCGCGGGAAACAATAGTGACTCCTTCTGGTGGTGAAGATAGCTATTAATATGTAGAAGATAAACAGAAGTAGGGAGAGCACACCGGTTTGAATATGAGTTCTTTTGAAGTTATTGCATAAAAGCGTTGAGGATTTTTAATATCATACGAGGTACCTTCGTACATGTTTCTGAGAATGAAGAATGAGACCTATTCAAACTCAATTTTCACCAGGACAGCGCCATTAGTTACGTTCCATTGAGACTTGAGCTAGATACGGATAAAAATTTAACATGCAAATGCAACAACAGCGTTGAGATCCTGATATTTATCTGGTTCAATTTCTGATCCGTATAGCAGTTCTGTTCTTTTCGTTTTCTCCAGTAGATTTTTTGACAGCTAACCACTTTTGAGTTGGTAGCACTCATGGCTCAACTATATGGTTGGTTCATCTCTACAGCAACAACATATATTTGTTCACATTGCCAAAATCAGAGTGTCGCTGATTGACGAATGGAATGGAATGAAAACATAAAGCTTCCCAAGGCAGTCGGTTCTATGTACCGGAGCGACTCGGGATTTTTCCCGACCAAGGACTGTCATTTCAGTGTAGCCCCATTTAATTTGTTTCGTCCCTCCCACAAATTGTCATCCTCCCAGCAGCTCCTTGCAGCAGGACTGCTCCATATTCTCTTGCTCCGGGAAGGTATCGAATCCAATCCGGGTCCGTCTCCTGACCCCGGTCCTGAGAAATGGTTTTGCTGCATCTGCCGGAAAAGAATCTTTTTAGGACGGTCATACTCTGTTCAGTGTGTCTCGTGTAAGGGATGGTTGCATCGGACAGGTTGTTCTGGGCTTGATCCCAAAACCCGACGTCCACGTAACTTTTATAAATCTTTTGTGGCTCCTTGCTGTTCACGCCCAAGGGCGCCCCGTAGTCTACGGCTAAGCGCCCCCCCCCCCCATTACCTTCCAGCAGCCCCGCTGCTCAGCAAGCCACAACAAGTACCCGCTGCTGCTCGCGCCTTACGGCGCCAACAACTCAAACAGCTGCTACCACTCATAACTACAATCTTCGTAGTAGAGTCGGAAGCAATGCTGAGCAACAGCCCCTGCCACCGTCTTCTCCCCCCCTCTTTTCCGGCAGCAATCGTGTAGGTCAGGGAAACAGACTCTTAGTCCCTACCTCCGTTTGCCTCGTTTGCCAGCACAGAATATATATGTTTGCGACATCCGCCCAATGCAGCTCCTGCTTTGGGTGGTGCCACTTTCCTAGATGTTCTGGTCTCCGCGACGGCAACCCCTCGACGGGTTTCATCGCGCCATGTTGCCAAGTCGCAAACCCAAATCATCCGGGTACCCCAATGCTTGCCCAAGGACGCCCAGTCCAAGGGCCACAACAGCAATTGCGTCCTGGCCTTCCTCAACCTAGGCGTAGTCACCCGTCACTTACCCCCAGAGTGGCGACGTCTCCCCTCATGCACTTCAGAATTCTGCAGTTAAACTATAATGGACTAACTGGGAAGATCACGGAGATAGTCAATTTCATGAAGCGGCACAACATCCGCATTGCTGCGATTCAAGAGACTAAACTCACAGCACGATCTGCATTGCAGACCTGCTCTGGGTATAATGTCCACAGAAAAGATCGCGAGAGCGGAAATGGAGGCGGCCTCGCGTTTATAATACACCACTCTGTGCAATATGAAATATTTGATCCTGACATCGACCGCAGGGACAATGTCTTAGAACGTCAAGGCCTATCTGTCCGGTCAAGCGATGCAAACCTAGAAATCATCAACATCTACATCCCCCCTGCCACCTGTTGCCCCGGTGGATACCGCCCTAATATCAGAGCCTTACTCACTGGAAACAATCGCATTATTTTAGGCGACTTCAATGCCCATCATGATCTATGGCACTCAAATTTGCGGGCGGACAGTAGGGGCGAGATGTTGGGGGATCAAATAGAAGAAACGACGTTCTGCACAATAAACGGAGACGCCCCCACACGTATGGTAGGAAGCTGTCACAGTTCGCCAGATATCTCAATCGTGAGCGCAGAACTCGTAAACTGCGTCAACTGGCAGCCGATGGTATCATTGGCATCCGACCACCTGCCTATACTTGTTTCGCTCGAGCGTACCGCCGACTTCATCGTCGCCGAAAAACGCACTTTCATAAACTTTAAAAAAGGAAAGTGGGAAGAATATAAATCCTTTACAGACAACCTCTTTGCTGCCCTCCCTATCCCGACTGATGCCCGCCAAGGGGAGCGTGCCTTCCGCAAGGTCATTGAATCCGCCTCGGCACGTTTCATTCCCGCCGGGAGAATTCCCGAAATCCGGCCCCACTTCCCGGCGGAGGCCGCAAACTTAGCGAGAGAACGTGACCTTATAAGGCAGCTTGATCCAGGCGACCCCCAAATAAGGGATATAAACCAACGCAACGCTTGTGGATAAACACAAGAGGGCGAAATGGGAGGAGCACCTAAGAGGTTGTAACCTCTCTACCGGTGTGGGTAAACATTGGTCCACCGTAAAGTCCCTATCGAATCCGACTAAGCACAAAGACAAAGTTTCCATCGCCTTTGGCGACAAAGTGCTGTCGGATGCGAAAAAATGCGCGAGCGCTTTCTGCCGACAATATATAATGCATTCTACGGTCGACAAAGTTAGACGGAGGGCCAACAGACACGCACATAAACACAAATTCAGCGCGTCGCCAATCACCATCACCGCTAAAGAGGTTGAGGACGCCATTGGTCGCGCTAAACCATCCAAAGCAGTGGGCCCAGACGGCATAGCCATGCCGATGCTTAAAAGCCTAGGGAAAGAGGGTTTCAAATATTTAGCGCAGGTCTTCAACCTGTCTCTTTCCACCTTTGTCATACCCGAGAAATGGAGAATGGCCAAGGTGGTCCCGCTACTAAAGCCTGGTAAACCAGCTAACATAGGAGAGTCGTATCGTCCGATATCTCTCCTATCGCCAGTAGCAAAGACGCTCGAAGCCATTTTGCTCCCTTATTTCCAAGCAAATTTGCAACTAGCCTCCCATCAGCATGGCTTCAGAAAACTCCACAGCACTACCTCCACGCTAAATGCCATTAGCACCCAGATAAATTGCGGTTTAAATCAAAACCCCCACCACAGAACAGTACTCGTAGCGCTAGACCTATCAAAAGCTTTTGATACGGTCAACCATGGCTCGTTACTGCAAGACCTGGAAGGGTCTACCCTTCCCCCATGTCTTAAAAGGTGGACCGCAAATTATCTGGGTGGTCGGCAGGCATCGGTGCTATTTAGAAACGAAACATCAAAGCCAAGGAGAATTAAACAAGGGGTGCCACAGGGTGGTGTCCTATCCCCACTTTTGTTTAATTTCTACATATCTAAGCTACCTTCACCACCGGAAGGAGTCACAATCGTTTCCTACGCCGATGACTGCACAGTAATGGCCACAGGCCCAGGCCCACAGATCGATGAGCTATGCAATAAAATAAACGGCTACCTCCCTGATCTCTCCAGTTTTTTCGCCTCGCGAAACCTGGCATTATCACCGACTAAATCTTCCGCGACCTTATTTACAACATGGACGTCCCAAATGTCGACCATTTTGAACATCCACGTCGATGGCTCTACGCTACCGACTGTCCTACACCCCAAAATCTTGGGTGTGACGTTTGATCAGGATCTACATTTTGGTGAGCACGCAGCCGCAATTGTGCCGAGAATTCAGAGCCGTAAGAAAATCCTCAAATCCCTTGCTGGCAGTACCTGGGGAAAAGATAAAGAAACGCTCATGACTACATACAAAGCAATTAGCCAGCCGATTACGTGCTATGCGTCACCCATATGGTCGCCAAGCCTAAAAATTACCCACTGGAAGAAGCTACAGGCCTGCCAAAATACTGCTCTCAGAATTGCCACGGGCTGTCTTCTTATGTCCCCAGAACACCATCTACATAATGAGGCGAGAATACTCCCCATCAGGGAAAGAAACGAGATGCTGACCAAACAGTTCCTGTTGAATACCCAGAAACCAGGGCATCCCAACAGACATCTGATTGACGAGCCAGCACCGCCTAGGGGCCTAAGGAGTCATCTCCGTAAGCATTTTGAGGAAATACGGCACCTGAGAACGCAGCCGTATGAAGCGAAAAAACACAAGCAGGTCCTTGGTGAACTCCACAAACAGGCGTCGGACCTTTATGCCGGGAATTGCCCGGTGAACCCAGTACTCAAAGTAAAGTATCCAAAACTTGCGGAAGAGGAACGCATACTCCCCAGGGAAACGCGTGTCACTCTGGCTCAACTTCGTTCTGGATACTGTAACAGGTTAAACTCTTACCTATCCAGAATCAACCCCGACATACAAAATGTATGCCCCGCTTGCAATGTGTCCCCACATGACACCAACCATCTCTTTAATTGTAATGTGGAACCAACGCCTCTAACACCCCTTTCCCTATGGTCCACCCCTGTTGAAACAGCAAGTTTCCTTGGACTCCCGTTAGAGGATATTGATGACAGTTTGTGATCGGTCGCGTCTGTTAGGTGGGGCGAATCACTGCTACAACAACAACAACAACAACAAAACATAAAACTTAGCAGCATTTGTATGTAGTAAGAAAATGTTGCAAATTCGTTTGTTTCATTTTGAGTTTGCCATTTCCTTCTGACAATCGCTTCTACAGTGAAATGGAAAAAACAAAATCAGCTGGTGAGATGAGCCAACCATATAGTTGAGCCATTGTAGCACTGAACTAAATATGTGTACATATGTGTATACATAAAAAATTCGCCATATTTAAAAGCAAAAACACGGAAAGAGTAAACAACTTGAAGAGGATGTGAGGAAAATAAATAGTTTACGTGCGAAACTATTTAAATGTTAATAATTCTATTAGTATCTCAAAATTTTGTGTTCGTTTCTTCTTATATTCAACAAAACAGATGTTTTATATTAGTGCTGCCAGTTCTCATAAAGTTGATCCAGATCGTTCCAATGAGATTTGAGCCAGAGCCAGAGCTCGATAAACCAATGGAACGGCCCTATTGAGACTTTGCTATACTTTAACATACAATACTTTACTCCTTTTTAGCACAACTATCATTTTTGATTTTATTAAATTTTATAAAATGTTTCTTTCTCTACAGTTCAGCATAAAATGTTTCTTTCTCTACAGTTCAGCATATCTTTTGCCAACACAGGTTGGCGATGTGTTTGCGCAGAACCGTGCCTTCGCTACTTTATAATGAATGTCAATTCTCACCAATGGATATTGCGGCACGCGATTGACCAACAAGAAGATTCCACGACACCTTTGAGTATTCTTGATCTGATAATTAATATGCAACGAATTTGTACAACAAACGAACAAGACACACTGAAATAATCTTGATTAAAAAGTATCTAAGAATCTAATAATTCTAAGCTTTTTCCTACGTTCATATTCTAAGCTTTTTATGCTCTAACTAAAAAAATATTCAATCGCATAAAGTTTGCAAAGATTTTT
This sequence comes from Eurosta solidaginis, assembly GCF_040869045.1. Classification (NCBI taxonomy): domain Eukaryota; kingdom Metazoa; phylum Arthropoda; class Insecta; order Diptera; family Tephritidae; genus Eurosta; species Eurosta solidaginis. The sequence continues at coordinate 99,880,737 of NC_090320.1, read as the reverse complement.
AAAGCAATTCAATTGCAACGAATTTGTCAATAATTTTTAACCAAACCTTATAAACTAGATGTATAACAAAAAAATATTTCGAATATAAATATTTTCTGATGAATTTAACTGACAGTACCAATACCATCAACTAAATGGTCCTTATAAATATTGTAATCACATAATTTAAAACAAACTATTACTATGGGTACCTACGTTTATTATTGCAAAATCACGAAAAAAAATAAAATTGCATAAAGTATCCTCAATGTAAAATTATTCCACTGAATGTATATATCGCACTCTAAACTAAAAAATGTCAAAACTTAAAAAAATTTAAATCGGTATTTAAGTTTAAATCGATCTATGAAAGCATTGTGAAATAACTTATGTTTTTTGGTAGTTAATGTTACCATTTAGCCTGGTTTTGTTAAGAATTTTGCTATTTTTGTGGTATAAATCAACATTCAACACAAAGCTACTCTGGTTATGAGTTGCAATAATTTTTGGTTTAGGTTGCGATATGTAAAATTACATACTTTTGTACACAGCTCTAAAATGTAAAGAAAAAAAATTATATTTTTCTATTTATTAAATTATTAAAAAATATTGTTATATTAATGATATAGAGAAACGTCAACACGAATGGAAGTGGTTTCAAACCACTGGTAAGCAATTCACCACTTTATCTGCCAGAGAAAATGCTAAATTGTTCATTTTATGTAAAAAATGTGTTACCACACTTTTTCAGGTTTAGATCAGAAAGTTGCAATTGAAGTCCTGAAAGTTACAATTCGAGCTCAGGAAATTACACTTGAAGTTCTGAATTTTCAATAGAAGTTCAGTAAATTACAATTGAATCTCAGGAATTTCAAGTGAAGTTCAGAAAATTACAATTTAAGTTCAATTATAATTTTCTGAACTACAAAAGGAAATTCTGAACTTCAATTTTAATAATCTGAACAAAAAATAGAAATTCTGGGCTTGAATTTAAATTTTTTGAACATGAATTGAAATTTTTGAACTTCAATTGTAACTTTCGAACCTCAACTGCAGCTTTCTGAACTAAAATAAAAAAAGGTATAGCATTAAAATTGGCGAATTACAAGTCAACTTACTCAAATTGTGAATTGCCTACTCGCGATTTGATAGTTTACTGCTTGCAACCAATAGTCCTGTTAGATCTTCTCTTTTGTTTTCTATATCATAAATTAATTTATTTAAGTTTCTCTTAACTTTGTATGCATACAATCGGAATTTGTATTTATGGCTCACCAACAAGACTGAAAAACTATTCCTTCCTTATGACTTATAGTTAATAATTTACAACTATTATAAATAATCTAATATATTATAAAAATGTTGAATAAAAGAAATGTTAATGGATTTGAATTAAAGAAATGTTTTATTTATATAGCAATTTCAGATATAATCCAAGTAAAAGAAACGGTCGTAATACTAGTCAAAAGGCGGTCATATTAACGTAAAAATACTGTAAAAATACTCGTAAAGTTACAGGTATATAACTTAAAAATTACTGCGATTTGACAGTTAACATGAATGTAAGAACAGTACAGCACTCTAGTTTGTTTACATTTCGATAACCTAATACCGTATATGTGTGAGCAGTATGTACAATCACACAAATAGGTAATACGGAATAGACTGGTCACAAAAGTTACCACCGCCCTGTACAAATGCTACTGAACGATTTACGTGTTCCATCGACAGATATTTTAGTAATTTTACTAACCAATTTACGGGTATACTTTTGCTGGGTATTGTATCGTATCGGGATACGAGTTCCTAGTGGCTGGCAACCTTATTTGAATTACATTCTTAAAATAGCAAGTCTGGCAATGCTGCGCTTGCCAGATTGACTTCAGATGGACTTTAGATGTGAAAGAGTTCAGTTGTGACTGAATATAGAAGAAGAACCCTTGATTGTGACAGTTTTAAGCAAATAATAGTTGGGTTTTTTAAGGACCTTTTTTTCCCAACTGTAAAGGTTGGCATTTATTTATTTCGCATGTGAGAAACGGTAAGTGAAATTATACAATTATTATTAAAGGGGCTGGTTTCTTCAATGGCGAAGAGGGACCGTTAGTTAATTTGTATTGGTTCGTGCTGCTGATGAATAAATTTTCCACAATTGCTGCTGCAGTGGGTAGGTTGAGCGTTGCCGTGACAAGTCTTGTTGATTTTGGAAAGCTTACGAATCGCTCGTAGCTGGGATCTTATGGATTGGAATAATCGCAGTAGGGATTTTAACTACACAGGTGATTCGCAACGCGCTCGTTCAATACTGTTGCCAAGCGTAGATGGGGAGGATGAAGCACTTTACTGGAATTCACGTTCGAAACGAACTTATTTATGGCTCCTAGTTTTTTGTTGTGATATCCTCGAACTATGCGCAATAAACTTTAAATACACCTCTTCAATAATTAATCACGTATAAAGGGTATGATAGAATTGGTTGTAATTTTAATCACTTCAAATCTTGATAGATAGTAACTTTTATAAACAAAAACCTTGATATGCAACGGATTATCGTAATTTTGCACTCCAAACTGAGTATTTAAGTATTGTATTAGACAAAACGCGCGCCGATGACTTGGTTTTTACAAAATTTATGCTGGATCTTTTACAAAAAGAAATTAGCAAAAGGTTATGATGAGTTTGCAACTATGACAATAATAGTAATAAGTATTGTGACGAATATTAGTGACACTAAGTTATACTCACATCACTAATCTGATACTAAGTAAATGAAGCCACAACAACAATAAAGCAAGCAGTCACTTGTATCTACATAAACGAATCACGTATTACGTACACGCAGCGGAGAGAAACGCACAAACACACGCATATATCTTATCTGAGGTGCGCTCAAAAGTAGGCAATAATTTGTGCAAGTATCACTCACATATACGCGCGCATAGGAGAAGCTAAAAACGTAATTATAGCTGTTAACTAGCTAGTAAATTCTAGAAATATAACCGCCTAGAAATATGCAGAAACAGTATAAAAGCAGCAACAGTTGAGGCACGACAAGTCAGTTTGATTTAAGCAAATTATCAGTGGCGAAGTATAAGTGTTATTTTCAAGTAGTCAAATAACGACCGTATTTACATTATTCAATATTGGAGTTATTTATTCAACAGTTTAGTGATTCGAACGTTAGTAGAAGGTTGCAAATAAGAGAATTTGCCCTAAGTTCTTTACAATTGGTGTCAGAAGAGGAATTGTTGAATAAAATCTGGAGATTTCGAATACAATTTGGACATGGCAAAGTTAAGTGAATTAAGGATCCAGCAACTTAAAAAGGAGTTGGAGAACCGTGGATTGAATACAACCGGCAATAAGATCGAACTTCAAGCACGGCTACGGGAGGTATTGAAGTTGAAAGGACTTAATGTGGACGTGAAAGAATCAACAACAAAAATTGAAGAGAAAAACGAAATATCGCAGGCAGTTACCAGCACAGACTTGAACATGATGTTGGCTGCAATAACTGCTCAAAGGTCGCAAATGATATCTCAACTGGCAGAACAGAAGACAAGTATAGCATCCCAACTGGAATCACAGGAGACACGTATAACATCCATGATGGAAACACAAGAAACGTGTATTTCAGAAATGTCGACACAGATTGCATCTAAGATTGAAGCGCAAAAGGCACGAATATCCGAAATGTCGGCGCAAATTTCAGCACAGATCTCTGCTCAACTGGAGGAGCAAGAAGGACGTATTTCCTCGAAGTTGGAGGCGCAAGATACAAAAATTTTACAACTCGAAGACAAAATTGATGCCCAGATTGAAATATTGAGAGGTCGTATACAGGAGTTGCAACTAAACCGCCCAGCTGTTTCAGCGAGTAATCCAAAGGTAAAAACACCATCCTTTGACGGTTCTGTTCCTTTCCATGGGTTTAAGCTTCAGTTTGAGAAGACCGCAACAGTGAACAACTGGAATGCTGAAGATAAAGTTGCAGCTCTATTCGTAACATTGAAGGGGCCAGCAGCCGAAATCCTACAGACGATTCCCGAAGGAGAGCGGAACAACTATGAGGCATTGATGGCTGCTGCAGTACGACGTTACGGAAGCGAACACAGGAAACAACAAATATAAATGCAAAACCACTACCAAAAATCTAACGAGACTTTGCAGGAGTTTGCTTCAGACATTGAAAGATTGGCTAATATTGCCAATGCGGACGCACCTATGGAATAAACTGAAAGGGTAAAGATTCAGAGTTTTATAAATGGCATACGGGATGTGGAAACATGTGCCGAAACGGTATCGCAAGCACTGACCCAGGAAACAGCATAAATTTTGAGTAAGCCCGCATACAAAGCTCTTCGCGTGGAAGTGGAAAGGCCAGACTGGGTAAACACAATTTTGGAAGCACTAAAAGGAACGCAGCAGAAAAACAATGGTGCCGTCAAATGATTTAAGTGTGGAAAGCCAGGGCACATTACACGTCATTGCAGCACCGGTCCTAACAGTTCCAATAATATGGGTGGCCGTGAACGCAGAGCTGAAGGAGATGAGCATATCTCCAAGTCCACTCAATCGTTAAACTAAAGCGAGTCAGCCGCAAGGGGCGACAGCTGGCTCCCTCAATTGAGTGCCCCATAATCTCTATCTCGCAAATTGGAAGAAGGTCAAATAATCTTACTGTCGGAGGACATGTGGATGGAAAGGAACGTTTACTGACTGTAGATACGGGTGCATCTCATTCCATCATTCTATCAGTTTTAGTCAACAAGAAGATACGACCATTGGTTGGAGCAAGATTACGTACAGCCACGGGAGAGGACAGCCAGTTAATTGGATAAGTAGCATGAAGTAGCAATTAGGAACGTCACGGTACTACATAATTTTATAGTGGCATAGATTGTTGATGAAATCATAATTGGAGGGGACTTTTTAATCGATCAAAGTATCAATCGATATGCAAAGCAAGATGATGCGACATAAGAACATCGATGTGCCACTTAATTTCGGCTACGAGTGAGGCTACAGCAGTAAACGAGTGATGGTGGAAGAGAGTTAGCAAATACCACAAAAATCAGAAGCAGCCATCTGGGCAAAGGCTGATGGAGATTGTGGGACAAACAAATTGTGGGTTTTCGAAGCAGCAAACAAATCAACACAAAACATCCTTGTAGGGAAACCCTGGCTATAACAAAACAAGATGGACGTATTCCGGTAAGAGTACTCAATGAGTTCAAGTCACTAGACTATATTGATATTGGCTCGGGCAGTCTGCCCGGCTAGTGGGGGAATACGCCCCGCCACTGGCGTTGGGCCGGGTTTCCTTCCTACCTGAGAAGGCTGCTCGTGCTTTACCTTTCCAGTGAGTAATAAGGGATGTATATCCCGTCTTACTCACCGGAAATGTGGGTACACCGGCAGGGCGCCCGATAGGCAGGGGGGCCTACCATCGGTGGAACCGACCTTGTAACGCACCCTCCTAACCCAAAGGGCACCCCTTGTCGACCGCCAATGGCGGCCGGCACGCACTTCACTTACCTAAGGCGAAGTGTGCCTGGTGTATTCCGACAAATTATTTTATTCATATGTGTCCATGAACACATTGGGAATTATGCTCGCATTGACGCGCACAGCGCGCCACGAATGAAAATTCCCAAGCATTGTGCGTTCACCATCGCTGGCTTGCCTTGTGCTTGCGCGATGGTTTTTGGGCCAGTATGTATGTATATGTATGTCGGTACATACAATACTAGGGGTGGGCAGTAAATGGAAAATATAATGTTAGTGGTGGGCGCTAACTGGGAAATAGATATTGTGGCGTAGTATTTGCTACATTACAGTCCCCCTCCTACTTCGGCGGACGAAAGGTTGTGGTATTCTAGGGTTTTGGCGCGGAGACCTGCACTACCATGGGCAGAGCCCAGGTATATTTTACCATCGGTTGAATCCGATGGCTCGGACGACATGTGTGTATAGTATGTGTTAGTTGATGTTTTTATTATTAAAATTTTTGTTTTCCTTTTCAACAATAATGTGTACATTTCATTTGTGTTTAAATTTACATTGCAAGTATGAAATTCATTTTAAATTTACATTTCAAGATTAAGATATATACATATGCACATTTTAAATTACATTTTAACTTTAGATTTCAAAATTAAGGTATGTACATTTCATGTATAGACAACTTATCAAACTAGGTCGGATCTGCTTCTCCTCAGCCAGCGAATAGTACCATCTTGGAGTGTTCTCTCAGCATGATTATGGCGTGATCTTCGTTCACTCTACGCGCCGTGATCCACCCTTTGCGTTTTAGCCATAGTCTGGCGAAGAAGTCTGGGGCGTGGTTTCCATTAGTAGTACCGTGTGGCTCTCGGGTTGGTATATAAGGTACAGTGTCACCAGTGGTTAGTTTGTCGCATAAATGGCCGGCTATTAATGGCGGGCCCCAGAATGTCTTAACGTCCAGTATTCGTTGCTTATTTGGTGGCCACGGTACTGCGTCAAATGGAGGCGGTGCTTCGGTTATGGCATCTTTTGTTCGTGCTTCTCTCGGCCCGACGGAGTTGCGGTTGGGATTTTTTTCGGCGGTTGATGTGTGTGTTGATTTGTGTTGGGCCGTATTTATGGCGAACGCTATTTCTGGTAGTGTGACGAGCTGCTCACCATTATCGCTGAGGAGGATGTCCTGGTAGTAATGTTGTTTTAGTGGTGTGTTGTGTCTGTGTTCTGCAGCAGTGTTTGGCCCTTTTAAGTGTGTGGATGCTTTTTGATGTGTTTCTATGAGCTCTAGGTGTTCTCTCTTTCGCTCTTCGTTGAGGTGTTCCGCTTCCCTTATGAAGTGCAGGGTTGCGGGGGCGTTTGTCTTCGTTGTACCGGCTGGGGTAAGGGGCTTTCCATCCAGTGAGACGGTAACGTTGCGCTTTGCCAAAAAGTCTATACCCAGGATAACAATCTCGGCCAAATTAGGAATAACAGATACCAACGAACTGGCGGTTTGACCATTGTATTTGACCTTGACCGGGTAGGAGTGGGTGCTCGCAATGCATGATTGGTCGGCGAGTTGCACGTTGCGACGATTGGATAACATTGGAATCTTTCGTCGCTCCAGATGCCTTCTCACGGTTTTATTAATGTATGTCACGGTGGCCCCAGTATCGATCAGGGCGCGGCACATCAATCCTTCGATGGACTGTGGGGGTGGGTTTGGTCAAAGGCTGAGGTATGCTCAACTCAATCCAGAGTCGGATGGAGGTCCCACTTCCCCCACCAATATAAATACTCAGTCAACTAGTGTTTTGATTTCGAACACACACACGCGGCTCTCAGGCTAAAATATGAACAACCTTGAATCCAGGAGAGGGAGAGATGTTCCCTAGGTAGTGTCGCTGGGAACATATTATAATCCAAGTGCGGCGGCTCCCCGCTGAGAGAGCTAGAGTGCTAGCTAGCGGTGGCTCAGATGGTGAAGACGAGGGTAAATGACGGTGGCTCTCGCCAAGGGGTGATGACGGCGGTAGTTAGGATCACAACCGAAGAGAGAGTATTGAATGACGGTGGCCCTCGCCAAATAGCTATGACTCCGGGATGGGATGTCCCAGGATCGGGTTGGCGATGATGGTGGTACCTAAGGCGAAGTGTCGATTAGTGAGAGTTTACTGACTAATTTGACTAACCACAATATATTGGCTCGTCTATTCGGCTAGGGTAGTAGGGAAGTTTGTCCCGCCGCAGGCGTTGGGACGTTTCCCTCGTACCCGAGCCGTATATCCGTGCATTACCCTTCCTCTGAGTAATAGGGGGAGTAAGCCCCGTCTTACTCAGAAGAAATTATGATCAAATGTTATAGCTGCCAATTAGGCCGGGGGGAAGTACCGTCCGCAGAACTGACTTTGTATCTTTACCCCCCCCCCCCCCCCCCCCCCCCCCGTCGACCCAAAGGGAGTCCCTAGAATGTGTTTATATTGGCTCGGGCAGTCTGCCAGGGTAGTAGGGGAATCCGTCCTGCCACTGGCGTTGGAACGGGTTTCTGTCCTACCCGAGAAGGCTGCTCGTACATTACCTTTCCAGTAAGGGATGTAAACCCCGTCTTACTCACCGTAAATGTGGGTAAACCGGCAAGGCGTCCGATAGACAGGGGGCGTACCATCGGTGGAGGCCACCTTGTAACACGCCCTCCCAACCCAAAGGGCACCCCTTGTCGACCGCCAATGGCGGCCGGCACGCACTTCACTTACCTAAGGCGAAGTATACCTGGTGTATTCCGACATTTTATTCATATGTGTCTATGAACACATTGGGAATTATGTTCGCATTGTCGTGCAAAGTGCGCCACGAATAAAAATTCCCAAGTATTGTGCGTTCACCATCGCTGGCTTGCCTTGTGCTTGCGCGATGGTTTTTGGGCCAGTATGTATGTATATGTATGTCGGTACATACAATACTAGGGGTGGGCAGTAAATGGAAAATATAATGTTAGTGGTGGGCGCTAACTGGGAAATAGATATTGTGGCGTAGTATTTGCTACATTACAGTCCCCCTCCTACTTCGGCGGACGAAAGGTTGTGGTATTCTAGGGATTTGGCGCGGAGTCCTGCACTACCATGGGCAGAGCCCAGGTATATTTTACCATCGGTTGAATCCGATGGCTCGGACGACATGTGTGTATAGTATGTGTTAGTTGATGTTTTTATTATTAAAATTTTTGTTTTCCTTTTCAACAATAATGTGTACATTTCATTTGTGTTTAAATTTACATTGCAAGTATGAAATTCATTTTAAATTTACATTTCAAGATTAAGATTTATACATATGGACATTTTAAATTAATTTTAACTTTAGATTTCAAAATTAAGGTATGTACATTTCATGTATAGACAACTTATCAAACTAGGTCGGATCTGCTTCTCCTCAGCCAGCGAATAGTACCATCTTGGAGTGTTCTTTCAGCTTGATTATGGCGTGATCTTCGTTCACCCTACGTGCCGTGATCCACCCTTTGCGTTTTAGCCATAGTCTGGCGAAGAAGTCTGGGCGTGGTTTCCATTAGTAGTACCGTGTGGCTCTCGGGTTGGTATATACGGTACAGTGTCACCATTGTTAGTTTGTCGCATAAATGGCCGGCTATTAATGGCGGGCCCCAGAATGTCTTAACGTCCAGTATTCGTGGCTTATTTGTCGGCCACGGTACTACGTCGAATGGAGGCGGTTCTTCGGTTATGGCATCTTTTGTTCGTGCTGCTCTCGGCCCGTGTGTGGATGCTTTTTGATGTGTTTCTATTAGCTCTAGTTGTTCTCTCTTTCGCTCTTCGTTGAGGTGTTCCGCCTCAATACCCAGGATAACACTCTCGGCCAAATTAGGGATAACAGATACCAACGTACTGACTGTTTGAACATTGTATTTGACCTTGACCGGGTATAAGTGGGTGCTCGCAATGCATGATTGGTTGGCGAGTTGCACGTTGCGGGGGTTGGATAACGGTGGAATCTTTCGTCGTTCTAGATGCCTTCTCACGGCTTCATTGATGTATGTCACGGTGCCCCAGTATCGATCAAGGCGCGGCACATCAATCCTTCGATGGACACCTGTATGTAAAAACGTCCGTCGTTCCCCTTCCCTTTGGCTGCGGATGATAATAGTGCGGGTGTTATCGGATTATTTCGGTTCATTCCGTAGCATGCGCAATCCCTGGAGAGCGTTCCGTCTCGGCCGCATCTAGAACAAAAATGGGAGCGGCGGTGGCCGCGTTTCTTGCATCGCGAGCAGATGTTTCTTGCATCGTAACGGTCAGTGAGTGTGGACAGGGAGTGCGTTATTTGGTCATTCTGCTCCTCCAGCTCCTCTATTACTACTGTGCTTAAGCTATGTGCTAACAGTCGGCTCTGTTTGGCTTCTTCGCTCCGCAGTAGTTCGTATTCGTCGGTGAGCTCCATAAGGTGCTCTATGGAGATGTCAGCAGAAAGTCTCATTGCGAAGTCGTATTGGGCACATTGGAACAGTTTAGAATTGATATCCGGTTGCTTGCATCGAGTGTGGGAGGGTGAGGATGGTCAATGCATGAAGAAGCTGATAGTTGTTCCCAGAAAGAGGATTCCTGACGTGCTCAGCGAGCTGCATAATGGTACAAGTGGAGGTCATCTGGGAATCACCAAGACCTCTAGAAAATTAAGCAGAGATTCTATTGGGTTGGTTGCGTCAGTCGTTCACTGTGTGGATTACGAACTGCGAGGTTTGCAGCAGAGCGAAAGGGCCCAAAACTTGAAGTCATGGCCAGATGAAGTCATATAACTCAGGTGCCCCATTTGAAAGGATCGCCATGTATGTTGCAGGTCCCTTTCCTACTAGCAACCGCGGAAACAAAATACGTACTGGTGGTTATGGATTATTTCAGTAAATGGCCAGAGGTATATCCAATCCCAAACCAAGAAGCGGAAACAGTAGCAGAAGTGGTTAAAAACGATTGGGTTGCAAGGTATGGTGTACCAATGGAGTTACATTCTTACCAAGGCAGGAATTTTGAATCAGCTGTGTTTCAAGAACTGTGTAAGAAGTTGGGCATTCAAAAAACACGGACAACTGCATTTCATCCTCAGTACGATGGTATGGTGGAATGTTTCAATAGAACCTTGGAGGAGCATTTCAGGAAAGTAATAGACAAGTACCATAAAGAGTGGGATACACACATATCATTACTCTTGGTGGCTTACCGCTCGGCAGTGCATGAGACAACGGACCAAACTCCTGCAAAAGTAATTTTTGGCACTGACCTTCGACTGAAGGTTTTCAGAAGGAGATTTGGTGCTGTTATACAACCCACAAAGGAAAAAAGTTTGCCCCGATATTGCAGTGTAACTGGGAAGGCCCATACAAAGTTGTAAAACGGATCAACGATGTAGTTTACCGCATACAAGGCATTGATAAACCACGAACCAAAATGAAAGTGGTTCATCTGGAAAGGCTGGCGGCGTTTAGATCTGGAAATTTGTCTGATCGGGACGATCAGACTTAGGTGGAGGGCAGTGTGACGAATATTAGTGACACCAAGTGATACTCACATCACTAATCTGATACTAAGTAAATGAAGCAACAACAACAATAAAGCAAGCAGTCACTTGTATCTACATAAACGAATCAGTCGTTATGTCTACACATATGTACGTACACGTAGCGGAGAGGAACGCACAAACACATGCATGCAGAAACAGTATAAAAGCAGCAAGAGTTGAGGCACGACAAGTCAGTTTGATTTAAGCAAGCTATCAGTTGCGAAGTATAAGTGTTATTTTCAAGTAGTCTAATAAAGACCATTTTGCATTATTCAATATAGGAGTTATTTATTCAGCAGTTTAGTGATTCGAACGTTAGTAGAAGGTTGAAAAAAAGAGGATTTTCCCTGAATTCGTTACAGTATGATGGCCGCTCTGACAGTTGGCGGTGATATCAGATCGCCCCACTGCAGCTGGCGGCGAATTCATTTTGGTGGAATTACGCTGTGGAGGCTGCCACACGTCCATGAATGTTCCCAATGGGGATTTTAAAGATAAGTGCAATTGATGAGTATAATAAGATATAATATGTAATCGTCTTTTATTTTCAAACACCGATCGTCTTTATTTCTTTAGATTTTATTTAAGCAATAAAGATTACACAACTTTGCCAGTTCGCTGTCAGAGGAAGAAGAAAAAAACAAAATGGCCGTCTTCTCCGTACAGGGCAACTCCGTGTATCGTATACAGAGAATGACATTTTGTACAGGGTAGTTTATATAAGTTTAAAATGACAAAAGAGTTGCCAGCATTACAACTCGGCCAATCTGACTAAATGATTGACCTCAATCAGCTTATAAGTAGTGTACATTTTATGTTAAGGTTGTGTGACCTATTGCCATTGCTGACTGAAATGAGTCATTTTCTTCATTGTTTGGTGAGCGCCATTTACGAATTTTTATTGCTTCAACAATACCGTCATATGGCAGATGGGTCAGTTGGCAGTTATCTATATCCCTTATGACGTAACGATCATTTGGCAGCACTTTGTGTATAACGTGTGGGCCCCTATATTGGCTTGGGTCGATGCCACCGCAACCGTCACATCGCTTATAGTTCTTTTCAATAAATAGTCACTAAACTCGAGTGAGGTGAAACAAGTTCCTCGGTCAGTTATTATACGCCGGGGGCGGCTATAGTAGTTAAAATATTTATCGAGTGAGCAACATACTTCTTTGGTACTCGTGGAATTAACCGGATATAATTTAACAAACTACGTGAATGCATCTACCACTACAAGATGTGCTTACGCTTTGATTTTATTTCCGGCAGTGGGAATAGTGTATATAAGTGTGTCAACTAAGCGATAAACGTCAAAACTACAAACAGCTTCGCTCACCTGATGCAAACCTCGGGTCTAGAGTTGCATTTTTAGTACGTAAGAATACTTCAAGCTGAGTTGCATTTGCTAGTTTAATAAAACTTTGTAGTATTTACAGATGTAATAGTTGCATATATTTCCGCGGAAATAAGAATACTAGAAGATTTGTAGCCTGCAAAAATGCGAAACATACGGAAAGCAAATTTTATTTAAACTAGGGTCAAAATATAAAGCGCCACACGTGTAACATGGAAAAATTTCACTTCTAAGGCTTTTTACATAAATGCATAAGGGCAAAATTATATAAACGCTTTGGTCGCTTCAATGCAAAGATAACGTACAGCGTTTCATTGTTTTTCGTATGGCGTTGTCAAAGCGTAGGCACGCAACCAAAGAATTTATGTAAATTTTTCGATACTTCGCCCGACAGTTGAATTAATGAATGCAACACAACCAAAGCGTCTGTGCAAATCCGCCTTAATTTTTGTGGCTGTGAAAGTCTCCTGCAAATAAAATGGTGCTGTAAGTGCAAACAAATCAAACTCCTATATGACGCTACTTTATTTTCTATCTATTTTTCTTGTATTTTCTCTTATATTTTTTGACGAGGGAGCCAATAAGGTTTCAATACTGGTGTAAGTGTGTGAACTATATTTAAAATAACTAACGAAATACAAGAAAAATACAACGTAGTCATTAAAAACAAACAAGCCAGTTTGTATTTCGATAGGGTTTTCTGACATAGGCCGTTTTTTTCTTTATTTTTTCTAACAAATGAAAATTTTGTTTTTAGTTATGATGTAATAATAAAGGTGATTTCAACAACATAACCTCACTTTTTCGGCAGCTCTAAATGTCAGGATTTACGTGTATTTCAAAAGTAATAAATGCGGAATGCTTAATTTTTCATACAAATTCTTCAAATAAATTAGTTTTCTGCAAAATGTTGTCTATATTCTATTAGGGAATACAAAGTTACGTTAATATTTTTGGCTAAACAATTCTAGTAACGGCTTATATAATTTTAATATTTCTAAACGTATAGTAAAATCTACTTCAATCGTAGTAGAACTCAAAGGCAGTTCTGTATGATAGACAACCCTCTAAATTATGCATGCCGAACTTGTAAGAATAAGGCAAGGTGCACACGAGGCTACGAGTCATAGACGCTGCAGGCGAAATTTGTACGCTTTGATGACGAACTCATGTATTTAAATGGAGAGCTGCATACGAGGCGTCAGCTGCATGAAAGCGACAAAGCATGAATTTTCGTGTAGCTAAGCGTACAGCAATGTCGGTCGCTGAGCGTACGTACGCTTGAAAAAAAGGAAGAACAAGATGTTTGTATGCAAATTTGTGTAATTAGTTAAAAAATGTTACTTTAATTAATAAAAGTGCGTGAAAGGTATATTAAACACCACAGCAGCTTGGTTAGACATTTTTGAAGCGTTTAAAAGGCTAAAAAGTGTTGGAAACTAGAAATCACCCTTTTATCAAGTCCGCGGTGGTCTAAAATTTACTTTCATAATTTACAAAGGCACGGGGATTCAAAGAAAGTTAAATACCTATTTTCCTTTGGTTTCGGGGACGGATATAGCTGAAGAAATAATTTTTTTTATTTTTTTCAATAATTGTTTGCTTTTTGTAGCGACGCTCGAAAGTAGCTTCGTGTGCAGATCTTGAGGCGTAGAGAAATTGTAGCTATATGAAATATCTTGTACGCGTCTATGACGCCTAGCGTCGTGTGCACCTTGCCTAAGGGAAAACGGCAACGGGATGAAAACAGCTGAATATTCATTTCATCATGGTTTTTAGTTTCAAAATTTTGTTCATAAAAACACAACTAAATTCAAAGTGTAAATTATGTGTGCAATGAGTTTTCAATAAGTGTCCTTTTTAAAATTTTTCATAGTTAAGGAATTGACCTCCAGATTCTTGTGTTACACAAATATAGTGAACTTGGGTACAGAAATTCAAATTAAAAAGTTTTTCACAATAATTTGAAAAACTCTACGTTTTTTCTGCTTTTTACACTTAAAGGAGTAACCCTCCGTAATAAATTAAACTTTTAATGAAAATCAATAACTCTGAACTGAACACTTTTCGTCATGATATAAAATTAAAATGCTGTGCAACAGGAGCAACAATTTTGGGACTACATAAACCCTGTTTCAATCTTTTACGTCTCTGCACAGAACCCTAATTGACCGTTTTCAACCGAAACAACAATGGGAACCCAGATTTTCCCGTTATGCTCACTTAAGCGAGTGCCTGTCAGAAAGAAGTCAACACACTTGTACTTTTACATTATGGCAGTGGGCCAAAGTGATTTAGATGTAGAGTATCAAATGGTATTGGTTTCTTAGGAATGCTAAACATATTATGCTTGTTAGACAGCGCTGGTGCAGAGAATCCGATACACTTAAGGCAATTCTGAATGAAGCGATTAATTTTATCCCTCATGTTTTCAAACCAATAAGCTTACGTATTTGGTTGTAGCATTTAGCTGTTCCCAAATGACCTATTTTCTCATGGGCTGTACTAATCACGTTTTCTTCCATCTCCGAAGGAATACAAAGCATACTCTTTTCCCCAATTCTCCTGCACACCAACCCGTGAACAAGTTCATACCCTATGACCTCTTCCTTCTCTAATTTGCCTATGAGCTCCCTTAGCTTATCGTCTCGGTTCTGTGCTATTTGGATATGAACATCCAAGTCATCCAGGTCTACCGCTGCTACCAGCTCACTTTTATTCTCTGCACTTATCTCACTTGTTTTACTGAGTGAAAGCTGAGAATCTGTGATTTCATTACGCTGACTACTAACAATGCCAATTTTATCATATTTTGCAATTAAATTTACAGAAGCCGGTTCTTTTCCTAATAATGGGTTTCGACTTAAGGCGTCTACATGACCGAGATTAGCTGCAGCCCTGTGATGGATGGAGTCATCGAAATTTTCTAACGCTAGTGCCCATCGCGCTATTCTGGGGTTGACTTGTTTTTTATTTAGCGTAATCGTCAATGAGTTGCAAATTGTGATAATTTGAAATGTCACGCCTTCTAAGTATATTCTAAATCTGCGAAGAGCGTATATGATTGATGGGGTTTCCAGCTCGAAACTGTGATACCTAGACTCAGCCGGAGTCGTGGTTTTAGAAAAGTATGCAATTGGATGAAATTTTCCATCGTTTTGCTTTTGTAGCAGCACACACCCAAATCCCTGACTGCTCGCATCGCAATGTAGCTGTCTCACGCTTGCGATCATATATTGCTAACAGCGGTGCCCTCACTAAAGTATTTCTTAAGTCCTCAAATAATTTCAAACAATATTTTGAAAATATAAATGTAGCACCTTTGCGTAACAAATCCAGAAGTGGGTTAGCAATTCTCGAAAAAGAAGGGATAATTTTTCGGAAGTAAGAGAACAAGCCGATACAGGAACGAAGCTCTTTGTGGTTCCTTGGAATAGGGTAATTTGCAGTTGCCTTAATATGGGACTTAGATGGTTGTATTCCTGGAGGAGTTACTAAATAACCTAGGTACTCGATCGCATTGTAACAAAACTTTCACTTCTTTAGTTTAAGTTCTAGATTTTTTTCAGAGACTCTTCTAAGCACTTTACGTAAAGTCTCAACATGACGCTCGAGGTTCCTGGACGCTATTATGTCATCGATGTATACGATAATTTCTCTAGTGACAATTAGGTCTCGAAAAATATTGTAAACATATCTCTGAAAATTGACCGGTGCGTTCTTTAACCCATATGGCATTCCAAGGTATTCGAATTGCCCGTGTGGTGTGACAAAAGATGTCAATAGAATAGATGCCTCATCCATTGCTGATTGAATCCCTCCTTCACGTCTAGGAGCGTAAACCACGTCTTCCCTGACATATAATCGATACAGTCTTCTATTATGGGCAATGGAGAATTATCGCGAACTGTTTTGTTATTCAAAGCTCTGTAATCGATGCACATACGCGTTTCGCCACTTTTTCTTTACTAAAAAAATAACGGAAGCATAGAGGGAGTTGCTTGGCCATATAATTTGACGCTTTATTAAGTCATCAGTGATCTTCTGCACCTTTTCTTTATCCCTAAACGGTAATCGTCTGGGTAAGCAATAAAAAGCTGTATCATCTGTTGTTCGGATAGTCATTTTATATTCACATGGATTCTTCTCACTTTTTGTAGGTGATAGATATTCACCACTCAATATTTCCATTACTAGGTCTCTTTCTTGTTTTCTTAAACTAGGGCCTATATCTACTTCCGACTGAACAACACTTTCATCAATTGCCCTTATCTCCTCTACTGCCAAGTCAAACAAATCTGTTACGCTACGGGGATAATCCCTTACTTCTTTAAAATTTTCTTCCCTACCATGCTCATAATAATAATAATAATAATAAACCCAACGGATTAATACCCCCAAAGCCCGCCAAACCGACAAAACGGGCGCATCCGCATGACGCACGGATTTTGTTTTTGCCGAGTTGTTGATAGGCGGAGGTTTGTTAAGCGGTGAGATCTAAAACTGCTCAGCTACAGAATAAAAATCATCAGCTGAGTATTATATACATAACAGTTGAAAATTATACTATAGTAAATTGTTAAATAAGTTAACGCTTTTAGCATATAAAGATTTTATTTTTATATTTTATATTTTTTTATTTTTTTATTATGTTACTAGTTAAGATGGGATAGGACCGTTTTCCTTATAGTAAAAAGTGAATCCGTTATATCAAATTAATTCAAATGAGAGTTAAAATCATGAAACAAACACTGAAAGGTTCATTAGTTCGAAATTAGTTCTACACTGCCTCAAAAGAAGAGGTCTGTAATGTCTTGACGCTCGTGATGGGACATTGAAGTTTACTTCGTTCAAAAGAAATGGGCTAGAAATTAGTCCATTCAGTAGTTTAGCTATAAATAATACGCCTAGCATTTCTCTATGACTAGCGAGAGTTAAAATCATGACACAAACACCGAAAAGGTTCATTTAATTCGAAATTAGTTCTACACTGCCTCAAAAGAAGAGGTCTGTAATGTCTTGACGCTCGTGATGGGACATTGAAGTTTACTTCGTTCAAAAGAAAGGGGCTAGAAATTAGTCCATGCAGTAGTTTAGCTATAAATAATACGCCTAGCATTTCTCTACGACTAGCTAGAGTTGATAAGCTTTAACCGACTAGTATAAGGTGGAAGATTATATGCACAGTCCCAATGAAAATTCCTTAGAGAAAAAGTAAAAATTGCTCCTGTATTGACTCAAGGCTATCTGCATGAACTTGATATCGCGGATTCCAGACTATTGATCCGTATTCTAGAATCGGTCTAACTAATGATCACATCATTCTTTGATTTGAGCATATTTCCCTTAATTTGAACCCATCAACCAATTTTTCACTGCAGCCACCATTAACAAAATTATTAACAATCGATTGAGATGTATATAATTCAGACTTTTCTTTATTTAATTCAGTAGCTTTAGAAAATATATTTGGTTTTGCTTTGGTTTTAAATTCATTTGAAATTTCATTTAATTTAATTAAGTGTATATTAAATTTCTTTAAGAAATCTTGACCAAGAATAACAGGAATAGTTAATGTTTCATCCGGAGCTATTATTATATTAATGTTTCCAATTGTTTTGCGAAAATAAATTGCATACACTGCTGTGCCAAAAGAATGAATACGACTTTTACCGACACCAACAAATTATGTAGGTTTTGCGCAAGGTGAAATCTTTAGAAATTTTTCAGCAGCTGATCTTTGTACGAGACTAATCAAACTACCGGAATCAAAAAGGGAAACAATATTTGTAAAAGCTGACCATCTGTTTCGATTCTTATTATAAAAGGCCACACTTACCTCCTGCTTATAATCTAAGGGTGTGAGTTCATCAGTAGCGGTGCAAGACAAAAAATGTATGTGGGCGAGGTACATTTTGCGAGGCCCTTTCATGGTGCAATAAAAAGGGAATTCAAAATAAAAAATCACTTGAAATAAGACGGTTTTTATTCGTTCAGAAACATACATTTTTACATACATATAACTTTTTGAAACAATAAAAAAATTAAAAAAAAAATTTGTGTGATGAAAAAATTAAAGAAACAAAAATTTTCTACTGTTGGCCTTACTGAACTTCTCAATGATTGGTTTGTAATTTATCTTAGATGCTATATCTGCTTCAATAGATAAAACTGCCAAAGCCGAGAGTCTTTATTGACACATAGTATTTCTTAAATAATTTTTAATTAGTTTCAATTTTGAAAAGCTCCTTTCAGCGGAAGCAGTACCTATAGGTATCGTTAACGATATCCTAATGACAATGTAAACATTTGGGTAAATTTCTTTCAAATTGTTCTCTATAATATATTGTAGCAGATGTTTCACGTCTTTAATAGAGTTGGGTAAATTTGGAATCATATTTTGTAACTCCTCATACAACTCATAAGGCTGGAAGTCAATGCTCTCATCTACTTGCAGAACAGTGTGTAAATCCTGACAGTTTTTCAGTAGTTGCTCCTTTGGAATTCGTTTTAACTGGTTTAAGTCATATATAAAACCAAAATTTTTAAAATGTGACATAAATCTCGATTGCATGCTACTGATCACAGAATCAATCATGTTATTAAAAAAATGGGTTTCATACCGGCTTTCTGCAGACTTTATAGGTTGACAGCTGCCTTCATTATCAAACATCCTTTTCTTTTTTGCTACTCTTTTACTTTTAAAATCTTTGGCAAATCGTAACTGCTTTTCTCATAAACTGACCAGCGTCAGACAAGCATTTTTCGAATCCAGTTTGTCGATATTCTTTTATCCAGTAACGAAATGTACGCAAATGTTCAAGAGTAATGCTTAAATGGACTTGTACAGATTGCCATAATTTGCTAATGGTATTGACACGAGTTAGTAACTCATACCAGATATGTAATGATACGATAAATTCCAAACTGAACATTTCGTTCAAAATGGAATCGCAATCACTGAGTGTGTCCGATTGTTCCTTTTGGCATTTTAAGTATTCTATACAACATCATTAAATTGCAATAATACAGCCTTCACCGCCTGGATTCTGCTTTCCCACCTTGTGTCTGATAAAGGCTTCATCGTAAGCTTTAATTTATCTTTGATTATTTTCCACCGTTTGCTGGAACTTGAAAAAAGCAAAAAAATCTTCTGAAGAAAACCAAAAAATGTTTTTGCTGCCACCGAAGAATTGGCTGCGTCTACCAACAACAGATTCCAACTATGACAACCGCATGGTGTGAAAAATGCACTGGGATTTATATTTAGAATTCGAGTTTTAACTCCACTATTTATGCCTACCATATTAGTAGCATTGTCGTATCCTTGGCCACGACAGTTTTGAATACCTAAGCCATTTTTTTCTAGCTCTCCCAGTATTGCATAAGCCAAATATTCTCCAGTCGTTTCGGTGACAGCAAGAAATCCGATAAAGTTTTCCTCTATGGTTCCAGTTAATGTATTACAATGTCTTAAAATAACCGACATTTGTTCAACGCTACTAGAGTCTGTAGAGCAGTCGAGTAAAATAGAATAATATTTTGCCTCTTTTATACTGCCAATCACTTCACAGGTAACTGTATTTGACATTAATGTAATCAATTCATTTTGAATATCATGGCTTAGATAGTGGTGTGTTTATTATTAATGCGGTTTATGTGTTCTTTTAACGTAGGATCATATTAAGCTATCAATTTAAATAAGTCTATAAAGTTACCAGAATTCTTAGTGTTTTCGTCAGTTTTGAGCGATTCAATGTGACCTCTAAATGCTAAGAGAGGCTAAGAAGTTTATGATATCAATTAATCTCTCAAACAAATTGTACCAATGTTTTTGAGATTAAAGAATTCGTCTTTCGTTTTCTTGGTCTAATGTTTTTCCGTGCTTTATTCCCTTCTCTAACGTTATCCATTGGAACATATATAACATATGTTCTTTAGTATTTTTATGCCTGCGCAAAACATCACCCAAGTGTTTCCTATGACAACACCTTTCCTGTAACATTTGAGTTTGTGAATTGCTAAAAAGTCTGCATGAAAAACAGAAAACTTTATTTTTAGAGCTTGAATAAACCAACCAACGCCTATGCTGAGTTTCACCATTATTTAGTTTTCTTGAGAAATGAAAATTGGAAAAGTGTCTATGATCATTATCTTGAGGATAATGTTCATCAGGATTATTTAACTGCTGTGTGGGACCGCTTTGAACTATATCATGCCGCTTAGCATCCGTCATGGGAAACGTCCATAATCCCGCGTCAAAACTGGCAAATGATTGCTCCACTACATCACTACTAGCAGATGGCGAACTTATTTCAATCATGCTCTCTTGATTGGTACTTTCACTACTTAAGGGCAACATAGAAATTTCAGCATAAGATTTTGATTGGCAATCTATTTCTTTTTCCGATTCTCGTCGTTCGGTATCAATATTCGGTGCATCTGGAGTAATTTTCGAATTGTTGGATACAGACACATGTTGTTGAGAAGTGGAAGCAAGCGATTCAATTGATTCAGTACTACTAGATTCAGCTCGACTGAGAAACTTCATCATACCTGAACTTAAAACATGGTTTGATACAGCTCTTTCCGCTTTTCTTTTTATTTTTGCTGAACGAGATTCCCATTTTGTCCCTTTATCTCTATCTCTCTTAGTAATTAAGCCTGCCATGATTGATAAATTATGAAGAAAGTGCCAATATTGTACCCGTAAAATTAGCCGGATTCTAGCGCAACAAACAAAAGATATAAAACAAATAATAACCTCAATTTTCAATCACATAACGGTTTCTTACCTATCTCAAATTTTGAAACACTTGTTATAGTTTTAAAAATATGTCACGCTATTATTTATTTAAAGGAACGAGCAAGACTCCGTTTGAACTCGATTTGTACTTTCATTGGAAATGGCTATGCGTCAAGTTTGACAGGTAACATATCATTTGCACCTGTTTTGATACACAATGCTTTTTAATAAGGGGAAGTCCCGAGCAATGCTCTTTCTCTTAAAGGGGAGTCCCCGCTACAGCAGCTTAACGCCAACTAATGTTGCCACACTAAATAAAAACGAATTGTCAGAAACGGAAGAGATGAGATTTCGAAATAATTGATTTTAACAGAAATATTGATTATTTCAAAAACATAAATTTTTGGCGCCGAAGATTGGAATATCTTTAAGTTAAAAATTTATTTTAAGTGAGGCGTTCAGTGCAACAACGGACGCAATATTGACAATTCTCAACTAATGTCATTAATTTAAATTCTAAAGTTTAATACAAAGATGGTGGGAGATTTGACATTCTATAAAGTGAAAAGCAGAAAAAGTCCACATATCTCAAATTTCTTTTCGATAATTGCCATAAAATCATCTTCTTCGGACTAAACAAAATTAAGATCGATTTCTTTAAAAAATTACCAGAGGTCCTTTTTTTAGTTAAAAGTTTTAAAGGTACAATTACGCAGAAAAACGCCTGAGGGGTCAGCTAGCTTATTATAAGAACAGCCTTGTGCCGTGTTCTTAGGTATTTTTCATACTTTTTCAATTATATGTTCGTTGTGGGCCGCGAGGCCCTTATCACCGCGAGGCCGTGGGCGGTATGGGCCACGCCGCCTATGGAATTCATCTATGGATACGCAGCAACTTGAGACATCTGACTCTTCTTCGTCGGACAATCGCGGTGCATATGTCCGAATTGGTGGCAAATAAAACATGAACCCGTTGGGCGTTGTGGCTTTGGGCAGGCACTTTGGCAGTGTCCAAATCCCGAACAGGTGAAACAGCGTACAGTAGAAAATTCTTCGGTGGTGTTCGTCTTTGTGTTTGATACCCCTGCACCAAATGGCTTGCGTACCGCAACGCTAGGGCGCCGTTGCTCGTATCGCTCCATTCGACGTATTAATTCGCTCACTGTACTGGCGCTATACAAAATACTTATATTGTTGCTGTTGTTAGGTATTCCGTCTATAATAAAATCAACCAGCTCTTGCTCCATTATTTCTGATTGGGCGGCGAATGACTGCATTGCGACGACATAGCTAACACAAGACTCTGACGATGTTAGTTTGCGTGAATGCAACTGGCGGTAAACTTCTTGTCGCAAACAATTACGACGGAACATTGCGCAAAGTAGTGACTTCAGTGTTGCGTAGTCTGGCAACCCTTGATTTAATACAAATTCCGTTGCTGTCCCGGCCATGCAACCGCGCAAGGCTAAACATGTATGACTTTCGGTGTAATTACTGGCACCGGCATAGTCTTCAAATTGTAAAAATCAGCAGTTTATATCATAATATTTGTCACCACTAAACTTAGGGACTGATGCGTCAAGCTCGTCAAAGTGAATGTATTTTCCAAGACGCACAGCCGGGCCCGATTCCACTTGCCGGACTACACCCTGGAGTTCCATTACATCCCTGCGTAGTTTCAGTAAGTTTCGCTGCTCTTCAAACAATATCGTTTCATCAATCGGGGCAGCAATTTCACTAGGCATTACAACGGCAACTGGGACATCAGCAACAGCAGCAGCGATGTTAATCGAATTTTCAACAAGCGTATTATGTACAGCGGCAGCGGGTGCATCAGGTGAAACAGCAACAGATGAATTATGTTTAGCAGAAACAGGAACAGCAGGCAATGTAGTGCCAAATGCTGCAGGTACGGGTACAACAACGACTTCGACGTCTATACAATTTTCTGTCGTCTTGGAGTTGATCGATTTCGGTGCATCTGTTAACGGAGTAGAAGTTTTCCACTGGAGCGTGTCTACGGCATTTTTAATGCAATTAACTGGCTTATTATGGTATTTCTTCAAAATAATACTAATGCGAATAGTAGGTAGCACCCCACACCTGAGGATGTAATCGTCTTTTATTTTCAAATACCGAGTGTCTTTATTTCTTTAGATTGTATTTAAACAATAAAGATTACACAACTTTGCCAGTTCGCTGTCACAGGAAGAAGAAAAAACAAAATGGCCGTCTTCTCCATACAGGGCAACTAAGTGCATCGTAAACAGAAAATAGCATTGTGTACAGGGTAGTTAATATAAGTTTAAAGTTACAAGAGTTGCCAGCATTACAAATACAATACAATACAATGTAATACAATATATGGGTTATAAAAAAAATTCATGTATTTAAAAAATGGGGAATTTAGACGTGTGACAGCCTATGCCGCGTAATCAACCCTCTTAGAAAACATTAGGCATCAAATTTTTTAATTTCCAGCGAGTTACTCGCCATTCGTAGTAGACTGGTGGGTCTTATTATATATATCCTCTTTGGTAAGAGTAGCTTTCAGGCGATTTCGCATGTTTTCAGAACAGACAGAGCCAAGTTTCGTTCGAGATTTTTCTTCGACTTATGTCAATAAAAGAATACAAAGGGGCGGGTCATGCCCATTTTCAAAATTTGTTTAAGTTTTGTTCTTAGCTCAACCATACCACTACTGAGGTAGAATATCAGTCAAATTTAATTAAATAACATAGAGTTAATGGAAGTTTTGTTAAAGTTAGACCTTTTGGAAGAGTGGGCGAGGAATTTAACCGTTTTTGATTATCTTCACTCAATCTATATAATTTTGCAAGGATAATGTATGTGCCAAATTCCAATGTACTATCTGCAACGGGTTTTTATTTACGGCTAACTAATCCACCTATCAAATTTCAGTAGCTTAGCGGTATTTGTTTTTGAATTATCTAATTTTTTCCATTTTTGTAAATCATTCGCTCATTTTCAATACCAATCTATTCTGGTTCCACCGTTTTGGTGAAGATATTTCAATATATATTTCAAGTTATCGTGTTAAGGCTTGGTTTCCTCGAAAGCGGTGCCGCTATATAGCGACCGTTACATAGCGGTAGATTAGGTTGTCAAAAATATTGCAATGTAAAAGTAATTATGTGGAAACTAAGAAGATGGTCAAGTACACCGTAACTTAATATAGCAGCTGGGCATACAACGTTACGGTCGTCATGACGGTAAAAAGTCGTTCATCACAGTTCTTTCCCACCGCTATTGTCAAAGCGGTGAACATTTTGTCAAATATATGAAATTATTTATAAAATAAACAACATTTTTGTATTGGTGGTGGCTTGTGGTTGTCGGCGATGCATTGCGGGAGTACGACGGCGCTGCTCCGGGCGACGTGGCTGCGAACGAGCCCCCTGGTGTGGTGGTACGGCATACGACGGCTGGCGACCTCCGGCTTCTCGACGTTGCAGTGTGTGATGAGGTTGCCCGCAGACCCGACAGCGTTCCGCAGAGGTGCACTCGTTGGTGCGGTGGGACAGCGCCAGAGAATTGAGACAGTATTGATGTGCCCTAGCAATTAGCGTGCGTTGTTGTGGCTGCATGGCCGCGAAAACAGGGCACCTCAGGAGAGGCTCGCAACCGCCGATGGTGCCTGCGCTTTGGAGCGTGTGCGTAAAAAATTTAAATGCAGCCTGTTAAGTATTATTTTCCGCGTCCAACGTGTGGCCTCGACCCACGACTCAATGCCGGGCCTGTTTTTGGTCACGCCTTTAAACTTCTCTACCATTTACCTACAAACTAAATCTCTGGGCTAATGCTACTACTTAAACCTATATCACAGGTACTACTCTACATATCTAATGGTAAATAAAATATCAAAGATAAAAAAATAAATAAAAAAATAAATAAAATAAAATATCACGGATCGTGTAGTCAATTAAAAAAATATATGTAAAATAAATAAATAAATAAATAATCTAAATAAATGCAAAAATAATCAAATAAAAAAAGTCAAGAAAAATAAAAATAATTTAATAAAATAATTACATACGTCAATGAGTTAATAAATAAAATACGTCATTAAGTAAATAAATAGTCAATAAATAAATAAATAACATAGAACAAAGGTACTGGCACTACAAAAAAATATTAAACTATTTTGAAAAAATATCTTTGGCGTGGTATACGCCGATCTTTTTCCCATTGCTGTCGGCAAGTTCTTACATCGAATTCCCGTTAGCTTTTAGGACTATACATTTTATCTGTTTGGGAGCTAGCTTGGCGTTGTAGTTATCGCCTAGGGAACTCTGCTTAAAGTCTCGGCGATATACCACTTGTCCGATTTTAAACGTAACATCCCTACTTCTAGTGTCATATACTTTTTTACTTCTTTCATGGACCAACTTCAGCTCAGTCATAACCTGGTTCCTAATCATTTGCATTCTATCGCTTGTTGCCTCTACCTCACAATCAACATCCTTTACCGCCGCCAGCTTTCGATATAGCTCATATGATGCAGCATGCTATATCAGAGGCATACCGAAAGTGGCAAAATATTGCGACATGTTGATTGCAGAATGTGTAACGCTGCGGAGTGCAAATGCGGCATCACTGACGCACTTGTCCCAATTCTTTTGATTGTCCCTTATAAAGGATCTTATGATTTACAAGACAGATCTATTTAGCCTCTCCGAAGTGTTACCCTGTGGGGAATAAAATGCGGTTTTTATATGTTTGGTGCCATATTTTTCTAAAAAGTTGTTGAAGATCTCAGATACAAACTGTTTTCCGTTGTCCGAATGGACATATTCGGGCACGCCGAATATGTGGAAAACATCCCTCTCTAAATATTTTATGACCTCAGCTGAAGTTGCCCTTCTCATTGGTTTTAAAAATACAAATTTTGAGAAATGATTAAGACAAACAAAGACATATACGTTAACATCTACAGTACGCGGATGAGGACCCATAAAATCTATGAATAAGCGTTGGAAAGGTCGTTCTGTGGCTGTTTGTTTCCCCATTAACGGTTGTTTAAAAACGTTTTGTGTCTTATTTGTTTTGCAAGTTTCGCAGTCTTTAACGAATACACATACATCGCTTGCCATGCCTGGCCAGTAATATTTTTGACGTAGTAAGGATAGCGTTTTGTGGATACCACCATGACCAGCGGACGGTGAACTGTGAGACGACTCTACCAGCCCCAGTCGCAATTCCGACGGAGCCCAAAGCTTCCAGGTCTGGTCCGCTATAATGTCATCCCCCCGTCGAATTGTATCCGTTTATACACGTAACCGTCCGATACACATAAGTCGGATTGTTTGTTCTTGTTCTTGGTCACCGTCTTTTTTAGCTCCGTATACTCCTCCGACTCGAAGCACAGTGACTCGAGACACACGTCTATGGCTCCGTCATTCGTCTGTATTTCGTCCATGTGCATTCGTGAGAGTGTGTCGGGAACCACGTTTTGCGCACCTTTTCGATGTTGAATATCGAAGTCAAAACCTTGGAGCTTCAAACTCCACCTTGCCAACCTTCTAGAAAGATCTCTCTGATTCATGAGCCATTTGAGGCTGGCATGATCAGTTATGATGGTGAACGGGGTTCCCTCCACGTAAGGTCGGAATCTCTTGATACTCACGATGGCGGCGTAGCATTCAAGTTCCGTAATGCTGTAATTTTTCTGGGTCTTATTTAATTTTGCCGAAACGTAGGGAATAAGTCTTTCGTTCTGGTCATCGTCCAACTGAAACAAAACCTCTCCCACTCCGTCTGTCGATGCATCGAATTGTATGTAAAACTTTCGATTGAAATCCGGGTGCGTAAGCACCGGTGCCGAAATCAACCTTTGCTTTAAAATTTCAAAAGATGTCACCGCGCATCATCGTCAGTCATAGCGAATTTCTTAATTTTTTCTTTCTTGAGGCAGTCGTGCAGCGGAGCTGCAATAGTCGCATAGTCCTGTATGAAACGTCGGTACCAGCCCGACATACCCAGGAACCGTCGTAGTTGCTTCGGGGTTTTCGGAACTGGAAAGTACCTCACAGCTACCACTTTATTGGCGTCTGTTCTAATGCAACCGTCCCCGACTACGTACCCTAGATATCGAACTTCTTTGAAACAGAACTTGCTATTTTCTACATTTATAGTTAACTTAGCCTCACGAAGACACCGAGCGACCTTTTCCAACAGACACATATGGGACATAAAATATTCAGAACACACTAACAAATCATCCAAATAAACAAAAACACATTCACGTAAAGCGGCCGGAATGACCTTGTCCATTAGACGACACATTCGTTGTGCTGCATTGCACAACCCAAAAGGCATGACAGTAAATTGGTAAAGGGGTCGTCCAGGGACAGTGTGGGCAGTCTTTTCAAGTGATTTCCTCTCGAGGGGAATGTGCCAGAAAGCATCCTTTGTAGGCAGCTAAAAATTCCATCAATATGTGGTAAGGGGTATACGTCCTTTATAATTCTTTCATTCACTTTGCGAGCATCTAGGCAAAGCCGATTCTTCGTTCGATACGGGAGAATTTCAACTATTGTTGGACTCCTCGATGACTCCCATGGGCAACATTCGATCTGACTCTGCGTATATGAGTTTTTGTATGGCCGGCGAAATCGGATAATGGCATTGCTTGACCGGCAGATTCTCGTCCACCACCTCGACGACGTGTTCCTCTTTGTCTGTCCGGCCTAACCCCAGTACCGCGAAGGACGGGAATCGGGTCTTCACACGCTCCAGTATGTGGTTTTTTCCGTCGTCAAAACATGTTAGACTGCGTTAAAAGAGAGGTCACCCTCGGCGGGCACGAGCTCCGCCACACTGGCAGCATTCACACTCCCATTCAAACCTTTACTCACAACACTCATACCAAGGGGCTACCAAAAGTCTATCCCAAAATATACTTCAGTTTGCAGATCAGGAACTATCAAAAATTCCAATTCTCTGGTCGTATTATCCCACACGACTGGTAACTTTATGACCCCTACCACGGCGGTGTCCTCCCCGTACGCGGTTCGGATATTTTGGCCCCTGATTGGCACGATCAAGGCCTCTTTACCGCACAGGAGTGCCGCTGAGTCTTTTCCTAAGCAGCTGGCACTCGCCCCGGAATCCAAGAGAGCCAATACTTCCTGACCTCCTACACTCGTTTTGACAAAAAAATCTATTGTCACCTTTTACAATGACAATTTTCCCAACAATTTTGCTGCGCAGCCTCTTAAAATATCTCCTTTTTTCCCTCATCTTCTGAATCTTCTCAAAATTTCTCTTTTTTCTATTAGTACTTATGGTTTCACAAAATATCCTTCTTCTTGCTTCTTCATACTCTACCTTTCTTTGGTGTAAACTCTTTAGTTCGCGTTTTTCCACGGTCCCTTGTGCTTTCCTAAACTCCTCTCTCTGTTCTATTTCTTCTTTCTTCAAAACTTTTATTTCAGGTCTGCCGGGTTGCCTAACTCCTGGCTGGAGTCCCCGGTCAACTCCGCCAGCCTCGGGTTTCCCTGTTTGGGTTTAAAAACACATAAGGACGCATCACTACCACAAGCAAAACACACCATGTTGTGGAACGCGGACGAACATTTATTTGGTTTATGTGCTTCTGCCGGGTTTTTCACATAATGATCCACTGGCATACCGCACGAAAAACACAATAATAAATGGAAGGGAGACGCACAAAAGGAATTGACAGTGGATTTAGACGCAGGACTAACAGAATCACTAACAGATGGACGGGCACTATTGGGATGGGCTGGGATTTGGGGTTGGAGTTTCCTATCGGAAGCTTCTACTTTTCTTCCCTCTAAATCTGACATTTCAAACCCTAATTCATTAACCGCCCTTGGCCTATTCTTGTTTTCCTTAATGAGTTTCTCGGCTCTCTTGCATTCGGTTTTGAGCTCCGCTAATGAGTCCATTTTGATCGCGAAGGTCAAATTGGCAAGGCACGGCTTGAGATTGCCCCTGCTTATGCCCACCAGCTCCTTCTCAGGGATTCTCTTCCGCAAACGGAACGTCATGTTGTGGACTTCGGCATAAAAGTCGTCGAAAGCTTCCGCGGGCAGCTGTTTCCTCTCCATTATTTCATGGATTATTTCACAGTCGGAATCGGCAGACTTGAGTATCTCGGCCTTCAGCTCATGATAGCCGAAGTCGGGCTCGTCCGCATGGTCCTCGAGGACCTGCCAATACCACTTCAAGGCACTGCCGGAAACCAGACTATGAAAGTCCGTGAACAGCTGGAAGTAGGAAATATTATGCTGCTCGCGCATCCTCTCCACCCGAAAGATGAAGCTTTCGACGCTTATACCTTTATTGGTCCCATCGAATTTGATGTGCCACTTTTCTAAATCTAACTTTTTCCACCTTGGAGGGTCACTACCATCTCGCTCAGTAATCCGACTGCCACTGGGAATACCGTTGCGGCTAGCAGGCTCTCCCCTACGGTTCTGAGGCTCAGGCGTGGATGCCACAGCGCACCGATGTCCCACCGCGTGACTGGATACCTCCATCTCTGCCACGCGACCACCAAGATGATCGACATTGGTCTTGATGCTTCGCACTTCACCCGCCATTTGCACAACCAAATTTTGTTGTTGCGCCATCATCGCCATCATGCGGCTCAGCTGTTCAACATTGGTTGCATGCTCATTAGCGTCGGTGCGAGGAGCACTTATGCCGCCGTGAACCATTGCTGGTGCGTTTCGCGATGGAACTTCGCCCCCCTGTGCACCCACGTTCTCACTATCGGAAATTTGGCACACAAACCGATTTTCTGCGAGAAGTTCAAACTGTTTTCCGAATCGTTCAAAGACACCCCGTTCGCGAAAGAAACCTAAGCGGGCATTCAGGGCCAAAAGATCCGAAGATCCGCGAAGCACACCTATTAAAATAATCTGTGGGCACAAAGTCAGTGGCCCGTGGAATACCAGTATCAATCTGATTAAAAATCGATCGGGCAATCAGATTTTCTACTTCCCGAGTGCGACTCCTAGTAATTCGCCTATTGCTGTCTAACACTCCCAATCGCTCGACAACTCTGTGATCCGTGTCTTGGCCTTTGTCAGACATTCACTGTCTGATATAAAATAAAAAATGAAAAAAAATCCAAAAAAGCAACTTAGAATTTGACCGGGCACACTAATGTATCCGAGTAACAATCGCACTGCGATACACGCTAAAAAAAATTTGGACTCCTGACAAGAGATCAGGAAAACAAATGAATGATGTGTTTCAAATGTATGTGTAATTCATATAAAACAGCAACAAAAGTAAAAAAAGGAAAACCAGCAAAATATACAATTCAATTACGTGTCTGCAAAAAGCCACTTATTTAAATATAGACGTGTGTAAATATATGTGTAATTCAAATTAATGTATATGTGTATGTAAGTTCAAGAGGTGTGTGATATTCAAGAAAATTTATAGTTTTGTGAGGCCTAGCCTTTACCAGAATCCTAAAACTTAATGCGATATCTAACTTAGTGAAACGCAATTCTCATAGCAATACAAATGAAAACGCTACTTTATACGAATTCAATTAAGTTATTATTATTATTTTTTTTTATGAACGAACGGTAAGAAAAGTTTTTAAAAAATGTACGAATTTTGCTTTGGTGTATTTGGTGCTGCCTTGGCGAAGGTTCCATGAAGGTGATTACGTCCGTAACTAAGTACCTTAAGGTCTAGTCCGACGTGCTGTCCATGGAAGTGTGGCACATCACGCTCAAGTACTAGTCCCTAAGAGTGGATGCCACACCTCCTCTCCCAACTATCGTGGCGACGACTGTAAACCACACTTACCGAAAATGCTGGACTCCCTGTAAGGTAGCTTGAACAGCTCGCCACGATCTCCAACCTAAGTCCGTCACTACCTAAGTATCATACCTGTTACCACTTTGTCGAACTGTTGAAGTTCAACAAAGGAACCCTGACATGGACACTCGGCTTATCCCTATCCTCTGGTCATGAAGACACTTGTCGATCAGGTGAACCCAATCGGCGTTGACATCATGACTGTCCCTGTACTGTCAAAAGACGGAAATAAGGATTGGGTTTGGAAGGGTAAAAAGAATTTAAGAAAAAAATTGGAAAATCTAAGGAAGGAGAGGTGGAAAAAAATTAAGAAATTCAATAATGATAAATACGAAATAATTAATTAAAACAAAAATGGGAAATTTAAAATAAAAGACAATTAATTAGCGTGAAAATGTAAAATTGATCGGACTATCGCCGTTGATAATACCAACGCTAAGAACTGAAACAAAATGTTTGAAACTAAAAAGAATTAAAGCGGATTAATGTAGATTAAAAAAACAACTGAAAAAATTTAACTACAAATTTAAAAATGGTAAAACAACGAAAATAAATGGAAAGACAAAAAACTAAAAAGATTATCGGGCTATTACCGTTGGGCTCCATTGTTACGTGGCTGACTGTTCGGGTGGTGAGGAGCGGCGGCAAGCAGGTATGCTAGAAGAACATGAACAAGAAGTGTTCATACCTGCATGTGTTATAAAAGAAGGGAAAGCTGAAAAAGATTAAACATACGTGAGGGACAAAGTTGAGAGGGGGAAAAAGATGAAGGCCTGTCCTGTCAGGTGGAGTCTACCCTCCCTCTGCAGTGCAACTTGCACCGCACCGTGGGCACTGTGCTGACTCCTATCTACTTACAGTGCCCCCAAACCTGACACTAGTCTGTCCCCTGTCACTCAGTCATTTTCCCTAAACCTTCACCTTCACCTTACCTTGCCACGCACAAGCGCAGCACCAACACCAAAAATAGGAATTAGCCCTGCATGATTCACAACTATATTTTCATCCAAACATTTCTAAATTTTATTAACAATTCGATACTTCTTTGCGTCTACACCCTACAACGATCTATTCTATCGAATGTAAACAAAAGCTATAAAATAAAAAAAAGGAAACCACTTAAAATTAAAATTAAAATTAAAAAGAAATAAAATCAAATAATAATATATGATTTAACTTCCATTCAATTTAACAAAGTTGTTTGAAAAGCAAAATCTAAATAAAAAAAGGCAAGCAATACAAAATAATGATATACATATGATTTAAATTCAACTCAATTCAATACAATCGTTTTTAAAAGGAGAAAAAACATTTATTTCTTAAAAAAATCTATTTTATGAGCCACCCTGATGCCCTATCCTACCAGCCCATATCTTAAAATCTAGAGATTCAAAATTCAAGAGGCGTATAATATAATAAATAATATAAGGGCAAACAAAAAAAATCCAAGAACCCTAATCCCTGAACTATCTCAACCGCTCAAGTAAACATAAAATCAATTTTGTACCAGGCAAAATTAGGTCATCGAAATAAAGCAAAAAAAAAAAAACAGTTTGGCATATTATAAACAAAATGTGTGTATGTTTGTAGTTGTGTATGTACATATATTCCTTACGTTTAGGTTTCCTTCTTCTATTTCCTCAAGGAGATCAGGCATCATATGCTAATATATGTACATACATTCAATTATGTGTATTAGCAAAAACATTGTACTCAAATTTCGCTCACCCATATACTCGTACTCCAACAGAGCCGTTGCAGTTGAGTGGATGTGCTGAATTTGCTGAAATAATAGGAGTCAAAAACATACATACATATGCTCACGGTAGCCACCCTCAATCACTCACCCAATAGCACTCGCTAGTGGTCTTTAGCATTGAGTGCTTTGGTAGTATCAAATATACCAGCGCGATGATTGAATGTAAAATATAAAAAAAAATGTATATCAGACGAGAAAAAAAAATTATTAGTGCTGAAGGCACCATATCACTTACTAACAGGAAAAAAGATGTTGGAAATGCTTTTGCCTATAATCCGAAAAGGGAATGTAAGTTCAAAAAATTACAAAAAAGGCAAAAATTCAAAATTCGGCAACTTTTCGTTGGTAGGCGAAACTATGTGCAAAAAAAAAAGTGTATTCGGTAAGAACGATATCAAAATATCAATAAAAAGTTAAGTATCAAACCGAAGAAGAAAAACTAAAAAAGAGAAGAAAATGAAGAAACGAAAAAAAAGATATGGAGGCAAAAGTGCCACCATTAACTCCTGAAATATGGAGTTAAGGTAAAACTGAGAAATTCTATGTTCGAAAAATAAATGCCTGGCCCCGGAAATGACTATTCTTTTGCCCTTTTCCTACTAACTAATTATGCCCCTTATGACAATGTTTGGATAATAATTGTAATAACATAAAACAAAATATATAAAAACAATAATATTATCCCATGTAATGCCGGAGAAGCTACTCCCTCCGCCGGTGTTTGTTGTTGCTTGTGTTACCAAAGTATGCGAACAGCCCAAAAATATACAAATGTTGTTACCAGCTTTGTGGTCGCCCAATGCCGCCGGTGAAAATTGCTATCGATGTTAAAATTTGATTGTGTTTTGCTGTTGTTGTTGCGGCTCAACGCCGCCAGTGAAAAATGTTAGGTTCCAAGTCCTTGTAGATGATTCTGTTGTTGTTGTTGATGTGGTGAGCGCCGGCAAACAAAAATATAGTGTAGTGGTTGTGGATGCGTGGTAATTGTTGTTGGCCGGAATGTCACCAGTATGATTTAGTTGTTGTTGGCGTTGCGTCGCCAATGTAATAGAGATCGTATAGTTGGTGTTGAGCGGTATTTCGCCAATGTAATGTCGTTGTTGTTGGGCGTTACGCCGCCAATATCAACGTTGTTGTAGGGCGGTACGTCGCCAATATGCAAACGCTGCTGTTGTGGTTGTTGCGGCCGCATATTGCCAATAAAAAAGGTGCTGTAGTGGTTGTTGTTGTGGTGTGCACCACCAAATTAAAAATGTAGTGTAGTGCGTAGTAATTGTTGCCGGGCGGTAATTAGCCAATGTGAAAATATCGAATCGTGCGTTGTAGTTGTTGCCGGGCGGTATGTCGCCAAGTATAATGTATTTGTTTTTGGGCGTTACGCCGCCAATGTCGTGCCCAGTGGGTCTTTCCCAAAGAAAAATCAATTGTGCGCTGGAATTAAATACAAAAGAAAATGTATTTAGAAATTCAAAAGTAAAAGCGTATCTATGTGCATATACATAAATGCCTACGGATTTCTTGTCTGCATAGCCATATGTTCATCTAAATACATATATTTGTATGCAGGGATGTATATGTCGATGCAAGTTTTCTTTTGGCTTGCTCTGGAGATAGGCAAGGTTGAAGCCCCAGCTCCCGTCAAGCATGCTTAAAAAAAGTATAATATCTTACCTCTTGTAAATTGTAATTTTTTGACAACTGATTCCAGCTCTTTGCACGTACCGCGGAAACTTTTCGACCCGCACAATTTTCTTTAGAAACTGGGCTAATTCGCGCACTACTAGAGACAATTCACTTTGTTATTTACGGTTGGAAACGCGCACTTCACTTGTAATTTTTCACTACTCACTTGCACTGGGCACTGTTGAAACAAGACTTTGGCCCTTTCACTCAGTTTTCACCTTCTTATAGCCACCGCCGTGGTAAGGAACGTTACCCAGAAACGGAAAATTTTTACCATTACATGCCAAACTTTCTTTTTGGCTTTCCCGTATTTTCCATCCATACAATCATGCACTCATACATTCACACGCTTACCGCTCCACAAAACGAACACCTACACAGATACATTTGGTTCGTGCCTTGACCGCTCATGCTGATGCATTCACACGCTCATAGCCTTGCACAAATACACATCCCCATACACACCAAAACAAAACAAACACTAGGTACATGGAATTTGTCAAAGCTGCTAGGCTGTTAGCAACATAGTGACTGCTGCTAACGACCTGATGCCAACGCGCAACATCTTATTTCCGCTGCAACATTGCGTTAACTATAGCTACAATGTTGTCAATACGCGATGTTATTAGCTTAATGGCAGCATTGCGGCTAAGGTACGGACCTGGACACAAACCCATAAATATATAGACACATATACACGCTGCCACTCATTCAAGCCAGTATGGAGACAGGCTGTCGTTACAACACCCTAGAACGATTATAATCAATACAGCAAGGAGCTGTATACAAATATCGGACGACACTTACCACAATGATATAAAGAAAGAAATAATAATTTTAATAAGAAACAATGATTTTCCCGAGAATATTATAAAAACAGTAATAAAAAAAGCGTTAACAAAGAAACCAAAAATTATGTCAAAGAAACCAAAAAAGTTTAAATCTGTTTTGTATGTTCCTATATTATCTGAACGTCTTACAAAATCAAATTGTTATAAAGCGAAGAAATTAAAAGAGCCCACAAACCTATTAACATATTAAGGCATATATTTAATAGAACAAAATCAAAAATACCTGAAACGGAGGAAAGTAATGTAATTTACACAACACCGTGCAAAGGGAATGAGAATGAATCTTCCGATAACATTTATGTGGACACTACCAAGTCAAAATTGAAAACTCGAATCGCACAACATAAATCCGACTACAAACAGTGTCACAGTACGAATAATAATAAAACAGCTCTCATGGCCCACTGTGCTAACAAAAGCCACTGTCCGAAACTCGACGCAGCTTCAGTTGCTCAGCAAGAACAACAAATCCAGAAAAGGATGACAATAGAAATATTACACATAATAAACATACCGATAGATAGAAGAATAAATAACAAAACAGACATAATGCACAATCTTACATAAACTTATTAACAAAAACGGGCAGTGTAATACTCCACGTTAGACGGTAGATACGTTAAAAATAAATGTATGTATTTGTTTTTATGTTTTTTAAAAATGTATTATTTAATTTACAACTAATAAATAAAACGTATGCTTTTATGTTGTTTAGTTGCCCCTAAGACGACTACCGAAGGTAATCGAAATATATTGGCATTAACAAAAAAAAACTTAGTGGTTTATTGTTTTTTGCAAAATCAACAAAAAATGTTGACCTCCAGCCAGCAATGCTGAGAGGTATTAGTAAACAAAGGTAGCTAAAACATTAAGATACAAAGTTTTCACCGAGATAGATTCGAACCGCGAATCACACGGTGAAACTGCAGTTGCCTTAACCACTAGGCTATCCTGCTTGTATTTGATTCCTGGCTTAATCCAGTTTATCTCATTTCTACACTAACAACACAATTGAGATATTCTGTCTCAATATAAATTTGTGTGTTATATAAATTTGTCTTTGTAAAGTTTCTTTTTCCTTGCGAATGAGAAGCTTTGTAAACTCGGGCTCAGTTTAACATATTTATGTTTGTTTGTTTAATGGTGTGTTCAATTTATACTTATTATTTAAGAATTCGTGCGACCGCCGTGGTGTGATGGTAGCGTGCTCCGCCTTCCACACCATATGCCTTGGGTTCGCATCCCGTGCAAAGCAACATCAAAATTTTAGAAATAAGGTTTTTCAGTTAGAAGAAATTTTTTCTAAGCGTGATTGGCAAGCGTTCCGAGTGTATTTCTGCCATGAAAAGCTCTCAGTGAAAACTCATCTGCCTTGCAGATGCCGGTTGGAGCCGGCATAAAACATGTAGGTTCCTTCCGGCCAGTTTTTAGGGAAAATCAAGAGGAGCACGACGCAAATTGGAAGAGAAGCGCGGCCATAGATCTCTTCGGAGGTTATCGCGCCTTACATTTATTTATTTATTTAAGAATTCATGAGCTTAACATCGGCTTGCAATAATTGAATATTCAATTATAATGTTTTTCTAAGAGAAGCTGAAAGGAAAGAAAGAAACGTTTACTGGCATATTAGGATAGTACTGTAGCAATAACATTGTGCATTGAAATTTTTTCATAATAATAGTTTTATTGGAGCTAAGATTCAGCACACTGCATCTTTTCATCCACAAAGTAACGGCATGGTTGAAAGGCTACATCGAGCTTTATGCCCCTATTACGGTATACAACTCAACTTAGTTGGGTTGTAATTAAAACAACTCAACTTTCAGACAACTCAACTCCTGTTTGGTATTACGCATTACAACTTATTTCAGTTGAAGTTGAATTGGTGCTGCCAACCTAAGAAAGTGATGATTTGACAGATAAATGAACAGCTGATCAATTTGCGGCGAAAATTTAAGCATTTGCTAAAGTGATTTTGTTATTACAGATATTATATGATATGAAATCTATTTTATAATGGCGAAAATGTTGGTGATTAACATGTCGCGAATACGGAAAACATTCGCGTGATCATTCCAATCCCTTGGAGCTCTCAAGCACCAAGTAGGAAAATGTTTAATTCACAAATGATGAGCTTCAAATGAAGTTATTTTGCAGATTTGAAAGGAAGCATTTTGCTCATTACTAAACAAAATTAAGGACCATTTCCGCAAACGCTTTCAAGGGAAGGTTGTACCCTATTTTAAAATTATGCGTCACACTCAGATTCCTTGCTGATGGCAGCTATCAAAAATGCTGTGGAAATGATTTTGGTATTGGACTGGTTTGTGAATTAAAACCCAAACAGCAAAAATTGTATTTTACTCGAAACAGGATTCCCAGGAGTAGTGATTAGTATCATAGGGACTCACGTTCGCATTATTTCACCTATTTTGCCTATATCCGAACTACGGACAGCCTCGTCCAACTTCGAAATGTCACTCCATAAAGTAAAAAATTTATTCAATGTAATCCTTCGTTTAAACGTTATTTTTTCTATAAATGTGTACAAAATTGTTGATTATTGTTTGACTAAAAAAGGTTTAACTAACGGCTTTAAATTTTTTTTTTTTTTTTTTTTGGTAAGGTTTTATGAGCCCGTGCACCATCTAACTCTTATCAAAGGTGGTATCAAAAGACGCGTTTCGATCTCCGTTTTTAGGATTCGAAAGCGGAAATTAAAAATTTTATTTCTGTCGAAAAATATTTACAAAAACCCACAAAATGGCCCGAGGGTCCAAAATATGAGGCCCGATCCACAGTTTTTTTGCACATAACATCTTTCTGCGTTGACGCTCTTTGGCCGCAATTTGTTAAAATAACCCCAAAATACAACAACCACATGAAATTAGATTTTATTAGATTTTAAACTTTTAATTTTCTTTTCGGATTCTTTAATCGGAGGTCGAAACGTGTCTTTTGACACCAACTTTGGAAATTTTTGTTAAAAATTAGGTGGTGAACCGTCTTGTAAAACGTTACATTGAATAATGCAAAATGGAAATATCCATTTCATGAAATAACGCTAATATGCAAATAAGCACCATATATTTGTACGAAAAGTAGCCGTAGCTTGGTGTGATATATCTCATGAACCGCTCGACCAAATTCAATCAAACTTTACAGAAACCATCAACCAACATGATAGCCCAAATGTACCGTAGAAATTTTGTTGAATTTGGAGGAGCCGGTCTCAAGTTATAAAGTAACACCAAAAATGTGCACTTATTTTTATATATATAGATTTCTGGCAAATGTGTCGATTTCACACAATTGAAAAAAAGCAGTTAAAGTAGTTGCTGGTGGTTGTGCTGCTCTCCGCTGTACATTCTCAGTAGTGCAATAAACTCGTTGACCATTCTCCAGTTGAACTGCCAAATGGACAACAACAGGATGTCTTTCGTGCAAAGGAAACGAAAAGATACGCCAAACTGCTTCATTACTGCTTATGTATCGCCCCATTTAATATTGAGTGATTTCATCATTTCTATTTTCACCATCTACTCTAAAAACAGCCATATCACTTCCTTTATTCACATATTTACAAATGTATTTGATAGAATTTACTGAGTTACAGTACTCAACATTTATGTGAACCTGAAAAACGTTTGACAGTATCGGTGAATATGGCACAACCCAACGCTTGTAAACTTTGATGTCTTGATTGCGCACTCTTATTATGGCCGTTTTACCATTATTTTCAAAATCGACGT
The DNA here is from genome assembly GCF_040869045.1 of Eurosta solidaginis. Lineage (NCBI taxonomy): Eukaryota > Metazoa > Arthropoda > Insecta > Diptera > Tephritidae > Eurosta > Eurosta solidaginis. The sequence continues at coordinate 99,841,734 of NC_090320.1, read as the reverse complement.
CGATACAATGGATATCCGTCATTGCCTGTTATGGTATCGGAAATTAATGCTCTCGGATACCGCTTTGAACATTTGCCATCGATCATACATATGAATTCATATTTATTTCAACGCATGGACCGTGAATCATGTTTTTTGTTACCACTTCAAATAATTCTGGATCGATGGTTTGATCTGGTATTTCGGCTGATATGACGCTATCAATCTCGTCCGGTGTTTTTTACTTACCAGCCATATCAATATGTGTGCGTATGGCAAACCTTTTTTTGCCATACAATCGAGTACATCCAACATTGTACTTTTCCAAAAACGCTTAATTTCATAATTACATCCATCAGTGCCTTCAATTTTTGCCAGAATACACGTGCTGTAACATCGTGTCGATTTTTTGGTGACTGACCGTCGAACAAATTATTTTTTATATCGTTCCACATCGGATTTCACGTAAAAGTGATGAAAAGATCTGGTCGGCCGTATTTTCGAACATATGACATAGCATCTTTTGCATATTCGTGCAAGTGGCGTGGACTACCAATAAAAGAAGTTGGTAATATCGTCAGACGTCCGATATCATTCACTTTTGCATCAAATGTATGTACTCTTCAGATCGCAATTTGGCTTGATTGAATCGGATGAAATTGAGACGTTCAGTTTCAATTTTTGCATACATGTCTACAATGTATTGGTTAAAAAGTTTACCATATCTCAGATTGTAATTTTGTTCTTGTGCACGAATCATCAACCGATAAGAATAATAATTCATCGCACTAACTTTCTTTTGAAACTCTCGACCTGTAAAAAATATGTTCATTCGATTTTAAATTTTAGTTTTTATTTAATATCTGATTAATATAATTAGTATATTATTTACCGGTTCTTGGATCTATCATTGGTATGTTAATGTGATAACCATCATCACCTTTCCAATGTAGAATTGGATATTGTAATGCGTCCTAACTGCGATGAAGGTCCGAAACACGCTGTTATTGTTCATTTCTACGATGAGGTACAATATCGCGGGATTGAAACTGATCGCCAACAATTACAATTGCCACTTCATCAATTGTCGGAACATTAAATCTTCTGGCATGCTCACCAGAAGGCGGTTTATCCGCTCTGATTATGATTTTGTGATTATCAGATGGCATACGATCGAGAGCGGTTTTGAACAATTTCACCAATTCATTGTTCTGATGAAAAAATCTGTGGAGATCGCGAATAATCGCTCGTTTTGTATGTGAGCCAATTGTGCAACGTTCATCCAACTCACGATTTTCATCTCCGATAAATATATTTGCAAAAATTGATGGTTAGCGTCAGGAAATGGTAACAATGCACCCGCTCGATGATAAATCTGACATTGAATCTGTAATAGGTATGCAATGTAATTTGATGTTGGATCCGAATCCTTAAAAACATTGTAGAAATTTTTACTTAGATCTACAGAACAATTAGATATTCCACATGAAGTAATCACCTTAAATGGCGTCACGAAATTGTCTCTTATAATTTTTGTAGTCATTTGAAATGATGAATTTTATTCTTGTATATGATTCCTAAAATGCTTCGGCATTGGCGATCCTCCAAAAATCAATGAGTGCAATGGATCAGGTGGAGTTTCAAATGCCGGCAGTTTCACTTTGCCATTAGAACAACACATGCCAGCCGTTTCACCCAGAAACTTAGCTGCTTCACAATGTGGACATATCGCACTCATTAATCCAATATATCCACGCATACTGTAATCAATTTGCGGATCGTAATTAAAACCAGCACTATACATATTTTCTAGAACACGACGTCGTTTTTGTCTTTGTCGTGCTGGATTTCTTTGCCGCTGTGGTTCTGCAGACCTATTTCGTGCATATCGTTCACGTCGTATTTCAATTTGTTGTGAGAGGTCATCTATACTTTGCGCTCTTCTTTGAAGTAACATTCTGTTAACACTACGCGTACGTCTGGCTCGAGGAATTTTCTTCAAGAGAAAGGAAAAAAATTCACTAAAACTCCATGTTCAACGCAAGAAATTTAATTTAAGAAATGCACATGTGCAAACAAAAAATGCGCGGTCGAAATACACCCACACGTATATGTCCAAAAGACAAAACGAAGATACAAACCGTGCAAAAAATTTGATGAAAAACACAATAAAACACGTTCGCACTATTAGATACAGTTGAAATCACTAAATGTATTCTGTAAAATGAACGAAGAAAGAACATTTGAAAAAATAAATTTGAAGAGAAAAACATGATACACATTGCCACAATTTTCTACTATGTTTTTGTTCAACGATACGACATACTTACAGAAAGAATTCCTAATATATTATAAATATTGATATGAATTCAATTGAAAATGAAGAAATACTCAATTATGAATAGAAAACTACATAAATATTGAACACGCGTGTTGATTCTCCATAGTTCATAACAAAAAGACCTTATGTCAATATACACCGAAAGTACGATGATCGGGCGGGGATCGAACGAAGAAAATACCGGTACGAACTCACGACAGATTTTGTACAAAAAGAAATAAAAACCAACGAATTAGAATAGTGATAAAAGTATTTTTAAAAAGATAAATACATAAATATACCATGAAAGTAAGTAAATAGATATGTAAGTACAATAGAAAGTTAATCGCGATAGAAAAACTTATAGTTTACTGTAAGACACAATGATGGCTGGATGCGATTCCGATGATGGTTATCAAAAGACTCATCGTTCCAGCCAATCATTAGTTACTTATCGCGTAGTATGCAAGTGATCACTGGTGATTTTCCAATGACAGAGCTGCTTTGTAGGGAACTGTTGAATTGGAAGAACACCAGCGATTCCCAACAATCTCAAGCCTTTTGGCTTCAACATTGCCGCCGGCCTTGCAATACTGAGGAATTGCAACTACTAAAGGATAAGCTCTTTACGGTGGTAACGTGAAAGAAGGTATTATTTACATGAATTCAACTATAAGAATGTACTAGTCTCTTTCCTAGCATGCGTGCAATATTTATTTATTTATTTATTTATTTATTTAATCTTGAAATTGTTACATTTCTTACAGACTAATTACAAATGTAGGCAAATACCAACTAACTTAACTGGTCATTAAGTAGTATTTTAAACCTATTTTCACAAAAGGAGAAATCCAAAACTGAAGAATTCGGAAGCAAATTAAACTCTTTAAGAGCTCTGACAACAGGAGCATTGGCAGCATAATTAGTCCTCGCCAGCCCCACATAAAATGTGGCATGATTCCTTAAACAAATATTAGGAATAACAAAGAAAATACGTTCAAGTAAAAAGGGGCAGTCCACCACCCCAGATATCAAATTAAGAATGAAAGTTAGAGATAAGAAGATTCTCCTACAATTTAGTGTCTTAAGACCGATAAGCAAACATCTAGACTCATAAGCGGGAACCGGAAGTTCAAAATGAAGGGGTCGCAGAGCATACTTAATAAAGATTTTCTGAACTCTCTCCAATCGACTAATATGACAAGAATAATACGGACGCCAAATAAAAGCAGCATATTCTAGTTTCGAGCGTACCAGTGAAGTAAAGAGTGTCTTTAAAGTATACGGATCGGAGAAATCTGAACTGAAACGTCTGACAAAAGCCAGCATAGAGTACGACTTAGCTATGGTATAGTTAAGATGGCTATGAAAAGTAAACTTGGAATCAAAGACCACCCCAAGATCAGTGATTTTAGAAACAATGTCTAGTTGTGAGCCACCAATAAAATATGAAGTAGGGATAAGAGTACGGGACTTGGAATAGGAGACATGGGAGCATTTTTTAATATTTAAGGGAAGCATATTTTTCTGACACCAAGCTACAACATTGTCAAGATCACTCTGAAGTTTCGTCGAGTCAGACGAACACGTTATTTTGCTAAAAATCTTCATGTCATCAGCATATAAGAGAAATTTAGAATATTTAAAACAAGTAGTAATATCATTGATGAACATCACAAAAAGAATCGGACCCAATATACTTCCCTGAGGAACCCCAGAGGAGGCAATAAAAGAATACGAGGACACCCCATCAACTACAACTTCACATGATCTATTAGAAAGATACGATTTAATCCAATTTAAAAAAATTGAATGAAAACCAAAACTTTGTAACTTTGATAACAAAATACGATGGTTAACTTTATCAAACGCTTTCGAAAAATCCGTATACACTGTGTCAACTTGGGCGCGATTACTAAAGGCTTCAATGCAGTATTCGGAGAAAACTGCTAAATTAGAAGTGGTTGATCTCCCAGACATGAATCCATGCTGATCAACAGAGATGAGACGATGAATGGAGAAAAGAATTTTATTTTTCACTATGCATTCAAAAAGTTTTGAGACAGTGGAAATTTTAGAAATAGGGCGATAATTGGAAATATCGTTTTTATTGCCAGATTTAAAAACTGGCGTGATAAAGGAGATTTTCCATGCATCAATGAAGACGCCTTGCTCAAGGGATTTATTGAAAAGCAGCCAGATCGGGTAGGCGAGAGCTGCGCAGTTTTTAAAAAGGTGAGACGACAACCCATCGACATCAGTCTGTGACGACATCTTGATTTGACGAATCCCAAGTTCAATATCATCTAACGAGAGTTCAAGAGCCCCAAAGTTTAGTGAAAAACCACTAGCATCCAAGGCACTAAAAAAACCGCCACTACTCAAGACAGGGTCAGCCTCGAAATTCGTGCTGAAAAAATCTGCAAAAAGATTTGCAGCATCTAAAGCCGAATCCGCTTGTGTATCTTTGTAAAATACAGCAGAGGGAATACTAGAACACGATCTCTTTGACTTCACATAACGCCAAAAAGCCTTCGGATTCACTTTAATATCGTCTTCAAATTTACTTATATAATTCCCCTTCAAAACTTTGCTCAATGATTTAAATTCTTTCAAATATTTTAAATACAATTCCTTGGAAGTAGGAGACCTAGATTTTTTAAATTTTTTGAAAAACTTGTTTCGCAAATTCTTCAGTTTTTTCAACTCTTTTGTGAACCAAGGAATTTTGTAAACTTTTTTTCGTACACTCGGAATATGTTCACAACAAATGCAATTTAAATTATTCTTAAAAATATTAAAACAACTGGTAACTTCAACCTCAGCAAATAGCGAATCCCAATCAATAGACTCAATTGACGCATTAACAGCATCAACATCGTAATTTTTAAAACAAAACTTGGAAAGTGAATCTTCTACGTAAGAATTAAACTCATAAAATTCCAAATGAAGAACAAGCGGTACATGATGGGGACCAGGAGTGGACAAAGGGTCTAGACATTCCTGGAGGCAAAAATGCATATTATCACTTAAAAATATGAGATCTAATATTCTATTAAGACTGTTATTAAAACTGTTAATCTGACTAAGGTCACATCTTGAGAAGCCGTCAATCAAATAGGTTTCAGCAAACGCATTTGAAGACATAGGAAGAAGCCCCCGACTATTATCAAAAGCAGACCATTCTAGATTACTGAGGTTGAAGTCGCCAAAAACGCAAACATTTTCATGACTAGATACTAAGGCTAAAATATTATCAACATGCTCTTTATAAAGTAAATCGTTACTAGTAGGCGGTACATTAGAAACACAAATTAAAAGTTTAGAAACTCCATGTACAGAAACGCAAAGCATATCTAAAAGAGAATCAGCATTCGGCAATGGCACCAGAGTCGCTCGATATTTTCGCCGAATCGCAATTAAAACGCCTCCTCCTCTAGACAGACCAGTTTTTAATGCATCGCGATCTTTTCGAAAAACGCAGAATAAATTTTCATCGAAAAATTCACCATCCATAAAAGTGTCATTTAGCCAGGTCTCGACAATAACAAAGATGTCAAAATCCAAGTTTGAACTCATCGTATATAGTGAGTCAGACTTGGTTCTTAGGCCAGATACGTTTTGAAAGTAAATTTTAAGATCCTTGTAAGAATGAATATTAGCTACATCCCGCGTCGAGGTTTGTATAGAAATGTTTAAACGGTTCCTTGTACCATGTGACCCAACCGATTGCCATTGGACATCGGTTGGACCTTGTCGTTTTTTGAACGAAAATTAAAAGGACGCACGGCAAAGTTTGAAGGCCATAAGTCAGGCACCAAAAGCTTAGGTAGTACACTTTCCTCAACACCCAATTTAAAATTAATATAACGCAGAGAATTGGAATCCACGCCAATCTTCACCAACGGAAAACAAACAATGGAGTTAACATCAATGCCAATATGTTGAGAAATATGAAGTTTTATTTTATCGGATGTGACCGAGGCAGAGAAAGGCGAAATATGCAACCACATCCTTTTAGAAACAGCACTTAAGTCACTATTAATGCCCGACCCAACAACTAAAGGTGGCGCTAACAAGCGCGAATTAATTTTATTACCATAATTGGGGGAGGGTCTAATGTTATCATTAGCATTGGCAGCGTTATTGTTGCTTGCAGCATTATTCGGAATTGAACTAGTACCTGTGGTACCTGCATCAGAATTATCATTACTAGGACTGGGTCTAATGTTAACATTAGCAATGCCAGCATTATTGTTGCTTTCAGCACTATCCGGCAATAAACTAGTACTTGTGGTACCTGCATCAGCATTATCATTGTTAGAAGCGCTTTCTTTGTTATGTTGAGTTTTATTTCTTCGTTTGAATTTTTTTTTATTTTGCACTGTCTTCCATTCGTTTTGATTACGAACAACTGCAGGAGACGAAGTAGGCGAAGAAGATTGCAAAGCAACGGCGTTAGAAATTGGCGTCACAGTTGAAACATTGTTAACAACAGCAGCATCATTAGGCAACAACAACAACGATGGCTGAGCAGCGGTACAAATACCAGCTGATAATACGTCGGCAATAGAAGCGACGTCGACAGAGCCAGTAGCAACCGTTGGGGCGCACGCAGAGGCTGGCTGCATTGACGTAGCAAAGTTTTTTTTGTTTACACTACAAAAACTTTCAAATTGCGTGAGCAATTGAGATAATAAAGAATTATTTTCGTTGAGCTTACAGTGCAAGTCACTAACTTCAGCTTGAAGAGAATCGGTTTTATGACGTAAGCACTCATTATCTTCACGCAAAGCAGTCACAGCAGAAAGAAGTTGAGTATTGACAATTTTTAACTCAGCAAAATTATTAACAATATCAGAGCGCGGAATTGGCATTTGCACTTGTGTGGCTTGTTGTTGTTGTAACGACGACTCGTCTTGCTGAGCGGGAGCACACAAACCACAGATGTATATATTATCAGCATTATTAAGATGATTGAACTCGGCAGGCATGTTACCAACAACACAATTCATGTGATAAATTTCTCTGCAATTTTCACACTGCACTGAAGTTTGAGCGCGCTCAACTCTGTGGCCACAGAAACAAGGCATATTAAATCAAATGTTAAAATATGATATGCACAGAAAAAAAGGCAAACAAGAGTCAATGTCTCTAACAATTATTGATTGTTAAGCGGCATTAAATAAAAAAGTTAAAAACTCAAAAATTAAATTAAAAATAGAAGAAAAACTCAGAGCACGGAAAAAACACAACCGTTCACGGCGACGTACTCAATTTTTCGAATATTAATCAATTGTTGAGCTTTTTCATTGTGCTTTAAATCATAATTCGTTATAAATTCATAATTGCTGCCCCGTAGGAGTTATAATGTAACGGCGACTTACTTATATGATTAATTACCCAGATAGCATAATTCATGTATTAAGTTCAATTCAATTTAATACTTAGACTGACTTAATAAAAATTACAACATGCGAAACGGTACCCATTAGAGGGTCGCTGTGCCTGAAAGGACACACGGGCCGGATAGGACCCACGCGTACGCGGAAGACGCGAAACGGTACCCATTAAGGGGCGCGTTATCATTCCCTTTTGGGTGAGAATGTCGGCCACTCGAACTCTATGAGGTGGGTTTTGTCTAAGGCTGGGGTAACACTCAGTCAATCCAGAGTCGAGTAAAGGTCCCACAAACCCCTACTGAATAAATACACGATATTTATGTGTTACGAACGCACGCACACACGGCTGGGGATATGAGGCGGACAGCAGCTTTCCGTACAAAGATGGAGGCGGTGGCTAATAGGCGTAGTAGTAGCGGAGGGGTCGGTACGGTGGTTTAGCGGCGGTGCGGTAGCGGGCGGGATGGTACGGTTGTCCGGGAGCAGCGGCGGGATCAGCGCGGCAGCCGGACGGCGGACAGTATTAGCGGACGGATTGGTACAGTAGTATGAGCGCAGTGGCTGGACGGCGGACAGTATTAGCGGACGGATGGGTGTAGCGGTATAGACGAAGTGACGGCACCAGGGAACTGGAGGGACGGTGATGCAGCGGCTTAACGGCGGTAGGATGGCGAACGGCCAACGGTCGTCGTAGCAGCGGCGTGACGGATGCAGCGGCTTCACGGCGGTAGGATGGCGAACGGCCAACGGTCGTCGTAGCAGCGGCGGGACGGATACAGCGGCTTAACGGCGGTAGGATGGCGAACGGCCAACGGTCGTCGTAGCAGCGGCGGGACGGATACAGCGGCTCAACGGCGGTAGGATGGCGAACGGCCAACGGTCGTCGTAGCAGCGGCGGCACCAGAGGGGCGACGGCCGCGGCGGTGGGCTACGGAGCGCGTACCAGGGCAGAGAGAGAGAGAGAGAAAATAGGCCGGCGACGGGGTTTACCTGGACAGCGGCTGCGTGTTCCGGGCGGGGTAGGATAGGCGTACCAACGGGCTGGTATTGGTCGGTCGGCTTCACGGGATCCGGCTAATCGCTCTTCTTCGGCAGCTTTGGTAGTCGCGGGGTCAGTCACCTGCGGAAGAGACTGCGAGGACTCGTTAGTGCTGGTTTCACTGCTGGACACCCCCCCCTCCCTAGTTGCACGCTTATAGAAGGTGCGTAAGAGGGGCGGGGCTGTACCAGCCGATACACCGTGGATCGATCCGTGCGCGGAGGGGAAGTGCACCCTAACGGCACAGCGGTAGCCCCTTATGCGCATGAATCGACTCACGGCCGAACCCAGAGTTGAGGGGGAGGGGGGTATAGTCATTAAGGCGTCGGGCCGCTCAACACCCAGGGGGGCGACGGGTGGCAATAGCACAAAGGCATCCGCCCCGCTCGTCCTTACCCGGGTGAAGGGTGACCCGTGCCATGACGGCTCCCCTTCCACTCAACTAGCCGAAGCCAGAGCTGAGGGGGGAGGGGGTTATGTAGTCTTTAGGGCGTCGGGCCGCTCAACACCCAGGGGGCGACGGGTGGCAATAGCACAAAGGCATCCGCCCCGCTCGTCCTTACCTGGGTGAAGGGTGACCCGCGCCATGACAGCGCCCCTTCCACTCAGCTGGCCGAAGCCAGAGCTGAGGGGGAGGGGTGACATAGTCATCAAGGCGTCGGGCCGCTCAATACCCAGGGGGGCGGCGGGTGGCAATAGCACAAAGGCATCCGCCCCGCTCGTCCTTACCTGGGTGAAGGGTGACCCGCGCCATGACAGCGCCCCTTCCACTCAGCTGGCTAGCAGGAGTGGCAATTTTGTCTTTAAAAGGACAACCACTCCCGCTGGCTCACCTGCGAGGACTGAATTGCAAAAATGCAAATTCAGTGTTTATATGGGTGGTGACACAAACTGGTTGAGAATTCAACGCTCCGTTATTGTGGTTTTCATTGGTTCGCAATTTAGTTGGTTGTTGAATATGCTATAAAAGAAGTGGTTGTTGGCTATGCTATAGCAAAATAAGTACAGGGAGGTTCAGGATTAGGTGAATAAGGAAATACAGGGGGAATTACGTTATTGTAACGTTACGTTACAGTCCCCCTCCCACTTCGGTTGACGGAAAGCTGCGTTGGGGGAAAGGTGGATCTCCAGGCATGGCCTAGGTATTATGCCGGTGTGCGTGTGGGCGAAGCACTTTATTTAAAAATTATTATTCTTTTCAAAAATATACAGAGTCATTCCACTTATGTATATAACAGAGTTAATGTTAACATTTCAGGTTTTAATGGCAAAAAGTATAAAAAAAAATTTATTTTTCATTTTACTATATTTTTTTTTTTTTTTTGGTCGGGGATGGAGTCGTACTAAACTGTATCCGTTGTCGTACTTCTCTTGTTCCCTGTATAATGTTATGTAGATATATGTATATATATATATATTGGTTGTTATTAGTTTTTTTTTTTTTTTTTTTTTTTTTTTTGTTGTTTTTGTAGTATATATTTTTTTCCTTATTATTTGAAACATAATTCACAATTCATTTATGTCTTAAGTCTAACAGTTTTGTAAATGGTATAAGTGTATATAAAGAAAAGATATATTTTTCGGCCTCCTCTTCGTGTCTTATTCGATTGGTACCACCCTTTTTCTCCCCATCAGTGAAACTGTCGCCTGTGTTTTGTCTATTATTTTTACCTTGACCCGCTTGGTTTTCCAGCGGAACGTATAGCTCTTCCTGTCCTTGTGGTTCGAGCGCTTTAATTTCAGTTATCTGAAGAACTGTTCGGGATCAGGGTCACCTTCGTCGTATAATGTTTTTTTCCCTGTTTGGTTGTGTTCGGTGTCGCCCCGTTTTTGTTGCTTTGGCGTAATTTCTTTTCGTTCATTTATTGCCTTTTCTGTGGGCACCTGTTTTGCGTGCGGGTCGGCTTTTCCTTTCTCTGGTGCCAACTCCTGTTCCCTGATGGCCATTAGGTGGTCGTAGATTGGTGGGCCGTGAAAAATGTGTATATTTTGGATTTTTGGCTTGTTCGCCGGCCATAATGTTGCCTCAAACGGTGGGCGCCACGGCCGTATTGGTTGTGGTGAGTCCGGTGGTATGGGTTGCCGGTGTTTTCGACTCATATTGGACGGTCTGGTTCCTGCAATGAAGAGGTAAACGGGTTGTCTATGATTTGTACGGCTTTAAGTCTTGCAAGTGCGCGTGTGCACGTTGCTGCTTTGGTTGCTCTGGGTGGCCTAATTTTACCGTGTTCGTCGAAACGTATTCCATCACCAAGTACGGGCCGGAAAATTTTGGTGCTAACTTCTGGGCGAATTTGTCTGCCGCGGATGAGAGTGGGTGGTCCCTTTTCATCACCTGCTCGCCTATACGTGGCTTCCATTGCCGTCTGCGTAAGTCGTAGTGTTTTTTCTGTTACTTTGAAGCTTTGGCTAGGTGCCCTTTTATCTCGTCCCACAACTTGGTGATGGACGGTGGTACGGTTGGTGGCTCTGCTGGTACTGCTCCCTCCGTGCGCACTTGCTGCGGTGCTGTAAGGTCTCTACCGAAGTTGATTTCTACTGCTGATGCTGTTGTAGATTCGTGGCTGGCCGTGTTTATCGCGAATGCTATTTGCGGTATCTCCTGGTCCCAGGTGCGGTGGTCGTCCTTGCATCGCTGAGCCATCATGGTTTTCACGACTCGGTTGGTTCGCTCGGTGGGGTTTTCGTGCGGGGCGTAGGCTGCCGTAAACTTGTGATCGATGCGGTGGTCGTTCAAAAACGTTGCTAATGCCTTCCCGACGAATTGTTTGCCATTGTCTGTGAGGAGGGTTTTCGGGCAGCCAAATCGGTATATGACTCTTTCTTGGAGTGCTTTGATTACGCTTGCCGTTGTCGCTTGGCGCACTGGGATCAACTCCACCCACTTGGAGAATTTGTCCACCATGACGAGGAGGCAAGTATTTCCTTGCTTGGAACGGGGTAGTGGCCCTACGAAGTCAGCGGTTACTATCTCCCACGGTGGTGATGATTGCATGGTTGCCATCAATCCTGCTGGGCGTCTTTGCTCGACTTTGTATTCTGCGCATCTGATACACTTCCGTACGTGTTTGAGGACATCGCGGAACATCCCGGGCCAGTAATAGGTCTGTTGTGCTCTATTAAGCGTCTTCTTCACCCCGAGATGTCCGGCGGCGGCGGCGTCGTGGACTTCCTGTAGTACGTCCTTTCGTCGGTCGGCTGGGATGCACAGCTTCCATTGCGGTGACCGCGAAAGTTGATTTCTCGGGGAAATGTGGCGGAAGAGTCGGTTATCGACGATCTGGTAATCTGGATGTGACTTGTCCCTTTTTCAGCAGTTGGTTAAGCGGCGCGGCGAGCGTAGGGAAGTCTGCCACGAAGCGGCGGTACCATGACGCGAGTCCAAGAAAACGGCGGAGCTCTTTGAGCGTTTTCGGTGCGGGCATCTCCTGTACAGCGGATACTTTTGCTGGATCGGTGTGAATTCCTTTCGAACTGATGATATGTCCTAGGTAATGGAGGTGTTGCTGGACGAAGCTGCATTTTTCGAAGTTTACTTGCATCCTGTGTCTTTGTAGGCGCTCGAACACTTCCCTCAAGATCGCCAAGTGTTCTGCGAAGGTATCTCCCAATACGATGATATCGTCCAGGTAGGCGAAAACTTTTGGTTGGAGTTCGGGTCCAAGTATCGAATCCAGAGCGCGTTGAAAGGTAGCCGGAGCAGAGTGTAGGCCAAATGGCATGACTTTCCACTGGAACAACCCTCTGCCAGGAACTGTAAATGCGGTGTATGGTCGGGATGCTCTGGCGAGCGGGATTTGCCAGTAGCCGTTCTTCAAGTCAATGGTCGAGATGAATTTCGCCTCTTTCAGCTGGTCGAGAATGGCTCCAATTTGCGGCAACGGGTAAGCGTCTGGTTCGCTGGCGGCGTTGAGTTGACGGTAATCGATGCACATCCTCCACGTGCCCTGTTTTTTGCGGACTAGCACGATTGGCGAGCTGTACGCGCTTCGCGATGGTTCTATCCTTCCTCCTGCTAATAGCTCGTCTACCTCTTCGTTGATGACTTGTTGCATGGCCGGGTTGCGGGGGTAGTATCGTTGCTTCAGCGGTCGGTAGTGTTTGAGACGAATCGTATGCTCGGCTGCAGTGCTTGGTCCGATGATTTCTCCAAACCGCTTTTGGTGATGCGCCAGGAAGTTTCCCAGTTCCGTGTTTTGTTCGTCGCTCAGGTGTTCTCGGCTCGTCAATGCACATAGCGTATCCAGTTCGGGTGCTCTCTTGGTCACGGTGGCCTCTAGCGGCTGACCATCCAGCGTGAGGATGATTCCCCTCTGTCTTAGGAAGTCCATTCCGAGGATTACCTGTTCGGCCAAGTTTGGGATAACGGATAGCATCGCGTCTGTGGTTCGTCCTTGATACACAATCCTTGCCGGGTAGGAGTTCTAGGTAAAGACACACGTTTGGTCTGCCAGCTGGATGCTTCGCTTGTTGGGGCGCGCCTTGATGTTGTTCTTTTCTAGGTGTTTCCGTACGGTGTCATCTACAAGGGATAGGGTGGCGCCGGTGTCCACTAGTGCGCGCACGCTCATGTCCTCGATGACCACTGGTATATAGAATCGGCCATCTACTTGTGTTTTTGTGGTCGATTTGCTGGCGGGTGGTTCCTTCGGCTTCTCTGGTCGGACGTACAGTGCTTGGCGGCTTCCTTTAATAGCGTTGGACGGCGTTCGGGGTGCGTTCTCGGTAGTTGGGCTAGTCGGAGGGCATGGGCAGTCCCTGGAGAGGATGTTGTCTTGGCCACACCGGGAGCAGAACTTCCTCCAGGGGCCCTTACATTGGAAGCGGTGGTGTCCGCGTTCCTTGCAGCGCCAACAGCACTCTTTGCTGTCGTATTCCATGGGTAGGTGGTATAGGCTGTGGGCCACCATTTTTCCCTGTTTCGCTTCCTCGCCTCTTAACAGCTCATACTCTTCCGTTAGCTCCAGGAGCTCCTCGATCGTCCTAAACTCGCTGCGTTTGACAAAAAGGCGGTATTCCACGCGTAGACCATCAAAGATCCGTTCGAGGTGATTCTCTTCGCACATCGTCGGGTGTTGGCGGATCAGCGTTTCCAGTGCGAGGATGTAGTCCTTGGCCTTCTCTCGGCCTTGCTGTTTGCGTTGTCGGATGGCTTCTTCCAAATGTCGTATGTGTCGCTTAGGTAGAAAAAAATTTTGCACCTCCCTCCGCAGATCGCTCCAGCGGTGTATGTGTTGCTTACGGACGCGGTACCATTGCAGTGCTTTCCCACGTAGAAGCTCCGGCAGTGTTGGGAGGAGTCGGTCGACGGGGATGCGGTAGCATTCGGCAAGCTCCTCTATCCTCTCAAGAAATTCGTGCAGTGACTCCTCCCCCGAAAAGTGCAAGTCCCAGCGGCGAACGGTATTCATAAGTTCACCGTCGCTCATTTCGTCTCGTTTTGGTAGTGCGTTCTCTCCCTTTCCTCCGTGCGGCTGTGGGCTGTTGATCTGGATTGTAGGGATCGGCTTTGTTGTTGGCTGGGGTAGCGTAGCGAACTTCCCCTCTTCCTCGTTCACTTCTCGTTCCAACTCTTTCAACAGGTCTTCACTGGATTTCCTGGCGCGTTTCGCTCGCACGTAAGTACTCAGGGCGCGCCGCAGCTCGGCTACGGTTTGGCCTTCCACGTCGATTCGGTGTTCCTTACACTCCTCGATCAGCTTCTCCTTCCTAAGCAGGTAGATCCAATTGAGCGAGTCGGTGTTCAGCAGCGTGCCTTCCGGAGCCTGTGTGTGTGTTGTTTCTGGCGGTTCGTTCGTCGAACCCGCCCCGGCAGTGTTGGTGGTGGTTGTAGTTGTTTTTCCACGGTCATCTGCGGAGGAGGGTCCCTGATCGGGCGCCATTTATGAGGTGGGTTTTGTCTAAGGCTGGGGTAACACTCAGTCAATCCAGAGTCGAGTAAAGGTCCCACAAACCCCTACTGAATAAATACACGATATTTATGTGTTACGAACGCACGCACACACGGCTGGGGATATGAGGCGGACAGCAGCTTTCCGTACAAAGATGGAGGCGATGGCTAATAGGCGTAGTAGTAGCGGAGGGGTCGGTACGGTGGTTTAGCGGCGGTGCGGTAGCGGGCGGGATGGTACGGTTGTCCGGGAGCAGCGGCGGGATCAGCGCGGCAGCCGGACGGCGGACAGTATTAGCGGACGGATTGGTACAGTAGTATGAGCGCAGTGGCTGGACGGCGGACAGTATTAGCGGACGGATGGGTGTAGCGGTATAGACGAAGTGACGGCACCAGGGAGCTGGAGGGACGGTGATGCAGCGGCTTAACGGCGGTAGGATGGCGAACGGCCAACGGTCATCGTAGCAGCGGCGTGACGGATGCAGCGGCTTCACGGCGGTAGGATGGCGAACGGCCAACGGTCGTCGTAGCAGCGGCGGGACGGATACAGCGGCTCAACGGCGGTAGGATGGCGAACGGCCAACGGTCGTCGTAGCAGCGGCGGCACCAGAGGGGCGACGGCCGCGGCGGTGGGCTACGGAGCGCGTACCAGGGCAGAGAGAGAGAGAGAGAAAATAGGCCGGCGACGGGGTTTACCTGGACAGCGGCTGCGTGTTCCGGGCGGGGTAGGATAGGCGTACCAACGGGCTGGTATTGGTCGGTCGGCTTCACGGGATCCGGCTAATCGCTCTTCTTCGGCAGCTTTGGTAGTCGCGGGGTCAGTCACCTGCGGAAGAGACTGCGAGGACTCGTTAGTGCTGGTTTCACTGCTGGACACCCCCGCCTCCCTAGTTGCACGCTTATAGAAGGTGCGTAAGAGGGGCGGGGCTGTACCAGCCGATTCACCGTGGATCGATCCGTGCGCGGAGGGAAGTGCACCCTAACGGCACAGCGGTAGCCCCTTATGCGCATGAATCGACTCACGGCCGAACCCAGAGTTGAGGGGGAGGGGGGTATAGTCATTAAGGCGTCGGGCCGCTCAACACCCAGGGGGGCGACGGCTGGCAATAGCACAAAGGCATCCGCCCCGCTCGTCCTTACCCGGGTGAAGGGTGACCCGTGCCATGACGGCTCCCCTTCCACTCAACTAGCCGAAGCCAGAGCTGAGGGGGGAGGGGGTTATGTAGTATTTAGGGCGTCGGGCCGCTCAACACCCAGGGGGGCGACGGGTGGCAATAGCACAAAGGCATCCGCCCCGCTCGTCCTTACCTGGGTGAAGGGTGACCCGCGCCATGACAGCGCCCCTTCCACTCAGCTGGCCGAAGCCAGAGCTGAGGGGGAGGGGTGACATAGTCATCAAGGCGTCGGGCCGCTCAATACCCAGGGGGGCGGCGGGTGGCAATAGCACAAAGGCATCCGCCCCGCTCGTCCTTACCTGGGTGAAGGGTGACCCGCGCCATGACAGCGCCCCTTCCACTCAGCTGGCTAGCAGGAGTGGCAATTTTGTCTTTAAAAGGACAACCACTCCCGCTGGCTCACCTGCGAGGACTGAATTGCAAAAATGCAAATTCAGTGTTTATATGGGTGGTGACACAAACTGGTTGAGAATTCAACGCTCCGTTATTGTGGTTTTCATTGGTTCGCAATTTAGTTGGTTGTTGAATATGCTATAAAAGAAGTGGTTGTTGGCTATGCTATAGCAAAATAAGTACAGGGAGGTTCAGGTTTAGGTGAATAAGGAAATACAGGGGGAATTACGTTATTGTAACGTTACGTTACAACTCTTTTATCAGTTCCATGGTATATATTGTTGACCCTACCCAAGCGCCATTCATTAGGTGGAAGATTTTCATGGCGAACTACAACTAGGTCATCGATGGCAATATCTTTTTGAGGGGACTTCCATTTATGACGTTTGTGAAGTTCCTTTAAATATTCCTCCTTCCAGCGAAGGGGATGTTGTTCACTAAGAGCCTTAAGTTTTTGCCATCGGTTGATTAATGAGATTGGATTTGTTTCGATGGAGGGTTCCGGTGGGGCGAGTATTGGCCCCCCAGTTAGAAAGTGACCCAGAGTGAGAGCTGCACAATCAGAGGGGTCGTTGGAATTAGGTGATATCGGTCTTGAATTTATATAGGCTTCGATGCGACAAAGAAGGCTTTGAAATTCTTCAAATCTGAATATCTGAGAAGCAACGGTACGACGAAGATGGAAATTTAAACTTTTACCCCTGCTTCCCAGAGACCACCCATATGAGGAGCGCCTGCCGGGATAAAATACTAGGAGACTTCTTGAAGGCTATATAGGTTGCACACAGACTCTTGAGTTGTGGTAATTAATTTTTTAAAGCCTTTTTTAAGAATCCGAAAAGATATTTTTTGGACAGCTTCTTCTAGCAATGAACCTTGAAAATGCGCCAAGAAAGGTTTCCGTTGAAAGATCGCTGGCAGCTTCTAAGTGAATCGCTTTCGTAGAAAAGCATACAAAAATACAAACGTAACCTTTAGTCATCTTGTAAGATCTTCCCGAAAAACTTTTAATATCGAATGGACCGGCGAAGTCTACACCTTTATTTTCAAAGGTTCGGAAAGTACCGTCCGTTCTTCCGGGAGAGCCGCCATAATTTGACATTGATTTTGTTTTCTGTGTATAACACATGGTTTACAACTATGAATAACGGTCTTTATGAGATTTTTGGCTTTCGGAATCCAATATTGTTGGCGCAGTAACCGAAATGCCAATTGATTTGCGCCACGAAGAGAGCCATTGTGAATAAGTTCGACTAACAACTTTGCGAAATAACAACTATAGGGTAAAATAATGGGACGCTTTTCGTCTTCAGACAACATCTGCGAATTAGTCAGTCGACCGTTGGCGCGAATTACACCATGAATATCGAGGAATGGGTTTAAGGAGAGAATTTTACTCTTTGACGATATTGCAATTTTAGCGGTAAGATTCTTGTGTTCCTCTGGAAAGTGATTCATCTGGGCAAGAATTATGATCCGAACTCGAATTTTAGAAATTACTTCTCCAGAAATAATAAGAGAGGGGTAAGAATGAAACCGTCGGGTATATCGGTTAGTTCGATTGTAGAACCTAAACACATATGCTAAGACCCGCAGTGCACGCGGAAGCGAGGAAAACCTTTCTAAGGGATCCTCCTGCTTCGAAACTTGTGAAGTGTGTGCCTTTAATCCCCTCGCTTCGAGCGTAATGTCGTCTATATCTACATCCAAGGAAGGCCACTGTTCTACGCATTTGGCTAACCACGAGGGGCCGTGCCACCATATCTTATTCGAGCATAAGTCCTGTGGGTAGGTTCCTCTGCTATCAAGATCTGCGGGATTATCCTTGGAATCACAGCTCTAAACGGGGAAGTGAAATGGTTTTGATTGGTGCGACTTTCGTTTTGACCAATAAGACATTGGAAGACGTGATTCCCTGGTTTTCTACTCTTAAATATATCGCCCCCGCGTATGCGTTCCATTCCTAATGCTTTTTTAGTGCTTGTTTCGTCTAGTTCCAAGAAATCTTTGTCTAGGAGGTGATCTTGTGGGAGATTTTTTAAAATATTTTTAGAGTTTGAGGACCATTTCTCCAAGGAAAAGCCAGCGCTGTATAATGATTCGATAAGTTTATTTCGCGCTTGTAAAGATGTGGCTATATCGTGGAATCCAGCTAATACGTCATCTACGTACATGGAGTTCCGGAGAATCTGGCTGCCAATGGATGTGAATCCTGACAGTCTTGAGGTGATTGAATAAGTGTTCTAATTGCCAAGTATGGCGCGCAATTTATCCCGAAAGTGACTGTTTTTAGTTGATGTCTTGTATGCTACCTTGCGGGTAATTCCTAAAAGTAATCATCTGATAAGATCTGTGTTCAGGTTTGACCAGAATTTGACGATACATTTTCTGTATGTCGCTACTTAGAATGAACTTGTACAGCCGCCACCGAATTATAAGAAGAGTTGAATCCAATTGCAGAGCCGGGCTGCAGCGCCATTGGCCGAGATGCACCTAATTTTAAATCCGTGAGATAAAAACTTTTAAACAGCAACGACACGACATATCTACCATCCGGGTTTCGCATAGTCGTCTTCGAGCACAGTTCTTCGCAAAACGAGTCCTCTGCAGACTGAAGATTTCTTTTAGGAACTTCTTCCAGTTCCAAGAACTTGCGCAGTTGACAATCTAACGAGATGTCCTCCCCGATTGAGACTTTGGTAGCAACGCAAAAAACCTGTGCAGTGGAAGATGCTCCAGTGATGATCAACCCGAACACAGTCTCTTGGGATAGGAAATTGTTATTTAACCTGCGCTTTACGCCACCTAACATGACTTTGGGATATAAATCCCCTCCTATCAAAACATCTATCGGACCGCTTTGAAGAAAATTAGAATCTGCTAAAGGTACTTTAGGCAGTTGATCTAGTATCGATTCATCTATTAAGGTTGAAGGTAAGTTGCGAGTGATTTTTGGTAAAAGGAAAGCATTGGCATCTATGAAAATATTTGGGTCACGGGGTGAGCCCAAAACGAACGAGCAACTCTTCGAGGTATTGTTGCAAACTGTTTGATTAAGTCCCGAAATAACCGCGGTGGATTTTGAGCATGGCAGCTTTAGAAGCTTGCGAAGTCGCTCCGAGATGAACGATGCTTCGGCAGCTGAATCAATTAAAGCTCGAGCGACATATGTTGACCCTAAGTGGCAAATATGAACCATCGCAGTTCCTAGTAGATCTGAAGATAAATGCGACGATTTCAAATTTTCTTCATTCGATGTTGGACTACTATGCGAAGAAGTGGACTGCATATTAGTGTGAAAGGCTTGTGAAGTAGTTGCGTTTGTGGAGTCTTTTGAAGGTTGAGTGTTAGAGGGCACTCTGTGGAGTAGAGTATGATGTCTACTTTTGCACTTAGAGTACGCGAACTTGCTTTTGCAGTCTTTCTTTGAGTGGCCTTTTGTCAAACAATTCAAACAGCAGTTGTGCTTTTCAATTGCCGAAAACCTATCATTTACTGGAAGAGCTAAAAATTTTGTACATAAACGTAAGGGATGTTGTTGTTTAGGACATAATGCGCAGTTTGAATGGGAAACATTGGCAGCAAGCGCTACTTTATTTTGGGCTCCCGTATTGTCCGATTGTGCAGATGCTTTATGTGAAAGGGTCCGCAACGATGATGAAGGTGCACCTTTCACATCCAGTATCGACTGCAGGGTCCTGTATCGTTGCGCCAGAAATGTATTCATTATACTCCAGTGCGGTAGAGCCGATTGGTCCACTAAGGATGGTTCCCATAACCCGAGCGTTGTTTCCGGTAAGCGATTCTAACACAGATAAATTAGAATTCGGTGCCACTCCTTGACCTTGACGTCATACATTTTTCAGGGCAGATAAGCATCCATTAATGCTCCGCTGAAGCTCATTTAACGCTGTTGCACTTTAAGTCCGAATGACTGAAAGCGAGAAAAGCACCTTTAGATGACTGTTGACCAACACCCGTTTATTTTCGTATGCCGCCTTCAAGTTAGACCACGCCATTTCGAAGCCTAAATTGGTTAGCGGTGCTTTCGCGACGATTTCCTTTGCTTCACCACTTGTTTTCTGAAGCAGGTGGTAAAGTTTTTCGACGTCCGCCAATCGCGAATTTTTAATGTAAATCGCTGTGAATAGATCGTGAAAGGATGGCCAAGACACGTAATCACTATGAAATATTTCCGTATCACATGGTGGTAAACGCAAACTATTTGAGGATGTGGCTACTTGGGCAGGGACAGTGGCTGGAGCAACGCTTGCTGCGGCCTGTTCGATGCATTCAGTAATGCGTGACAAGCAGGATATATATCCCTAAGAGATGTTGACTGCTTTGTTTTGACCGCTTCTAATTCATCCTCATTCTTCAAGGATTGTAAGCATTTTTCATATGCTAGCTTTGTGTTCGACCAAGCGTCGATTAATTCTGTTTTTATAATTTCCAAGGAGGTTTTCGAATTTTCCTTTAAATAGGCTTCATTGAATTCCGCATTGAATTCAACAATTTGGTCTGAACACCTGGTAAAATAACTCAGAGAAAGGACCACGCTCTTTATGCCGAAACTTAGAACCGATCTAATAAAATATGACGAATATGTGAATGTACCCAAATACTAATAACCGTCAAAGGGAATGATAAGCGCCACCAATTAAATATAAATTTGAAAAAATTTCACGAATTTAATTCAGTTAATTTTTGAAAAATTTCCTACGGGGTCAATGTAACAATTTCCTACTGGGTTGTATGTTCCTACAAATGTGCCTTGTATGTATATGTACATAAGTAACAACCCGCGCTATCAAAATTAAAGAGCGAGAAAATAACAAAGGCAATGGAAATGGTGGTTGAAATATTGTAATTACGTATGTGTGTACGCAAATATTTAAATCAAATGATTTTGTTAACTAGACAAAGTAAACAAATGACCGACTGAATATTAAGTTAAATACTGAAATTTAAGTTAAATAAAATTTACGTAGGCGTGAAAATTTAAATATGGACTTTATTTATTTTGCGAGTAGGAGAAAATAAACCAGTGATTTCGAGACTCGAAAGAGATTATTAATTTCCACTAAACGTAAATTTGCATTAGTGGATAAACTGCGAGAACTCAGGGAGTGAACGAAACCGAATTAACAAATTATTACCGATTGCACCTGTGTGCATAAGAAAAACAATACAAAGTTTTATTCACTTATTTATGATATTCAACGATTTGAATATCCAACTTTAAATAAACGTGGAAATAATTAAAATACACTGCCAAAACAGATAAATACGATCGATTTTATTATCAATTTAATTATTTTCCAAACCGAAAATTAAAAACAATTCACTTTACTTTTTTGCCGAAAATTGGCTGAGAAAGCCGCAAACACTTTACTGCGGGCGATCGTATTTATCTCCCACTTGTGTATGTGACAATTTAAAATATCGCTATTAGCACTAATAAAACAATTTCTGTTTAGTTTTTAATTGTTCACTTGCACATATGTAAGTATATTTTTTACACAAGAAAAAACCTAATTGCTCAACAAATTAATTATAACACACGCACCTGTTTTATTATTTTTTGATTGATAAAATTTTTGTTTGTTCATATCGAAATTAATTTGTTAGTCTTTCTTCTTCTTCTTCTTTGTGTTGATGTTTTCGTTTTTCTGCCTCTCTTTGCTATAATTGTATATGTGTTTTAGTTAACTTTTCAAAAAAAAAAATCCCGTGCAGTTCGACGGCTCGTTGGACCAAATGATCGGGCGGGGATCGAACGCAGAAAATGCCGATACGAACTCACGGCAGATTTGGTACCACAAGAAATGAAAAGCAACGAATTAGAATAATGATAAAAGTGTATTTTAAAAGATAAATACATAGATATACAATGAAAGTAAGTATATAGATTTGTAGGTAAACTAGAAAGTTAATCACAAGAGAAAAATTTATATATTACCTGTAAGACACGATGATGGCTGAATGCGATTCTGATGATAGTTATCAAAAGACTCATCGTTCCAGCCAATCATTAGTTACTTCTCTCTTAGTATGCAAGTGATCACTGGTGATTTTCCAATGACAGAGTTGCTTTGTAGGGAACTGCTGAATTGAGAGAACACCAGCGATTCCCAACCATTGCAAGTTTTTGGCTTCAACATACGATGCTACAGATATGTTGTGTTGTGGTGTATCTCTTTCCATTGTATCTGAAAAATCCCTATTGCCAAAATGGCAGCCATGTTCATTGTTCATACTCTTGTCTCGATCAGATGCAGATGAATCAGAACAGCACATCATAAATATATTTATTCATTACTTTTTTTTAAATTTTTGTATTCTTAAGGCATCAGAGTAAAAAAGTTAGTAAGTGTGTAGGAACAACAATTTTCGGGACGCTGGTGAATATATTCGTTGAACTCGAGGGATCCATGAGTTAGGTTACCAAATAGTTGTAGCGATATTGATTCGAAAACAGGTGGGCAAATGTTTCTAATGTTGACTTGATCCGTATTTCGAAGAAACATTGCATATATAAATCTTATGGCTATCAGATTTGGTAGTCGTAAATTTGCAAGTTGAGTGCCAATAGTCAACGATTTTATATATTCGTTTTCCCAATAAGTGATTTCTCGTCATGAAAGAAGATTGAACACGTTGCGCCGAACCGTTGTTTGTTGGGACAGTTGTGTAATGAAGAGATACTGTAAATTTTCAGTAACGAAGCGACCATTTGAAAAGAACCAGTTGACATTTGCGGAATATCAGGTTTTGATTTCGAGAAATCTAAAATGTTGACCGAAATAATGCAACAGCGCTTCGTCGTAAAAAATGCGATGAACTCGATACTATTGAATTCTTGTTGCCAAAATCCCAGCCAAAAATGAATTTGCCGATGCGAAATGTATGACATCTTCATCAGAATGCAGTCGGTCAGCAATTTCCAAGATTATTTCAACTGTTTCTGAAGAAAAGCAACGCAATTCTATTACAATGTTGTTTCTTTGACACAACAAAATTACACCTAATAAATTTAGTGAGACATTACTCACCAAATTGAAGCACAGCATATACCGAATTTACTCAAATCCAGTTCATTTATTTTTTTCACAGTTTTTAAGAAAAAAAAAACCAAACAAATGACTTCTTTTTTTCGTTTGGTTTTCACTTGAGAAATGCCGAACGTCAAATTATAATTCTAGAAACATCAATTCCATTGAATAATGCAAAATGGAAATAAGTTCCACCTATTCCATTTCATGAAATAACGGAAATATGCAAATAAGCACCATCTATTGGTATGAAACGTAGCCGTAGCTTGGTGTGATATATCTAATGAACCGCTCGACTAAATTCAATTAAACTTTACAGAAACCATCCAAATGATAACCCAAATGTACCGTAGAAATTTGGTGGAGCCGGTCTCAAGTTATAAAGTAACTCCAAAAGTGTGCACTTATTTATATATATATATATATATAGATTTGATAGACTTTACTGAGTTACAGTACTCAACATTTTTGTGAGCCTGAAATACTGTTGACAGTATCGGTGAATATGGCACGACCCAACGATTGTCAACTTCTATGTCTTGATTGCGCACTCTTATTATCGCCGTTTTACAATTATTTTCAAATGATCGACGTCGATAAAATGGATATCCGTCATTGCCTGTTATGGTATCGGAAATTAATGCTCTCGGATACCGCTTTGAACATTTCCCATCGATCATACATGGTGAATTCATATTTATTTCACCGCATGGACCGTGAGTCATGTTTTTTGTTACCACTTCAAAAACCTGGATCGATGGTTTAATCTGGTATTTCGGCTGATATGACGCTATCAATCCGTCCCGGTGTTATTTTACGTACCAATCATATCAATATGTGTGCGTGTGGCAAACCTCTTTTTTGCCATTCAATCGAGTACATCCAACATTTTACCTTTCCAAAAACGCTTAATTTCACAATTAAATCCATCATTGCCTTCAATTTTTGCCGGAATACACGTGCTGTAATATCGTGTCGATCTGTTGGTGACTGACCGTCGAAAAAATTATTTTTTATATCGCTCCACATCGGATTACAGGTAAAAGTGATGAAAATATCTGGTCGGCCGTATTTTCGAACATATGACATAGCATCTTGTGCATATTCGTGCATGTGGACTACCAATATAAGAAGCTGGTAATATCGTTAGATGTCCGATATCATTCACATTTGCATCATTCGCTATTCCATTTTGCAAATGTATGTACTCTTCAGATCGCAATTTGGCTTGATAGAATCGGATGAAATTGAGACGTTCAGTTTCAATTTTTGCATACATGTCTACAATATATTGGTGAAAAAGTTTACGATATCTCAGAATGTAAGTTTGTTCTTGTGCACGAATCATCAATGGACAAGAATAATAATTCATCGCATAAACTTTCTTTTGAACATCTCGACCTGTAAAAAATATGTTCATTCTATTTTAAATTTTAGTTTTTAATTAATATCTGATTAATATAATTAGTATATTATTTACTGGTTCTTGGATCTATCATTGGTATATTAATGTTATAACCATCATCACCTTTGCACAGGCTGTAATTGCTAATTTCTACGATGAAGTACAATATCGCGGGATTGAAACTGATCGCCAACAATTATATTGGCCACCTCATCAATCGTCGGTACACTAAATCTTCTGGCATGCTCACCAAAAGGCGTTTTATCCGCTCTGATTATGTTTTTGTGATTATCAGATGGCATGCCACGAGAGCGGTTTTGAACAATTTCACCAATTCATTGTTCTGATGAAAAAATCTTTGGAGATCGCAAATAATGACTCGTATTGTATGTGAGCCAACTGTGCAACGTTCATCCAACTCACGATTTTCATCTCTGATAAAATATATTTGCAAAAATTGATGATTAGCGTCAGGAAATGGTAACAATGCAACCGCTCGATGATAAATCTGACATTGAATCTGTAATATGTATGCAATGTAATTTGATGTTGGATCAGAATTCTTAAAAACATTGTAGAAACTGTTACTTAGATCTACAGAATAATTAGATATTCCACATGAAGTAATCACCTTAAATGTCGGCATAAAATTGTCTCTTATAATTTGTGTAGCACCAAAAAAGTCATTTGAAATAATGAATTGTATTCTTGTATATGATTCATAAAATGCTTCGACATTGGTGATCCTCCAAAAATCAATGAGTGCAATGGATCAGGTGGAGTTTCAAATGCCGGCAATTTCACTTTGCCATTAGCATAACACATGCCAGCCGTTTAACCCAGAAACTTAGCTGCTTCACAATGTGGACATATCGCACTCATTAATCCAATATATCCATGCATACTGTAATCAATTTGTGGATCGTAATTAAAAGCAGCACGATACATATTTTCTAGAACACGGTGTCGGATTTTTCTTGGCCATGCTGGACTTCTTTGCCCCTGTGGTTCTGCAGATCTGTTTTGTGCATATCGTTCACGTCGTATTTCATTTTGTTGTGACAGGTCATCAATACTTTGCGCTCTTCTTTGAAGTAACATTCTGTTAGCACTACGCGTACGTCGACCGATATTTTCACGTCTGGCTCGAAGCATTTTCTTCAAGAGGAAGGAAAAAAATACACTAAAACTCCATGTTCAACGCAAGAAATTTAATTTAAGAAAAACACATGTGCAAACAAAAAATGCGCGGTCGAAATACACCCACACGTATATGACCAAAAGACAAAACGAAAATACAAACCGTGCAAAAAATTTTATGAAAAACACAATTAAACAAGTGCGCACGATTAGATACAGTTGAAATCACTAAATGTATTGTGTAAAATGAACGAAGAAAGAACATTTGAAAAAATAAATTTGTAGAGAAAAACATCATTGCCACAATTTTCTACTATGTTTTTGTTCAAAGATGAGACATAAATATTGATATGAATTCAATTGAAAATGAAGAATAACTCAATTATGAATCGAAAACTACATAAATATTGAAAACACGTGTTTATTCTCCATAGTTCATAACAAAAAGACCTAATGTCAATATACACCGAAAGTACGATGTGACAGATATGTTGTGTTGTGGTGTATCTCTTTCCATTGTATCTGAAAAATATCTATTGCCAAAATGGCAGCCATGTCCATTGTTCATACTCTTGTCTAAGAAAACTGGATCAGATGCAGATGAATCAGTACAACACATCATAAATACATTTCTTCATTACTTTTTTTGTAATTTTTTATTGTAAAGGCATCAGAGTAAAAAAGTTAGTAAGTGTGTAGGAACAACAATTTTCGGGACGCTGGTGAATATATTCGTTGAACTCGAGGGATCCATGAGTTAGGTTACCAAATAGTTGTAGCGATATTGATTCGAAAACAGGTGGGCAAATGTTTCTAATGTTGACTTGATCCGTATTTCGAAGAAATATTATATATGTAAATCTTATGGCTATCAGATTTGGTAGTCGTAAATTTTCAAGTTAAGTGACAACAGTAAACGGTTCTGTATATTCGTTTTCCCAATAAGTGATTTCTCGTCATCAAAGAAGATTGAACACGTTTCGCCGAACCGTTGTTTGTTGGGACAGTTGTGTAATGAAGAGATATTGTAAATTTTCACTAAGGAAGCGACCATTTGAAAAGAACCAGTTGACATTTGCGGAATGTTGGGTTTTTATTTCGAGAAATCTAAAATGTTGACCGAAATAATGCATCAGCGCTTCGTCGTAAAAATGCGATGAACTCGATACTCTTGAATTCTTGTTGCCAAAATCCCAGCCAAAAATGAATTCGCCGATGCGAGATGTATGACATCTTCATCAGAATGCAGTCGGTCAGCAATTTCCAAGATTATTTCAACTGTTTCTGGAGAATATAATAATGTTGTTTCTTTGACACAACAAAATCACACTTAATAAATTTAGTGGGATATTACTCACCAAATTAAAGCACAGCATATACCGAATTTATTTAAATCCAGTTCATTTTTTTTCACAGTTTTTATGAAAAAAAAAACAAATGACTTCTTTTTTTCGTTTGGTTTTCACTTGAGAAACGCCGAACGTCAAATTATAATTCTAGAAACATCAATTCCATTGAATAATGCAAAATGGAAATAAGCACCACCTATTCCATTTCATGAAATATCGCAAATATGCAAATAAGCACCATCTATTGGTATGAAACGTAGCCGTAGCTTGGTGTGATATATCTCATGAACCGCTCGACCAAATTCAATCAAGCTTTACAGAAACCATCTACATGATAGCCCAAATGTACCGTAGAAATTTCGTTTTGTGGAGCCGGTCTCCAGTTATAAAGTAACACCAAAAATGCGCATTTATTGTTATATATATATGATAACATATACTGACAAATATACTTTTCTCATAATTTTCAATTTACTTGATTATATTTATTTTTTAATATTATTTAATATTTTATTTAAATTTTTTAGTGTTTTATTTATTTTATGTTATTTTGGTTTACTTCCCTCTGTTTTATTTTTTCTAATAGTCTTTTAATTCACGCTTCTTTTTGTTTCTTCGAAGCAGCCTCAACTACGAAAAATAAAAGAATAATAATAATTTAATGTTTAGTTATACATTTTCTACATTATTATCCCATCCTCATCGCCATTGTAACGACCTACCGACCCAATAAATAATAACAAGATCCAATTCTGTATTACGCTTTTATTCAGTGTGTTCGCTGCTTGAGTCATTGTGAATGATGACATTCACAATGGCTTGAGTGTCTACCATCAACTAACTCTCTCACCAAAGAGTATATATTTGTTAAGAGGCGTCACTCGATACTTTGTTGTTGCCAAAGCAACCCTGTCATGTCGAATGTGATTCTCAAGGAAGTTTTGTTTAGTTTTTTTTAACTGAATCCTATATATTTATGCGGTAAATTGACTTTGCATAATTACGATTTTTGAAAAGAGAATTAATTAATTAATTTAATACAATCAATAAAATAAACACAAATACCCCACGAAAATGTATAGAAGGCGTTTTTATAAATACATCTGACAAAAAAAACCAACGACTACCTTGAGAAAACATCGAGCCATTTGCTTTGGCAACAACAAAAGTATCGAGTGACGCCTCTTAACAAATATATACTCTTTGCTCTCACTACATTCGCTAGTACTCATTGCTAGGTATGATACATGAAAATGAATACATTTATACATATCTGTTAGTTATTCTAAATATCGTTCTCTTTTACGGATCTCCACATTTACAAAGAGGTACAAGGTTTCAAATTGGATCAGGCCTATGTTAGGGGGGTGACCCTACAGGAGAAACCTTGCACAAAGTATCTAGGAATCATCCTAGACAGTAAGCTGTCATGGAAGCTCAACGTGGAGGCTTCAACGGCACTTTATGAATGTAAAAGAATGCTGGGGTGTCCGTGGGGCTTATCAACCTCTCTTTCTCATTGGGTTTTTACAGCGATTGTAAGCCCTAATTTGTACTATGGAGTTCTTGTTTGGTGGAAAGCCACACAAAAAGCAACCTACCTCAAAAAATTAGAGGGGGTATGCCGACTATCAATTCTTAGCATTACGGGAGCCCTGAAAATAGCCCCGACAGCTGCACTGTATGCCATTCTGCACATTCCACCTGTAGAACTGGTAGCAAAGAACATAGCGTTAACAACTGCAACCAGGCTCGGTGTCTCGGGGCAGCTTGAGCGCCGACCATACGGTCATAGTAGTATAGCGCCATCAATAACAAGACGAATAGACTACCTGATTCCCTATTTGCGCTTCGAGGGCGATCTTAAGGCCACAATAGAGGTGGACGGCTGGCGCAAGGGTGCTGAAATGGCGGACAGGCGATACATGTGTACACAGATGGTTCCAAAGTAGTGGAAGAAGTGTGGTCTGCGGTATACTGTGCTGATCCAGAAAAAAACAGATCCTACATGCTTCCGGATTACTGTAGACTTTCCCAAGCGGAAATACTAGCCGTAACCAAAGCAGTACAAACCCTGGAAGAAAATAGCCCAAGCTGCAATCGTGTTAACTTTTATATTGACAGTCAAGCAGAAATTAAGGCAATAATCTCGCATACCACAGCATCTAAATGCATGTTAGAGTGTAAGCAGTCCCTGGAGAGAATGGGCACAGGGAGAAGCATACATCTATATTGGGTCCCAGGGCATATGGGATTAGATGGGAATGAAAAAGCGGATGAACTAGCTAAAAAGGGCGCGTCCCTTGAAGCTTGCTCCGTAGACGTCCCAATTAGACTGGGCGAAATTAAGTGAAGGCGAGAGGTGCTCATGATCGACCAAGCAGGAAAGGCGTGGGTTCAATCGCGGGGCTGTAAAGTGTCGAAAATTATGTGCAGGTCTTACAACCTTGGACTAACAAAGTTGCTTCTATCATTAAAAAGAGAGGAATGTAGACTCATCACGGGTATTCTGACTGGACACTACCTTCTGGCGTCACATGCCTTTAAACTAGCCTTGGTCAGTGATAGCAGATGTAGGAAGTGGGGGAGGAAACGATCGAGCACGTTCTGTGCTCTTGAGCTGCGCTTGCCAGGCTAAGACTCGAGCTATTAGGAGTGATGCAGCTGCCAGATCTAGAAGCAGCAAGTGGCTTAAATCCTAGGAAGCTTCTAGTATTTGCCAAGAGGACGGAGTTATTTTATAACATATGTCCTGGATTTTGATAGGGTTTTTCGGTTTGGTCGTTAAAACAAACTTCTGGTAACACTACGGACTTATTCAGTCTATGTGAGGTCCTCATGGACCGGCCAGTTCAACCTAACTTAACATCACAATGGGGATTGTACGAGGCCACGAAATCAGTGGGCAGGGGAGCGCCGCAGGGAGTGGTGCCATCACCTCTGTTTTGGACGTTGGTCAGCAACCAACTGCTGAGGCAATTTGATGAGGGACCCGTAAAACTTACGGCTTACGCGAATTACGTTGGAATTGTCATAAGTGGAAAGTGCTTTCCAACGATTAGCTCTTTGAAGGATCGTGCGCTTCGGGATATTCATACCTGGTCATCAGATGTCGGGTTGAAATTCAACGCGGATAAGACGGATATGGTCTTGTTTACACGCTCCCAAATCGGATCAGGCCCAAGTTAGGAGGGTGGACCCTACAGGAGAAACCTTGCACAAAGTATCTAGGAATCATCCTAGACAGTAAGCTGTCATGGAAGCTCAACGTGGTGGAGAGGGTGAAGAAGGCTTCAACGGCACTTTATGCCTGTAAAAGAATGCCGGGGTGTACGTGGGCCCTATCGCCCTCTCTTTCTCAAGGGTTTTTACAGCGATTGTAAGCCCTATTCTATAGTATGGAGTTCTTGTTTGGTGGAAAGCCACACAAAAAGCAACCTACCTCAAAGAATTAAAGGGGGTATGCAGACTATCAATGCTTAGCATTACAGGAGCCCTGAAAACAACCCCGACAGCTGCACTGTATGCCATTCTGCACATTCTACCTGTAGACCTGGTAGCAAAGAACATAGCGTTAACAACTGCAACCAGGCTCGGTGCCTCGGGGCAGCTTGAGCGCCGACCATTCGGCCATGGTAGTATAGCGTCATCAATCGCAAGACGAACAGACTACCTGATTCCCTATCTGCGCTTCGAGGGCGATCTTAAGGCCACAATAGAGGTGGACGGTTAGCGCAAGGGTGCTCAAATGGCGGACGAGGCGATACATGTGTACACAGACGGTTCCAAAGAAATGGAAGGAGTAGAGTCTGCGGTATGCTGTGCTGATCCGGAAATAAACAGATCCTACAGGCTGCCGGATTACTGTAGTATTTTCCAAGCGGAAATAGTAGCCGTAACCAAAGCAGTAGAAACCCTGGAAGAAAATAGCCCAAGCTGCAATCGTGTTAACTTTTATTTTGACAGTCAAGCAGCAATTACAAGAGCCGCTTTTTGCAAGCTAGTGAAAATAAAACGATAGCATAAAAAGCAACAGCACATAGTTATCTAGTTGAGTTGAGTAACTGAGATGAAATCGCTTAAGCAGCAGGCGACCAAAATCAGGTCACTATTGTGAACGATCGAACTATATGTAATACGAGTGTGCAGATAAACGAAAATAACTAAATAGCTGCGTGACGGCAGGCTGTTTGTAGCTCTATGTCAAAAACGAGCTGCGCCAGATGTAGAAATGTCAAAGCAGGAAAAATAGAATTACCAATTAGCTAATTTGCCTTCACCTGTATGCTTCCGCCATGATTATTTAGTTAGTTGAAGTGTTTTTTTCAAGCCCCCTTGCAAGAAAAAGCAGCTAATTTAACATAACACTTGTGCACAAACTACATAATACCCTAACCAAATGCTTACAAAAACAAAAATAAAATAAATATAATAAATAAAAAAAACTAAATATAAATGGCTGAATTCATTCTCCGGTGCTTATAATACGTATTCCCCAATTATTTCTCTCCCAGTAGAAGAGAATTGGAGAAATTTTCCGCAAGAATAAAAAAATCTGCGAGAAACAAAATTCCGACGGGAATATTTAGAATCGGGCTATGTACAAATACCAATTAGCAATCAACCGCTCAGGAAATTTATTAAACAAGAGCCGTCTCGAAATTTTGAACGCTCTCTAGAAATATTACTTTTGTCAAGCGTAGAAGAAGTATCAGTGTGATCTTAGGCCAATGAGTAGTTTTGCAAAGATATGTTGCTCACTTTCAACGGTGGCCCATGGCGCTGGGTTTCAAAATCTTTATCCCTAGATGAGCTGGGAATATACCCATCTGAAAGTACTGACGGGTGACATTTTTTGCTTCTCCTTCTGAAGAACTAATTTTTTCTGGTTTTATACTGCACTGATCTACTAAAAACTGATTTGCTGTGTGTGAAGTTTTGCGACCAGCAGAACAATTAAAACTTCCGGTATCCTCAATACTACACCTGTACCGCGAAATTCGTAACAGATTGTTCCATTCGTCTCTTTAGATTCGTTGGATGTCTGGTAGCATCATAACACTTTTTTATAATATTTAAAATTTTTCGTTTCGTAGGGGATGCAGGAACTAGTATCGCCCGTGGTCGAAATTCGACCAACATGTATTTTTTTCAATTCACTCTTTGCATCCAGTGCAATAATAGTTGAGCAGTGAGTGGAAAAATAGAAGCCTCACTTAGTAAAAGTGGTAGTAAAACTGAAAATAATTTCACTATAATTTGAAAGTTCTTAGTGAAAATACTTTTAACTTCAGCTTAGTGCACAAATATTTTTGTTCTTTATTTTGATTAAAATACAGAAATCATTCAATATTTTGCACTATTCTTAGTTTATCACCTAAGCTTTGGGGAATTGAGGGCGAGCAGTTTAATAAGAGTTATAAATGAGTAATTTTATGTGCTTGTAAGCGTATGAGTCGTGGCACAGTGGCTGACGTACCCGACCAAACGCCCGGGGTTGCGGGTTCAACTCCCACCAAGCATTCCTTTTTTTAAATTTATAAATTATTATTAATGGACTGTATTGAGTTTATGGGGTTTTTGATTTAATGTATTCCATTTATTGAGTTGGGTAGTTTTAGTGTTATTGGTGTATTTAAGTCATGGGAGGATGCATAGCATCAGTACACCTTTATTTATTTAATGTGGGGCGAGCACTGGGGGGCTCTGAGGCTTCGCTCTACTGAGCCACCTCATCCTCTATTTGAAGAACCCTTTAAAATGTGATATGGAGGCGAGCACGGGACGGCTCTGAGGTATTGGCACCCCATTTTCTACAAGAAAAACCTCTATTTATTTAATTTGGGGCGAGAGTTGGGCACTCTGAGGTTTCGCTCTAATGAGCCACCTCATCTTCTATTTGAAGAACCCCTTCAAAGTGTGATATGGAGGCGAGCACTGGGCTCTGATGTATTAGCACACCATCCGAAGAACCTCCATTTTAATTAAAAAACTCAAACTATGTCTTTAGAATATTTCACTAACCAGTTGAGAATTACAAGCACACTCAATGGCTACTGAAACAAACGAACGAAAAATGTTCATAGTTTAAGTCGCTTAAACAGATATCTTTCCCACCAACGACGTAAGTAATAATGAACAAAAAAGCTTCAGTAAAATTTTTAAGTAGTAGTGAAGAAAGGCTACACCTGTTTACATGCTTATAAAATTTTCAAATATATATTATTCTAAAGAAATTGTAATGGACCCAACCCCTTAAAATACTCATATAGATTATAAGATATGTATATATTACCAGCATAGTTAGACTAATAATAAATATTTTGGGGTAATATATAGAACGCAAAGCATACGTGGAACATTTCTTTCCTACACAGCGAGTCCGATTGCATCGACAAATTTCCTTTTGTTTTTGTGTTGTGAAACTAAAGTAACGAGTGAACACGAAAACAAAGACAAGCATACGGCGAGAACGTGAAGGCAGTCATAGCGTGAGGGAAAAGCAAAATTGAAAGCAAAAACAATCAAAAGGAAAAAAACTTATTAGAAATTTCGACCATTTAATTGCTAAAACGTCATTCCATTGAATTGGAAATTATTTCATGCAAAGGCTTACATTGGAATTTAATTCTTGCAGATCATTTAATTGGCAAATTACAAGGCTAGTGTTAGGTCCATTCAATTGGTAACGAATGTGCAATCCATTCAATTGGAAAAACAAAATCTGATTAGAAAACCACATAAGAAGTTCGCAAGCAAAAATTGAAAGTAAAAACAATCAAGGAAAACAAAATCTTATTAGAAATTGCGGCCATTTAATTGGTAAAACGTCATTCCATTGAATTGGAAATTATTTCATATTTATTTCATATTTCTTTATTTCAGTCTATGGCATTTAAAGCCCTTACAGACTAGATAACAATGTTGAATTAAAATTAGATAATTATTTAATAGTATAGTACATAAGTTGAGTATAGATACAATAAAACTTACATGCTATGAAGAGATTGACCAGCACATTTATCTGTTTGAAAAGATATCAGTAAGTATTGTTTTAAAAGTAAACTTAGAAAGAGAAAAATCAATAGCTGAAGAATCAGAGATGCGATTAAAGTCGGTCATAGCTCTAAGCAAAGGTGCGTTTGAGGCATAGAGGGTTCGGACACAATCCGTATAGAAAATCGGTATATTACGAAGAGGCCTTATAGGGATATGGAATTGGATACTCCTGAGGAGACAAGGTGCATCAACTACACCATTAATAATGTCATAAACAAACGTGAGCGATAAGACAGTTCTTCTGCATTCCCGGGACTCTAATTTGATAAATGAGCACCTGGATTTAT
Source organism: Eurosta solidaginis (assembly GCF_040869045.1). Taxonomy (NCBI): domain Eukaryota; kingdom Metazoa; phylum Arthropoda; class Insecta; order Diptera; family Tephritidae; genus Eurosta; species Eurosta solidaginis. The sequence continues at coordinate 99,807,241 of NC_090320.1, read as the reverse complement.
AAGATGGAATCGGTTCAGAAAAGTTAATCGAGCGCAGGGCGAACCGAACAAACGCTTTCTGCACACGTTCAAGCATAACAATATGGCATTCATGATACGGCCTCCAAATAAAACAGGCATATTCCAGCTTCGAGCGAACTAGTGCAGTGAACAATACCTTGAGGGTGTAGGGATCCGTGAAGTCTGTGCAGGAACGCCTAATAAAAGCAAGAAGTGAATACGCCTTAGCAATAGTAGAACATATATGAGTCGTGAAAGAAAATTTCGAATCGAAGACAACACCCAAGTCCTTTATCTCGTTAAGAGTTGAGAGGTGGGTACCATCGAGAGAGTAGGAAGTGGGAATAAGGCCACGTGATTTAGAAAAGCGTACAAGAAAGCATTTGCTAACATTTAGTGGCAAGTTATTGGCACGACACCAAACAGCAACGTTATCTAAATCAGATTGCATTTTACTCACGTCGTCTGAGTTTGCGATTGGAATTAAAAATCTTTAGGTCATCAGCGTATAATAGAAAATTAGAGTGCTGGAAGCAGGTGGAAATGTCGTTTATAAAAATTACAAAAAGTAATGGGCCAAGTATACTACCTTGAGGCACCCCGGAGGTGGCTGTGAATGTGTTTGAAGAGTAATTGTCAATAACCACAACACAGCTACGCTGGTGGAGGTATGATTTAGTCCATGATAAAAACATCGAGTGGAAGCCCACGCGAGTCAATTTAGAAATCAGGATAGAATGACTAACTTTATCAAATGCTTTTGAGAGGTCCGTGTACACAGTATCAATTTAACAACGGTCATTAAAAGAAGATATGCAAAAATCAGAGAAGATAGATAGGTTTGTTAAAGTGGCTCTACCGGCCATAAAACCATGCTGATTTTCAGTGATTAGAGGTTTAACAGCAAAGTAAATTTTTTGTTTCACAATGTACTCGAATAATTTTGAAACAGATGATAATTTTGCAATGGGCCTATAATTCGCGACATTGTTCTTGCTACCACACTTGAAAATAGGGCTGATGAAGGTTATCTTCCACGCATCAATAAATTCGCCGCACTCTAAAGATTTGTTGAAAATTAAAAGGAGGGGAAATGCCAGAGCCAAACAATTTTTCAAAAGATAAGACGATAAGCCGTCAATATCAGTATGGGTAGATGATTTAATATTGTGAATTCCATCGACCATATCTTCAATTGATAGAGTCAGCGCACCAAAGTTAATGGGACTGTCAACCGCAGTGGGCAACCCCTGCGGGCCTTCCGGTGGCGTTACGAAATTGGAGCATAAGAAGGCTGCAAAAAGGTTGGCCGCTTCAGCTGCTGATGAAGCATGCTCAGAATTATAGATGACTGAGGCAGGGATACTTGAGCATGTTTTTTGGAATTTACATAAGTCCAGAATGCCCTAGGGTTTTCCTTAATGTCGGATTCAAAATTACGAACATAGTTACCATGGAGCTTCTTGCATAACGCTTTGAATGATTTGGAATAACGCAGGTATTTTTCTTTATACGCCATTAGCTTAGTGGCCTTGAACTTTTTGTAAAACCTATTCCTCTGATTCTTAAGCCTCTTTAGTTTTCTAGTATACCATGGTATTCTGTAACACCGCTTCATTTTCTGAGGTATATTTTGATTTACAACATTTTTAAATAAGCTGAAGCATCGAGCAAGATCACATCCCCTAAACAGGGCTTCCCAATCAACGGAAGAAACTTCCTGATATATACAGTCATAATTTCCACGTCTAAATGAAAAAGTAGGATCCTCATTCAGAGTTCCAATACTTTCGAAGTTATAGAATTCTACTTAGAGGATAAGCGGAATGTGGTGCAAACCAGAGCACGACAACGGTTCCAGGCATTCGGTGACCGTACATCTAAAATTATCATTAAGAAATACAAAATCAAGAATTCTCGACAGTTGATTGGTGAAGCCGTTGATCTGAGAAAGACTAACACTTGAGAAACTGTCAATAAGGTAAATCTCAGAAGTGGTGTTTACATTGTTCGGAACTAATGAGTAGTTATTATCGACGTAAGACCATTCAATATTAGGTAAATTAAAGTCACCCAATATGCAAAAGTTACCACTATCACAAGAACGAACTAAATCAGTAATATTATCTACATGACACTTATAAAGTGAGTCTAGACTAGACGGTGGAATGTATGACGCACAGATAAAAATTTCAGAGATGCCGCGAACTGAGACACACAGTTGCTCCAAAAGCGAGTCTTGATCCTTCAGCTCCACAAGCGACGAGTTGATGTGCCGGCGTATGGCAATTAAAACTCCACCGCCTCTAGAGAGTCCAGTTTTGGAAAAATCGGGACCCTTGCGATAGACAGTGTACAGAGTCAAATTACTTATTACTAATTAGAGTCAAAAAACTCAGCATCAAGGAACTCAGGATTTAGCCAGGTTTCAATAAGAACGAACATGTCATAGTCCACAACCGAACTCATATTGTACATTACGTTAGACTTAGTTCGCATTCCGGAGACATTTTGAAAATAGACACTCAATTGCTTTTGGATGCCATTTATGGAAATATTATTAACTCCCTGATCTTTTGAACAGGACGGTAGACAGCTATCAAGGTATGTGCTGCTCTCACAGCACAGGTCTCTTAGTTTTTTGACGTATTGACATGCTTTTTAGAGTATACATGAACCACAGAATGAGTCGGCCAAAAGGAAGTATCCAGTACCTTATCAAAATATTTATCAGGAACCGATATTTTTAAGGAAGATATGTCTCTCGCATATTTAAAAGTAAACTTGAAGACATTGATGCCACTATTTTCAACTCCAAGCTTAGTGCAGATATAATTAGAAATGTCTTCTTCCGATAGTGATGCATGCAACCTTGATACAAGGATCACTTTACGAGGCGGAACGGCTGTCACTTCTCTTCGAACATTCTGAAAAACAGCAGGCTGTGTTGAAATGGAGGCCAAATGATTAAGATCTTGGCCCAAAATGCCAGCAGCAGTTATGCCAATGATATTTGCAGAGTCTATTCGTCGGGAAGCAGCCGGAGAGACAGGGCAGCCGTCAGTTGAAACAGCAGCAGGCCCTGCAGACGGAGCAGCAGAAATAGATTCAACCGTGTTAGTAGCATGGTTAATTGACGGCGCACTACTGATCTCGGCAGTATTAGTATTGTCTGTATTTGGAGCAGCATTAATTTTAGGATCAGTGTTAACAAGTTTATTAGCAGGAGTGGTAGCCAGATGTGCACTAGGGAGAGTGTGTGAGGTACTGGGCAAGGGCGAGAATGCCAAGAAATCGACATCTGCAGAGCGACAACTATTACAATTAATATTATAATTGCTTTTAGCACTAAAAGTACGAGAGCTAACTACATCTGTCTTTGGGGCATTTATTTCTGCGGCTAATAAAGCCGTATTAATATTATTTTCGTGTTGTTTTGCTCTTTTTTGGTGTTTTTTGCTATTTTTTGCACCATTATTGTCAGTCACATTACTTTTATTGGTTTCGTTGTTGTAATGCAACGGCACTATGTTCATATTAGCTTTTAGAGTATCAATTTGTGCGGCCAAATCTTTCACAGACTCAAATAGTTTACAAAGTTTTTCAGGCCCATTAGCACAGTCTGGGCACAGGTACCGATTTATTATGGTTAGATTTCATCAGGTTCACGTCATATTCGGCGATAGGCCCTGCACAGCAGGCGCGATGGAAGAGCTGTTTGCAATAGCCACTATATGGGACAATCATAGAATCATACATTATAACATGCAAAAGTTATATTGAGATCATGGCGCAACGATACAAGGTGGCAGCATGGAACAGCTGATTATAAATTTTTTTTTTTTAATTTGATACATCAACTTCCGGTGCAGTACGATTTTGACATTTGTCCATCGAATTTACAAAAACAAAGTACATGGAATTTTTACTTATGTTTGTAGGTATATCACCATGCTGCCACCTTGTATCATTGCGCTATGATTGAGATTTTACTTCTTGTAGATCATTCAATTGACAAATTACGAGGCAAGTGAACGGTCCATTCAAGTGGGAAAAAGTGTGCAATCAATTCACTTTGAAAAAGAAGACCTAATTATAAAATTACGTAAGAATTTCGGTGTTGAGCGATTGGTTGGAGACATTCAACCAATTTTTGTTTTCTATTTAAATAGTTGAAACAATATGATTGAAATCAGACCATTCCTTTGCGATAGCATCGACAAGTCGTTATTGCGAAGTGAGTGGGAGAAATGGCTGAGGTCCTTTCACTTTATATCTTCAATCTATCTTATGATAAGATGCGGTTAGACAACAAAGTAAACTACTTCATTTAGGTGGACCCTAACTACAGGAAGTTATTTTCAACATTCGTGGAGCTCTGGTAGAAGCGGAAGCTGGAAACCAAATTGATATTTTTAAGGTTTTGGTAGAAAAACTCAACAATTACTTTACACCTAAGTGAAATTCGACGTTCGAGAGGCACCTCTTCAGGAGCATTGTCCCATTAGAAAGAGAATCCTTCAATACATTTTTCTTGCGGTTGGGACACCAATCCTCTAAATGTTCTTTCGGAGAAACCAAAAGTGAAATCGAATACATCTCGTTGAAAGACAAAATTATTGACTCTTGGGCTAGTGTAGACTTAAAAAAACGTCTCCTTGAAAAGTAAAAAAGCCTGAAGAAATTATTGAGGCGTGTCAAATTAATGAGCAAATTCAAAAGCAATCACAAAGTATGAATTCCAAGCAGGATAGCGAAATAATCAATAAGGTATCTTCGTGATTACAAAAGGTTAGAAGAAGTGGGGGTGAATGTTCAAGATGTGATCAAGTTGGGCATGCAAGCTTTGGCATAAATTGCCCAGCAAAAAATCAAAATGCAACAAGTGTGGGTTATTGGGGCACTATGCTCGTAAATGCAAAACAAAGGACTTAAAGCGTAAACATGAAGAAACGGAGTTGGGTAATTCAAAACAAAGAAAATTTCAACGATCAAGAGTAAGGTGCATTGAACAAACCGAAAACTAGTTGTCGGATAACTCAAATGAATTTGATTACCTTCAGGTAGAAGCTTCGGCGTCAATGAATGAAGTTATAAAATGTAATATCGGGGGGACACGAGGTCACTATGATTATCGACTCTGGATCGCGATTTAATTTGCTAAGTCAACAAGTGTGGGACGAACTAAAACTTAGTAAAGCAGTTGTCTGGAACATTCGTACAGAATTTGTAAATCAATTTAAAGCATACGCCACCAATCAGCTTTTGAAAGTTCTCTATGTTTTTGAAGCACCAGTGGGGGTAAGAAAGCATTCAGAAAAGATTGGTACTTTCTACTTTATTAAAGATGGCAAGCAATCTCTTCTTGGTCGAGATACTGCTATCCATGGCATTCTGAAAAACAGCAGGCTGTGTTGAAATGGAGGCCAAATGATTAAGATCTTGGCCCAAAATGCCAGCAGCAGTTATGCCAATGATATTTGCAGAGTCTATTCGTCGGGACGCAGCCGGAGAGACAGGGCAGCCGTCAGTTGAAACAGCAGCAGGCCCTGCAGACGGAGCAGCAGAAATAGATTCAACCGTGTTAGTAGCATGGTTAATTGACGGCGCATTACTGATCGCGGCAGTATTAGTATTGTCTGTATTTGGAGCAGCATTAATTTTAGGATCAGTGTTAACAAGTTTATTAGCAGGAGTGGTAGCCAGATGTGCAGTAGGGAGAGTGTGTGAGGTACTGGGCAAGGGCGAGAATGCCAAGAAATCGACATCTGCAGAGCGACAACTATCACAATTAATATTATAATTGCTTTTAGCACTAAAAGTACGAGAGCTAACTACATCTGTCTTTGGGGCATTTATTTCTGCGGCTAATAAAGCCGTATTAATATTATTTTCGTGTTGTTTTGCTCTTTTTTGGTGTTTTTTGCTATTTTTTGCACCATTATTGTCAGTCACATTACCAAGATCTTAATCATTTGGCGTCAATGAATGAAGTTATAAAATGTAATATCGGGGGGACACGAGGTCACTATGATTATCGACTCTGGATCGCGATTTAATTTGCTAAGTCAACAAGTGTGGTACGAACTAAAACTTAGTAAAGCAGTTGTCTGGAACATTCGTACAGAATTTGTAAATCAATTTAAAGCATACGCCGCCAATCAGCTTTTGAAAGTTCTCTATGTTTTTGAAGCACCAGTGGGGGTAAGAAAGCATTCAGAAAAGATTGGTACTTTCTACTTTATTAAAGATGGCAAGCAATCTCTTCTTGGTCGAGATACTGCTATCCAGCTTAAACTGTTGCAATTGGGTCTGGGGGTGAACAGTGTTGAAATGGTGCAACCGTTTCCTAAAATTTCAAATATTAAAATAAAATTGTCCTTAGATCCTTCCGTAAAAGGCAAAGTTCTTTTGCCGCTTATACCTCAACTGGGCTCATCATCAACTGCAGCTGGAGGAATCAAGTCGTGAAATTACCTCTTTTATAACTCACAAGGGATTGTTCCGCTATAAGCGAGTTATGTTTGGCATTATTTCTGCTCCTGAGATTTTTCAACGCGTTCTGGAGGAATTATTATCAACTTGCGGAAATTGTTTAAACTACATTGATGATGTAATAATATATGGCAACACGGAAGAAGAGCACAATTCATCGGTTGAAAAAATAATTGAAATATGCAAGAACAATAATATTTTACTTAATCACGACAAATGCGTTTGTGGTGTTAAAAAGCTTAATTTTTTGGGTCACATCTTCACCCTTCCGGTGGTGAAGGTAGCTTACACTAGCAAGGCGAATGTGAAGTGCTGTGTTATATTTTGGTATTTTCCTCTTGTAAGTGTTAAAAATCGTTAAAAATGCGAGGTAGAGACTCAATAAGCGAATTTGTGTTCTAGTAATCACAAATAAAGTTAACAAAACTCCATAATTAACTATTTTATATTGAAAATAAATTTTTTCACATTTAGACAAACTATAAACATAGATCATATACACGGATAAATAAACGGCAATAATGGGTGTGTGTGCAAAATGCAATTCCACAATAAGAGGGGAAAGTGGAATAGCATGTGAAGGAGTGTGTGGGAAAGTGTACCATGAGAGCCTACAATGCTCAGGAGTAGATAAATATAGCGCAAAAATTATTGGTGAAAAAAACAACATGATACGATTTATGTGTGACGAATGTATAACATACATACAAAACGTCGACCTGGTGCTACAAGATATGCAGATGAGTGTAAAAAAAAATAACTCTATATTAAATGAATACAAGAGCGAATTCGAAGAAACTATGAAAAAAAGTCAAAATGAGATAAAGTCATTATTGGAAGCAGTTGAAACGCGGTATACACAGCGTGTTGCAATGATGGAAAAATCTCAGAAATTATTTGAAAAAAAATTGGAGAAGTAAAAAACTTATATGAAATGGTTGAACAAGTAAAAAACAAAACTGAAACAATCGGCAAAGACAACGAAAAGGTGCATAGTGAAATTAAAAAGCTGAACAACAACACTAATGAAATACAAATGTCATATGCAGAAACTATTAAAAACAATATAAGGAAAAAGGCATTGCCAGAGTTAAAAAACGATGTTGCAATAATTGTGAAACCCAAAGTGAAGCAAGCGGTTGAAAAAACGAAAATAGACCTGAACAGCAAAGTTGATCCCAAAGATTTGAATATTTCGAAAATTGTATCAAAAAATAATGGTGTAATGGTGATTCATAGTCAAAATAATGATGAACGCAAAAAAATCAAAGATGCCATTGAAAAAAACATTGGCAAGGAATATGAAATAAAAGTGCCAAATTCAATTCGCCCAATCTTTTTAATTACAGGAATGAATTTTAAATACGAAAACAGCGATTTAATAGAATCAATAAAGAAGCAAAATATTAACCTGATCCAAGGCTCATTAAAAGTATTGAAGCAGTTTGAAAGAAATCGAGGCAACATAAAGGTGTATAATGCAATCATCGAAATAGATAAAGAGGATTTTACAAAGGTTCTTGCCGCAGAGCGAATAAATATCGGGTGGGATAGATGTAAAGTCTTCGATGCTATTAATGTACTAATGTGCTACAAATGCAAAGGATTTAATCATAAATCAGCCGACTGTAAAAACGAAGAAGCTTGCCACAAATGCCACGGAAAACACAACGATAAAACATGTGAAGAAAATCCAATTAACAAGTGTCTAAATTGCATAAAAGCGAACACAAACTTAAAGCTAGCTTTAGACATAAATCATGATACATTTGACAGGAACTGTCACTGCTACAATAATAAACTAGAGATAAAAAAAACAAAAATTAGGATATTAGCAACTAAATGAAGATGCAGAAAGCTCACAAAAAATATATAATGACAAATTCAAGAAACCCAAAAATAAACTAAAATGTATATATCTTAACACAAATAGTATCACAGCTAACAAAAATGAAGTTGAAATAATGATCGAGGAAGAAAATCCAGATATTGTACTTTGTGCAGAAACACATACTACGGAGGATGTATATGACTCGGAACTGGAGATTGCTGGGTTCAATCATATTAGATGCGACTCGCATAGTCGTCACACCGGTGGTGTCTTAACCTATATTCATAAGAAAATTGATTTCAAAGTTATATTCAATAGGAGCATAGGTAATAATATATGGTGTATTGTGTTTGAAACAATACGATGTATAACTAAGTGGAGGGTTTGTGCGTTATATCACTCACCAAACACCAGTGATGCCGAATTCATAAGACATATTAATGAGATGATGGAAGATTACTTTTCTGAAAGCGGCAACAATATCGTTATTGGCGACTTTAATATAAATGTCAATACACACACAACATACTCGAGACAGCTAATTAGGACGTTCGAATCACTAGCAATGTATCAATTAATTAATTTTAATACAAGAATAACAGAAACAACGCAAACGGGAATAGATCTACTCTTTAGTAACAAAACTGAAGTTGAAGTATCGAATTTGGATTCGCATAAAATATCGGATCATGAAACTATTTCATTCAAACTACCAATTCAAAAGAAGTACCAAATGAGAATCTTTGAAAACCGCGTGTGTTGGAATAACTATGCAAAAGACCACTTAGTAAATCTCCTTAGAACTTACAACTTAGCTGAACTAAACAACTGCGAAGTTAGCCTAAAGGTCCAAAGAATAAACAACATCCTTAATGACGTAATGACCACTTTAACATATAAAAAGCGAGTTCAAGTTAAATTGATTAATAAATGGTACGACCATGAACTAACAGAGTTGAATAAGCTGAAGTATGAACAATTTAAAATAGCAGAGAGAACCAATATTTGGGATAACTATATTACAATAAAACGATATTACAAAAAAGCAGTTAAAATAAAAAAGAAAACATTTATGGAAAACAAAATCTCAAGAAATACTAATAACCAAAAGTTAATGTGGAAATGTCTAAAAGACGCCATAAATTTGAGTAGTGAGGTAGCACAAATTCAAAAAATTTCTACAAATGGTGCTCTTATTGAAGATGATTATGAAATAGCAACTGAATTAAACCGTTACTTTAATGAGAGCATAATCGGAATCAGAGATAGCATTGAAATCTTCGAAGCAGGTGGAAATCAAATGGAGATAAGCAGAAGCGTGTTTAAATTGAAGGAAATAGATGTTGAAGAAATTATGAGAGTTACAACGAAATTAAAAAACAAGTACGGAGGAAAAAAATTAGTAACGGAAGGTGTATTAAAAGACAGCATGGAGTACTTAGGATATACCTACACATGTGTAATTAATGAAAGTTTCCAATTTGGTGTATTTCCAGACTGCTGGAAGACCTCAGTAATTGTACCTGTGGAAAAAGTAAACGGAACAATTAAACCAGAGGAGATACGACCCATAAATACCTTACCTAGCGATGAGAAAATAATAGAAACTGTAGTTAAGAACCAATTGCTGGATTACTTAAATAAAAACGAAATTATTATAAAGGAGCAGTCGGGGGTTTAGATCAAAACACTCGTGTGAAACTGCACTTAACCTGGTAATTGCAGAATGGAAAGAAAGTAGAACGAAGAAACAATTTACAATTTCAGTTTTCCTCGACCTAAAAAGAGCTTTCGAAACAGTAGACAGAGATATTCTTATAAGAAAACTGTATAAAATTGGCATAAGAAACATAGCGCTTAACTGGTTCAAAAGTTACCTTAGTGGAAGAAAGCAGAAAATTGTAATAAGAAATAAGATTTCCCCCGAAGTGGACATTGAAATAGGATTGCCACAGGGATCGGTGCTTGCAGCAATTCTTTTTACAATTTACATAAATGATATTAAAAACTGTATCAAATACTGCAAAATAAGATTATTCGCTGATGATGCACTTTTGACTATAAGCGGTAACACAATTGATGAGGCAGCCTCAAAAATACAATCGGACCTACAGGCAATATATAAGTGGTTGTGCCAAAATATGCTTAAAATAAACATAGAAAAGACAAAATGGATGATAATGGGGTCTAGAGTGACTCAAGATGATGTATCGCTAAAAATAGCAAATACCCCTATAGAAAGAGTAACCCGAATAAAATAGATGACAAATTAAAATTTGATGAACATCTTAAATACATCGAAGGGAAAATTTCCAAAAAAATAGGGTTCATGTTTCGTTCATGCAGGCATATTAGTATGCAATACAAAATAATGGTCTATAGATCCATTATCGAGCCGCATTTTATTTACTGTCCTACAATCCTATTCGCATTAGCTGATTCGCAAAAATCCAGGCTACAAATTAAACAAAACAAAGTTATGCGTTTCATATTAAGAAAACGGTATGATACCCCAATTAAGGATTTACTACACAGCTTAAACTGGCTTAGTGTAAAACAGAACATCACTTACTAGACATTGAAGTTTATACACAACATAAAGTTGGGAAACTTGCCGAATTACCTAAGTGAACGTGTCAGACTAAACAGAGAGGTCCATAGCTATCAAACAAGACACAATAACAACTTTTACTTGCCGGTAGTGAGATCTGAATTCGATAAAAAAAGTATATACTACGAAGGAATTAGAGAATATAATGATCTGCCAATTGATATTAAAAACTGTAATAATACCAAAAAATTCAGAAAGTTATTATACAGCTACTGTAAAGCGCTGTAAAGTAGTAAAGTAGTCTCCAGACCTAATAAACCAGTACCCATGCATAGGCATGCTTTTCCTAAAGACCCCTGGCAACGCGTTGCTACGGATTTATTTGGACCCCTACCCACAAATGAATACGTTCTTGTACTAATTGATTACTATTCTCGGTATCAAGAGATTAAATTCTTGTGGAAAATTATATCCGAGGCAATAACTAATGTTTTCAACGAAATATTTAGCCCGTTAGGAATACCTAAACCTATCAGAGCAGATAATGGCAGGCAGTTTGTAAGTAATGATTTTAGACTACTACAAAAATAACAACATTGCCGTGATTACTACGCCCCCTTATTGGCCTCAAGCAAACGGGGAGGTCGAGAATATGAATAAATCTTTAGTAAAACGACTGAAAATTGCTCATGCCAACAAAGCCAACTACAAGGAAGCCAATCAGAAGTTCATTTTAATGTATAACGTCACCCCACACCGCACAACAGGATCATCGCCAACGGAACTCATGTTCAACCGCGTTATTTGGGACAAAATACCGCGAATACATGATATAACGGATGACCTGCTAGATTCGGCAACAAGAGACCTGGACTTAATAAACAAGCAAAAGGGAAAGAGGAAGGGGATATGGAAAGAAGGGCCAAGCCGTCTGATATAAGTGGCGGAGATAAGGTACTACTTCGAAATGTCGTTTTCTCTCATAAGCTAACACCAACGTTCGCTCCTACGGAGTACGAAGTCTTGGATCGAGTTGGGAATGAAGTCATAATGATGGCAGGTGGAAAAAGAGCCCGCCGGAATATAAGCCATGTAAAGAAGATACCATCTCAAACCCCAGTCAGCCCCAACGAAGTAACTACTATACATATATATACTATACATATACTATGAACAGCCTACCCCACCCACAGTCACTGCCACATCCTCATTTCCAGCTGCATCGACATTAGCATCATCAAGGAGCTCATCTTCAGAAACTCCGAATGGTATCGCCACCGACCGACCCGTAGTCGGTACACCTGCTTGTGGATCCAAGTTGCGCTTGAAACTTTATAATGAGAGAGGGATGTGGAGATCAGTAAATTAGAACGATATTTAGAATAACTAACATATCTGTATAAACGTATTCATTTCCGTGTATCATACCTAGCAATGAGAACTAGCGAATGTAGTGAGAGAGTTAGTTGATGCTAGACACTCAAGCAGCGAACACACTGAAAAAAAGCGTAATACAGAATTTGATCATGTTATTATTTATTGGGTCGGTAGGTCGTTACAGTAAACAAGACCATATCCGTCTTATCCGCGTTGACTTTCAACCCGGCATTTGATGCCCAGGTATGAATATCCCGAAGCGCCCGATCCATCAAAGAGCTAATAGTTGGAAGGCACTTTCCACTTATGACAATTGCAATGACATCCGCGTAAGCCGTAAGTTTTAGGGGTCCCCGTCAAATCGCCTGAGCAGTTGGTTGATGACCAACGTCCACAGCAGAGGTGATAGCACCCCTCCCTACGGCGTTCCCCTGTCCACTGATTTCGTGGCCTCGTACAATACCCATTGTGATGTAATCTTCCTGCAATTTAACATGCAGCCGATCCATCTGGTCAAGGCTGGATGTACTTTAATGTAATTAAGACGATCCATAATTGCCTATTTAGAGACATTATTGAAAGCCCCGGCAATGTCTAAGAAGACCCATAGAGTATATTCCTTATATTCCAGGGCTTTCTCTACGCTTATTACCACCCTATGCAATGCGATGTCTACCGACTTGCCTTTGGTGTACGCATGTTGTGTTGTGGAGAGCAGCTTCTCATTCACGTTGGACTTTATGTACACTTCTATCAGCCTCTCAAAGGTTTTGAGCATAAATGATGTTAAGCTAATGGGTCTATAATCTTTGGGATACACGTGACCGATCTTCCCTGACTTTGGTAGAAAAGCTACACGAGCAGTTCTCCAGGAGTGTGGTACATGCTTCAGTCTTATGCACCCATCGAATATTATTTTAAGCCATTCCACGACCGCCCTACTTGAAACTTGTAGCATGGCCGGGAATATACCATCTGGGCCCGACGATTTAAACTTAGAAAACGTCTTCACTTCCCACTTAATCTTGGTATCGATCACCAATCCCGGCACTACCCGCTCCGTGATCGAAGTGTGAGTGCTGTCTGCTGGCTCTTCTAAACCACCTCCCGATGGAAAATGTGTATCGAAAAGCACTTCAAGGGATTCCCCACTATTACGTGACCATTCCCCGTTCTCTTTCTTTATTAGTCCCTGGACTATATTTTCCCTTGCTAGGACTTTTATCAACCGTGCTGTTTCGCTGGGGCACTCTATGTCCGTACAGAAACTTTTCCATGAGATTCTCTTCGCCCTGGAAATTTCACGCTTGTAGATCCTCAGTAGATCCCTGTACTCGTGCGGACACGCTTCGGTTTCCGCGGTCTTTGCTAGCTTAAACATTTCTTTTACCTGTCTTCTTTGAAGACTGAGCTCATTGCTCCCATGGCGGCTTTGCTTTTCCTCTGAATCTTTTTAGAAGGCATGCTTTGTTATACGCAGTCATAAGCGTCCTTGTTAAGAATTCATAAGACTCCTCCAGTTCTTTCACATTGGCAACCTCTTTGGGTTGTCCCAGTTTCGTTTCTACCTCTTTCTGGAATTAATCCAGTTTGTTGTGGGGTTTATAAAGGTTCCTCACTTCTCTACCCTCTTTAGATGCTGAAGCCTGATATACGCATGGTCGGAGAAGGATGCTCTATCAAGAACCATCCAATCAAACCTTGATATATCACGTTCGGAGCTCAATGTAATATCCAAAACATTGCTGGATTTTGGACCAATGTATGTAGGGACATTTCCCCTGTTGGCTATCTGCAAATTGGTTTACAGGAAGTAACAAAGTAGAGATTCGCCTCTCTCGTTGGTATCTCCTCCTCCCCACGCATTGTGGTGCGCATTTGCATCCGCGCCTATGACCAACCGCCCTTTGCGCCCTTCGTCCTGTACTAGCTTCTTGTATTCCATCGGTGGAACCTCCGCAGCATGGGCTATGTAGCCGGATGCCAGGATAAGTGCCTGCTTATTCTTTTGCTCAACGGCCACCACTACGAGGTCCTCAGTAGTCGATGAGTGCTTACAGGAGTCCCTGTCTTAGAAGACCTACCTCCGGTGTAAAACACAGATCAATGTCCGTTGATTTTCGGCCCAACCAGTTGGTACCAATCGGTGAGCTGGAGTGTTCAAGTCAACCAGCCTTGGTTTGGCCGAGGAGGACTATCCATCCTCCCCTTCCATTTTCGGGTGATGGCACCCGTTTGCACGGCAACTCCACCGCGAGTTCCGTGCTTGCCTCAGTTCCCTCTTTCATTGATCTTGATATCTCGATATCTGATTAACTTGTTTGAGATATTGTGTTTTGTCGCAATTTAGGAATGTGACCAACCTTTTCTGTCCTGCAGTGTTACAACAATGTATAATACATTGTTAACGACGGAGCTGATTTTGCTCAGACATTGCTTGAGGGCGGCACCTCCCCCCAACGCTATGCACCACATGTTATGATCAAAAACGCCCGTTCGCCGTGAACCAACTACCGATGTAATCTATCAGCGCAAGTGTCTTTCCTTAATGAATATCTACTTAAATGTTCCATAGAGTGAGAGTGTCATATAATTCCTTGTGAATAAAACTATCTGTTGTCAAGGCAACAGACAGTGATGCTCCCAAGTACTTACGACACAAACACTCACAAGATACATCTTCACTAATCATAGTACTAAACGACTTGCGCAACAAGACACATCTCGCTAGTCAGAAGTACTTGTGCGTTTAAGATCATGTTGCAACTGAACCCAGATAAACGTTCTATTCAGTTTTATGCAACTTTGTTCTGCATTATTTGCTACTTTATATATATGCCCACATATTCATCGTTATTTGCCACTGTGGTATACAACTTCTAATAACTCGCTTCGTTGTATAATCTTCCTCATCCATCTGTGGACAACCTTTTCAACCATAGACCTGTGTTGGGGGGCTTTCCCGCCCCAGCAATACCTTTGCAACAGCAGCTTGCCACACTGCAGTGATCTGACATCATTAAATCTGCCACATTTTTGGATGTGGCCATCCATTCCGCGAACGCCTCCTATTCGCTTACGAAGTCTAAAGCAGCCTCAAACATCTCAAAAGACGAGATGAGCACCGGCCCACTCGTACAATTATCGATTGTTTTTCGGCTGACGATAGACATGCGTTTCTTCACCATCTTTCGTCACCATTTTTCTTCGGTTGCCACAGTTATGGGATGTGACCAACTCTTTCATCTGCCCCTCAGGGTCAGTTTCTCAATGAAATTGGGATTGCTGTGGCAAGCATGAGACCGAATTCCTTTGGGCTTCTTTCCCCAAGGCCCAAGGGAAAACAAGTCTACTCAGAGCGTGTGTCATAAGTGAACTCTATTTGAAACCACAACCCCCGCGATGCTCCCACAAGGGGGCCATCCCAGGACAGGAGGTGAGACCTGAGTACAAAGCATCGTTCGATGCCGTGCATCAGATCACACTGGCTTCTCCTGCTCCCGCGGTAGCAGTTTTTATAAGGACCATGCGTAGGGTCCCACAGGGTGATACCCGCGTCCACCCTGCTACCTTTCGAGTAAAACACCTTACTCATGGATTGGGTACCCATGGTATTATGGTCGCCTTTTACGACCGGTATACCGTGGGTATATTCTTTCCCCTAGCCCACAGGGGTGGTCCTCAGTAGTGTAATTATGCAGCATATATGAATGCAGCTGTTTCCTTATCATTACTACAGCTCGCACCCGTCCTTCCGTTTGCGGATAGTAAACGCCGAATCCGCGCGCGCTAATTCCAGAAACCTTTCCTCCCCATGAGAGCCACGGCTCCTGGATTAGCGGCACGTCAAACGAACCCTCCTCAAGGGTTAGGAGGAGTTCGCTCGACGCCACTTTACTGTGTTGGAGGTTTATCTGTATGACTCGCAGCACCATTGGGCTCTTTGTCCCCCTCCAGCACCTTCGTCGAGACGTCGTCGTCCTCCCCTTGACCTTTTGGTTTAGAGTGTTGAAAGCCCCCTTCAGCCTCTTGTAACTGTTGTGTCCAATGTTCCTCTGTGCGACTCATAGCGCCATCTGGCTGTTGGTCCTCTTCTAACACCTTCGTGGTGATGTCGGCTACCTCTACCTGTCTTTTTTCCCTGAGACTTTTGAGGTCCTTTTCGACTTCGCCCACTTCCAGTTTGTTAGGATTTTTATCCTCGGGACTTCTTTTCCTCAGTCGCATATACATTTTGCCTGTACCAAAGGACATTTTTCGAAGCTGCGTGTACAATATCCTCCCCTGCTTGTTTATTTGGAAGAGGTAGAACTGACCTTCCTCCGCAGGCCGAGATACAGAAAGTGCCTTCCAATCCTGTGTCGGTATGTTCGGATTCTGATTCTGCAGAAGTGGCAGTGTATCCTCCGACTTCATCACGCATTGTATCCATACCTTAACTTTTGGTACCGTGGGATTTGCGCTTTACCCACAGCCTCAAACCGCGCGTTCGTGCCTTGCCTTTGGAGGTTTGGAACCACTTCCTCCAGTCACCGGAAGCTCGCGATGTTGTCGCACGCTATCATCTTCACACCATTATACCATCCTGCCGAATCAAAGGTTGGAAGGGGCTTACTTGGTTGTTCCCGCGTCATCTTAAGCATTAAGCTAATAAGTTCCCTTTCTACAGATCTCGACCTTTCGTTAGTCATCTGTCCGAAAGGGCTGCTATGATCAACCAGCGCCACAGTCAGTGACTGCTTTGCCACATCACTCATCTTCTCGGGAAAAGCCGGAGTCGTAGTGTTAACTCCCTTTGGCACCTCCGAGAAAGCCGGAGTCTTAGGTTTAACTCCCTTTAGGACCTCCGAGAAAGCCGGAGTCTTAGCGTTATCTCCCTTTGGCTTATCTCCTACTTCCGTATTTGGAACTTCCCTCAAGCAAACATTTGAACTGCTTTCGGCCTATTTCTACCGCCTAATGGGCACATTCCAAGCGCTCGATCTCCACTTCTGTTGGGTCTACCACTGCTCCCAGGCGTTGGACAATTCTTAGTTGTTCTTGTTGTTGCAGCAATGCTCGCCCCACCTAATAGCCGCGACCGATCACAAATTGTCATCAATATCCTCTAACGGGAGTCCAAGGAAACTTGCCGTTTCAACAGGGGTGGACCTTAAGGAAAGGGGTGTTAGAGGCGTTGGTTCCACACTACAATTGAAGAGATGGTTGGTGTCATGAGGGGACACATTGCAAGCGGGGCATACATTTTGTATGTCGGGGTTGATTCGGGATAGGTAAGAGTTTAACCTATTACAGTATCCAGAACGAAGTTGAGCAAGAGTGACACGCGTTTCCCTGGGGAGTATCCGCGAGTTTTGGATAATTTTCTTTAAGTACTGGATTCACCGGGAAATTCCCGGCATAAAGGTCCGACGCCTGTTTATGGAGATCACCAAGGACCTGATTGTGTTTTTTCACTTCATACGGCTGGGTTCTCAGGTGCCGTATTTCCTCACCGTAGCGTGCTCCGCCTATCACACCGTATGCCCTGGGTTCAACTCCCGGGCAAAGCAACATCAAAATTTTAGAAATAAGATTTTTCAATTAGAAGAAAATTTTTCTAAGCGGGGTCGCTCCTCGGCAGTGTTTGGCAAGCACTCCGGGTGTATTTCTGCCATGAAAAGCTCTCAGTGAAAACTCATCTGCTTTGCAGATGCCGTTCGGAGTCGGCATAAAACATGTAGGTCCCGTCCGGCCAATTTGTAGGGAAAATCAAGAGGAGCACGACGCAAATTGGAAGAGAAGCTCGGCCTTAGATCTCTTCGGAGGTTATCGCGCCTTACATTTATTTTTTTTTTTTTATTTCCTCAAAATGCTCACGGAGATGACTCCTTAAGCCCCTAGGCGGTGCCGGTTCATCAATCAGATGTCTGTTGGGATGCCCAGGTTTCTGGGTATTCAACAGGAACTGTTTGGTCAGCATCTCATTTCTCTCCCTGATGGGGAGTATTCTCGCCTCATTATGCAGGTGGTGTTCTGGGGACATAAGAAGACAGCCCGTGGCGATTCTGAGAGCAGAATTTGGCAGTCCTGTAGTTTCTTCCAGTGGGTGATTTTTAGGCTTGGCGACCATATGGGTGACGCGTAGCACGTAATCGGCTGGCTAATTGCTATGTATGTAGTCATGAGCGTTTCTTTATCTTTTCCCCAGGTACTGCCAGCGAGGGATTTGAGGATTTTGTTACGGTTCTGAATTCTCGGAACAATTGCGGCTGCGTGCTCACCAAAATGTAGATCCTGATCAAACGTCACACCCAAGATTTTGGGTTGTAGAACAGTCGGTAGCGTAGTGTCATCGACGTGGATGTTCAAAATGGTCGATATTTGGACGTCCAAGTTGTAAATAAGGTCGCGGATGATTTAGTCGGTGATAATGCCAGGTTTCGCGAGGCGAAAAAACTGGAGAGATCAGGGAGGTAGCCGTTTATTTTATTGCATAGCGCATCGATCTTTGGGCCTGGGCCTGTGGCCATTATTGTGCAGTCATCGGCGTATGAAACGATTGTGACTCCTTCCGGTGGTGAAGGTAGCTTAGATATGTAGAAATTAAACAAAAGTGGGGATAGGACACCACCCTGTGGCACCCCCTGTTTAATTCTCCTTGGTTTTGATGTTTCGTTTCTAAATTGCACCGATGCCTGCCGACCACCCAGATAATTTGCGGTCCACCTGTTAAGACATGGGGGAAGGGTAGACCCTTCCAAGTCTTGCAGTAACGAGCCATGGTTGACCGTATCAAAAGCTTTTGATAGGTCTAGCGCTACGAGTACTGTTCTGTGTTGGGGGTATTGATTTAAACCGCAATTTATCTGGGTGCTAATGGCATATAGCGCGGTGGTAGTGCTATGGAGTTTTCTGAAGCCATGCTGATGAGGGGCTAGCTGCAAATTTGCTTGGAAATAAGGGAGCAAAATGGCTTCAAGCGTCTTTGCCACTGGCCATAGGAGAGATATCGGACGATACGACTCACCTATGTTAGCTGGTTTCCCAGGCTTTAGTAGCAGGACCACCTTGGCCTTTTTCCATTTCTCGGGTATGACAAAGGTGGAAAGAGACAGGTTGAAGACATGCGCTAAATATTTGAAACCCTCTTTCCCTAGGCTTTTAAGCATCGGCATGGCTATGCTGTCTGGGCCCACTGGTTTGGATGGTTTAGCACGACCAATGGCGTCCTCAACCTCTTTAGCGGTGAAGGTGATTGGTGACGCGCTGAATTTGTGTTTATGTGTGTGTCTATTGGCTCTCCATCTATCTTTGTCGACCGTAGGATGCATTATATATTGTCGGCAGAATGCGCTCGCGCATTTTTTCGCGTCCGACAGCACTTTGTCACCAAAGGCGATGGAAACTTTGTCTTTGTGCTTAGTCGGATTCGATAGGGACTTTACGGTGGACCAAAAATTACCCACACCGGTAGAGAGGTTACAACCTCTTAGGTGCTCCTCCCATTTCGCCTGCTTGTGTTCATCCACAAGCAATCTGATGCGTTGGTTTATATCCCTTATTTGGGGGTCGCCTGGATCAAGCTGTCTTATAAGGTCACGTTCTCTCGCTAAGTTTGCGGCCTCCGCCGGGAAGTGGGGCCGGATTTCGGGAATTCTCCCGGCGGGTATGAAATGTGCCGAAGCGGATTTAATGACCTTACGGAAGGCACGCTCCCCTTGGCGGGCATCAGTCGGGATAGGGAGGGCAGCAAAGCGGTTGTCTGTAAAGGATTTATATTCTTCCCACTTTCCTTTTTTGAAGTTTACGAAAGTGCGTTTTTCAGTGACGATGAAGTCGGCGGCACGCTCGAGCGAAATAAGTATGGGCAGGTGGTCGGATGCCATTGTTACCATCGGCTGCCAGTTGACGCAGTTTACGAGTTCTGCGCTCACGATTGAGATATCTGGCGAGCTGTGACAGCTTCCTACCATACGTGTGGGGGCGTCTCCGTTTATTGTGCAGAACGTCGTTTCTTCTATTTGATCCGGCAACATCTCACACAATTCTTAGTGTTGTACGGTACTGCGAAAGAGCTCTTTTACTTCCTCTGCTCCGTACCCTTCTCCACTCTTCTACTCCGTTTTCATTTGTATGGTTTTCCAACACGGAGTTCATTGAATCAGCACTACTCTCGCTCCGCGAGTCCGACGCATCGCTTAAAGTGTATTTGTCGTCCTTGGCTTGCGACTCAGTCCTCTTATCATCCTTCTTATTACAATTTGGTAATGAGTCGTCCATCTTGGTCGTACGACCACCTGCCCGACAAGGGCTCAGCGGACCAGTATTATATACGGGGAAAGAACCGTCAGCCACAGCAGCGCCCCTTACTGTGATAAGGCCATCAATACTTCCCGAAGTGGCCCGGTATCGGGAAGGCTCCATTCAGCCGAATTTATCCCCTGGCTGCAAATCGTCCAATAGGCACGGTCCGCATAACACCCTGGATTGGGGGGTTGGCAGTTCTTGGTCACCGACATCCCGCCGCCCTCTTACGAGGCGAAGCGACGTAGATGCCAGTCCCAAACAGCTCCGCCTCATAGTCGGGCGCTATGGAGATCGGCTAAACCCTCACACCAACGACAAGGTGCCTACTTCAGTGGGTCAGATATGGGTTGCTGTGATGGTAAATTTTTTTGGACAGATTTAGTATGCAATATGTGGTGCATTTTATTTGACCTTTTGGAAATTTTAAAAAACTCGAGGAATGAGATATCCAAACACAGAAGTAAAGTTTTTACATCCATTCAAAAAATAGTACTACAGCTAATCCACACTCTACAACCCAGGTACTGCACTATTTTATACCAAAGTAGTACAACGCTGCCGAATAGCCTCCACAAAACAAGAGATAGAACAAGCTTTAAGGTCAGGTCAGCGTAGCTGTGAACGAACAGCTGATACATATCTTACTTGTAAACCTTTACAATGACAGGTACTTCGAATTTTGGAAGATAGCTGTTTGGCAATTGCAAAATTGTTGCGCATATCTGTTTTTGTTCCATAAGTAGAAAGGTTAAATTATTTCCTCGAATTTGTTTAAAGTTGAGAAATGAAAAAATATAAATAATACACAGTATTGCATTTCACCTGGTATTGAAATGAGTAATGAACGGGTGCCACCGCAACGTCTCAGCTGGAGCTACCTGGTTTCATTCAGCAAAGCAATTAGAAGTGAAAGCTGATGGTTCTGCCGATGTTACTGTTCTAGAATACGAGTTTAGAATTTAATTATTGTTTTTACGACGTATTTCTTCGTCTCAGAAGACAACTTTTTTTATTGTTGTTTCTGTTTTTACAAGTTGTATCTTGGTATGCTGTGAGTTTAGTCTTTTCAATGTGTCTTTCACATCCTTGGTTATAACAATTGAGAGTATGTCATCACATATTTACCTATGTATTTGGCATATATGTCATTGTTTTTTTTTTCTTTCACTATTTCGAAATTATGGCTCCCAAGAAGGCCAAAATGAAATGAGTCTTTGCTTGATGACAGCAGGTACTTTGTTTTGAGGACATCAAACCCATCTTTCCGCTTCTTTTTCCAGTTTTGACTAAGCAGAAGTTACGGTGCGGGTGTCCAGGCCGATGAAATCAATGTAGTTAGCAAACGCCAGTAATTTCACGCTTTAATAGAATATAGTTCCAGAGTGAATAAGTTCTGCAGCAAGTATAATTTTCTCCAGCATCAAATTAAAGAAATCGCACGATAGCGGGTCATCCTGTCTGAAACCTCGCTTTGATTGGATCGGCTAGGAGAGGTCTTTTACAATTCTGACAAAGCTGGTGGTACTGCTCAACGTCATTTTGCACAGCCGTATAAGTTTTACGGCTAAACTAAATTCAGACATAGCGGCATAAAGCCAACTTCTTTGCAGTCGAAATATTAAAATTGTGGCAACGAAGAGGAACTCCTTTTATCACTGCATCCCCTACGAAACGAAACATTTTAAATATTACAAAGAAGTATTATGACAGACATCCAATACGATTCGAAAAAGACAAATGGAACAAACAAATTGCAATTGTCCTGCTGGTAGTAAAACCTCACACACAGCAAAACAGTAGATCAGTACAGTATAAAATTGGTTCTTTAGATGAAGAAGCAGTCCTTATCGTAAACTCAGTATACGCGGAGCGTTTTACCTGAATTTCCATTCATGCAAACAAATAATCGTGTGTACTTAAAATTTGCATTCTTGTAAACCAATAATCTTGTGTACTAAAAACAAAAAAAAAAAACAAAAACAACCTTATGGGTGACGAAGACGCTGATTCGGGCGGTATGTGTGATGACAGCGGAGGCTGGAAAAGCATGTACCAGCATAAAGCATTTAAGCGCCAAAGTATTGATTCTCCAGTTCTATCAAAAAAATAACAAAGACCAAACAATACACCAAATACGATAAACCGGCACAAACACCCAAATTGGTGTCAGCAATGCTAACAACAATAGCAATGAACAAGAACCAGCAACAACTGAGAGTGTCACACATAAGCCTCCCCCAATTTTCATACCAAATGTAAAAGACATCAATAAAATGATCACTAGCTTCTCAGTTCTAATTGGTAGAGAATACTTTACGTACAAGTCCTGGAGAGATGGACAAGCTAGAGTGATGCCCACAAATAGTGATTCTTACAGAAAACTAGTGACTTTTCTTGACACTAATAGCATTGTTTTCCACACTTATCAGCTAAAAGAGGACAAACCCTATAGAATAGTAATTAAAAACATTCACTTCTCTACACCTAAAGAAGACATAATACATGATTTAGCTCAACATGGCAGGCCACACTTTACGAAACATTATAAACGCACTTAGCTAAACAACAAAAATGCCAATGTCAGTCTTCTTTACTGACTTTGAACCATCAGCGAAAAATAAAAGTGTTTTTGATATCAATCGGTTATGTAGTGCAGTGGTCAAAATTGAGCCGCACCGAAAGTTTAACGACTTAGTACAATGCCATCGTTGTCAGGAGTTTGAACATACCAAACGCTATTGTAAAAAACCATTTAGATGTGTGAAGTGTGGACAAGACCATCCGACCGTTCTTTGTGAAAAAAAACAAATCATTCTCCACCAAAATGTGTACATTTTCTGCAAAATCATACCGCCAACTACAAGGGTTGTCGAGTTTATCATGAACTTGTTTGTAAACAAGATACAGGTCAACAGCAGATCTAATGCCATGTATATGTCAAATGCCGAGCAACCAGTTCCCAACAACAACGTAAGTTATGCAGATATTACAAAAGGACAACAAAGCCCTACAACAACTAGCCATAACAATTTTGAAAAGCTAGAAGCACTGATCTCTAAGCAAATTGAGCTAACCTCAGCGCTCATGACGCTGATGACGTCTCTTCTATCTAACTTATGCAGTTAAGTCTTAAAATGGCAATATGGAACGTGAATAGACTCAGTAATCACAAGTTAGAAGTAGAACATTTTATGGTAACTAAAAACGTAGATATAGTCGTGATTTCTGAAACACACTTTACCAAAAAATCCTCTTTCAAAATATATGGTTTTGATACCATTACTTTTAACCATCCTGATGGCAAAGCTCACGGTGGTCCTGCAATAATTATTAAGTCACTTCACTGAACTTAGCCCCCGCAAAAAACTTTTTTTTTTTATTTTTAAAGTTTTATTATTTTACATCGTTTGTTCGTCGTTTGTTCTTAAATATCCGCTATAAATAATTTTTTGTTCGTCAATTGTTTATTAAAAAAAAAAGATAAAAATATACCTTAAGTTGGCCCCGCTTGCAAAATTATTGACATTTTCCCCATTATTAGTTTATAAATATATATTAACGTTTGTTCGTCAATAAATTACCTTTGTTCGTATATCAAATTGCTGTTTTATTTGCAATTTTTAACATTTCTTTTTATTTTTAAATTTTCATTATTGCATATCGTTAGTTCCTCGTTTGTTCATTAATGTTTGCTATAAATAATTGTTTGTTCCTCAGTTGTTTAGTAAAAAAATAAATAAATAAATTCGAAATAAAGTAGGTACTTAAAGTTTGTTGAAGACATGATCGAGTTTTCGGACTAAGTCCGCCCCCTCCGTCTGGCAACACCCGGCCAGTGCGGCCAAGCGCTGGCAGTGCAGTTCAGCTGTGGCTTGCCAACCACCACCGCGCTCTCAGTTTTTCAGTTGTCATTAAACTACCCACGCAAACGCATCATCGTGCCAGCATCATTCGCCGTGTTTTTAATCTCCTGATAAGTTTTGGTCTCTCGCCCGCCCGCCGTCGCGCAAATATTTCGTTTTAATTTTAAATATTTAAATGAATTAGTATTTTATATACCGCGGTTTTGTAACTTAAAAGTTTTACATTTTAAATAAAACCATTGAACTTAAACTCGTGTTTATTGATACAGTGCTGTGCTAGTGAATTCATATACATGGTCCTTTCGCGGCCAAAGTTTCACCAGCGACCAAAAACAAACACGAAAAAAAGTGAAAGTAATTAAAAAACACAAATTTTTTATACAAAAATTAAAAACAATTTTATATAAAAAACAAACAAAAAGTATTACGTGCTCGGTACGGCAAATAAACAGAATTTATAGAATTTAACAAAACAATAGTGCACATACATGAATACATAAAGAACTAAAACATTAAGGTGTGACACAAAATTTTAAAACAATTTTAGTCGGGAGTCTGTGAAATTAAACGCAGTGTAAAAAAGTTTAATAAAAAACAAAAAAATTTTACAAACACAAAAAAAAAAAAAACAAAAACCTATTTATTGGAAATAATTTAAACAAAAAAAAAATGATTGAAAAATTTACACAGAGCTAAAAGAGAAAAAAAAGTGTAAAGTAGAAAATAATTGTTTGCTAATAAAAAGAAAAAGAAAAATATCTAAGAGAAAAGAAATAAAACTCAATTTATTTTAAGCACACTATTGGAAAAAACAAAACTCGTAACACAAGATTTATTTACAAAAAACACACATAAAACAAAACTAAGTTTGTACAAAGGAAAAAGTGGGTGAAGGAAAGAGAAGAAAGAAAAATTTAAGAAAAATTTTTAAATATTTGAAAATTTGTACGACTAACACACTTGGGTGAGGAAGAAAAAGTTTTGGGAAAAAGAGAAAAAAATGTTTGTTTGAAAAACATAATTGCAAAATAAAAACCAAAGAAGACATTTTTTTTTTTTGAAAAATAAAATAAAAGATAAAAAGTGAAAATTTGCAAAAAGAAAAACAAAGCAAAAGAAAAGATATAAGGTGAAAATTTTTGAGGAACAAATATAATAAATTTTTTCGCTAAAACACAAAAACCGGAAAATATAAATACAAAAAAGAGAAGAGAAGTTTGGTGGAAACAGGAAAAAATTTTTTAAGATAAAGAAAAAAATATACATGTGAAAAAAAATAATAATTATTTGAAAAAAGGAATTGTTTGAAAAAACTAAGAGGAAAAATACAAATTTTTTTTAAATAAAATAAAAGTTTGAAAACAATAATAGGAAAACACATACATATACGAAAAAACAACACTAACACTAACTACACCAACAAGGAGGTACAACACAACATCATCGAGGAGCAAATTATAACCAAGGCTAAAGGACAACACAGCATATCACAAGTCACACATAAAACCAACAAAAAATGTCAGAGTGAGTACACCGTTTACCCAATATATTCTCATATATATTCCCTCCGTCTAAAGTACGGTTCCCAAAACTAAAATCCCCAAATTTATATACCCTCCGATCTAAAGATCCGGACCCTGGGTATATAACCCACATCAAAAAGCCTAAACGGTAAAATATTTCATTGGCTTACTCACTGTTACCAACAGGTACAGTCCCATCAAAAAAGCCATATAAATTTTTCAACAAATAAATTTGCATTCCCGTACCAACGGAAAATCCATTGCCCGGTTCTATATACCCAAAAAGTTCGTTGCGCTAAATATCGACTTAATTATAAAAATATATACGTATATATGTAATATATGTATATACCCACTTAGTTCGGTAATATCACCCGAGCTACATATTTTTCCAGCGTGAAATTCACCGCTGCCCAATTTATATTACATAAAATATATTTTACAAAAAACCCATAGCAACAAACTTTACCAAATTTTTGTCACTTTTCCTAAAGTTTATTTTACCGGTGCACCCAAGATTAATTTTGCATACAAACCTACAAGTATATGCACCCATAATAACCACACGCACTTGTATATCTTTTTGCATAAGCCAAAAACCTACCCTCAACAAAGTAATTGCATGACATATGTAACTACATAACAGAAGGAAGCAACAAAGAAGATCATCGATCACATATTGGCATACATTTACTTTGTTAATACAGATCAAGTGCATTGGCACAGCAAACAAAAGGTTGTTGGTACACCACAGTTTGTCGGCAAATATATTTCACCCATATATATAAATACATACATACGTACTATATACCCATATTACTTGTGCTCAGACGCGCTGAGACAAGTACATATAACAAAGCAAAAAGCCGGTACACATTAGGCCGGTCTCAAAAAATAAAAAATAAAATACCAGTGAACACAAATATTATAATATTTATATTATTATATACCCACATTACTTGTACTCAGAAGCGCTGACACAAGCCCGTATAAAGAACCAAGCGTACATTAGGCTGGTTTCAAAAAAAATATTTTTTTTGCCCTTTTGACAACATTTTTTTCGATTTTCACAGCTTAATAAAAGCTCCATTTCTTAGTAAACCAAACTAATTTATAATGCCGAAATCGTCGGACGAAACCCAAAAATTGATCACTGCAGACCAATGCCTGCAGAAATTCATATATGACGGCAACCAAGTAGAAGTTTACTGCTCAAGATGGTCACCCTCCCAAGCTACCGATTTATCAGAGTGTATGCTTAAGGTCAAATTAGTAGACCTAGATAAAATATGGGCAAAGGTGCTAGAGTCCCATCGAGATGTAAATTTCTCTGATAATTATACAGATGTCAGCGGCTCGGTTGAGCAAAAATTTGCTAAATGCATGGAAACGTACCAAACATGTAAATCAGAAATTTTAGAAGCCTTACAGCTTTTTAATACTGCTAGCACCAACCAACAACAAATACCCGCCCACCCAATAAACAATTCAAACGCAAACGGTTTTTATTTAAAAGTACCACCATGCGACACCGAAGTATTTCATGGTGGATACGAAGACTGGCCATCTTTTAGAGATATGTTCACGATAGTCTATAAAAACCACCCTAAATTATCACCCGCTCAAAAATTATACCACCTGCGCCTGAAAACGAAAAGTCAAGCAGGACTTATTGTAAAGCAATACCCACTGAGCGATGATAATTTCGAGCTTGCCTGGGAAGCGCTCAGATCGAGGTACGAGAACAAAAGGATACTCGTCGACAACCAACTGAAGACGCTGTTCAACCTACCCACAATATTCGCAGAAAACGGAGAACAAATACAGAAGATGCAGACAACGATCAACAACTGCATGTCAACCCTTAACACCCAAGGGATCCCGACAACGGACTGGGACCCAATCCTCGTTTATCTGTGCTCATCAAAGCTGCCAAGAGAAAGCCTTTCACTATGGGAACAATCCCTCAGCTCCCGGAAGGATCTGCCCCTTTGGGAGGACATGAATAAATTCCTCACCAGTAGATACGAGGTAGTAGAGAGAATAAGTATCTATCGACCAGGCAAGGCGAAACCCCAGTTTTCGAGTTTTACACCACGAACGGTGAATCAAAACTCGACCCAATCTAACAATAATAGAACCCATGCATATCACACCGAGTTCAATAAAACGGCTTCGTGTAGATTATGCAACCAATACCACGCAGTCAAATCTTGCGTCAGGTTTAGGAATTTATCGGTATCAGACCGAATCAAATTTGTGAGAGAAAATAGTTACTGTGAAAACTGTTTATCAACGTCACACCCCAAGAACGAATGTAAAAGTAGTTTCACGTGCGTTTATTGCCAAAAGCGTCATCATCCGCTACTGCATTTGCAGCCCAAACCCCAACAATCACAACCAAACCCCAGAGCTCAAAAGGCCCAAGCCGGCACCCCTAGGAGAACGGACGACGAGCGAGCCTCAACATCGAAAGCCGCCGCAAAAGCCACCTCCTCCCAACAGTCTCAAGACAAAAACCCGGTTTCTTCACTCTTCTCGAGTAATCATGGAACCACCCTATTACCCACAGCAATAGTATCAGTATACTTTGCTGGCGAATTTCATAAAATTCGTGCCCTAATACACCAAGGTTCACAAAAAACTTTTGTATCGTCCCGTATACAAAAGGTTCTTGGTCTACCCACAAAAGAGTCTCTCCACCAGATATCTGGAATGGGTGGAACGGTTGTGAAAAATGCCAATAAAGTCTGCCAGATAACATTCTGTTCAGCAGACTTAACCCAAATGATAGACGCACAAGCAATAATTTTGCCGAAGCTAACTAAGTTCTTGCCCACAGTCAGAGTTTCAAGCATCGATCTCGAAGAACTGTCCCATTTACTGTTAGCCGATCCACAGTATTCGATACCATCGAAAATCGATGTGGTAATCGGCAGCGATATCACCCCGCAAATCCTCACCGAGGGGTTCCTACGAAATGTGAGTGGAACATTACTTGCCCAAAACACAATATTCGGATGGATATTAAGCTGCCCTGTAGCTGAAAAGGTATCAACCTTCAGCACTCATGTCACGGAACGCACCGATGACCCCATCAATCAACTTTTGAGACAATTTTGGGAACAGTAAGAAGTTCACCAAACCCAACAACGATCAGCAGATGATGAATACTGCGAAGCACTCTACCGGACAACCACAATTCGTGAGGAAGATGGCCGCTACAGAGTCGAACTACCCTTCAAATCTGAATTTCCAGCCAATCTGACACTCGGTCATTCACGACCCGCAGCACAACAGCAGTATATCAGCATCGAACGAACCCTCGAAAGAAAACCCTAATTAAGAGACAAATATTTTGAAGTCCTTAATGAATATTTAACCATGGATCACATGGAACCCGCCTCCCAACAAGAGATAATTAGAGATGGTAAATATATATCATTTTATCTACCCCATCATGCTGTCATAAAAACCGACAGCAAAACCACAAAAGTGCGAGTCGTCTTCAACGCATTAAAAATGTCGCATTCTGGCAACTCGTTGAACGACGTGCTTCATACAGGCCCCATTCTACAAAATGACTTAATGCTCGTAATACTTAAATGGCGACTTTATAAGTTTGTTTTCAACGGCGATATTGAGAAAATGTATCGCCAAATACTCATCCATGAAGAAGATAAAGATTTTCATCGAATCGTTTTTCGGAAACACCCAACTCTGCCGATACAAGATTTTCGACTAAAGCAGTCACCTTTGGTGTAAATTGCGCGCCATATTTGGCAATTCGAACCCTACACCAACTCGCCCACGACTGTCAAGATGAATATCCGCCCGCTAAAAATATTTTATTGAATGAAACTTATGTTGACGATATTTTGTCCGGCGGTCATAATATACAGTCCACTTTGAACTCTATGACTCAAGTTATCGAAGCCTTAAAATCGGCAGGGTTCCCTTTGAGGAAGATGTCGGCAAATCACCCTGAAATTTTAAAACCCGTTCCCGACCCTGATTTGCTAGACGTCGACTTCCTTAAATTCCATGATTCGAGTTCCACAAAAACCCTTGGAATTCAGTGGAACGCGCTAACCGATCCACCATCAGCAGAAAACACGACTACAAAAAGGCAGATTTTATCAGCAGTTGCAAAACTGTTTGACCCCGCAGGATGGCTTTCGCCAATAATGATTCTTGCAAAAATGTTGCTGCAACAACTCTGGATGGAAGGAACGGATTGGGACGAGGACGTGAAGCCCGGAGCTCTCGAAAAATGGACCTCAATTTATGAAAATTTACCTCATATCAGAGACATTAAAATCCCTAGGTGGGTACAGTATTCCCCCGATAAACTAATCCAGCTGCATGGATTCTCAGATGCTTCAGAAAAAGCATTTTGTGCCTGTATATATTCACGAGTACAAACCCATGAAAATAGTTTTTCATCCCATTTGCTAGCTGCTAAAAGCAAAGTAGCACTCCTCCAAACCGTGAGTCTTCCACGGTTGGAACTCTGTGGAGCAGTTTTACTCTCCAAGTTAGTGACACAGCTGCGAAGTGAGCTGAATCTATCCCAACACGAACTTATTCTCTGGTGCGATTCTGCCATCGTACTGGCATGGTTAGAAAAACCACCCCATACCTGGAAAACGTATGTCGCCAACAGAACCTCTGAAATTCTCAAGAACATCGACAACGCCACTTGGAGGCACGTTTCCAGTAAGGATAACCCAGCGGATTTGGGCACTCGAGGCTGCAAGCCTCAGGATTTAGTCCAATGTCCATTATGGTGGGAAGGACCTAATTGGCTTGTCAATCCAGCAAATTCATGGCCAAAGGATATATCTCACCACCCAACTCCCCCCGAGCAACGACATGTGGAAGTATTCCACACCCTGCAGGAAGAAAATATAGACATACTCGACCGTTTTTCGTCATTTTCTCGAGCGCTTAGAGTCGTGGCCTATATGTTGCGGTTTATCAAGAAAGCAAGGAAACTGAAAGTTCCAGCCACGCTCAACCTCACCCACGCCGAAGTGAATGATGCCAAAATCAAAATCATCATTCAAACTCAACGGAATCATTACGGAGACACGATAGAGCTGCTTCAAACGTCAGGACCCTTACCCAAAAAGAACACCCTTCTGACATTAAACCCCATGCTAGATGACTTAGGAATCATGCGAGTTTCCGGAAGATTAGCATATGCCACCTATAGCTTTAATGAGCGGCACCCAATTATCATACCCGAAAACTCTCAATTTTGTTCTCTTCTGTTAGACTTCCTCCATTCGAACCTGCTGCACGCCGACAAACAGCTGATGATCCGAATGGTCCAGCAACAGTACTACATTCCACGTTTGAAGCAAAAGGTCAAAAAGCTCGTCTTCCACTGCAAAACCTGCACCATCTATAAACAGCAGATGAAAACGCAGATAATGGCAGCCTTGTCACCCGAGAGGTCAACGTATTCCCTACCCTTTCATACAACAGGAGTCGACTTTGCTGGACCATTTATGGTAAAAACTTCTCCCCTTCGCAGAGCTTCGTATGTGAAAGCTTACGTTTGTGTGTTCGTATGTTTTTCCACAAAGGCTGTTCATTTAGAAGTGTGTTCTAACCTCACCATCAACGCCTTCAACGCAGCCTTTGCCCGATTCACGGGCCGCCGTGGCCTACCCCATCAGATATTTTCTGACAACGGAAAGACGTTCGTCGGCGCACAACGCGTATTTCAAAGGGAATTAAACACATTTCTCAAGGAAGTCGCTACAGACGTCGCAGAATAATATGCAACTCACGGATTCTCATGGAAATTCATCCCACCATACGCTCCACACATGGGTGGTCTATGGGAAGCGGCCGTAAAAAGTTTCAAGATACACTTCACGAAGGTAGCAGGAAACCAGAAGTTTTCCTTCGAAGAGCTCACCACCCTCTTAGTACGCATAGAGGCGGTCCTCAACTCCCGACCGCTCTCTCCTATGTCTGAAGATCCAATGGATCCCCTAGTCCTAACCCCAGGGCATTTCCTACGTGGCGCGCCGCTCTTGTCGTTACCGGAGCCAACTGCAGAGCATCTCACCTTGGTCAACAAATGGCAGAAACTGAAAGTGCTTCACCACCAATTCAGCACACGATGGAAGAACGAGTACCTCAAGGAGCTGCATAAGCGGTACAAATGGAAATGCCCTCAACGCAATATTCAAGTTGGAGATTTAGTCGTGGTAAAGGATGATTTACTACCCCCGAACGAATGGCGTTTGGGACGGGTAATCACTTTACACCCTGGATCGGATAACCATGTTCGAGTTGTGGAACTCAAAACACAAAACGGACTAATAACCCGAAATATTGCCAAACTGTGCGTGCCACCAACTGCCTAGTAATGCCAACCCTACCTCTGGTACCCTCTGTCTCATGCCCCTAGCAATCTGAAAGAGATTTATAAGCTACCCTCACCCATGCCTGCAAATACGAATATTTTTCTTTCTTGTCTTTGCAGGACCCGCAGAACAACTGAGGGACCAAAGTGTCGCCTCTGTGGCCAACGACATGTGTTGAGACAGTGCCGGGCATTCTTAGCAATGAAACCCGAGGAGAGATACCAGTGTGCAAAAACCCACCGGCACTGCCTCAATTGCCTCGCAATTTCACACTCCACCGGAGCGTGCGACTCCGCAAGCATCGGCCGTAAATGCTCCCTCGGCCACCACACTTTGCTCCACCGGGCTCGACCGAACAACCATGCTAGACGCCAGGACAACGACAGCCGACGAAGAGACAGGGCAACCCTACGAGCCCGCACGGAAAACCGCCAGAGCGCGGTACAAAGCCGATCGGCTCGTCACAAAGACGACAAAATACGGCAATTCGTAGCCGAGGCACGGGCAGCCTTGGACAGGTTGATGCCGCGACTAAGTCCGCCCCCTCCGTCTGGCAACACCCGGCCAGTGCGGCCAAGCGCTGGCAGTGCAGCTCAGCTGTGGCTTGCCAACCACCACCGCGCTCTTAGTTTTTCAGTTGTCATTAAACTACCCACGCAAACGCATCATCGTGCCAGCATCATTCGCCGTGTTTTTAATCTCCTGATAAGTTTTGGTCTCTCGCCCGCCCGCCGTCACGCAAATATTTCGTTTTAATTTTAAATATTTAAATGAATTAGTATTTTATATACCGCGGTTTTGTAACTTAAAAGTTTTACATTTTAAATAAAACCATTGAACTTAAACTCGTCTGTCCTCTGTTTATTGATACAGTGCTGTGGTGCTAGTGAATTCATATACAAAGTTAGTTACAGTTTTTTTGATAGATAACCTGTTAGCCAGGCTCACATTTATTTTTTCAAATTTTTATTATTTTAAATCGTTAGTTCTTAATTGTTCGCTATAAATAATTGTTTGTTCGTCAATTGTTTATTTAAAAAAACTCTATAAAAATATACTGTGTAGTTGGCCTCTCACTCAAAATTATTGATATTTTTTCCCATTGCTAGTCTATAAATATATATTAACGTTTGATCGCCAATAAAGAACGTTTATTCCAATATTTAATAGCTGTTTTATTGTTTAATTTAAATTTTTTATTTTTTTGGGGGCCAACTTGACCCCGCAAAAACATTTCTTTTGTTTTTCAGATTTTCATTATTTTACATCGATAGTTCGTCGTTTGTTCTTAATTGTTCGCTATAAATAATTGTTTGTTCGTCAATTGTTTATTAAAAAAACTTAATAAAAAATATACTGTTTGGTTGGCGCCTCACTCAAAATTATTAATTTTTCCCCATTGTTAGTCTTTAAATATATATTAACGTTTGTTCGTCAATAAATTACGGTAATTTACTAGATGACGGTGCACTGCATAATTGTGGTCAAAAGAGGCGCTGTTACCTCCGAAAACATGCTGTTTCCGGAAAAAGTAAAAAAAAAAGAATTAGCGAGGTTGGTTTTGGGTGGTCATCGTTGCCCTTGGTGGTGGTCGAACGTGAAAATACACTGGTGTAACTAGCATCGTCATCCTAACGGACAAACATTCAACATTTTTGCAGAACTGATCTGGAGCGTCTTTTGACACCGCCATATAAATATAAAATAACCAAAAACGAAAAGAAACAAGAGCGGAATTAAGTAGCTGCACGAAATAAGCAGCGCAGATTCGGCACATTTTCAACAGCGATAGCGCTAGCCAACCTAACGCACTACCCCCAGCTATAGTGTGAGGACCCCAAAGTCGAGGACTTTGTATCCTCACAACATACACATATCCATACGTTTTTCTAAAGAACATACATTTTGAAATAACTTGAAATTTATAATAATATTTGAATTTATCACTTATACATTTTATATGAAGCACCCGAAATATACATATGTAAACCTTTATGAATTATACTCTAAATACATATATTCGGTTGTACATTGAATTGAAAATTATTAAATCGAAGGACAAATTAGACTTGCGCACTTTTTCACGCAAGCAAAGTATTTACATTTTCGCAAACATAAATTTTAAATATAGGATCACCCTAACACGCATTGAATATTTGGAAGGAAGGTAGATACGCACAAAACATAAAAATGCAGCGGTCAACCAACCATTTGCAATCTCAAAATCCAATACATCCAGCTACAAATACAACATACATACATAATAACTTAAGTGAACGGAGATCAGCAGCAAGTCGTCAAAATAAGCGCCGTTACTAATAGAGATTTCACTATACATATTTACGCACTAGCATACAACACACCAACGCACGCCATACTACAGAAGGCAGAAGCATTGGGCAAAGCAAAACACAACATTAGAATCAGGTGATCGCAAACAAATATACAAAAACACACAATAGTTATAGCAACGGCTGGAAAGCGCGGTATGAGCAAGTACAAAGGCATTGTATTCAATAAGGAGCATTATGGTGCATGGAAATTCATGGGAAGGAAATATTCACCGGAATAACAGTTGTTTTATATTGTTAATACTATTAGTTAAAAGTTTCTATTATAAAATAACCGTTTTCCTGCGTGCAAGAATTAGTATATAAGGGCGACGAGTTCGCATTGAAATGCAGAGATTAGGAGACAGGCATACGAGTCGGTAGGTTTTATCACTACCGACCAAGGGTACACCTGAAGGTTTTTCACTTCATTTGTACTAAAAGTATACTCGTCTGGAGGCTTTATTACTCCATTCGACCGCAGAGGTTGGTCGAGGGCTTTATTACCTCAGTCACCTCTTACAAAGCAAGGGAATCAGCTAGGAGTAGAAAGAGAATTTTATTAAATAAACACTTTTATAATGTTTTATAAGAACTAAACAGGGTTATTCTTTTAGAAAGGCCGGTAGGAATTTCTACTTTCAGGAACCCTGGACGGACTGAGGCTAACCCCGGCAAAGTCAATGGAAAAGTCCGTCACAATAGCGCCAACGAAACCACCGGACGTACCACCACCATCAACTTTATTAACAACAATCAGCAGGGCCACCTCAGATGGGCCTGTTGCAACATCCACTTGACTAACCACAATCAGCAGGGCCGCCTCAGATAGGCCTGCTGCAACGTCCACGTTATTAACAACAATCAGCAGGGCCACCTACTATAGGCCTGCTGCAACATCCACCTGATTAACCACAATCAGCAGGGCCGCCTCAGATAGGCCTGCTGCAACGTCCACGTTATTAACAACAATCAGCAGGGCCGCCTCATATGGCCTGCTGCAACATCCACTTGAGTACCAACAACCAGCAGGGCCACCTCGTATACCCTGCTGCAACCAACACTTGATTAACAACAACCGCCTCGTATAGTCCCTCTGATACAGCCACCAACTACGACAATAACTGC
Source organism: Eurosta solidaginis (assembly GCF_040869045.1). Taxonomy (NCBI): domain Eukaryota; kingdom Metazoa; phylum Arthropoda; class Insecta; order Diptera; family Tephritidae; genus Eurosta; species Eurosta solidaginis. The sequence continues at coordinate 99,771,468 of NC_090320.1, read as the reverse complement.
TTTTAAAACTGGGTGAGTTCGTTCTGTAATACACAATCCACATTTTTTTTTTATTTTAATTTAACCAATTACCAGTCGGGTTTGGAATTAACAGAATAATTGTAAAAATCTTTGGGAGTTGAGTTGGACTATAAATTTGTAATACCAGCCTAAAAATAATTGTAAAAATCTTTGGGAATTGAGTTGGACTATAAATTTGTAATGCCAGCCTAAAAATAGTTAAGTTACGAAAAGCTGCATACTCAAAATTTTAATAAGGTTCTAAAATAAAATTTCGAAATTTATTCAAAAATGTTTTAGCAGTTGGTTTACAATTCTTTCGCAATTCCTTTGAGCTGAAATGTAATTTAAAATTTGGTTTCTAAAAAAAAAACGCATCGATGGTTAACTGTGCTGTTACTTTAGTGCGTGTAGATACCTAAACATTATTACATATATGGGTATTTTAGATTTTCTTTCATACAAATAAGAAAATTGTTTTATAATGCAAGAAAATCTAAAATGTTCTTCGGAGGAAAAAATTGCCGAAAGCATACTCAGAAAAATTAGCTTAGAATTTTAAATGAAAATTTTTAAATTTTCTGAATATTTTCGAAAACCTGCGAGTTTTAAAAATTTTTTTGAAAACGTTTTCAAAATCGGCCTACACCTTTTCTGTATACATTCAACCAATTGTTTAAACTAACAAAAGGAAAAACAACGAATACATAAAATTGGATATTTATTACTGCTGGATTAGGGTGGGTCCCATTGTTCAGTAAAACCTGTGCTTCAAATAATATAGTATGCAAGCTGATGGCCACAGTTTTTTAAATGTCTTTATTTCAGTATAACGGCTGCTGAAGCTGTAAAGGCTGAACTACCAGAGAGGTGGTGTGTGAAGCGTTTTCAGCATAAATGCAGCACTCCTTTTGTAAAATCTGAGAACTTTACCGCTTTTGCTAGAAGTTATTAATTATGAACGTGAAAGAAAATGATTATTTCTTATACATTTTTCTACCCCAGCTGCAGTACGCAGGGCTAAAATTCAACTGACCTGATTTCCAAGTTTTATATATATATCTCTATTTAAATATAGGGGTGCCGGTTAGGCTATCGAGAATTTGAAAAAAAAGCGCAATACTTCAGAAGACGTTTCCAATGTCATGTTTATCTATTGGAACGGCCTTTTAAATGCGTGAAAAACACCCACCTTAATTTACTACATATATATAGCTGCGAAAAAAAATAGCAGAAAAAAAAAACAAATTTTTTTACACATTATATTTACGTAAATTATACAAAAAAAAAGCGGTTAATGAATTGTACAATGAAAGCTGTTGGGGTTTACCCGAACAAAATTTCCAAAAAAAATAAAAATCAGAATAGTTTTTAAAAGTAATTGCATTGCTTAATTCAAATATACGTTCTTATTAATTTTGCATAGTTTTACGCTTGTTTGGAAGAAAGACCAAAATCAGCCTTCGTAAAAGAGCTGTTAAAAAAAACAACGCGAATTTTCAAAACTTCAGCTTTTCTTTATTTACTATAACTGGAATAAGTTTTTAGTTCAAAATTATTGACTAAACATTCGTAAGTTTACATGAAGACTTTTAAAAACTGCGACTTTCGAAATTCATTTTTTAGGTTTTAAATAAACGAAAACCAAATGAATTATAAATAAATTCTTGTAACAATGGGAATGCTGGCGTCCTCTTTTATTTAGAAGGCACTTAGGCATACAGGTAAGGGGTAATCGAAATTCAGGTGCGTCGGTGGCCATGGATTTGAGGGTGGGTAAATGTACCGGGCGTCGCAACAACACCCGCGGCGACCCTCTATATATTCGGCCCATTTCTGTTTATTCTTTTTCCTTTTCATTTTCAGCTTTTTTTTTTTTGAATTTCAGTAATAGTAACCGGTCATTTCCGGTTCGGTAATTTTTTTTGCGTCATTTAGTTTTTTTTGAATTTTAAATTTTTGAATGTCTAACGGTCTGTCCGTGGCATTCGGCTCGACCCGATGTCGTTTTAGTTTGAATTTATAAGCGTACTGCGCTTCTGTCAGTTTTTCTTGAATTTGACAACTGAGTTTTTTGAATAGGCATGATAGGAACTTTTTTTGTTATGGCGCAGGAACAGTAAGGTTGGCAAGGACCCCGCCCAGCCGACATGACTAGCCACTGAGCACCCCCAGATCATGCCGACTGCCTTCCTTGCTGCTCCCGTAGAAAATGCGTATCCATAACAGATTGCGCCCAACGTTTTGGTGTCCGAGGCACTGTCGCTATGACAGTTGCTGAGGGCGCCATAACAGATGGTGCCCAACGTGGTTCCTGAGGCGCCGGGTCCGAGGGTCACCCCTGGTCAAACTGTGAAGTTGACCATCCCACCAGTCCGGGGTGAGCAGCCGCAGGAGCAGCCACCTGCGTTACCGTGGGATGGTTAGACGGATCAGGGTGTCCGGAGTGATCCTCGTCTCCGGTAGATGAGGGAGCCATGAGACTTAACGTCAGTCTCCGGATTTTTTATTTTACCCGGTGAGGCAGTGCTGAACGCACTTAATTTTTTTAATTGGGGTTTTAGTTTTCCCGGATGTTGTCCCCTAGTCGGCTCTGGTAAATATGTGTCCGCTAATTGGGATTTTAAAATTTTCTTTGTAATGTTAAACAATTTTTTTCTCTTTTGCTTTGCCGAATTTGTGATGTCTGGTGTGAGTGGGTGAGTGAAATTGTAAGGACCCCTGCTCAGCCCACGCCTCAGGTGGTACCACAGAATACCACCTGGATTGTGACGGGTTGAGCTCGGATTCAAAGCGGCACCTTTTCCTGTCCCACCAGTCTGGGGAGCGGGCATTGAAGCCGCTCCACCCATAGCGGCGGAGGCAGGAGGTGTGTCCAGGGTGAATGATGAGAGGCCTCAACACCTCCCGCCAGTCCCACTAGCCCGTCCCTGGAGACCGCCCCTGCGTTGCAGCTGGGCGTGTTGAGACCAACCCGTGTGTGCCTGGAACTGACCCTAGTGGTCCCAACCAGTCCTGTAGCCTGGTGTTTCTGATAAGGGGAGGCATCAGCATTCCCATTACATTTGACTAGCAATTTCTTTTGCAGCTTTTCGCAAATTTTTTGTTCCCTCGCGCTAAAAAAAAAACAAAAAAAAATTTTTTTTTAGATATATGTATATACACTTTTTTTTTGGAAACGAATCATCGTCTACGGTAAGGAGGGGCGAATTCTGACATTTCCTTAACCCCTAACTACCTTAAGTTTTGGCAGTAAATAGAAGTTTTTTTATATTAATAACGATAATAGGACTTAACAACCTACAAATTTTTTTTACCTGATTATAATGTCGCGTGAGCCGTCCTTCGGGCAACCGGGACGGCATACTCCGTTCGGAAGTGCGGGGAACTTTAGAGGGCACCAGAACCTGGGTGGAAATAATAGGGGGGCCTTTTCCAAGGCCAAGCGTCCCTTGGTGGTGCACACCCCAGTAGGGGGGCAATATGGAAATCCCGTGGGGACTCATACAGGCTCGGACCTGAACGACCACCGCGAAAAATTGGATAGGCCTGGAAGTACCAGTGATTTAAACGCGCCCCTGAGAAACGCGCATGATATCTCGGGGCTAATGACCAACGTGTCGACATATGCACTGGACGGAGCTAGTGCCTTACCACTAAATCACGGAACTTTTGGAGACGCTGCAAGCGATAGGGCGAATACCCCACGGATTCGGGCAGAAGCTAATCGCGGAGAATCGTGGGTGGAAGTATTACACCAACTGTTCCAGGCTTCACAGGAGGAAATTCGGGGAGAGATGGGGTGGATCCGAACCAATATGGACCAGCTCAACGCCGCCCTCGAATCGGCGCAGCAATCTATAAATTTGAACCGGAACGCGAATAGAACGGAACGTAACCCACTTCCAGCGGCTGTAACCCTAATGAACCCTGCTCCGAGCCATATAGCAATAAAACCCCAGGAGTGGAAGATATCATTCCACGGTACTGGAAGCGTGGCAGATTTTCTTTTTAAACTAAACACCCTGTGTGACCGCACACAATGCACGGACGAACAAATAATGGCTAGTTTCCACCTATTCCTTTCTGGACGGGCCGAAGAGTGGTACTGGTTGTTCACAAAACAGAACCCAAGCGCGCCATACGCTTTTTTGTGCTATTCCTTGAAGAGAGAGTTCGGTACTCTAAAAGTGACCACGAGATCAAGATGGAGATCTCCATGCGGAAGCAAAAGGCAAGTGAGTACTATGACGTGTTTTACACGTACATAATCTCCTTGAATGCACGCTTAAGACAACCCGTTTCAGAGGTATTGCTGATTGACATCATAAAGAGGAACGTCAACAGTAGCCTTAAGCTGATGCTTTTCATCGCGGATGTAAGAACCCTTCATGATCTACGCGATATATCACGCCGAGGGGAGAAGTGCTGAAAGAAAGCAAGCTGTTGGGAGCCACTTACCCAGGACGGCATGTGAACGAAGCCCGTGTGATAACCCCGGACTTGAGGATGGAAAGCGAGGACTGCGAAGTGGATCCGCAGATAGAGGCGCTGGAATATCGACGCAACAGGAGACCGGACTATTCAGGAATCCAATGCTGGAATTGTCAGGCAAAGGGCCACTCATATATTTAGTGTGAGGAACGCATTAGGAATCCTTTTTGTTTTAAATGTGGGTATAAGGGAGTACTTACTCCTAAATGCCCTAGGGACCATCGCAGGCAGGGAAACCAGTACCCAAGCGAGAAGGCGGGGAACCTCGTTCGGCATCATAGCTCCCACATCAGCCGGTGCTCGAGGCGTCGTCCCGTGCACCGAACCAGAGGGTGAATCTCTGCATGGAGGTGGTGAGCTTCCAAGGTGTAGTAGTACCCTGGCGAAAGAATCCTCGAACGTGATAATAACCGTCCCTGACAGTACGGGTAATTCCAATAGTTCTGAATCCGAGAGTCAAACGTCCTCATCCGCGATGGGCGAGCCGATCAAAATTCTGCGACGCCAGCATAGGGATGTCGCTTGCCAGACACAATCTTTATCTTATCTAGAAGAAAGGAAACATAGGTATGCGCAAATAAGACATACCATTTTCGAACAACAACCGGTATCGGACAATATTTTGAAGTGCAGGAAGAGATACCACAGGAGAGTACAAGAGCGTAGACTGCTGCAAGCCACCACGTTAACGCTTACAGAGGATGAAAGGCCTCTCGTAAAGGCTAAAATAAAAGATAGTTTTATTCTAGGGTTGTTGGACTCGGGAGCCAACGTCTCCATCTTGGGAAAACATGGAGTAGAATTCCTGAAAGATAACGGCTTCGATTATCAGCCCTAACATGCATTCGTATATACCGCGGGTGGCAACAAACAAAAAATCTTAGGCTCAGTATCTCTACCGGTCACTTTCAAGTTTTTACCTTGTTCCTTCCGTTCTCCTTCGTACGAGAAGTTAGGCCTGGGGCAAACTAAATTAGTGGAGCATCACATTGACACCGGTGATGCCGTTCCCATAAAAAGCAAACATTCCCCTCTTTCGCCACCGAGGCAAGCCGAAGCTTTTAGTGAATTAGACAGGTTACTCGAATTGGGAGTTATAGAAGAATCTAACTATCCGTGGTGTAGTCCTGTGGTACTGGTCCGAAAACCAGGTAAAGTTAGGCTGTGCATAGATTCCAGGAAGGTCAATGCGGTGGCTAAGAAGGACTCATACCCCCTGCCTCATATCAACGACTTATTGAGCAGACTGAAAGATACGCATTTTATTAGTGCCATTAATCTGAAGGACGGGTTCTTCCAGACAAATTGACAGAGTCCTCCAAGGAAAAAACCGCATTGGCAGTTCCGGAGAGGCCTCTGTACCACTTCAAGTTAATGCCCTTTGTTCTGTGCAATGGACGGCGGACTATAAGTAGGCTGATGGACAAGGCTATCCCCTGCATCTGCGGGAGAACGTCTTCGTCTACATGGACGACCTGATGGTATGTAGCACAAATTTTGAAGACCACCTGAAATTGCTGTTGGAAGTGGCAAAGTGCTTAACCGATGCAGGTCTGACGACAAAACGTGAAGAAGAGCAAATTTTGCTAGAAAAAATTCGTTACTTAGGGTACCTGATAGGCAGCGGGTGTTTGAAAGTGGATCCAGGGAAAATAGAAGCGATGCAAAACTTCCCGATCCCTATATCCCCTCGACAGGTGCGTAGGTTTGTGGGCATGGCGAATTGGTACCGGGCATTTATTACCAATTTTGCTGACTTAGCAGGTCCCTTGACCGACTGTCTCCCTAAGTCACCAGGCCCCTTCAAGCTTACCTCTGAAGCTATAAAGGCCTTCGAAAGCTAAAAGTAGCCTTGAGTTCCGCTCCTGTCTTGGCCCAACCCGATTCTTCCAAAGAATTTGTAATCCAATGCGACGCTTCCAAAATAGGTGTTGGCGGAGTGTTGTTCCAGGTCGATGATGAGGGCGCTGAGCATCCAATCGCGTTCGTGTCGAAAAAGCTAAATAATGCTCAACGCAACTATACAGTAACCGAGCTGGAATGTCTCGCCGCCCTAATCAGCGTGAAGCGCTTCCGACCCTATGTTGAAGGATTACCGTTTCGGATTATCATAGACCACTCCAGTCTCAAGTGGCTGATGACGCAAAAGGACTTGAGCGGGAGGTTGGCGAGGTGGTCGCTCCTGCTGCAAAGATATGATTTTAAAATGGAATATCGGAAAGGCACCCTGAAAGTAGTACCCGATGCGATTTCACGGTTTGATGCTGATGAGTTAACTTTCACTACCACACCGGGGAAATAGATTTATTATCTCCTGAATTTAGCAGTAACGAATATTTAGACTTGATTCGGACCGTCACCGAAAACGAGGAATCGCTTCCGGATTTACGAGTGGTGGACGGTGTAATTTTCAAAAAAGTCAAATTTCGTAAGGGTGTGGAAGGGGAAGAAGACTCGCTGTGGCGTTTATGGTTGCCGAAAGGATTGACTGAGGAAGCAGTGAGATTAGCACATGAGGCTAACAGGAGTTACCATGGCGGGTGGCAGAAAACCTTAGAACGTGTTAGGCAGAAGTACTTCGGGCCGCAGCAGGCTAAGGACGTCAGGGACTACGTCCAGCGTTGTGACACCTGCAAAGCTGTAAAACCCACCAATCAGCAGTAGAGACCGCCTATAGAGAATACCTTTGCATCCGAGAGACCATTTCAACGATTATATTGCGATTTTCTGGGGCCTTATCCAAGATCTCAACGGCGCAATCAATTTCTTTCTATAGTCAAAATACGTTTGGCTAAAGCCCATGCAAAGAGCCACCACTGTGAACGTTATAAACTACTTCATTTCAGAAGTTTTTCCAGCTGTAGGGGTCCCTGAGTTTATTCATAGCGAAAATGGTAAACAGTTTATCTCGAGGGAAATGAACCAATTCTTGGTAAATTACGGGGTGACGCACGTGAGGACGGGGTTATATTCTCCTCAAGCAAACGCATCCGAACGCGTTAATAGAGAAATTGTCTCGAAAATTTGAATTTTCCTGAAGGATAAACCAGACCATACCGATTGGGATAAGCATCTACCCGATATGTTATCAGTTTTGAGAAGTGATTTTCATACGGCGATACAGTGCTCTCCATACTTTGCATTATATGGCCAAAATATTTTCCAGCATGCCTCCACGTACAAAATTTTAGAGAAACTCGGCAGCCTTAGGGAAGATCAGGTCACAATAGTAAAAGGAGCCGACAAGTTGATTAATATTCGCGAGCAAATTCGCAGGAATTTAGATCAGGCAAAAGATAGGGGGATAAACACCTATAACAAGCGCTCTAGACAAGTCAACTACAAGGAAGGTCAGGAAGTTTTCCGGAAAAACATTGCCTTAAGTAACTTCAAACAGGGCATTAACGCCAAATTCTTGCCAAAATACCTTAAGTGTCGCGTGCTCCGAAAAATAGGCAATGCACTGTATGATCTCGAGGACCTAAACGGGATAGGTCGCTTCCATGCTTCGGATATTCGTCCACAATGAACCAACAAGAACATTTGTTTTTGCCAAATTACAATTTGACTTTTTTTTATAAACCTATCAATCGGACTTTTTTGTCTGGGCGTTTTGGCGGTCGGGGACATTTCGCCCAGTATTCTCCCCGAGCAATGACCTCATAGGATGTTCACACGCGTACTCACCGAGAACCGTGAACAGCCTGGCAGTCCAAGCTTGGGTTGGACTAGCCTTTCGGAGTTTGGACGAGTTCTCCTTATCAAAATGTCTACCCCCATATTTTTTTTTTGCCTTTCGGTGGCGGCGATAACCACTAGAACCATACGACGAGTTCTCCATAACAAATGTCTAACTGCCGCAAAGCCGTTTAAACTAAGAAACAAAATTAATTCCCTACTTGACTTAACTTTTTTTTGATGGACCTATGTTGCCCGGCTAGCTACGCGGTAGAACTTTGAGACTCTTATCTTACGGGTGAGTCGTGCCCCACGTTGCTTGTCATCGGAGGTTCCTTACAGTGGCTTGCCACAAATGATCCGGTTTCCTGTTCACTTCATCGTCAGGTCTTCAAAGCGTAGCAGGTTTGTTATGGTCCACTGGGGAGAGTCAACTTTGGAGCGCACCTAGTGGCTAGTGCTGGCAAAGAAAAGGTGCAATGGCAATTTTAATCGAAAATTGACACTAGAAGTCGCACGGCCACGTAAATGATGATCTCTAAAAGAGAAAACACGCTGTTTCCGGAAAAAGTAAAAAAAAGAAAAAGCGAGGTTGGTTTTGGGTGGTCATCTTTGCCCTTGGTGGTGGTCGAACGTGAAAATACATTGGTGTAACTAGCATCGTCATCCTAACGGACAAATATTCAACATTTTTGCAGAACTGATCTGGAGCGTCTTTTGACATTGCCATATAAATATAAAAAAACCAAAAACGAAAAGAAACAAGAGCGGAATTAAGTAGCTGCATGCAATAAGCAGCGCATATTCGGCACATTTTCAACAGCGATAGCGCTAGCCAACCAAACGCGCTACCCCCAACTACAGTGCCAACGAAACCACCGGACGTAGCATCACCATCAAATTTATTAACAACAATCAGCAGGGCCACCTCGTATAGGCCTGCTGCAACATCCACCTGATTAACCACAATCAGCAGGGTCGCCTCAGATAGGCCTTCTGCAACGTCCACGTTATTAACAACAATCAGCAGGGCCGCCTCATATGGCCTGCTGCAGCATTCACTTGAGTACCAACAACCAGCAGGGCCACCTCGTATAGGCCTGCTGCAACCTACACTTGATTAACAACAACCAGCCCGGCCGCCTCGTATAGGCCCGCTGATACAGCCACCAACTACGACAATAACTGCCTTTAAAACTGGGCGAGTTCGTTCTGTAAAACAGAATCGACATTTTTTTGTTTTATTTTAATTTAACCAATTACCAGTTGGGTTTGGAATTAACAGAATAATTGTAAAAATCTTTGGGAGTTGAGTTGGACTATAAATTTGTAATGCCAGCCTAAAAATAATTATAAAAATCTTTGGGAATTGAGTTGGACTATAAATTTGTAATGCCAGCCTAAAAATAGTTAAGTTACGAAAAGCTGCATACTCAAAATTTTAATAAGGTTCTAAGTAAAATTTCGAAATTTATTCAAAAATGTTTTAGAAGTTGGTTTACAATTCTTTCGCATTGCTTTTAACTGAAATATAATTTTAAATTTGGTTACTCAAAAAAAAAAAAGCGTCGATGGTTAACTGTGCTGTTACTTTAGTGCGTGTAGATACCTAAACATTATTACATATATGGGTAATTTAGATTTTCTTTCAAACAAATAAGAAAATTGTTTTATAATACAAGAAAATCTAAAATGTTCTTCGGAGGAAAAAATTTCCGAAAGCATACTCAGAAAAATTAGCTTAGAATTTTAAATGAAAATTTGTAAATTTTCTGAATATTTTCGAAAACTTGCGAGTTTAAAATTTTTTTTTTGAAAACGTTTTCAAAATCGGCCTACACCTTTTCTGTATACATTCAACCATTGTTTAAACTAACAAAAGGGAAAACAAGGAATACATAAAATTGGATATTTATTACTGCTGAATTAGGGTGGGTCCCATTGTTCAGTAAAACCTGTACTTCAAATAATATAGTATGCAAGCTGATGGCCACAGTTTTTTAAAGGTCTTTATTTTAGTATAACGGCTGCTGAAGCTGTAAAGGCTGAACTACCAGAGAGGTGATGTGTGAAGCGTTTTCAGCATAAATGCAGCGTTCCTTTTGTAAAATCTGAGAACTTTACCGCTTTTGCTAGCAGTTATGTTTTACGCTTGTATGGAAGAAAGACCAAAATCAGCCTTCGAAAAAGAGCTGTTAAAAAAAACCAACGCGAATTTTCAAAAGACTTCAGCTTTTCTTTATTTACTACAACTGGAATAAGTTTGTAGTTCAAAATTATTGACTAAACATTCGTAAGTTTACATGAAGACTTTTAAAAACTGCAATTTTTTTTTCGAAATTGGTTTTCGTTATTCAAGTTTTTTTTAGGTTTTAAATACACGAAAACCAAATGAATTATAAATAAATTCTTGTAAATAAATTCTTGCTGCTCCCGTAGAAAATGCGTATCCATAACAGTAGCCATTAGTCATAAGCATAACATATTGACTTGACCATATCTATTGTTGATTTCCATACATAACTGAAATATTTCGAAGAAATTTTTTTAAGCCATGGTGTGATTTCAAACAAAACGATAACGCGGTAGAAGTTGAAGTGTTTACAAAAATGACTGGGTTCGTCGCAGAAGAAACAATGCGATAAAAAAGAAAACAGGCAATGTAATTTTAAATAATGCCGTTACAGGCGCGTTTTTCTATAAATAAAAGAGAGTAGAAAAGAAAAGAAGAATGAGCAGAGAAGTGAAGAGAGAACAGAGAAGTGAAGAGAGAGCAGAAAAGAGAAGAGAAGAGAAGAGGCACTTTTTTTCAATAAACTGTGTGTATTTAAAATAAAAGCATAAAATTTTGAATAAAAAATCGCGCAGTTTTTTTCTTTTTACTCCAATTTTGGCTCATATGTTCTGTATACTAAACTATCTTAATATATAACATTCAATCTACTCCGGTAAATTAACTTAAACATTCCTTTTTTATATCCAAGTATACAAATTGCACATTCGCAAATAAATTTAAGCGATCGCTATAGCTATTAAAATAGCTATAGCTACAAAAAAATTGCTATAGCTATAAAAAATAGCCTCGATTCAAAAATATCCATCACTATTCTCACTGATACTTCAAAATCGCTGTATCGGCCATCACTAGTTGGTACCACCCTTACAAGACAGGTACTCGCACAAATCACTCTCACAAGATTGCGCATTGCGCATGGAAACAAAAGATCAGCTGTTTTTATGGGCAATTTTTACGTAATTTTCCTTTAGCTCTTTTTTTTCTCTCTTTCATTCGCTCAAGCAGTGAGCTCGTAAATGCGCAATCTTTTTTTGTGATTCGTGAGGTACAAGATGGAAATTCAGAAGGTAACGCATTGCGCATGTAAACATTAGTTCAGCTGTTTTTAAGGGCAATTTTTACGTCATTTTCCTTTAGCTTGTAACGAATTTACCGCAAATCCTCTTATTTGAAACCTTCTGCTAACGTTCTTATAGCTAAACTTTTGAATAAATAACACCACTATTGAATAATGCCAAACTGGCCTTTATTAAAGTATTTCACAATAACACTTATACTTTGCAACCAATAGCTTGGTTAAACCAAGCTGATTATCGCGTCTCTACTGTTGCTGCTTTTATACTGTGTGATTTCCTCGTTGCATCTTCTAGGCGCTTCCAGAATTTACTTAGTTACTGGTATATAATTATAACTACAGATGCACGTGTGTAGCTCTCATATGCGCGTGTATTTGTGTGCGACACTTCTACACTTACAATTGCATACTTTTGGGAGCATCTCAGATAAGATATCTGCATGTGTTTGTGCGTTGCTTCTCCGTTGCGTGTACGCACATACGTGTAGACATAATGATTGATTCGTTTATGTAGATACAGGATGATTGATTTATGGATGTGCATACAAATCACTCTTAGCATCGGCTTATAGATGATAGTATCCCTTAGTGTTGCTAATATTCGTAACACTGCCCTCCACCTAAGTCTGATCGTCCCGAACAGACAAATACCTCGATCTAAACGCCGCTAGCATCTCCATATGTACCACTAATCTACTTCGCGGTTTACCAATGGTTTGTATGCGGTAGATGGTATCACTGAACTTCTTCACAACTTTGTACGGGCCTTCCCAACTGCACCGAATTTTGGATGGAACACCTTTCCGCCGGTGAAGGTTGTATAACAGTACCAAATCTCCCTCCAAGAAACCTTCCGAATCATTGTTCTCATCGTACTTGCGTTTGATCTTACTACTCATTATCCTGGATCGCTCCCTCGCACTCTGTTGTTTGGCCAATGAAGAACTCCGCAGAGCTTGCGCTTGACGGATTGGCTTCGCATAATCAGTATCGTTCCCACGTTTCACAACGGTGGTGCGCCCTGACTTGAAACTACCCTCGCATTCCTTCTGGGAAATTCTTTCCTTCCTTTTCGTGCGTCCCTTTGGTTTTGTCAATGCCAGTGGTTCTCTCGCAGGTATCTTTGATTTCGCTTTATTTGGCCCATTCGTTCCATCAAATTTTACCTTTGACTTTCGTGGTCTTTGTCGACTCTTCTCCACCAGTACTCGATTACTGCTAAACCCCTTTTCCAAACTGAAGCTGAGTGGCACATCCTGGTTCTTATTGCGCATAATCTTTCTCCGCATATCGATCCTGATGTCATGGTCAACTAAGAAGTCCACTCCCAATATGATTTCATCAACAAACTCCGCCACAATGAATTTGTGTAGAACCATGACCTTTCAAATTAATACCTCACATACCAATTCTCCTTGGACTTGGATATACTCGCCAGTGACCGTACTCAGCCTTGCTCCAGGTAACGGTTTTACTCTCCTGTTGACCAAGTCAGATCGGATTAAGGAATGAGATGCGCCCGTATCTACAGTCAGTACACGCTCCTTGCCATCCAGATTTCCTTTGACGGCAAGACTGCTCGATTATTCTCCAATTTGCGACACAGGACATTCAATAGCTGGGGCAAGTTTTCGTTCTTTATATCTGACATGCTCTTGCTCATCTCCACCAGCTTTGCGTTTACGGCCACCCACATTGTTGGAAATATTAGGACCAAGATCGCAATGACGTGCAATGTGACCGGACTTCCCGCATTTGAAGCATTTGATAACTCTTCCACTCCGCTTTTGCGATCCTTTCAGCGCCTCCGATATTGCGTCTACCCACTCTGGCTTTTCTACTTCCACACGGCGTGCTTTGAAAACTGGCTTACACAGAAGCGACGCTGTTTCCTGAATCAGAGATTGTGACACCGTTTCTGCGACTGTTGGCCTTAGGTTTGCGTATGTAGCTCGCTTTGTTTCGACGTCCCGTATGCCATTTATAAAGCTCTGAATCTTTACCCTTTCAATTTATTCTACGGGTGCGTCCGCATTCGCTAAATGTGCCAGCCTTTCAACATCCGACGCAAACTCTTGCAAAGTCTCATTAGCTTTTTGGTAACGGTTTTGCAATTCTATTTGATATATCTGTTTCCTGTGTTCTCTTCCGTACGGTCGTTCTACAGCAGCCACCAATGCGTCATAACTGTTCCGTTCGTACTCTGGAATAGTCTGTAAGATTTCGGCAGCTGGTCCTTTCAATGCTACGAAGAGTGCAGCAACTTTATCTCCAGCATTCCAGTTGTTCACTGTTGTGATCTTCTCAAATTGTAGCTTAAACACCTGGAAAGGAACAGAACCGTCAAAGGATAGTGTTTTTACCTTTGGATTACTCCTTGAAACTGCTGGGTGATTTTGTTGAAACTGCTCCATACGTCCTCTCAAAGCATCCACCTCGGCCTCGATTTTTTCCTCAAACTGTAAAATTTTTGTATCTTGCGCCACCAACTTCGAGGAAATACGTCCTTCTTGCTCTTCCAGTTGAGCAGAGATCTCTAATTATATCTGTGCTGAAATTTGTGCCGACATTTCGGATATTCGTGCCACTTGTGCTTCAATCTTCGCTGTTATACGGTTCTCCTGCGATTCCAGCTGGGATGACATTTGCGACGACATTTCGGATATTCGTGCCACATGTGCTTCAATCTTCGCTGTTATGCGGTTCTCCTGCGATTCCAGCTGAGTTTCCATCTTGGATGTAACCTGTGTCGATATTTCTGACATTTGCGACGACATTGATGTTACTGTCGATGTTTGTGCAGATATTGCAGCCAAAATCATGTTCAAGTCTGTGCTCGTAACTGTCTGCGATGTTTCGTTTTTCTCTTCAATTTTTGTTGTTGTCTCGTCCCCATCAGAATAAAAGACAAACTCGTCCACATCAATTCCTTGCGACTCCATTACCTCTCGTAGCCGTGCTTGATGTTCGATCTAATTGCCGGTTGTATTCCATTCACGGTTCTCTAACTCCTTTTTCATTTGCTGCATCGTTAATTCACTCAACTTTTCCATGTCCAAGTTGTATTCCCAATCTTCGGAATTTATTCAACAATTCCTTTTCTGATACCAATTGTATCGAATTTAATGCAATTCTTCTTATTTGCAACCTTCTGTTAACGTTGGTATCGCTAAACTGTGGATTAAATAACACTACTATTGAATAATCCAAAAATGGCCTTTATTAATTTTTAAATTGACAATAACACTTATACTTTGCAACCAATAGTTTGCTTAAACCAAACTGATTATCGCGCCTCTACTGTTGCTACTTTTATACTGTGTTATTTCCTCGTTGCATCTTCTAGGCGCTTCCAGAATTTACTTAGTTACTGGTATACAGATGCACGTGTGTAGCCCTCATATGCGCGTGTATTTGTGAGCGACACTTCCACAATTAGAATTGCATACTTTTGAGAGCATCTCAGATAAGATATCTGCATGTGTTTGTGCGTTGCTTCTCCGCTGCGTGTACGTACATATGTGTAAACATAATGATTGATTCGTTTATGTAGATACATAATGATTGATTTATGGATGTGCATACAAGTCACTCTTAGCATCGGCTTAGAGATGATAGTATCCCTTAGTGTTGCTAATATTCGTAACAAGCTATTATTTTTTTCTTTCTTTCATTCGCTGAAGTAGTAAAGTGTGACGTAGATGCGCAGAACAAAGCAATTTTGAACTCGTGAATGCACAATCTTCTGTATGTGATTTGCGGTACTCATTACCTAATCGATTACTTAATCGTCACCGATAACTTGGTCACCAATTATCGTCTTAATCACTTTTATAGCGTTTTCTTTTCTGAAATAAATCGGTGCCTAAATAAATGGTAAAGCCATAATAAAGTTACTCCTACCTCAGAAAATTGTCAACATTTATAGTGCATACAACTGCGTTCATGCCGAACAGACGTGTTTTATCTCGCTCTCTGTTTTTTATTCTTATCGTCCAGTTTTTATTTATTTATTTAACCTATTACGATATCTGGTGTAATGGATAAATATTGTGCCAAGTGTGACAAGCATTTTTCGCGTTCGGATACCCTTAAGCCCCCATTACTGATACTTAGCATAGATTTGACTTGACTTGGCGTAAACTTGGCAACTTAGCCACGATTATACTCCACTTGTCGCATAAAATCTGGCATCATAATCAGTGTTGAAATTTATTTTTAAATAAATGTCAATTTGTATGACAAAATGTCAAAATGAAATGGAAACAAACAAATGGCATCTCAAAATGTAAACGTCACTTAGAACTTACATAGAAAATCAAAATTCAACAGACTTCTAAGTCAAGTTAAGTTTTGAGTAATCAGTAACATGCAATGTTCATTTAACAGAACTATAAGTGACAGTTCGCAAGCCAAGTCAAGTCTATGCTAAGTATCAGTAATGGAGCCTTTATTGTGCCTTGTGGTGGCTTTTGCAAGAAGGTCTACCATCGTTCTTGCTGTGAAGGCAACTTTTCAGAGTACGACGTGAATTTGCTTATGAAGAAACGCCACCTAAGTTATATGTGCGCGGATTGCCTAAACGCCTACGGCAAGCTTTGTAACGCCTATGACGCTGTGTTGGCATCCCATAAAGCTACAATGGAGTCCACAATGCTTGCCTTGGACCTTAAATTTAAGGATTTGTTTGCGGAGATGGCTGATATGAAAAGTGTCGTCAAAAAACATATTAAAGATAATGAAGGCGACTCTAACACAAACAATGAAAGGTGTGTGGAGGTGATGGCTGATGGCATAAATAAAATAAAAAATGTTGTTAGCTCTATCACTAATCCGAACTCGTTGAGTAGTGGTAATATTAGTTGCGCGCTCAAACCTCATATTCTATCGATTTCACCTACACTAATGCAGCCATGTATACATTGCCATTTGCTCGCCCGATCACCTGTTTATGCAAGTCCAATTTCTGCTGATAACAATAGTGAGCCTTTTTGCGTACACTCAGCGTTTCGGTTGCTTTAGAAACTGGTGCTCCTAGGGTGGTGACTGCTGTTCCCCCCCGTAGGTCCATTTTTGTATCACGGCTCCACGCATCGCTGACGGAAGCTGATATATCTAACTACGTATGCTCAAAGCTTGGTGTTGAACTTAACAGCAATATTAATGTTTATAAATTTAATTTTAAGTATGGGAGAGATCTCTTCTTTCTGAATCTTAGTTCCTGACACCTTTTTTGATAGGGTACTCGATTCTACTTTCTGGCCGAAGCACTCTGTGGTGCATTTGTTTTCTATAAAGTCGAATCGTGACCGCGCTACTTTAAATGCATCAAAAAACTTGCCAGACAACACTCCAGAAGTGGTACAAACTTAAATTATGTCTTATCAAACGTAAATAATATCTCACTTAGTATATTTTATCAGAACGTTAGGGGGTTGAATACCAAACTAACGGAAATTTGTCTACGGAGTCATGAGAGTTCTTATGATGTACTCGTTTTTACTGAGACTTGGCCAAAACCAACAGTTTTTAATGCTGAAGTTTTATCGAGTTCGTTTCAAGTGTTTAGGAAAGACCGACTGGCCAGAGCTGGTGGAAGTGTGTTAATTGCCGTTCACATTAGGTTTTCCGCGGAGGAACTACATTTTCCTGACTTTGAGGATGCTGAGCTTCTTTGTGTAAGAGTAAAATTTTCCTCAATCTACAAATATTTTATAGACAACTACGTTCCCCCACAATCTGACATTTCCTTATATTTGAATCATTTCTCAATAGTGAAATCTGTGTGCAGTACTGCCAGGGCCTGTGATTCTGTCACTGTAATTGGCGATTTTAATCTGCCATGTGTGTCATGGAGTCTTATCGATGGGAAGCTAGTCCCTACTTCTTCCCGTGCTATCGAATATGATTTCCTAAACGAGTTTGCAGATGTTGGACTTTTTCAAGTTAACAACATTCAGAATAAATTCGGTAAATGCTTGGATTTAATTTTCTCAGACGATTCAAATTGTTTTGTAAATCGATGCGACCCTCTTGCCCTGCCTGAAGATGTGTATCATCCTGCTCTCGCGATGTTTATGGAATCTTACAATTTATATGAGCGTTCCTCCAACGTAGTGCGAAAGACCCGTCACCGATTTCTGTTTAGAAAAGCCAATTGGTCTAAAGTAATACTCGAAGTATCGAGAATAAATTGGCCTGAGTACGATGGGGATATTGATGACAGTATATCCCGTTTTAATAATGAATTATACGGAATATTTAAAAAATGCATACCTACGTCAAAAACCACTGCTATATCATCATCGGCTTGGAGCACTAAAGAATTGAAATGCCTGAAACCCCAGAAGACGCGTTCATTCAAACGTTACAAACTTTCTGGATCAATGACTGACTATGCGGCCTACTAAATTTTACGTCACAAATATGTCACATTGAACAGAATTTGGTACAAGAACTATATCAGTAGGATTAAAAGCCACATTTTTGTCAATCCTAAGTCGTTTTACAGCTTCGTTAATTCAAAAAGGAAGATAAAAGGGTTTCCTTCTACAATGAAGCTAAATGATCAGATTTCCAACGATAGCTTTGAAATTGCTAACATGTTTGCGGATTTCTTCGAATCTAATTATTCAGACACCTATGATTACCCGCCATCGAATTATCCTTTCAGATTGTCTCCTCTGGATTCCCAGGCAGTCCCATATATATGTACTGATGATGTTTTAACTCATCTGGAAAATCTAAAAATTTCTTACTCTAGTGGTCCGGATCATATTCCGTCGGTAGTACTGAAATCTTGTGCTCGATACTTATATCGACCTCTAACCTGTTTGTTTAATGCGTCCCTGAAGCAAGGGATATTCCCCAAGAAGTGGAAAGAATTATTCATTACACCACTGCATAAAAATGTAAGCAGAACGTGGGTTATAAATTATAGAGGAATAGCCAAACTCAACACTATTCCTAAGCTATTTGAATTGATTATCACAAAACAGATTGCGTTTAGAGTACCTTCATTAATTGACTTTTCACAACATGGCTTTTGCAAGGGTAAATCAACGGTGTCCAACTTGCTCGAGTTTACAACCTTTGTATCCAACAGTTTTAAGACTAATTGTGAAGTTGATGTTATTTATACTGATTTTAGTAAGGCATTTGATAAAGTTTCTCATTCTATACTTTTATTCAAACTTGATCGGTTAGGATTTCCTCCTTTGCTTCTATCTTGTGTTTCTTCTTATGTGAGGGAAAGAAAACAAACAGTTATATTTAATAATTGTTGGTCTCGGTTTATAAACATAATTTCTGGTGTTCCCCAAGGCAGCCATCTTGGTCCGGTTTTGTTCCTGTTGTTCATTAATGACCTTCCTAGTGTTTTGAAGAGCTGCAAGCCGTTGATGTACGCTGATGATGTCAAACTTGTAATGCCTATCCGCTCACCCGTGGATAGGACATGTCTTCAGGCTGATCTGAATAGTCTTGGTGACTGGTGTAATGTAAACGCCATGTCACTAAAACTACCTAAATGTAAGTTCATGTGTTTTACAAGGAAGTCCTTCCAATCCCATGATTATGTTATTGGCGACTATGTAATCAAGCAAGTTACTAATTTTATTGATTTAGGCGTTACAATGGTTCCAAAACTCGATTTTAAACTTCATATTGAATATTGCGTGAATAGCCCTAAAGGTACTTTGGCTTTCGTTAAACGTTGGTCTAAAGAATTTAATGACCCATACGTTACAAAAACTCTTTTTACCACATTGGTCAGACCTACTTTGGAATATGCCTCAATAATTTGGAATCCGCGTTATCAGGTTCATTCTGACAAGCTGGAATTGTTCCAGAAATAATTTTTGCTTTTCGCTTTAAAACGCTTACCATGGGATCCTTCTAAAAATCTTCCCCCCTATTGCAGCCGGTTAAAACTAATACAGCTACCTACATTGCAGAGCCGCAGGGAGATGCTTGGTGTTTTATTTATTGTTAAATTAATAAGAGGGTCAATAAATAGTCCATTTTTTCTTGGTGAAATTACGTTTAACGTTCCTATTAGGCCATCGAGACATTTTCAATCAATTTTTGTAGCTACATGCAGGTCGAATTATGAAATGCACGAACCACTTCACTGTTTATGTCGTGATTTTAATAAACACTGTAAAAATTTAGACGTCTGCGACTCGTTTCTTGGTATTAAAAAATACCTTTTAACTACATTAAATTTATGATTGGAATTGAAGAACGCTAAACCGTACTGTTCAACCCTCTGTTTCAAATATGAAGTACCAGTTACGTGAAACTTGTTTGCAAAATTGCGTTGTGATCATTATTTTTATATGTATGCAATCAAATTTACTCTGTATAAATTCTATTCTGTATATATTTTATCTACTATTAATTTTCTTTATTGCCAATTTCATAAATTATTATTTACTAGCTCCTTCATGAGTACATTTTAACACATTTACAACATTTTATCTTTTGCTTACTTCTAAGTTTTTAATTGAAATAGTCAAGCGTTTAATTCAATACTGTTTAAATATTACTTTAAAATTGATGACTGCTTATGTTGTTTATATCGTGTATTACATCTGAGATTTAAGTGTCGGTATATTTGGTCTGTATAATTGTTTAATTTGTAGACTAATAAATAAATAAATAAATAAATCCAACTCACCATATTCACTCATATCACAAAGTACAAAAGAAGATTGAGCGTGTAAACATTAGATCAGCTCTTTTTTATGGGCAATTCTTACGTCATTTTCCTTTAGCTCTTGTTTTTCTCTCTTTCTTTAATTTACTCAAACAGTCAACTGTGACGTAAATGCGCAGAATGAAGCAATTTTGAACTAGTGAATTCGCAATCTGGGTAGTTGATTTGTGTGAGCGAATTGAAAGTTTCACAGAGTTGCACTGCCACACCGCCATTTTATACTGGGTAAAAGTGTAATGCTTTTGCGTTGCGAGCAGGCAAAAATATTCACAAAATAACGAAATACCCCGTAACGGCGGTGCCTGTTTTTTAGAATAGAACAACAACCCTTGCGCGGCGTACACACTATAGCCCGAAAAGAAAACTCTATTACATTGATGTCGGGCAAAAAGTAACGCACGCGCTCTCTCAATATAAGCCATCTTCCGGTGGCAAAGAGTCTGAGCCAGATAAATAATTTTGCATGTAAATGCAACAACAACGATTAGAGCCAGATAAATCCAGATAGAAGTCTGGTTCAATTTGTGAGCCACATAATTTGTTAGTTTCTTATCTTTAGTTTGGCAACGCTGCCTTTAATAAACCTACTTTTTCAAAAATAGATGTCGCTGCTTAGCCTTTCGCCGTATTAGTTAAAAGAAAAACAGCGGCGAAATCTGCCTATCACATTTCACATGTGCGAAAATATCACGACATCTGCTTCTCAAGTCTCTCAATGAACCAGAGCATTCCCTTGAGAATTGAGCGTGAGCCGGAGCTGTAAAACTCACTGGATGACGGCAATAGTGTACGTGTGACTCGCTTTCTCGCTCTTACCTATTGTGTTTTCGACATTCCTTCTCGCTCGATGTTATTTATAGCGTTTTCTTTTCCGAAATAAATTGTTGCCTAAGTAAATGGTAAAGCCTTAATAGCGTTACTCCTACCCCAGAAAATTGTCAACATTTATACCCTACAAGACGGAGGTAACTAGTTCACCCACACATTCAAAGCTTTTTTCGCTCTCCACTAACACATCGACGTTTCATGCTGTCATCGAAATGACAGTATCATCTTTAATACCGGTAAAATAATTATTCCGGAAAATATTAAAGCGCAAAAAAAATATAATTGTTGAGATGTTAATAAAAATGAAAAATTAATGTGCTTTTAGTTGTGACATGTGCTAGTTGTTTAGGCACTTCTAAATGTTGTACGTATATTACCTTATACGTTAACCTGGCTATGTAACTAGAGGCAACCAAGTCCTCTTGCCACCAATTGCATTTGGAAGAGTCGATTTCCAAAACCAAAAAAAGGTAACGTTTTACAAGACAGAGCACAACCTAATTTTTATCAAAGGTGGTATCAAAATACGCATTTCGAGCTCCGTTTTTAGAATCTGAAAACGGAAATTAAAAATTGTATTGCACAGGACATCTCTCTGCGTTGGCGGCCTTCGCTCATTAAAGAAAAACCGGCAAAACTTCTCGTTTATTATAAATTTCTCAAACGGTACCGTCATCTTTGTCTTTAGCTGCAATTCAATATTCAATTCAATAAAATTACATTTCGCAAGACGGTGGAAAAGCATCATCCAGTAACACGTAAGTAGTTTTACAAAAATTGATGCCTTAATAAAGCCAGTATTTTCTTTGTTTTATTACAGCCAATCCAGTTCAATAACAAGACTGTGGAACAGCATCATCCTTCTCAGCAAGTCAGCTAGTAGCAAGAAGCGAGTAACATGTAAGTTGTTTTAAAAAGCATATTATTATATTTATTTAGTAGAGGAAAAGAAGTGTTAATAATGATCTTCGGGTTGGGGGTGCGCGGGTTTGATCCAGGTAACAGCATTTTTGTGACCAAAGGGAAGTGTTCACTTCCATGGAGTTGGGATAGGGTTGAGCAATTTAGTTTTAGACGCATGCCAGCGGAGCATATGCATACGTTAATGTGTGTAAATCTGTCGTCCAGGACGTCTCCTGAACCAGTATTTGAAATATCTATGTCCGAGTTAGGCGACATAAAGTAATTGCCATTTATAATTAATTGCTGAATAAGCAGAGTTATCGGCGAATTTATTGGTGCATGGAGTGTTTTGAGGTTTCTTTGGCTGCTGATGAGTTTTTGCAAAAGTTAATTTGAGGTGTTATCAGAAGTGCTTGTGCTAATAATTTCGAGAAGCACTGTTGCTGCCATGATCGGGTGTTTCATTAGTTGTATTAATATTGATGGTGTCTTGTTTTTTGTCGTAAGTTCATTGTTGCTTGGGTGGAATACTTCAGCGAAGGAGAGTCGGGGTGAAGCTGTAGGAAATAAGTTTTTCCTTCTGGAAGGAACCGGCCATTTATTCGAAATAGATGGGTCTTGGTTATCGCAGTTGGCGCATTTTGTACGCAAACATGGATTTTGGTGGAGTGTAATGCTGCATGTTTGACACAGTGAGTAAAAAAAAAATATCAGCATTTCATTGTGCTCTTTAATATTGAGCCCTTTGGCCTCACTATGTAGGTGGTGTTCCGGGGTCATTAGGAGACATCCGGTGGCAGTTATGATTGCAGCATTTTGGTAGTCCTGTAGCGTTTTCCAGTATGTGTTTTTAAGACCAGGCGACCAAACTGGTGACGCATAGCTCACGAGCAGCCAGCCAATTGCTTTTTACGTGGTTTGCAACCTTTCTTTATCTTTTCCCCAGGTACTGCCGGCAAGCGACTTGAGGATTTTGTTGCGACTTTGTACTTTATATACAATTTTGGTGGCATGGACCTTGAAGGTCAGTATTATCGAACGTTATCCCTAAGATCTTTGGGTGACGGACAGTCGGTGGTGTGACACCATCGACGTGAGCGTCCAATATTTGGGACATCTGTTCCCCCACGTCGTAAACAGAGTTACCGTTGTTGTTGTTGTGTGACGGACTTATTTCTGCTGAGGTATGCCCAGTCCGTCCAGGGTTCCCATAGTTGGTGGGAGAACCTATTCCGCTTGAAATAAATAAACAAAGGAGTTCCGAAAACGTTATAAGGTTTATTCAAAAAAATGCAATGTCCTTAATAGCTACCTATTCTCTATCCCTGTCTAGATAAGAGTAGCTGAGGTAGAACCCCTCTGCTAAGCTCTCCGTTAGTTGGAGTAGAAACCTCCTACTGAATATAAAACTTATCACGAAATGAAGTAGAAACCTTCAGGTCGTGTTCTGGTCAGTGGTAGAAGCCCACTGACTCATATGCCTATCTCCTAGCTTCTGATCTTACAAGCTAATTTGTCACCCTTATATACGATTTCGTACGCCGGCGGACGGTTATTTCCTAAAAACAATTCATCAGTAATAATTCCTCCGTTATAAAATTATGTAGGACTGGGCGCAGACAGTCAGTAATTTTACAAATGCAAAAATCGAATACTAGTTTAACGCTACTTTCGCTGCATTCTATTAGTACATACATACGCTTACATGCTAACATACGTTTTCCCTTCTTCCATTATCATGCCTTTGGTTTGTACACATGTATATATATATATGCATACTTTCGATCATGTAGGATAATCCGCATTTAGTATCCCAATTTTCGGGAGCGCTAATATACATAGCGAACAGTGTGCCTAATCTCGTACATACATTTGTTGTATGCCTGCCGTGTTTTCCAATCTTCGCTTTACCCATTGAATTCAATCATTTGTGTTTATGCGTATGTTCGCTGTCGCTTGTTTCTGATGGTGCGTTGGCCTCGCTTGATGCTTTCGACTTCTGCTTACGGCGTGCGTTGGTGTGTCGTATGCTCGTGTGTACGTATGTATAGAAAAGTTCCAATTAGTAGCGGCGCTTATTTTGGCGACTTTTGCTGCTGATCTTCGTTTATCCAAATTATTATGTAGGTTGTATTTGTAGCTGAGTGCATTGGATGCGCAAAGGGTTGGTTGACCGGCGCAATTTTATGTTTTTGTGCGTTTCCAGTTCCCTTCCAAATGTTTTAGTGTATGTTAGGGTGACCTATATTTGAAATTTATGTAGGCGAAAAATGTAAATATTTTGCTTGCGTGCAAAAGTGCGCAAGTCTGGTTTGTCCTTCAATTTAGTAAATAATAATTCAATATACAACCGCATATATGTATTTTGACGTGTAATTCATAAAGATATAATTCATGTCATAAATATGTATAAATTTTAAATTCAGAGTTAAATTCAATCATTGTATAACATGTATGTAAAAAATGAAAAATAGGTATATGTTGTGAGGGTACAAAACCCTGTGTTTTGGGGTCCTCACAGTTGTTGTTGTAGAAATGTTTCCCCCACCTAATAGCTGCGACCGATCACAAATCCCCATCAATATCCTCTAATGGGAGAACAAGGAAACTTGCTGTTTCGACAGGGGTGGACCATAATCAAAGGGGTGTTAGAGGCGTTGGTTCCACATTACAATTAAAGAGATGGTTGGTGTCATGTGGGGACACATTGCAAGCGGGGCATACATTTGGTATGTCGGGGTTGATTCTGAATGTGTAAGAGTTTTACCTGTTACAGTATCCAAAACGAAGTTGAGCCATAGTGACTCGCGTTTCCCTGGGGAGTATGCGTTCCTCTTCCGCAAGTTTTGGGTAGTGTTCCCTGAGTACTAGATTCACCGGGCAATTCCCGGCATAAAGGTCCGATGCCTGTTTGTGGAGTTCACTGAGGACCTGCTTGTGTTTTGTTTTGCTTCATACGGCTGAGTTCTCAGGTACCGTATTTCCTCAAAATGTTACGGAGATGACTCCTTAAGTCTATAGGCGGTGTTGGCTCATCAATCAGATGTCTGTTGGGATGCCCAGGTCTCTGGGTATTCAACAGGAACTGTTTGGTTAGTATCTCATTTCTCTCCCTGATGGGTAGTATTCTCGCCTCATTATGTAGATGGTGTTCTGGGGACATAAGAAGACAGCCCATAGTATTTTGGCAGGCCTCTAGCTTCTTCCAGTGGGTAGTTTTTAGGCATGGCGACCATATAGGGGACGCGTAGCATGCAAACGGCTGGCCAATTGCTTTGTATGTGGTAATGGGCGTTTCTTTGTCTTTTCCCCAAGTACTGCCAGTAAGGGATTTGAGGATTTATTACGCCTCTGGATTTTCTGTACAATTACGGCTACATGCTCACCAAAATGTAGATCGTGATCAAACGTCACACCCAAGATTTTAGGGTGTAGGATAGTCGATAGCGTAGTTCCATCGACGTGGATATTCAAAATGGTCCACATTTGGGACGTCCAAGTTGTAAATAAGGTCGCGGGTGATTTAGTCGGTCATAATGCAAGGTTTCTCGAGGCGAGAAAACTGCAGAGATCAGAGAGGTAGCCGTTTATTCTGTTGCAAAGCTCATCGATCTGTGGGCCCGGGCCTGTGACCATTATTGTGCAGTATTTGTGCCGAAGGTAGTTTTGATACGTAAAAATTAAACAAAAGTGGGGATAGAACACCACCCTGTGGCACCCCTTGTTTAATTCTTCTTGGCTTTGATATTTCATTTCTGAACTGCGCCGATGCCTGCCGACCACCCAGATAATTTGCGGTCCACCTTTTAAGACATGGGGGAAGGGTAGACCCTTCCAAGTCTTGCAGTAACGTGCCACGGTTGACCGTATCAAAAGCTTTTCATAGGTCTAGCGCTACGAGTACTGTTCTATGGTGGGGCTTCTGATTTAAACCACAACTCATCTGGGTGATAATGGCATTTAGCGCGGTGCTGGTGCTATGGAGTTTCCTAAAGCCATGCTTATGACAGGCTAGCTGCAAATTTTCTTTGAAGTAGGGGAGAAAAATGGCTTCAAGCATCTTGGCTACTGGCGATAGGAGAGATATCGGGCGATATGACTCTCCTATGTTAGCTGGTTTCCCAGGCTTTAGTAGCGGGACCACCTTGACCATTTTCCATTTTTGGCTGTTAAAAGAGAATTTTGTTTCTACGTTACAATAAAATAGTATAATAGTAAATATTCTGTGTTAATTTTATTGTCAGCTCTTAGTCCAAAAGTAATTTAGTTGATGTGGCAAACATTTTTTTATGTAATCCATCAATAATGATTCATGAATGAGACGTCATTAATTCAAGTTAATCAAATGTGTTAGCGGATTTTTTATAGCGCGGCCCGTAAATTCTTTAGTCCCGGGCCCGGAATTTCTGTCTACAGAGCTGCTTGTGAGAATATAATAAGCACTCTTTGTAATGACCTGCTGCCTCAATTTGAATCGTTTGTTGACTGCTGATTGCTTTTAAGTTCTTAAATTTTGAAGGTTTTACCCGGTAACTGTTTTACGTGGACGCTCTATGGTATTCATATCGAGCCTTACATTTATTTATTATTTTAATGGCGCTATTTTTGTCCCTTCAAGTATTCTGTATATGTGATCATAATCTCACTAGCAGACTATTAGCGGCATCTGCTTACATTAAAACATGCCATATATCTTAGTAAACTTCTTCTGTTTGACAGATATATTTAATTGCAAACAAATCAAAACCTTTTTATTTTAGTTTCTGCGGTGGAAAATAATTTTAATACCTGGTCCTTTATATAAAAAGATAAGTTTTAAAAATGAGTAAAAGAACAATGTCAAACCTCTTAAGTTTGGAAAAGGCGAAGTTTGAAACATCCACAGCGAAATTCCGCAGATTAAATAATCCTCCTCAAGAAGATGAAAGAAATGAAATACGTGGAGTAAATAGAGTATATTTAAATATTTCTGACGATATTCCTTTTAGTAGTAATAACAGATTAGCACAAGTTTATTTGACAATATTCCCAGTACTAGCAGGGAATCTAAATCATGCGATTTTGGACACAGCGCTGAAGATGATAGCGACATCGAAATTTATTATTTTTTCGAAAATTCAGATCATGATTGCGACGAGGACGAAATTGAGCCACAAAATATTGATAATTTCAAATGTACCGAAATGAAAAGGTGGGCAGTTGTAGAAAACTTACCTCTTAGCAAAATTAACTCATTACTTCATACCATGCGAAAAATTGGTTATGATGGACTGCCATTGTGTGCAAAAACTCTCTTAGGTACAAATCGGGATAAAGTGGAATTTGATGTTTTAGGAGAGGGAACTTTTATGTATATATGTATCGAAAATAATTTGTGTCGTAGAGATTTTGATTTCCTTCAAAGTAGTAATAATGTGACATTGGATGTTGGGATTGATAGCTTACAGCTTACAATGTTCTCGAAAACTTGTCTTTGGCCCATTTTGGGGGCATTAGTTGATCATCTTAAAGTTGACCCATTTTTGATTGCCTGTTTCCAAGGGTACAGTAAGCCACCAAACCCTGATGATTTTTTAACGAGTCTCTGCAACGAGGTAACTAACTTAAAACAAAATGGTATTAAAGTTGGAAGTAATGAGGTAATTAAACAGTTTACAGTCCGTTCGTTCACCTGTGATTCACCAGCGCGTGCTTTTTTCACTGGAGTTATGTCTCATTCTGCAAAAACGCTTGTCCAAAATTATCTGCACAAGTGAAAAACATAGCTTCCCTGTTAGCGTGGGAATAGCACGAACCGATGAATCATTTAAGAATCGGCAAGATATAAGCCATCATAGATTAGAATATAAAAATAAGGAAATGGTGTTAGAGTCAGCAAATTTCGGCATGCTCTCTCAGTTTCCTTTGGATACAATGCATTTGGTCGATTTGGGTGTAATGAAAAAATTATTGAATTTGCTAATTTCTAAAACTAATTTGTCTGTCATGAATAAAAAGCTTCAGTTTCTATCCAAATTTGAACTTTCAGAGTTCAGCAGGGTTGCTCGCGATTTTAATGAATTAAGCAATTGGAAATCAACGGAATTTCGACAATTGTTCATGGTCCATTCTCCCCGAAAAAGGAACCAGCGCCTATATAAAGTACAGTCCACGTTACATATCCTGCATCTTTTGGTGATCACATTCACTTCTTGGTGATATCAACAATTTTCGAACAAATCTTCGCACATACACTCAACATTTTGGTATATAAATCGTGGTGGTATTCTT
Organism: Eurosta solidaginis; assembly: GCF_040869045.1. Classification (NCBI taxonomy): domain Eukaryota; kingdom Metazoa; phylum Arthropoda; class Insecta; order Diptera; family Tephritidae; genus Eurosta; species Eurosta solidaginis. The sequence goes on along the minus strand of NC_090320.1, from coordinate 99,743,205 downwards.
CAACCGTTTGGTGATACGCGTCGTCCACACTACACAAAACTTGGTCTTTGTGATATACACAACCCACACCCTTCTACGTGATACCAGCATTTTTCACGTTTGGTGATATATTTTTGGTGGTATTTATACAGTTTTCTTGGTACACAACCTGGTAATTGACAAGCCGCATCAAACAACAAGCAAACCAACTCCAAATTTCACGCAGCTGCTAAGTAAGTTTTATATATTTCTTGCCACTTTTTTTTTTTGGTGTTTGTTCATTTTGAGGTTAATTTTTATTTAAAAAAGTGCCGCGAGTGCTCCGAACCCCTAAACAGTGAAAATTATCAGTGACCAGTATGTGCGATATGGTGCCTCATTTTTTTATTTGGTGCAATTGCTTTCCTCCTACCGCGTGTGTCGATCAGGAGGACCCCACGACCACGGCAATTTGATACACAAGTGTACCATAACCTCACTTTTTAAAAAAAGCACCAAATAGTTTCTTGAAAGCAACTACAGGGACTCTGCACGTATATCCGCTCACGAACACAATAATTTAGTTTCACAAATTTTGGCACTGGTAATTTTCACTAGTCCGAGACGGCTTATTATATCGCGCACTCTGCACTTTGCTCCTTATCTGAGCCACAACCCCTTACAAATAAATTAACACACACACCAATACATACATACATATAAATTTACGTGCGGGTGGCGAATAAGCCACACTGTTGTGTTTTACTCTTTCCGTGGGAAAAGCAGACGAATCGGCCAAGTCTGACCCCTATAATTTAATAGCCAGAAATATATATATATACATACATACAAATAAATACATATACGTTTGGGTGGCGAGTAGATCTTTGAAACTTTGTTTGTCCTAAAAAATCAGATGAGTCTGCCAAGTCTGACCTACCTAAATAAATAAATAAAAGCGATCTTTTAAAACATTGTCTCCATTTTTGTTCAAAGCATTAGTTTGTTTTTTAGTTGGGTAGGAATAATTTGTTGAGAAAATGGAAAATTATGTCCGATCAGCTGAGGTAATCACAGAGTTTGAGAAACAGTACAGCCTTATTCCAGAGCAAAATCATAATAAGCACACTCTTGCGATACAGCAAGAAGAGTTGCGCTCCTTATGGAAGCAGGTTAAGTATGTGTTTGACTCACTGATGGGATCAGACGATGTCGACGCAAATGATGTGTTGGCCATCCGGAAAAAGCATATGACTACCTACTCAATATATATGCGATGCTCATCCACAATATCTGCTGAGGCAGAGAAATTTAAAAAAGTAGAAAATAGTACTATCCCTGAGCAAGCACCCCCAGCCGCACCCCGCGGGCATAAGATCCGCCTCCCTCCTTGCGACACGGAGATTTTCAAAGGTGATTATTTATCATGGCCAACCTTTCGTGACCTGTTTACGGCCATATACATAAATAATTCCGACCTACAGGGGGTGGAAAAACTATTCCATCTGAACAACAAGACACAGGGCGAGGCCAGAGATATTGTAAAAAAATGCCCTCTAACAAATGATGGGTTCGATATGGCCTGGAGAAACCTGTGCGAAAGGTATGAAAACAAGCGTATATTAGTCAACACGCAATTGCAAATTCTTTTTGATTTAAAGAAGGTAGAGAGTGAGTGTGGGAGCGCGTTAAAGAAATTACATAGCGATATAAACAATTGTCTATCGTCCCTCAAGTGTCACAAAATCGACACATCCAACTGGGATGCAATACTAACATATTTGTGTTCGACAAAGTTACCGGAAAGTACCCTGGCTCTATGGGAACAAAGCATAGACCATAAAATGGACATATCTAAATGGGAATATATGGACAAATTTCTATCAAATAGGTTTCAGACACTGGAAACAGTGTCTAGCTTCACTGGCACTAACGCCCAAAAGGAACAAAAGCCATCAAACACTCGGCATCTAACCGAAACCCCCATCAAAAGACTTGGTGCCTTCCAAACGAAGGTATCAAAACGTACTTCAAAATCAACATCAAGGGTTTTTTGTAAAATGTGCAAAGCTGAACACAGGTTACGGAATTGTCCCCGATTCTGTGATCTGACCCCAGTGGAGAGAATCAACTTCATCAAGTCCACGGGGGGATGCCTGAACTGCTTATCCCCAGGACACACAGTGACGAGGTGCACCAGTTCGTACAACTGTGCTAAATGCCACTTTCGTCACCACACGCTCCTGCATGCGGATACAGTGCAGCAAATTACGAGGCGCAATCCTTTAAAAAACGCGGATAATGTCCCGTCAACTTCAGCACAAGCACAAAGAAGACAGGAATCGGGGCAACCAAATTCTTCTGCGAACCAGAATGTAAAATCCTGTCATGCTAATTCCAGCACAGGCGTGCTATTAGGAACTGCTCGCGTACACATTCATCATAATGGTACCGACTTCTCCGCGCGGGCACTAATTGATTCAGGGCCTGAATGCTCTTTCATGACAGAAAGACTAAAACGCAGAATCAATTTGCCGGCAAGGAAAATGCATGCCCAAGTTTCAGGAATCACCAACGCAGTATCTGCTCAAGTTAAAGAGGCATCCAACATCGAGCTACGTTCACCAGTGGACCCATGCTTTAGCTTGACTACTCCTGTTCTAATTTTAACCAAACTAACTGGGAATCTGCCATCCTGCCATATCGAAACAATGACTATGCAGGCATTCCCAGACTTAGTTTTGGCAGACAAGAGGTTCTACGTCAATGAAGATGTAGACCTCATACTTGGTGGAGACATATATCCCCAAATTATACTAAGCGGTCTAAAAAAGAATGTACTAAATACACTTCTGGCCCAAGAGACAGTGTTCGGTTGGATACTAACCGGTCGTATTGAAGCACCGAATCCAACAAAGAACATAGTGTCGTTTTACAACGAAGTCGCGCTGGACAACCAACTAAAAGCATTCTGGGAGTTAGAAAATTTTCCAAAAGGCAAAACCATTAATGCAGATGACGCATATTGCGAACAGCTGTATATTGAAACAACAAGAAGAAACGAAGATGGGAGGTATATAGTATCCCTCCCATTCAAGCAAGGCTACTCAGAAGAGTTGAGTTTAGGAGGATCCCTTAAGCACGCATTCTCACAATATTATCGAAACGAGTCCCGGTTACTAAAAAATCCGGACTTAGGGAAAGAATATATTAGGGTAATCTCAGAATACGAGACTCTTGGACATATGGAAAAAATCAGCAGTGTCGTCGCGGCAGATGAAACAAATAATTAGTTTCTGCCACACCACGCCGTTGTCAAAGCAGAAAGTATAACGACGAAAGTCCGAATCGTTTTCAATGACTCAAGCCCGACGGCTAATGGCACCAGTCTAAACGTAATTCTCCTACCTGGTCCAATACTACAATAAGATCTCCCAATTCTTATTGTGCGTTGGAGACTCTATCGATATGTCTTCAACAGTGATATAGAAAAAATATATAGGCAAATTTGGATCGATGCCAACCATACCAAATTTTAGAGGATTGTTTTCCGAAAAGACATTAGTGAACCAATAGGCCTCTACGAGCTAAAGACGGTAACGTTCGGAGTTAACTGCGCTCCATACCTGGCCATCAGAATACTTTTACAGCTAGCTGACGATGTTGAAAATTCCCATCCAACAGCATCGAGCATCCTGCGAGAATGCATGTACGTAGGCGACGTATTAGCCGGAGGACACACCATGGCATCGACCATTAAGGCAAGAGATGAAATCCGACAGGTACTGCAGTCAGCTGGTTTTCCACTTCGTAAATGGACATCAAACTCGGAGGCAGTTCTAAAAGACATCCCGAAAACTGATCGACTAAGCGAAGACTTTCTGGCGTTCGAAGACACCAGCACCGTGAAGGCATTGGGCATAAGATGGAATGCGCACTCCGATCGCTTTTATTTTAAAGCAGGACCACTGGAGGATCCGGAAAATTTAACTAAGCGAGAAATATTGTCAGCCATCGCTAAGCTTTTCGACCCATTAGGGTGGCTCGCCCCAATGCTCATAGTGGCAAAAATATTAATGCAGAATATTTGGTTAGAAGGCACCAGATGGGACGAGCCTGTCTCACCAAATACATCAGAATGGTGGAAAACCTTCACCCAACTCGGAATCTAATCAAGCGGATCTAGGTAGCAGAGGACTACTTGCATCAGAGTTGGTCAACACTTCGTTGTGGTGGCAGGGACCTTCTTGGCTGCAAGAAGACAATTCCCACTGGCCAGCACAAGAAACCGAATACAAAACGTCCGTTGAGGAGAAGAGGGCACAAACATATGCCACGACAAGGGTAGATCATGTAGATATTCTCGACCGTTTTTCAAAATTACCCAGGGCTTTGAAGGTTCTATCCTATGTTAGGAGGTTTTATAAAAGAACTCACCCAAGAACAAAAGCCTCGTTACAAGAAAAGTCGTGCATAATCTCAGCCGATGAGATTAAGGCAACGAACCAAGCATTAATACGAGTCTGCCAGAAACAATTTTATGGTACAGAATATTTAAAATTAAAAAATAGGGAACCTATTTATCGGAAGAGTGAAATCCTCTCACTCAGCCCATACATCGAAAAAGATGATATTATCAGAAAAGGAGGGCGTCTAGGGGCTTCAAAAGACATGTCATACAACGAGCGGCATCCGATCATCTTGCCTTACAATTGCAGGCTGTCTCGCTTTGCAGTCATGGTGATTCATCATGACTCCCTTCATGGCGAGAACCAGCTCATGCTCCGACTAGTGACCTAACCACCCCATGCTTCCTCGCAGCCTTTTCGCGGTTTATCGCGAGAAGAGAATGTCCGAAAAACATCTACTCCGACAATGGTACGAACTTTGTCGGAGCTTCCAGATCTCTACGATCGGAATTCAAAGCCTTCCTGGCAGAAAGCCGAGACAAAACAGTCTCCAAGTACAGCCAACAAGGATTAACTTGGCATTTTATTCCCGCCGCCGCTCCACATATGGGCGGCCTGTAGGAAGCGGGAGTGAAGAGCTTCAAAAGCCACTTCAAAAAGGTCGCGTCTCCCCATAAGTATACTATGGAGGAGTTCCAAACACTTTTGTGCCGGATTGAGGCGTGCCTCAATTCGCGCCCTCTTAGTCCAGGGTCAAATGACCCAACGGATCTGGAACCACTAACCCCAGGACATTTCCTAACCAGCAGCCACCTGCTGGCTCCACCAGAACCAGATGCCAGTGAGAGCTCTGCCTCGATGATCAATCGATGGCAGAAACTCAAAGCCCTCCATCACACCTTCTGCAAACGATGGAAGGTGGAATATCTATCCGAACTTCAAAAACGAGTGAAGTGGAAGCATTCCAAAGAAAATATAAAAGTAGGAGACCTCGCTGTCCTCAAAGAGGACAACTTATCTCCCAACGAGTGGAGGCTAGGTAGAGTCGTCAACGTACACCCCGGCGAAGATAACCGAGTACGTGTTGTCGACCTCAGAACCGAGAAGGGTCAAGTCAGACGACCTTTGGTCAAACGGATCCTTCTTCCCACGGAGACAGACTGTGAGAGGACCACGAGCTCCTCTTAACAATCCCTCCGTTCCTCCATATACCTCCTTTCAAAAAAAAAAACAAAAATCAAAAAAAAAATCAACCTCGTCTTTACATTTTCCAAAAATCAACCCCAGCCCTCGTTCACCCGGAACGAGGCCAACCAATAACCTAACGCAGACCCGATATCTGCTACAGAACCTAAAGACATTCGGCCCATTATATTTTAAATTTTCAAAAACATCCCACAAGTCACTCGCTCACCCCGAGCGAGGTCACCAGAAGCCCTAACGCAGACCCGCTATCTGCCAAAGAACATAAAGGCCTTCGGCCTATTTTATTTACATCAAGAAGCAACCCCAATTCACTCGTTATCCCATAACGAGGACAACAGAAAAGCCTACCGCAGAAGGGCGAACCGATCTGCTACAGAAAACGGAGAAATGCGGACTCACGGTCTGCCACAGAACTCCTTATAAATAAATACTTCCGTTATTTATGTATCCAAATTTAGAAGGTCAAGAACGGCATTTTACTCGTAAAAGGAATTGATCGCGTCTTATCCTAATTAGATGATTTAGCATGGCCTTATGTACAGAAAATTCTTGTCGTAATTGAACCGTTACTTATAGATAAACACTATTATGCACGCGTCGAATGACGTGATATTATATCTAATCTTGCTTCAAAACATGAATAAATATGAAGAATTAACAGTATACGGGGACTAAATTCAAACTTCTTGTTTAGGAAACTTGAACCATAGCTTAGAAATTATAGGGGATACATATAACATTTATGAAATTCCATATAATTACAAAAAGTTATTACAAAAAGCAGAAACACATATTTTAAAAATTGCTGGAGTCATATGTGAGTTAAAAGAGAAGTCTCCTATCAAATCATTGTAACCATGATACAATATGCCTGAATCGGCGCGTTTACTTTTAACATTTAGCAGATCAAAAATAGTTTTTCTATGCGCGATATTCGCCTGATATGCTTATGCGACATATGAGTCATTTATGACTCTTACAGGACTCCTATCTGCACAAATCTTTTTAAAGAAATTAAATTGGATTTTGAACTCGTTAACATAAACAGTTCAATTTATATTCTGAATAGTAAAAATATATTAAACCAGTAACTAAATTTTGAACAAAAGTTTCCAAAGTGCAATTTCCGGCATATAACTTTGTGTACTATACGCGCCCATCATCTCTTTACTCTGGGGCCTGGGATATCCTCGTAATGCATTGCTTAAAAGCGGGAGAGTTGCTGATATGGTCATCCATTTTCCGGTTGCAACCAAACACGAAGTTGTGCTGCAGTTCTTTTTTTTTACGACAACTAAATTAGCCTGCCTTCACTATCTAGTGACGAGAATCCCTTTCGCTGAACCATTTCCAACCAACTTCTTTATGGACAATATTTCGCACTATTACTGGCCAAATTCTAAAGCCACACCCCAAAAGGAAAAATAAACACAAAAAAAAAATTACTCACCGTCAATCCAAATCATCAGTATCCAATTGATGCGGCTCGTGTACGCATAAGTCATGCAACAGACGTTAACATCTACCTTTCCATCATATTGGCCTTCGTCCATTGCTATATTACCAATATTTTGCCTGTTTTTGGATTTTTTTATATTACGGACACAACCATCTAATAGGGGATTTGTAATGCTCATATTAAGGCACAAACTTCTTTGTATGTACACTATATTATAAGTCATACCTGTAATTCCTCATAACATATCCTACTTCAAAGGCACGGAACTCTTGGTGCTTTCTGATTGTGAACCCATACCTTTTTCCGCTGGTATCCGGTCCGCCTATTCCTTCAGGCCAGGTAGTTCCTTGGCCAATAGATCTTCACGACAACCCGGCTGAGTACATTCCTTACTGTTCATGGATTTTTAAGTGTATTTCAAAATTTTGGTATTTCAACGCCAGCTGTTGGTGTTGCCGTGGCCGCAACTGAACGTTTTGATGTTCTTGACATAATGCTTTTTAAGAAAACTATGTCACCTGAACAAACACTCGACGAGTCCATTTCGGATAGGTCTACGGTGAACACGATATATACATTTGTGGATCGTGCGAAAACGGCGGCTGCACATACAGCAAATAATACAGATACCAACCTAGCACAACTCTATGCACACATACAAAGCTTGCCAGAATCGTCGAAAAAGCGCCGACTAATCAAACAATTTAATAAACAAAGAGTACAGGGAACACCGTTCCAATTCGTGATTATGAATCGATCGAACGGCACAGATGCGTCGCGCAGCGCCAAATCTATAGGAGACTCTATCAAGAAACACATTTTCCATAGTTTTCTTACGTTTGCGTTCCATGAAATACGCACGTATATCTGTTCATAATTTAGTTGGCATTTGGAAAATGTCTTGTCCTTTGCATACCATGTAAGCGATTATGCTTGACATCCTTTTGGGAATGTAATGCAATGCTTCTGGCGATAAATTACGTGGAAAAATAAGATGTGGTGGGAATATGGTAGCTAAATTTTCTGGTGTCAGTTTATTTTGACTTTCATACGCAGCTACAGCATGTAAAATTTCGATGATATGTTGTCGATTATCGTCAGGCAACCACAACATTACCAATTGGACTGAACTAAGTAAGTGTTGTTCACGTTTGATACGTTCCGGATTTGGAGGACGTGTTAACGTCCCTGTGATGCTGCTACTGCAAGAGCCGGAGCCTAGGCAAAGTGGTGCTATTTACTGACGCGCTGGATAGTGTGCATTGGTAAGAAGTGGCTCCGACAAATCGGCTAGATAACTTTTAAATACAGTTGCACAATCGTGTGCCGAATAGCCACCACCTTCCAAATCGAGTGGTTTGTGATTTTGTATATGTTGCCGTAGCTCGTTTTGCCTAGAAGCCGATCCCGTCTTCCGAAATAGGCCCTCCTGTATGAGATTTTTTTTCTTGCATTAAAATGCTTTATTTCCTCTAGGTGCATCAAACACCCGGCATTAATTTGTTGATGCAGTGTTTCAACAGGACTATTGTCTGCGCTTATTGACCCCTTCGATGATGAGCTCGCACAGCCCGTTGCAGTGGCATGTTTTTGCCTTTTAGGCAAACGACTCCATTTTTTCAGCTTGCCTTCCTCTTCATATTCGATTTCGTGACATGGTAAATCAAAGTCATCCGTGTTTAAATCTAGCTCGAAGGAAAGATGCATGCGCACCAACGATTTGAATTTCTCATAAGTCAATTTTCGCATATGCGCCGCTATTTCTGTATCGGATAGCCTATTCAAATTAAGAAAATCCAAATCCATTGTGTCCGACCGCAGCTGTGCTTGCAAGGGGCTACATACAAATATACAAGGTAAGCGCGAGCACCGCCCTTGGTCGGTGTTGTTTCGCACCAATAAAAAGCGTAAGCAAATTTCTCACGATCTTTTATTGTAAAAATTCGTCACTCGACACGTTAGCTGTTAGAGACTTTTAAGGTTCTCATTTTTATTGTAATTCACTTAAACTTGTGAAAATATTTTCCGAGATTCAGAAAAAGTGAATCAATTAAAGCGAGCGCAGAATATTCCAAAGAACCGGACATTTAAAAATGTCTCCCCTCTTCCAAAACCTACTTTTGGACCATTGCCGTGAATGCGAGAAAATCGGCAGATACACCGGGTGCTAGCGGAACCAAAGGAAGGAGGGAGTGATGACCCGTGTCATCGAGAAATACCTTTGATATGGCATATCCAACTAAATATTTTCTAAGGCAATCTCGCCTGGTGGTAATGCTCTCGGCAAGAAACGGCGTAGCAGAATGGTTCGTGGGGTCGACCGTACACAAATTAACCAATTTTTGTATGATTTAATAATCGGGGATTGTCCGTATTGCTTTTTTTAAATGTATGAAAACATTTATTTGAAGCAAATTTTTAATTTTATAATTTATTTAATAATTTGGGAAATATTTAATCAACGCGACATCAGGACGGACAAGGCGACAGCTGTTTCGATTATACCTTGTAAATCTCTTCAAAGCCTTTTCTCCCGGGAGTGGGAGTCGAACCCGCACTCCTACGATAGTTGAGGTGGTTATAAACGCATTCAGCTACGTCATGCCTGAGTTGTTGTAAAGTTTTTCCCAATTGCCTTCTTTTTGCATATTTTAATCTTTTTACACATTGCATACTTCGTATGCAATTATGTGTTAAAGCTATGCTTGTTGGTACGGCGGTTTTCAAAGAAACTTTGGTATTGGTGCTGTTTTTGTTCTATTTATAGAACTACAACGAATTAACCAATTTTGTCTGTTTGTATGATTTAGTAATCGGGGATTGTCCGTATTGCTTTTTTTAAATGTATGAAAACATTTATTTGAAGCAATTTTTTAATTATATAATTTATTTAATAATTTGGGAAAAATTTAAACAACGTGACATCAGGACGGACAAGGCGACAGCTGTTTCGATTATACCTTGTAAATCTCTTCAAAGCCTTTTCTCCCGGGAGTGGGAGTCGAACCCGCACTCCTACGATAGTTGAGATGGTTATAAACGCATTCAGCTACGTCATGCCGTAGTTGTTGTAAAGTTTTTCCCAATTGCCTTCTTTTTGCATATTTTAATCTTTTTACACATTGCGTACTTCGTATGCAATTATGTGTTAAAGCTATGCTTGGTACGGCGGTTTTCAAAGAAACTTTGGTTTTGTTGCTGTTTTCGTTCTATTTATAGAACTACAACGAATTAACCAATTTTGTCTGTTTGTATGATTTAATAATCGTTTGTATGATTTAATAATCGGCAATACGGGCAGCCTTTTTTTAAATGTATGAAAACATTTATTTGAAGCAATTTTTTTATTTTATAATTTATTTAATAATTTGGGAAAATATTTAAATTTTTAAAATTTTTAAATTTTTCCCAAATTATTAAATAAATTATAAAATTAAAAAATTGCTTTAAATAAATGTTTTCATACATTTAAAAAAAGCAATACGGGCAATCCCCGATTATTAAATCATACAAACAGACAAAATTGGTTAATTCGTTGTAGTTCTATAAATAGAACAAAAACAGCAACAAAACCAAAGTCCATCTCAACTATCGTAGGAGTGCGGGTTCGACTCCCACTCCCGGGAGAAAAGGCTTTGAAGAGATTTACAAGGTATAATCGAAACAGCTGTCGCCTTGTCCGTCCTGTTGTTGTTGTTGTTGTTGTTGCAATGCTCACCCCACCTAATAGCCGCGACCGATCACAAATTGTCATCAATATCCTCTAACGGGAGTCCAAGGAAACTTGCCGTTTCAACAGGGGTGGACCATTAGGAAAGGCGTGTTAGAGGCGCTGGTTCCACATTACAATTGAAGAGATGGTTGGTGTCATGTGGGGACACGTTGCAAGCGGGGCATACATTTTGTATGTCGGGGTTGATTCTGGATAGGTAAGAGTTTAACCTGTTACAGTATCCAGAACGAAGTTGAGCAAGAGTGACACGCGTTTCCCTGGGGAGAATGCGTTCCTCTTCCGCAAGTTATGGATAATTTTCGTTAAGCACTGGATTCACCGGGCAATTCCCGGCATAAAGCTCCGACGCCTGTTTATGGAGGTGTAGACTACGGGACGCCCTTGGGCGTGAACAGCAAGGAGCCACAAAATATTTATAAAAGTTACGTGGACGTCGGGTTTTGGGATCAAGCCCAGAACCTGTCCGATGCAACCATCCCTTGCACGAGACACACTGAACAGAGTATGACCGTCCTAAAAAGATTCTTTTCCGGCAGATGCAGCAAAACCATTTCTCAGGACCGGGGTCAGGAGACGGACCCGGATTGGATTCGATGCCTTCCCGGAGTAAGAGAATATGGAGCAGTCCTGCTGCAAGGAGCTACTGGGAGGATGACAATTTGTGGGAGGGATGAAACAAATTAGATGGGGTCCGTCCTGATGTCACGTTGTTTAAATTTTTCCCAAATTATTAAATTAACCAATTTTGGTTTACCCGTAACATTGTGAGGTAGTGCGGGGAAGGCACTGGCAAAAGGTGATGTGCATTCCTCCATTAATGCCACAACGAATACCATTAAACGCCGGACAATGTCTGCATGGGTTTGTATAACAATCGGAGTCTGTTTAGTATCATCTCCCGAATCATCAACTGATTCAATTTTAAATGAGCGAGAGGTTGATGTTCGTTGACGGACGCGCGGGGAAGGAATTGGTTGAATTTGTGGTGTGAGTGTCGATGGCTCAGCTGGTGATTGCGAGGGTGGTGGATCGCTATCAGTTAATCCCTTTATTTGTAAAGCCTCTGCTGTACTGATGAACGCTGGTAGGGCTTCTTGATTACATTTACTTCACCACAATACATAAATTGTATTCGATCTTTCAAAGTCGAATGACTTACATCCTTCAGAAAGACAAAAGCATGTTGGTTCGCCGGTATTTGGGTAAACATTTTCCGAAAATAGGGCGAACAAACTGATAATACCAATCGGTGCGCTTTAACAAATTGCCCCTCTGCCGTTAGCGTGACATCCACCAAGTCGCCACGACATAGCGACTCATGAAATCCAGCCGATAAATTGCTATTAAAATTATTCAAACACAGCGAAAATTGTTCGTCGTCCGCCATGTTGGCCGGGTGTAAAAAATAGCGTACTCGTCAGTAACGAAGATATATTGCCTTGTTCACAAATCAATAAATTGTGTGTATCCACCAGCTATTGATGAAAATTCGCAGAAAATTTCAAGTTACTTATATCTACTTCAGGATTTTTTCAAAAAGTTTAGTTGATGTTATATTAATTTCCTCTCAACTAAAAATTATTCGAAAATAGCGAAGCTACTACAGAATCGCACAAAATCCGTTCTCATTCGTTTGTATAACAAATTTAATACAAAAGGTTTGTGGTTGCTTTTGCTGGTGGACTTACGCCCCAGGCCAGGATGTTCCGCACCAAAACCTGCAAAGAGAAAATCCATTAGTGCCTGCATCAATGGGCATCGCAAAAGTGTGACAACTGACGGCGCGGCCGATGCCCAGTTGGAGCACACCTTTGCAATGCCGGTAACCTAAAAAAGAACAAAAAAAACCGAAGAAAACCCAATCAATCCCGGTGCCCATGCCAACGTGCAGGATCGTCACCACCATCCATGCCAGTAACCTGAAAAGAAAAAAAAAATTTATTAATTATTAAAAAGAATGTATTAAATTAACATGTAATAAATTTTACTTACTATTTGTTCGCCATAATCCCAAGCATCGTACTCCACTACGCGTAAAACGAAAAGAATGAAACAAACGGCGCCATGAATCGAACGATTTTACCTTCAATTCAGAGAAATGTACATTTGTGCGTAGGAATGTTCATATTTTTTTTGTCTGGTATACATATACCAGAGCGCGGAATTTTTATAAAAGGAATGTTGGTAAACGAGAAATGAAAATAGCAGTAGGAATTGGTAGTTAATTTGCGTGCAAAACAATATTTGTTATTGAATTATCTTGAATTATTCATCATTTATTGTAAAACAAATAAAGCGAATGTCAGGGAAATAACACTTGTAAAAATATGTACACAAGACAAAATCCATGTAAATTTGTACATACACAGCTTAGGCCTTAGGATACTCATTATTTCCTGAAATACACAAACAAAACATACCAAAACGTCTCACTACCACAACAATTTTCCAATGTACCAAAAATACTGCCGAAAAAAAAATAACCGATCTCGGCATGTTATCGTTTACGTAAAATTTTTTATTGCCGTTCAAATTCAATACTTTATTTCCTGTTTAAGGTCTTCACAAATTTTTCAAAATTGACTGATATGGTCAGTAACGCGTCCTAATGTTAGTTGGGTGGCCTCGGCAATTCAATACTTTAAAATTATCGCAGTATACGTTTTCAGTGCGAAAATACTGAAATATTGGTAGAATCTAAGTTTTGGTAGCAGAAGTCGTAGACGTAGTAGAAAATGAAAAATTGGTCAAAAAGGTTGGCCAATCTACCAATTCGGTAACGTTCGTGCACTGACTGCCCATATACTTATACCAACGTATGTACATATAGGCCGCGTTTTAAATGTACATTATATTAGGGATGCATAAAAAGATGCAAACGGGTACCCAAAAACCCGTTTCTGACAAATCGGTATCGGAGCCAAATACACTTCGGGAACCGTGCCTTTTAATAAAGATCATCAAATAAACGGCCACCGTGGTGTGATGGTAGCGTGCTCCGCCTATCACACCGTATGCCCTGGGTTCAACTCCCGGGCAAAGCAACATCAAAATTTTAGAAATAAGATTTTTCAATTAGGAGAAAATTTTTCTAAGCGGGGTCGCCCCTCGGCAGTGTCTGGCAAGCGCTCCGGTTGTATTTCTGCCATGAAAAGCTCTCAGTGAAAACTCATCTGCCTTGCAGATGCCGTTCGGAGTCGGCATAAAACACGTAGGTCCCGTCCGGCCAATTTGTAGGGAAAAATCAAGAGGAGCACGACGCAAATTGGAAGAGAAGCTCGGCCTTAGATCTCTTCGGAGGTTATCGCGCCTTACATTTATTTTTTTTTTATCAATAAAACAGGACTACAAGCGTACTTGGGGACAAGTTCAACAAATAATCGAAGGGCAATACAAAAGAATGGTTTATTTTTTATTTTTTCCTTACATAGCATAAAATTTTGCTGACCAAACATTTTTCTCTCTGTGGCGGGCAGGAAAGTTGTTGGTTTTTAGCACCAACAACACAAATAACAACGACTCGAAAGATCCCACATTATACACTCTCTACCCGGTTCAGAACCAAAATGTGAGTACCAAGCAACTTAAATGTCCATTTTTCTGCAGCACTAGTATGCCTGATTAGCTGAAACGCTACCGGATGACACAAAAATAAACAGACTAAGGCACTAAAGACCCAGGCACATAACGTGCGCGGAAAGAGGCCACGCACATAACTTATGCGAGATATGAATATTCTCGTAGGCATCTAGAGATGTTTTCACCCCACTCACGCGCGAAATTTCAAAAGCGCCCATAATAGAATTGGGGCTTACTCGCCACCGAACGCGTGACACAGTCACAATCACTCAACGAGTTTCCTTTATTTTTCTTCCTACCTCTCTGAATAGAATGACTCACTACGCTTCGTTGCGCAAGAGAACCGAGCACCAGGCCGCTCGCTACGCCAAACCATGCCCGCTATGTAACGCGCGACATCCGATTCGATCGTTCACTGTTTCTAGGGCGAAGACCCCTCTGCAAAGATTGCGCGAGATCATTCGCCTTGACTACTGCCAGAATTGTCTATCGATGGTGCATCGGGCGAAAAATTGTACCAGCGATGCAAGGTACCGACGATGTGGCCGACAATACCACACCACACTGCATCTACCAATAGACGATCAACACCACACCAAAATACCTTCACCGATAGAAGACCTTCCACGGCAAGCAGAGCGTTATAAGAGTTGGGCACAGCAAGTGGAGGAGGAGGAAGAAGAAGAGCGCGAGACGATACATCCCTCCCAGGAGAGTAGGGCATACCGAGCAGGGGACGATGCAGAGGAAGCACTCTCGATTCACGCTTCCGAGTCTGACTTCTATCGGGGGATCGGACCCACGGCCGTTCCGATCCCTGTTAGCCCACGAAAGACGGAGGCCAAGTGGCGCGGAACCACGGCCTTCCCGCACGCTCCATCAACACCGAACGTGTAATCATAAAAGCGGCTACGAACGTCGACTGGTCATTCGGCCACGCCAGAGACAATAACGCACACGTAACAACGCCCGCAACCAAGAGAGTAGACTGGCCACTCGGTCGCGCCAGCTACCGCAACACAGTTCCTTTAGGAACGGGATCATTGCAGCCCACGCTACAGCCGCCCGAACCCTACGACCAATGGCTACACTGGCGCCAACTGCGGTCGTGAAGGTGGAAGCCGGGGGGCATTTGCACCTCATCCGTGCACTCATAGACGCATGTTCCCCTCGCACAACGATCGACCGTCGGCTGGCGCGAGAGTTAGCACTGCCGAAGACCGACGCCGCCGGCGAAACCGGCTGCTTTATTAGGTTCAAGGGCAAGCATGGACAGAGCAAGACGGTGACCACACACGCAGTCTGCGTCCATGATTTCAAGCGCGTCAGCCCAACCTATCAGGTCGACCCTCGCGTCGCGGCTCCTTACGGGCATATCCGACTGGCGGATCCACAATTTTACGTTTCAACGCCCATCCGCCTCGTTCTCGGCGGCGACGTCTATGCCGACATTATAACGCCGGGCACGTTACACCCATCGTTTGGCTCGCTGCTGGCCCAAAGCACCATCTTTGGTTGGGCGCTTTCGGGAACACACCCGATCTAGCATACCCTAATGTTTATTTAGGGTTATTTATTTTATTGTAATTGTTAAACATGCAAATGGTACTTTTCCCGAAATAAATGAAGTTTTATATGAATGGCAAGAAATATATCATACGGTTTCCATTAATTTTTATTATCGTCCTAGCTCTAGGTCACGGCGAAGGCAAGGAGGATGCCGTCGCGCCATCCAGCGCGCACCGTTTAATTTTAGAATCTAGTTTTAAGACAAATCGTGGTCGGGGACGCTCGGGCGGAGTCTTGGCTGTTGCGTATCGCAAGGGAGCCGGCATGTTTAGGCCCGACGCCTAAATTCTTATTAATTTTCGCCACCCTAATAGCACCATATTATCGACGACCAGTTCGCCCACATGTATGTATGGGTGTGCATGGGTGGGGTTATGTTGTCCGTACACATATACATGCATGCCGGTACAACTATGTGAGGAAGCTTCCCCTTAAAACCGGAGACTTTTTCCGCGGTTCAACGGTTGTCCTCGACAAGGCAACCGTATACTTTTCCAGCGAACATTGAGCGAACCACAGCTACCACCGTCCGAGGAGCCCCGCCACATATTATTATAAAAGGTAATTTATTGTTCGAATTTAACTTTCACTATAATAAAGAAATTATTATAACGAGAAATATCTCTCGCCTTTCATTTTCTTTTCTTCTAAATTTAACCTTAACACAATTGTGGTGCCTCCACTCCTTTGCCGAGTTTGCGACACACCACAATTGTTGAAAGGATAAGAACAGTTTTTGTTTTAGCGACAAAACAGGGCCTATAAAAATTATTGGCGAAACTATTGATGCTGAAGTTTTTATTGGTTATGCTTTGTGTGCTAGTTATTTTGAAGAATCTGTTGATTCATCAGCAGGTTTAGGTATTGTGTTAAGGACTTTATCGAACGTAGAAATAATAATAAATAGAAATGGCATTAAGTATAAATATTTTAGCATACCAATAGATAATAAGCTCTTATTAATTCCATTATTAGATCATTTATTCAATTACTTATATTAAGTAAAATTGTTCTAAGTTGTAATTAAAGTAATTTCAAATTGTTAAAAGTAAAGTTATTACTATTAAAAGTTACAATTTATGTATATATATGTAAGGGTAGTGCGTTGCAACAAACCCCTAGATTTATATATCTACCAGTGAAAATGATACCAATCTCCAAATGCAAACCACGTCAAAGAGAATGAGCACACCAGTCATGGCCATGGTTATACGCACTTATATACTCCACACACGAAGGAGAATACTAGTAGTAATGCTTCCAGCGTTGGCGGCGGCAAGAACTCCACCGCAAAATCAAAAGGGTTGGAAATATTAGATTTTCAAGAATCATGGCTGGAGGAAGTTGAATTATATAAAGACAAGTTGTATATGCAAAAGAATATTTTACTCTCATATCATAATCACGCTCACACCCGCATGATTGTCAAATTGATGCACCCAGTCATTATCTCAGCATGAATAATAAAAATATTATGCAACACCTGGTCATCATACGACAAATGAGCACAATAATAATTGTCCTAATTTGGTAGTGAAGCGGCAAAGCAGTGGTCCAATCTTTGATTCCTCGATAATAATAAAAAATGCATCACACAACAAATCAAATCGGGTTAGTATGCGTTGCAATACTGCTGCGCCATTATTATCATCTCCTGAGGCAAATATTGCAATGACTGGAGTGCAGGTATGTTGTATGAATTATAATAATTAATTAAAAAAAAAAAATAAAAATAAATGTAAGGCGCGATAACCTCCGAAGAGATCTAAGGCCGAGCTTCTCTTCCAATTTGCGTCGTGCTCCTCTTGATTTTTCCCTACAAATTGGCCGGACGGGACCTACATGTTTTATGCCGACTCCGAACGGCATCTGCAAGGCAGATGAGTTTTCACTGAGAGCTTTTCATGGCAGAAATACAATCGGAGCGCTTGCCAGACACTGCCGAGGGGCGACCCCGCTTAGAAAAATTTTCTTCTAATTGAAAAATCTTAATTCTAAAATTTTGATGTTGCTTTGCCCGGGAGTTGAACCCAGAGCATACGGTGTGATAGGCGGAGCACGCTACCATCACACCACGGTGGCCGCATAATAATTAATTAATTGTTTTAAAAAATTTAATAATTAAATTTGATTCTAACAGTTTTTATGATTTTAATTAACTTGCCTTGAATCGATTTGGAAGTTAGGAGCTCCTCCGCCAGCGCCTGGTGCACATCAAACTGGACCAATTTATGTAAATAATGTTACTGTTAATGTTAATCTGCACGGCTGAGCACATCCAGTATCTACGTTTGTACAAGTTGGAACACCACACTACTTTCATAGGATGTAGCCGCCGATCACGTTGTTGTAAGAGCTTACTTTAAATATGTTATTCATAAACACTGATTCTAATATTTTGTTTTGGTTTTTACTTTAGAGTCAACCGGTTATGTAAGCGATGTCAACTATGCCTGTAACTTAAGGGCCTTCAAATGTAATAGTTACCGCGGACGCGGCCGTGGGAGTAGTTCACTACGTGGAGATTATACTAATCAACGACTTTCAATATCGGAAGGTTTTCAGCACCATAATAACAACATGTGCAAGCACCCGAATAAATTGTACAACAGACGTTAACGCCACATCAGCAGCCAGCAGCAACAACAAGAATCGCAACAAGTTCAAACTTCTAATCAATTAATGACTAGTGAACCACCAACATATTCGCAATATGCGCATCCATCAACAGCAACATATGTCGCCTACTTTGCAACACAAAATCCAATGCTTCATCCAGCGTCAGCTGCATAAAAAGCCACTGGTACATCGTTATATGTTTCACATATGCAACATATGTATGCGAATGCACATGAGGTGTGCAATTATAAGTGGTCCATTTGTTTATTCGCCCGAATATCAATATATACCAGGCGAAGATAGCCAACGCCATTCTGCTTTATGCATCGTCTAGAGAAGCTAGAACATTTACAATTTAAAAATTGTGTGATTTTCAAACAGCTAAACCAAGCTTCAACAAATTATTGGATCATGAGATTTCTCATATGCCCAATAGTCATTATTTAAAATGTAAATTATGCCATTGGAAGACTAAAACACATTCAAGTATGAATTTTAATTTACATGCACAACACGCTGAAACAATTGATGTAACAAAGAAAAATCTAGAATTAACTATTTGTCCATATTGTAATCAAGAATTTGCATCACAATGGTACTGACGCAAACACAGGAACATGAGAAAACAATGGATGAAAGAACATCTTTTCTATGTTTCGAATGTGGTAAAGAATTTAGAACAAATGCAAGTTTACGTGTGTATGTTTATGAAAAGTTTGCTCATTGTACACCACAAGATCTGAACGGAAAAATCCTCAGGGTATGGTTACACCTATGTGGCATCTACAATCTATTTATAATGACGAAATGAATTACAATGCTTATTTGAATTCTGGTGATGCTCCTAATATGCTGCCTATATTCCGCTACGTCTGATCTTACTATACCTACCAAACTAATATGACTCTGGAAACTGATGATTAGCAACACCACCACCGCATGAAAAATAAGAACTTCAAAACAAGGTTTCGGAAAGTGCACGACTATGAATAGACGTTAATGTATTCATATAGTTTATGAATATAAAAATGCACATATGTAAAAATTACTAGAATAATAGGACATGATTTCAACTGTAAAAACTATTTTAAACATGCATTATTTATGAATTAAATATTATTTAAACAAAAAGGACGCGTTTCATTCATATAAAAAGCGAATTGACAGAAGGTAACTGGTACGGGTAACCGATAGGCCAGTTACCCGTGTTGTTTTTGTTGCATATGTTTTGGTTAGCGATAACGAAAACATACCTAATGAAGTAACTTAAAAATTTAAAAACATCGAGCGAGAAGGAATGTCGAAAACACAATAGGTAAGAGCGAGAAAGCGAGTCACACGTACACTATTTTGAGAGAGCGCATGCGTTACCTTTTTCACGACAGCAATGTAAAAGTCATTAAGATGATAATTGGTGACCAAGTTATTGGTGACGATTAAGTATTCGATTAGGTAACGGGAACCTGTCTTGTAGGGTAGTGCATACAAAGAACATTTCATATCACCATATTCACTCATATCACAAATCACACAAGAAGATTGCGCATGTTAACATTAGATCATCTCTTTTTTATAAGCAATTCTTACGTCATTTTCCTTTAGCTCTTGTTTTTTTCTCTCCTTTCATTCGCTCAAACAGTCAACTGTGATGTAGATGCGCAGAACGAAGCAATTTTGAACTCGTGAATGCGCAATCTGGGTAGGTGATTTGTGCACTCATATTAACAGAGTATATGTGGAACTCAAGAGCGAATTGAGAGTTTCACAGAGTTGCACTGTCATACCACCATTTTATACAGGCAACAATTTTCACAAAAGAACGAAATACACCGTAAAGGCGTTGCCTGTTTTTTAGAATAGAACAACAACCCTTGAGCGGAGTACAAAAAGCGTAACACTATAGCCAGAAAAGAAAATGCTATTACATTTTTAAGTTACATCTTCAGGTATGTTTTCGTTATCGCTAACCAAAACATATGCAACAACAACACGGGTAACGGGCTTGTCGGTTACCCGTACCGGTTATCTTCTGTCAAATCGCTTTTTCCATGAATGAAACGTGTCCTTTATGTTTAAATAATATTTAATTATAATAATTCATACATATAATGTTTTTTTACAATTTAAATTATTCCCTTATTACTCTAGTGAACTTTACATATGTCTATATTGATATGTACAAGCTTACTAAGTACATTAAGGTCTATTTAGAGCCGTTCACGTACCTATTTCATCCAATTCCGAAGTTAAACTTGACATAGCCATACCACGTTAGTCATAAGCATAACGTATTGACTTGACCATATCTATTGCTGATTTCCATACACAACTGAAATATTTAGAAGCAATTTTTTTAAGCCATGGTGTGATTTTAAACATGTTATGGTCCACTTGGGAGAGTCAACCTTGGAACGTACCAGTTGGCTAGTGATAAGTGAAAAGGTCAGAATTCACCTCACTCATGTCTGCCTGGGGGGTTAAAACAAATTTTCGTAAAATTCGCGCGGGTGGCATTGCCAAAGAATCCAATGGGGTGAGAAAATTCCCAATAACGGCAACCAACATGGCGTAACTATACAAGGCGACAGCTGACTTGTGGTTTTTATACGATTTGACACATCAACTTTCAGCGCAGTACGATTTTGACATTAGTCCATCGGCTCACAAAGACAAAGTATATGGAACTTTTAATGATGGCTGCAGGAATATCACCGTGACTACCACCTTGTATGGTTCCACCATGGGCAACCACAGTTAAATCATGCAATTTGACGGCGGTTTTCCGTAGCGCAGTCGCGATTGGAATGGAATAATAAATTATACGTTTGTATTTAAGTACCAAAAGCGGTACATTACTTAATATACTCTAATTTGTTACCGATTTCAAACGATGTAAATAAAACAAGTGCAAGGCGCGATAGCCTGCGAACGTGGTAACCTCCGAAGAGGCAGCATTTCTTCCAATTCGCGTCGTGCTCCTTTAATGTTCCCCACAAAACGGCGGGACAGGACTATACATATACATATATGGATATATAAAATCCAAGCAATACAAAAAAAAAAAAAGAATTGGAAAGTGCGGGCGGCGCGAAAATTGGAAGGCGGCTACATTTTGCTTAATATATATAAAGAAGCCTACCCAAATCCAGATGCCGAGATTTCTCCAGCACCACGTTCTTCATTACGGATGATTTCACGTCCACCTTGCGATTGCTGCAAATTATTTTTGTAACCCGAAAACTACTCCCAAGGTAAGTCGAAACTTATAGAAAATTGGGAAAAGCAATGATTTCGAAAAGATTGTGAAATTTGATTTCTAAATTCAAAGCCCCAATAAAATAAGCTTCCGAGGAATCGGAGACGGTGCGACTGCAAACAGAGCGTTTAAAGTATTTGTTTATGTTCCACTGGAACTTGTTGTTAATAATATATTAAAGCGTAAACTTGGGGTAAAATTGGGAGGGTTAAGTGAGGACAATTCGGAAGTGATTACCTACGGAAATGAGGCTAATTATGTGTAACGTGGGCCTTGGTCATTGAACATGGCACGCATGGTTCGTAAACTGCTCTAGTCCGTGCCTATGTGACACTATATTATTTTTTTTGGTATTTTCTCGGATTTTCTCTTGTGTTTGGCGTACCCCGCCCCTTAATCAGATTTCAATACTGGTGGAAACTATACGGGGACAAACTAACAAGATACAAGAAAACTACAACTTATTTTATTAAAAACGAAACGAGCGAGTTGTATTTCAATAGATTTGTTCATTCGGCGTTCCTTTCTTGGGTTTTTCTGACAAACGAAAATTTTGGTTCTGGTTCAAAAATT
This sequence comes from Eurosta solidaginis, assembly GCF_040869045.1. Classification (NCBI taxonomy): domain Eukaryota; kingdom Metazoa; phylum Arthropoda; class Insecta; order Diptera; family Tephritidae; genus Eurosta; species Eurosta solidaginis. The sequence goes on along the minus strand of NC_090320.1, from coordinate 99,720,844 downwards.
TTGAGCACAACACAACTAAACTCAACTTCCCTGTGAATCAAGCGAACCATTAGAAACCGAAATAATTTTCCCCATTGTTTCTGTTGTTAAGAATGTAAATGTAAGAACAAACTTAAAACCGGCACACAAAAACATGTCAAACTCACTAAAATATTAATGACAAAATTTCTTACTTTGACCTGTCCTGCACTTGACTAACACATACATGAGGTCCTAATCAACTAAATTTTTACAGGCGCCAACAACCCCACGCGCTACCATCACCAACGCCCCGACTACCGGCCACACATAAACCGCGAACAACCATTATCAATAGCGCAACCACCAACCATGCCGACAACCGCGCGCAACCACCACCAGTAGCGCAACGAAACCGCGCGCTGCCACCATCATCTCGTGCAACACCGCGCGCAACCACCAGCATAGCGCCAGTCAACCAAACGCGCAACTACTACTACCAGCGCCAACAACGAGCCCAACTACCACCAATAGCGCCAACGAAACCACGCGCTTCCACCATCATTGCGTGCAACACCGCGCGCAACCACCGGACTTACCACCACCACCAGCTACAACAACAACAGCAGGGCCGACTGACATAGGCCTGCTGCAAAACACAACTAAAGCAACTACCAGCAGCAACAACAACAGCAGGGCCGCCAACCATAGGCCTGCTGCAAATCCCGACTACGACAACCAACAACCACATTTAAAGCGGTGGGTTCGTTCCGGATACGGACAAATATACGTATTTGTACTCTTATTTTTCTTCACTTTCGACTCTGCAACAACATAGAAATATTATTATACATACATATTTAAACGTAAAACTGCAACACAATTAGACAATTTTCGCTTAAACATAATGCATTTGTAATTGCTCTATTGAAATGTTAGCAACTTTCTTTAGACAATTTTTTTCTTTACATCCGCACAGAGCTCTCTAGTTTAATTTCTTATTTTTAACTACAAAAAAAAGGGTTTTTTTGCACTCCAAATTATCATGTCATTAGTATAGTGTTGCTATTTGTAATTCATTGGCAATAAATTGGCTCATGCCAGACGTATGCATTCAATGAATTTTTTTTGATTTACCTTTTTGGAAAAGGTTGTGTTGTGCATACGATTTCGTATATACATTGTGATGCGCACATTAATTAAAAAGAAAATTCTTTTTTTTTTTTTCAATACAATTCTTAAGACCATTTATACTTATACTTGTCTAAAGTTAGCGAACTACAGATTTACATTACTTTAGATTAAAATATGTCATCATTTGTTTTCTTTTAATTGTTTTTTTTTTTTGAAAAATTTCGTACAATTCAGAGCTGGGACTTATGCCGTTTTCACACAGAAACTTAATCGAATCACAATTCTAATCAATAAAACAATTAAGTGTCCCTTTTCATACAGGACCTTTTGCTTCATTAAGCGAACAAAAAGGAAAAATATTTGGTTTTTACCAAAAATAATGAAAATGGAAAGCAGCGTTTCTTTCTTAACTATAAATGCATCAAAATAAAATACATGCGCAACTAACCATAGGTGTTGCACCTAACCAAGTATGCGCTTATTTTCAAGAAAGCCATATTGTCTTTGGCAGCGAATGCAGCGAAAATTAAAATTTGATTTTCCTCGCGGCCTTCTATTTTCGTAAATCATTGCAAACAATTGAATTGTAATTGTTATTTCTTACATTGAAAATAATATTCGAAGCATTTCGATTAGGCATTCAATAAAGCAATAATGAGATATTTAAGAACTTGCGTTTTGTATAGAAGATTTAACTCGATTAGGGCTCTAATGTAGAAACTGGACTAATTATTTCATTAAGCCTCTGTGTGAGATTGGCATTAGTAAGCCCTTAGATAAGACAATTATTTAACGTACACGGTAAGATAGATATTGTGAACTCTACTTACGAGTTCTCGTGAGAGCTTTGGACGTATTCCAATAAAGCGCATCCCACAATTAATAAAAATAATGAATAAAATATAAACACTTTATGTTTTCGTTTAATTTTCAGGTTTTAGTTTTTATTTGGTTTAGAATAACTTAATCTCAAAAAATGTTTCACAAGCCTATCTATTAGGTAAGTTGTCCTTACTTTTTCACTGCAAAATTATAATGGCCGAACCACTCACGCGTCGGGTTGCATTCGCCCGTGCGAGCGTGTTCGGTCAACTAGTACATACATCAGCTGATGTTTGGTTGATTTGGTGAGTTGCTCTTAGCCTGTCGTTACAATATAACATACCATATAAGTATTGTCATAGTTCTGCGACACAGTTAAGACTTGAAACAAAATTAAAGAAAAGAATAAGGGAGGGAGCCGCGAATTTTTTTGGGTCACACAATCTAATGTACAGCTATAAAAGAAGCTAACGGAAGCACTAAATATACTACCCATTGGTCAAATTTAAGTGGAATTACCCAGCTTACATACACATTCGTAGTGACAACACCGATACATGCATTGATTTTATTTAATTAGTAGCATTTATTACATGAATACTCATAAATAACCATAAATACTAACACCTACCCATAAAGTACTAATAATCCAACAAGGAGAAAAATTTTTTCCCTCCGTTTCATTGTTTTAATGTAGTTGGGTGCGAGTATCCGTACTTTCAAATTATTCGAAGCAAATCTGATCGAAAAGTTCGAACAATCCTACAATTTAAAATTTTGGGTGATTATTTGCACTTAAGTTTTATAGGAATAACAGGAATTTTTCTAAGTTTTTGCGTGAACACGCCAAAATAAAATGATAAGTATCAAGAAAATTTAATTGGTTTAAGTTTTTGATAATAAAACATTTATTATAAAAAAAAAAATTATTAAGAACTATTATTAAAGTTTAATTTTAGATAAGCATAGAAAACTACGAAAAATTGTAGTATTATTATTTTCCAAATTGCAAAAAGGGTTTTCTCTAAGAAGGTGAGAAAAGTCAAAATAATAGAATCTTAAAAATCAAAAAGAAAAAAAACGTGTTTTAGCTTAAAGTAAGCGTTAAATTGAATTTCTATTCTCTTTTATATACATAGGATTAATTATAAATACATTTTTGTAGTAATGGGAATGCTCATATTCTTATTTATTTAGAAGGCATAGGGTAATTCAGGTAAGGGGCCACCGACAAAATAGGTGCGTCGGTGGCCATGGATTTGAGGGTGGGTAATAAGCACCGGGCGTCGCAACAACACCCGCGGCGCCCCCATGTATATTAGGCCCTTTTCCTTCTTATTTTAATTTTCAGCGTTTTTTTTTTTTGTATTTTGATTTTCAGCAGTTAGTAACCGGTCATGTCCGGTTCGGTAATTTTTTTTCCCTTTTGAATTTTTTTTTTATTTCTCTTTGGAATTTTAATTTTTGAATGTCTTAACGGTCTGTCCGTGACATCCGGTTCGGCCGGATGTTGTTTTAGTCCATTTGAGCGTTTTGAATTTAGTTCTGCGCTTTTTTGTCAGTTTTTTTTAAAGGCATGATAGGAATTTTTTTCTGTTTATGGCGCAGGAAAGCAAGGTCGGCAAGAACCCAGCCCAGCCGATATGACTAGCCACTGTGCACCACCAGATCATGCCGACTGCCTTCCTTGCTGCTCCATTGTAGATGCGTAACCATAACAGATGGCGTCCAACATGGTTCCTGAGGCGCCGGGTGCGAGGGTCACTCCTGGTGAAACTGTGAAGTTGACCATCCCACCAGTCCGGGGTGAGCAGCCGCAGGAGCAGCCACCTGCGTTGCGGTAGGATGGTTAGACAGATCAGGGTGTCCGGAGTGATCATCGTCTCCGGTAGCTGAGGGATCCACGAGACTGAACGTCAGTCCTCCGGATTTTTGTATTCACCCGGTGAGGGAGTGCTGAACGCACTTAGTTTTTTTTTTTTGTAGATTTGGGGTTTTTGTTTTCTTGGAAGTTGTCCGTAGTCGGCTTTGCAAATATATACGTCCGCTAACTGGGTTTTAATTTTTTTAATGTTTAAATTTTTATAGTTTTTTTAGTTTTCTGGTTTTTCTATCTGCCGAATTTGTATTGTCTGGTGTGAGTGTGTGTGTGAATAGTAGGACCCCAGCTCAGCCCACGTCTCAGGTGCTACCATAGAATACCACCTGGATTGTGACGGGTTGAGCTGGGATTCAAAGCGGCACCCTTTCCTGACCCACCAGTCTGGGGAGCGGCATTGAAGCCGCTTCACCCATAGCGGTGGTGGCAGGAGGGGTGTCCCGGGTGAATGGACGGGAGGCCTCAACACCCCCAGCCAGTCCCACTAGCAAGTCCCTGGAGACCGCCTCTGCGTTGCGGCTGGGTGTGTTGGGACCAACCTGTGTGTGTAGGAAATTGACCCTAGTGGCCCCAACCAGTCCCAGGGGCAGGTCCTCAAAACCCCCTTATGCGTTGCGGTTGGGAGCACTAGGGACAAGTATGAATGGATTTGTGTTGTTTTTGTTGCTTTTTTTCCCTGTAGCCCTACTGCCTTCTAATGATGGGATGTCAGCATTCCCATCACCACCCGTAGTATATATGTAACTAATCACTTTTTCTTTACAGATTTTTTTCAATTTCTTTTTCCTCTTCGATACGATTGTCGAAATATATTTCTACATATATTTATACGTTTTTTTTCAAACCATCGTCTAGAATATAGGGTGAATTCAGATCTTTTTTCTTAACCCCTAACTGTTTACGTTTTGTTTTAAGCAGACGTTTTTTTTTTTGATATCAATACTACGATTTAACAAAGTACATTTTTTTTTCTGATTATAATGTCGCATGACCAATCGTTCGGGCGAATGCCCACCAGAAACACTCCTCCCGGGAGAGATGGCAACTTTTTTTCCAAATTTATAAATTGATTTTTTTTTTAACTTACAAATTTGATTTTTTTTTTACCCTGTCTGGGCGTTTAGGCGGTCGGGGACATCTCGCCCAGTATTCTCCTTGAGCAATGATATCATAGGTTGTTCACACGCGTACTCACCGAGAACCGTGAACAGCCTGGCAGTCCACGCTTGGGTTGGACTAGCCTTACGGAGTTTGGACGAGTTCTCCTTATCAAAATGTCTACATCTATATTCTTTTTTTTGCCTTTCTGTGGGCGAGATAACCACTAAACAATACCATATGGAGTTTTGACGAGTTCTCCTTATCAAAATGTCTACACCTATATTGGTTTTTTTTTTTTTTTTGCCTTTCTGTGGTGGCGATCACCACTGGAACCATACGGAGTTTGGACGAGTTCTTCTTATCAAAATGTCTACACACCGGTTTCCTGTTCGCTTCCTCGTCAGGTCTTCAAAGCGAAGCAGGTTTGTTATGGTCCACTTGGGAGAGTCAACCTTGGAACGTACCAGTTGGCTATTGATAGGTGAAAAGGTCAGGATTCACCTCACTCATGTCTGCCTGGGGTGGTTAAAACAAATTTTCGTAAATTTCGCGCCGGTGGCATCGCCAAAGAATCCAATGGTTTGGGAAATTTCCCAATAACGGCAACCACCATGGCGTAACTATATAAGGCGACAGCTGACTTGTGGTTTTTATACGATTTGACACATCAACTTTCAGCGCAGTACGATTTTGACATTAGTCCATCGTCTCACAAAGACAATGTATATGAAACTTTTAATGATGGCTGCAGGAATGTCACCGTGACTACCACCTTGTGTGGTTCCACCATGGGCAACCACAGTTAAGTCATGCCATTTAACGGTGGTTTTCCGTAGCGCAGTCGCGATTGGAATGGAATTTTTTTCGACATTCTTAGAACGACTCGACGGCGTGGTGCGCCATTTCGCAATTTCAAAGATGATTGAATTAGTGAAGCGGTCGGACGTGCGTGTACTAAAGCTACAAATTTTCAAGTGATTAACTAAGTGTGTATAAAATAAAGGAAAGTTCTTAAGTATTTTAAGGAACATTATACAACGTGTGAGCAATATCCAAAAATATGCAAAAACCTAAATTAAAGTGGTGACGGAACAAGTGTGAGCATTAATTACAAAAAAATAATAAATTATACGTTTGTATTTAAGTACCAAAAGCGGTAGATTACTTAATATACTCTAATTTGTTGCCGATTTCAAACGATGTAAATAAAACAAGTGCAAGGCGCGATAGCCTGTGAACGCGGTAGCCTCCGAAGAGGCAGCATTTCTTCCAATTTGCGTCGTGCTCCTTTAATGTTCCCCACAAATCGGCGGAACGGGACTAGACATATACATATATGGATATATAAAATCCAAGCAATCCAAAAAAACAAGATTTGCAAAGTGCGGGCTGCGCGAAAATTGGATGGCGGCTATATTTTGCTTAATATATATAGAGGAGCCTACCCAAATCCAGATGCCGCGATTTCTCCAGCACCACGTTCTTCATTACTGGTGATTTCACGTCCACCTTGCGATTTCTGCAAATTATTTTTGCAACCCGAAAACTAATCCCAAGGTAAGTCGAAACTTAGAGAAAATTGGGAAAAGCAATGATTTCGAAAATATTGTGAAATTTGATTTCTAAATTCAAAGCCCCAATAAAATAAGCTTCCGAGGAATCGGAGACGGTGCGACCGGCTAACTGAAAACAGAGAGTTTAAAGTATTTGTTTATGTTCCACTGGAACTTGTTGTTAATAATATATTAAAGCGTAAATTTGGGGTAAAATTGGGAGGGTTAAGTGAGGACAATTCGGAAGTGGTTACCTACGAAAATGAGGCTCATTATGTGTAACGTGGGCCTTCGTCATTGAACATGGCACGCCTGGTTGGTAAACTGCTCTAGTCCGTGCCTATGTGACACTATATTATTTTTTTGGTATTTTCTTGGATTTTCTCTTGTGTTTGGCGTACCCCGCCCCTTAACCAGGTTTCAATACTGGTGGAAACTATACGGGGACAAACTAACAAGATACAAGAAAACTACAACTTATTTTATTAAAAACCAAACGAGCGAGTTTTATTTCAATAGATTTGTTCATTCGGCGTTCCTTTCTTGGGTTTTTCTGACAAACGAAAATTTTGGTTCTGGTTCAAAAATTTTGAGCACAACACAACTATAATCAACTTCCCTGTGAATCAAGTGAACCATTAGAAACCGAAATAATTTTCCCCATTGTTTCTGTTGTTTAGAATGTAAATGTAAGAACAAAACTTAAAACCGGCACACAAAAACATGTCAAACTAATTCTGGGGAAATAATGGTCTCGGCTTCTCATAGTAGAAGTTGTTTTGTATCTTGAGCCTCCGATAAAGTTTCGTCAAATTTTCTAGCTGGGAATCCAAGTCAAAAGGGGGGTAGTATCATGTAGGTATTACTCCAGAATGAACGCGCAACTACTACTACCAGCGCCAACCACGAGCGCAACTACCACCAATAGCGCTAACGAAACCGCGCGCTGCACCCATCATCGCGTGCAACACCTTGCGCAACCACCAGCATAGCGCCAGTCAACCAAACGCGCAACTGCTACTACCAGCGCTAAGCACGAGCGCAACTACCACCAATAGCGCCAACGAAACCGCGCGCAACCTCCAGCATTAGCGCCAACGAAACCGCGCGCTGCCACCATCATTGCGTGCAAACCGCGCGCAACCAACGGCAGCGCCTACCCAAACGCACAAAAACCACCGGACTTACCACCACCACCAGCTACAACAACAAAAGCAGGGCCGACTGACACAGGCCTCCTGCAAACGCCAACTAAAGCAACTACCAGCAGCAACAACTACAGCAGGGCCGCCAACCACAGGCCTGCTGCAAATCCCGACTACGACAACCAACAACCACATTTAAAGCGGTGATTTCGTTCCGGATACGGACAAATATACGTATTTGTACTCTTATTTTTCTTCACTTTCGACTCTGCAACAACATAGAAATATTATTATACAAACATATTTAAACTTAAAGCTACAACACAATTAGACAATTTTCTCTTAAACATAATGCATTTGTAATTGCTCTATTGAAATGTTAGCAACCTTTTTTAGACAAGTTATTTCTTTACATCCGCACAGAGATCTCTAGTTTAATTTCTTATTTTTAACTACAAAAAAAAAGGTTTTTTTCCACTCCAAATTATCACGTCATTAGTATAGTGTTGCTATTTTTAATTCATTGGTAATAAATTGGCCTATACCAGACGTATGAATTTAATTAAATTTTTTTTGATTTACCTTTTTGGAAAAGGTTGTGTTGTGCATACGATTTCGTATATACATTGTGATGCGCACTTTAATTAAAAAGAAAGGAAAAATATTTGGTTTTTACCAAAAATAGTTAACTATAAATACATCAAAATAAAATACATGCGCAACTAACCATAGGTGTTGCACCTAACCAAGTATGTGGTTATTTTCGAGAAATCCATATTGTCTTTGGCAGCGAATGCAGCGAAAATTAAAATTTGATTTTTCTCGCTGCTTTCTATTTTCGTAAATTATTGCAAACAATTGAATTGTGATTGTTATTTCTTACATTGACAATAATATTCGAAGCACCGATTAGGCATTCAATAAAGCAATAATGAGATATTTAAGAACTTGCGTTTTGTATGGAAGATTTAACTCGATTAGGGCTCTAATGTAGAAACTGGACTAATTATTTCATTAAGCCTCTGTGTGAGATTAGCATTAGTAAGCCCTTAGATAAGACAATTATTTAACGTACACGGTAAGACAGATATTGTGAACTCTACTTACGAGTTGTCGTGAGTGCTTTGGACGTATTCCAATAAAGCGCATCCCACGATAAATAAAAATAATTAATAAAATATAAATATTTTATGTTTTTTTTTTTAATTTTTAGGTTTTAGTTTTTATTTGGTTTAGAATAACCTTAATCTCAAAAAATGTTTCCCAAGTCTATCTATTAGGTAAGTTGTCCTTACTTTTTCACTGCAAAATTATAATGGCCGAGCCACTCACACGTCGGGTTGCATTCGCCCGTGCGAGCGTGTTCGGTCAACTAGTACATACATCAGCTGATGTTTAGTTGCTCTTAAGCTGTCGGTACAATATAACATACCATATAAGTAGTGTCATAGTTTCCGACACAGTTAAGACTTGAAGCAAAATTAAAGAAAAGAATAAGGGAGGGAGCCGCGAATTTTTTTGGGTCACACAATCTAATGTACAGCTTAAAAGAAGCTAACGGAAGCACTAAATATAACACCCATTGGTAAAATTTACATGGAATTACCCAGCTTAGATACACATTCGTAGTGACAACACCGATACATGCATTGATTTTATTTAATTAGTAGCATTTAATACATGAATACTAATACATAACCATAAATACTAACACCTACCCCTAAAGTACTAATAATCCAACAAGTACAAAATTTTTTTCCCTCCGTTTCATTGTTTTAATGTAGTTGGGTGCGAGTATCCGTACTTTACCCCAGCGGGTTAGGGGATTAGAATATACCCGCGGTAGGTATGCCTGTCGTAAGAGGCGACTAAAATACCAGATTCAAGGGGCTGTGTAGCGCAACCTTTCAGGTTGCCAGCGCAATATATAGCTTCTCCAAACCCAATTGTCAACCTCACCTATCCGCGGCGAATCCTGTTTCACTAACAGACGAGGCTCTGGCGACCCCAAGCTCCTCATGGAACTTGGGGGTAGGGAGGGAGGGAATGGCCTGAAGGTTTGATGTGGCCACATAAATCGTTCCCGAGATGGTCGGGCTAGCACCTTAGTGGTGCTATGGTACCGGAGCGTACCGGATTTGTATCCGGCAAAGGACCATCACATCGATAACACTCCCCAAAGCCTTCGGGGAGCAACCTTGTCGCTACAACAACAACAACAACAGTATCCGTACTTTCGAATTATTCTAAGCAAATCTGATCGAATAGTTTGAACAATCCTACTAATTAGAGTAATTTAAAGAAGTACAGTCCATTTAAAATTTTGGGTGATTATTTGCACTTAAGTTTTATAGGAATAACAGGAATTTTTCTAAGTTTTTGCGTGAACACGCCAAAATAAAATGATAAGTACCAAGAAAATTTAATTGGTTTAAGTTTTTGATAATAAAACATTTATTATAAAAAAAAAAATAGAATGTATGCAAATAACATTCTAGCGTTGTTTAAAACACACAAAAAATTTCGCTTAATAAAAAAAAAAAACTTTAATTGAGGTTTAGTTAAAATGATTAAGAACTATTACTAAAACTAAATTTAAGATAAGCATAGAAAACTACGAAAAATTGTAGTATTATTATTTTCCAAATTGCAAAGAGGGTTTCCTCTAAGAAGGTGAGAAAAGTCAAAATAATAGAATCTTAAAAATCAAAAAGAAAAAAACGTGATTTAGCTTAAAGTAAGCGTTAAATTGAATTTCTATTCTGTTCGGCCTGAGTGCGTCGGAAACCGGCAATGGGAATGGTGCACACGGGTCGATCTCGGGTTGATGGGTTTCTCGAAATGGAATAAAGAAACACAAGAGGATTTCCTCGTTATAATATTGTATTTAATTAGAAAGTAAAAGGAAAATATACAATTGGTATAATGTTACCTTAATGTCGCAGAAATGACGATGGTGATCCTGGGCGTTGTGAACTGCTTGGCGGTCGATCATAAAAAAGGCCGGTTATCCCGTTGAGCACAACCGCTAAGCCGCGAAAAAGTCCTCTGGTGTTAAGGAGGGGAAAGGCCACACATACATCCACCCCCACATATGCGACAGCCGTTCTCCCTGTCAGCTATTATTTGACACGTATAGAAAGATTTTTCGCTGGTACGAATTCACAATGCAAGTCCTTTTCAACTGTGTACACCAAAAATTCCATAAAAATAACAAAGTATAAGAGTGTAAAAATTCATGTATTTCGGTCGTTGCCGAACATTTTGATGTTAGGCCTTCGTTGTGCCCGAGAGTACCCAACCGAAAATGGTACTCTGAGCTAGCAAAGGGCCAAACGTGGTGGACAGAATCCCTGGTAGCATTATTTCCGAATATACGTCTGTCCCTAGTACGAGGCGGATAGGGGCGGATGAATACAATTGTGGATCCGCCAGACGGAGATGCGCATACGGGGATGCGATGGCGGTGTCGACGCTGGTCGTGGGGGCCATTCGCCGAAAATTGGACACGACCGCCGCATGGGTTGCAATTCGTTTATTTTGACCGTGTCTTCCTCGTATGCGTAGTAGGCATCCTGCTTTCCCGCCAATGGTGCTGGTAGGGAGTTGGAGCTCCCGGGCGAGCTCATCTGCGATCACGGTGGTGGGGGAGCATCCTTCGATTAAGGCACGGACGAGGTGTAGCCGCCCGCCAGCTTCTATCTTCACGACCGCGGTGGGTGTGATCGCTACCGTTGGTATCATGGTGGCGGTGGCCGCTGAATGCTGGGCTACGAGCCCTGACCGGAAGGCGGACACTGTGGTGAGCTGCAGCGGGTTGCATCCGTGGCTGCGATCTTGTGGCTGATGTCGTTGGTACAGGCGAAGAGGCCTTGTCTCCGCTCTGCGGTCGCGCGAATGTCGTCTCCGTTGGGGGTTCCTGGTTTGCCGGCGAAGAGACCGGGTCTCCGCTCGGCCGTTATATGTATGGCGCTGTGCTGTCGCTGTCCCTTGTTGGAGCCGTTTCCTCTCGTGCTGCAGAAGTGGTCGAAATGATTTGGCTGTAAGCGGTATGGTCGGGCGAATAGACCGAGTCTCCTCTCCGGTTCGGCTGGAATCTCGGTTTCGGGGTGGACGAAGAGGTCCAGTCTCCGTTCCAGCGTCCGACGCATATAAAGAGATTGAGTCGTCTATCCGCTCTCGGGGTGAATCTAGCTCCTATTCGACTTGGACGCTCCATGGCTTGGAGCGGGCTTCTCGTAATAGCTGCTCCTCTTCGTCGATCGAGGCGATGCGCAGCATCGTGTGGTGCTTCTCGCCGCACCGTTTTCATCGCCCTTGGCTTGTGCACGCGTTAGAGCGGTGATCGGGCGCCAGACAATTTCCGCAGTAGCTTTCGCGAATGGTTACGTAGAGGCGCTCTTCTGGCCTTTTCGCCCGAAAGGTTGGGCACAAGCGGATAGGGTGTCGCTCAAGACACACTCGGCATTCCGACGAATAACGCGCTGCGTTCGTGGCAGCATTACGTTTCAAAGCGGCAAAACGACCCATTTTCCTGAAAGAAGTGCAATATATTTGACTGGGTCGAGTCATTCTCGAGATGCAGGGGCGAGTGGTCCCTAATTGTATTATTGAGATTTGGGAAATTTTATTAGCGCGCGCATAAGGGGAAAAACATCTGTCGCTGCATAAAAAAAATATTCATATGTGCATGGCTTCTTTCCCCGCACGTTATGTGCCTGGGTCTTTAGTGCCTTATTTTGTGTCACCCGGAAGCGTTTTATTTAGCCACGGGCACACTAGTGTTGCAGAAAAATTAGCATTTACGATTTCCGGTTCGAACGTTTTGGTACCGAACCGGGTAGAGATTGTAGAATGTGGGCTCTTTTGAGTCGTTGTTATTTGTGCTGTTGGTGCTAAAAACCAACAATTTTCCTGCCCGCCACAAAAAATGTTTGGATAGCAAAATTTTATGCGATATAAAGGAAACGTTTATATTTTATATTTCGCTGTATCTGCCAGAAACAAATTTTGCTGTATCATCTATACTTCTTAAATATGGTTTTTTTTTTTTTTTTTTTTTTTTTTTTATATAAATAAGTGGAATGACGGTATTCGGCCCCTTATTGACCTTATTGATTCCGGTTCGTCTTGTGTGTCCCGAACCATGGCTGTTGACAAGAGGTGTAGGACACCTTACCTAGATCGCGTCCTAAACAATCGGACTTTTTGCGCTTAAGGATCCGAATAGTGATTCCCGTGGATCGCTTCCAACGTGTTCACGGCCGGAGGAAAATGTTGTACGAGTGGCAACCTTTCTTTGCTCATTCAGAAATGTCATTCATTCATGAAATATGGATACACACATATTGAATGAATTTTCATCCGGACGAGTATAACGTGGTTTGGTAAGTATATTGATAAATTCTTATAATATCTTCCTCTTGTACAGCTCTACTAATTTCTTCTTTATTTTTTATTTCGTTTCAGGTATCTGTTTAAGCAATGCGCCCCAAAAACAGCAGCACTCGCTGAAAGTTCGCCCAAAGACAAACAAAAACCCATTTGCTCTGCCTGCGGAAAGGGCTCCTCAAACATTTGGGAGAAATCTCGAGAAAAAATGGCGGCACTTTCCGAGTGAGCATTACCCCAGAAGCTGGGCCCATTGAATCCTTACCAACAAAGCATACAAACAGCGCTATGGCCAATGAATCATCGCCGGCACGCTGCCATAATTCAAAGCAAAAACTGGCCACCGAATGCAAGTGGGTAAAATATTAAAATACCGGTTGTACCGCAAAATTTTGGTTTTTTTTTGAGTTCTTGGGTGTGCAAATATTCCTAACCATTAAAATACAAACCATTTGAAATGTCTCCCTTGGAGTTTGCAAACCGCTTCGATTTCTTGATATCATTATTGCTTAAGAAATTGGCTAAAAGCTGCTGCTAGTGGGTACATTTCAAATGTAATTAAGGTTCAATAAGCATTCGCAAGAGTATGTCCAGCCAAATAATTTTTCTAAAAGTTTCCTCTTTGCCTAAACAGCCCTAATTGTAAAACACCCCAGTTGCCTTATGCAGAGAGCAGTCGTCAGTCCAGCCGGCAGCACCAACTGAGCAGCTGTTTGTCTGACAGCTGCCCATATGCGAATTGGCAAATTTCAACAATACGTGCAATACTTTTTTGACAAGCAGAGAGAAAAGCAGCTCTTAACCTTGAGCAGCTAATAAAATCTTTCAATTTCAAATTTTTCAATTACATCGCGTGCAGAAAGCAATCTGAAATGGTGGCGAAAAGCCCAGGCCAAAGAAGGAGCCAGTTACCAAGAAGGTTGCGTCGCACCGTTGGCCGTCAAGAAACCTGTTGTAAAGAAAAGCGTCCCAAGAATTTCGGCATAGGCCAGAATGTTCAACCTAAATGTGACTTATCTCGTTTTGTAAAATGGCCCAAATATATTCGTGTTCAGCGCCAAAAGGCTGTTTTGCAAAAGCGTTTAAAGGAATCTCCACCCAATCATCAATTTAGCCAAACTTTAGATAAAACAACTCACGACGTTGATCCATTGGAGTTGGTGCTGATTTTGCCTGCTCTTTGCCGTAAAATGGGTGTACCTTATTGCATCGTGAAAGGCAATGCCCGTTTGGGTTTGTTGGTGCGATGCAAGACCTGCACAGCTTTGGCGCTGACAAGTGTCGAGGCCAACGATAAGGCTAACTTTGCTAAGTTTTTGGAAGCAATAAAGACGAATTATAATGATCGTCATGATGAGATCCGTAAGCACTGGGGAGGTGGTATTCTCGGCTCTAGGGGTTTGGCACGCATTGCTAAATTGGAGTGCGCTAAGGCGCGTGAATTTGCACAAAAACAAGGTTATACATGTAGAAATATTTGTAATTCTATGTTTGCTAAGTATTTTTAAATGCTGAATTTTGCCAAGCAGTACCAAATTAATGGCAATGGAAAAGTAAATAAAATAGTTTATACTCGACTTTCATGAATTAATTTGTTTGTAAACTTTTCGAAAAGAATCGCGTTAAGTTTTTATATAAAAAGGCGTTTTATCTATAGTAAATACATAAAAATTGCAATAGAGTCAATTTACGTGTCTGCTTCTGCATCTGGATGCAGCTACCTATCAAGCCATTTATCAACTAAAAGTACTCCTCACAACTATGCTTGCCGTAATCATACTGCGTCGGCGTCTCATCCATACACAGTGGGGTGCGCTAGTAATACTAATTGCAGGCGTTGTTATGGTACAACTAGCACAACGGTCGACGAGACTAAAGTTGGTGGTAAAGAACAGAAAAGCGGTCGTGAACAAAATCGTTTACTTGGTTTATGGGCTGCACTTGGTGCTTGTTTTCGATCCGGTTTTGCCGTTACATATCCTTAAAGGTGCCGATATATCGGTATGGGTGCGTAATGCACAATAAAGTTTATTGATTATACCATTCGGTATACTAACATGTTTTCGTTATTGATGGACGTCAAATTTTGAAAGATGGTTTCTTCTTAGGTTATGATTTATTTATGGGGTATTTAATATTTTTACAAGCTGGTGATGGCCTAATTGTTGCTGTCGTTGTGGAATATGCTGATAACATATTAAAAGGTTTTGCCACATCATTAGCAATTGTTATATCGTGTATAGCTTCACTATATATTTTGATTTTGAATTTAACGTTAAGTTTTGCTGGAGGAGCAGGTTAAGTGATTGCATCAATATTCTTATGGGTCATGACCCTAAAAATCTGGACAAAATAAATTCAACAACGACAGCTCCACAAAGGTCGCCGGCACTTTTAGAACCTTTAAAGCCCTGGGTAAATTTGAAAAACGGTCGAGAATATCTACATGATCTACCCTTGTCGTGCCATATGTTTGTGCCCTCTTCTCCTCAACGAACGTTTTGTATTCGGTCTCTTGTACTGGCCAGTGGGAATTGTCTTCTTGCAGCCAAGAAGGTCCCTGCCACCACAACGAATTGTTGACCAACTCTGATGCAAGTAGTCCTCTGCTTCCTAGATCCGCTGGATTAGATTCCGAGTCCACGTGAAGCCAGTCCTTGCTACCGACCATATCGATGATCTTAGTGATTCGGTATGCGACGAAGGTTGACCAGGAACAGGGCGGCTTTCTTATCCATGCGAGTACGATGGTTGAATCCGTCCAGAGGTGAACTTTTGCTGGCCCCAAATGAATGTTTCGGAATATTGATTCCATGATTTCTGCGAGCAGCACGGCGCCGCAAAGTTCTAAACGTGGTAGTGAGATGGTTTTCACTGGGGCTCTCGGGTTTTGGCTAGCAAGAGATTTGTGAAAATTGTATCGTCCCTTTTTACGCGCATGTAGATTGCTGCTGCATATGCCTTTTCCGATGCATCGCAAAACCCATGTATTTCGATGTCGTCCTCGGGCGTAAAAGTTACCCATCGCGGTATCCTAATGTTATCTATTTCGTTATAGTGTTGGGTGGAATTTCCCCACCGTTCTAAGGTAGTTGGGGAGACAGGTTCGCCCCACCCGGTGCCCTCTAACCAGACATGCTGCATTAGTATTTTTGCCACTATGACCATTGGTGAAAGCCAGCCTAAAGGGTCGAAAAGTTTGGCTATAGCGGATAGGATTGCGCATTTGGTGGTGTTCTCGCCATTCCCTAAAACTCCTGCTGTAAAGTAAAACATGTCTGAGTGCGCGTTCCAGCGTATTCCGAGTGCCTTCACCGAGCTAGCCTCTTCAAACTCTAGGAATTCCTCGCTGAGCAAATCCGTTTTGGGGATGTCCTGAAGAATTTCCTCACAATTTGATGTCCACTTGCGCAATGGAAAGCCAGCTGAGTGTAATGCTCCGCGAAGCTCGTTTCTTGCCCTGATGGTTGACGCTATTGTATGTCCTCCAGATAAAACGTCGTCGACATACATACTTTCTCGTAATATACCCGATGCTATTGGGTGCGTGTTTTCTACTTCATCAGCCAATTGTAGAAGTGACCGTATCGCGAGGTAGGGGGCGCAGTTTACACCAAATGTGACAGTCTTTAGTTCGTAAAGACTGATGGGTTCGTTGGGGGATGTTCGATAGACAATTCTTTGAAATTTGGCGTGATTATCGGTCACCCAAATCTGCCTATACATATTTTCTATGTCGCTATTAAAGACAAAGCGGTACAATCTCCAACGCAGAATTAAAATGGGCAAGTCTGCTTGGAGTACTGGACCTGGGTGGAGTATGTCGTTTAGACTAGTGCCATTTGCCGTAGGACTTGACGCATTGAAGACGACGCGCACCTTGGTAGTGGTACTTTCCGCCTTTACAACGGCGTGATGGGGCAGGAAATAATTATCCGAATCGTCGGATGGTATATTATTCTTGATTTTTCTCATATGTCCGAGTGTTTCGTATTCTGACAACACACGAACATACTCTTTCCCTAAATCTTGGTTTTTCAGTAATCGCCCCTCATTTCTGAAGAATTGTGAACATGCGCGCTTTAGGGACGGTACTAATTTAATATTCTCAGGGTAATCCTGCCTGAATGGTAGCGAAACTGTATACCTCCCATTTTCATCACGTTTTGTCGTTTCCTTAAATAACTGTTCGCAATACCTTTCTTCTTCATTAAGGATTTTATTTTTGGGAACATTTTTTAACTCCCAGAAAGAATTTAATTGGTTGTCCAATGCAACCTCGTTGTAAAATGACACAATGCTCTTCGTTGGACTCGGTGCCTCAACTCGACCGGTTAGTATCCAACCGAACACTGTCTCTTGGGCCAGAAGTGTATTAAGTACATTCTTTTTCAGACCGCTCATTATAATTTGGGGATATATGTCTCCACCAAGTATGAGGTCTACATCTTCGTTGACGTAGAACCTCTTGTCTGCCAGAACCAAGTCTGGGAATGCCTGCATAGTCATCGTGTTGATATGGCAGGATGGCAGACTCCCAGTAAGTTTGGCTAGAATCAGAACTGGAGTAGTCAAGCTGAAGGATGGATCCACTGGTGGTGAACGTAATTCGATGGTGCATGCCTCTCTAACTTGAGCAGATACTGCATTGGTGATGCCCGACACTTGGGCATACATTTTCCTCGCCGGCAAATTGATTATGCGTTTCAGTCTTTCTGTCATGAAAGAACATTCAGACCCTGAATCAATTAATGCCCGCGCGGAGAAGTCGGTACCATTATGGTGAATGAGTACGCGAGCAGTTCCTAATAGCACGCCTGTGCTGGAATTGGCATGACAGCATTTTACATTCTGGTTTGCAGATTGTCGCGCCTGTGCTGATGTGGTTGGGATATTATCCGCATCTTTGAAAGGATTGCGTACAGCCGTGTGCTGGGATGTATCCGCATGCAGGAGCGTATGGTGACAAGAGTGGCATTTGGAACAGTTGTAGGAACTGGTGCATTTCGTCACGGTGTGACCTGGGGATAAGCAATTTAGGCAGCCACCTGTGGATTTAATAAATTTAATCCTTTCTACTGGGGTTAACTCGCAGAAGCGTGAACAGTTGCGTAATCTGTGTTCAGGGGATTTACACATTTTACAAATTGATTTTATTGTTTGCTTGGATACTTTGGTTTGAAAAGCACCAAGTCTTTTCGTAGGGGTTTCTGACGATTGTCGCGACGCGTTTGGTTTTTGCACTTTCGAAGTGGCATGCCCTGTAAAACCAGACACTGTTTCAAGTGTCTGAAACCGATTAGACAGGAATTTATCCATATTCTCCCACTAGGATATGTCCATTTTATGGTCTATACTTTGCTCCCAAAGAGCCAGCGTGCTCTCTGGTAACTTGGTTGAGCATAGATAAGTCAGGATTGCATCCCAATTGGACGTGTCAATTTTGTGGCATTTGAGGGACGAAATACAATTATTTATATCATTTTGTAGCTTTTTTTATTGAACTGCCACACTCACTTTCTACCTTTTTTAAGTTAAATAAAATTTGTAGTTGTGTGTTAACTAAGATACGTTTGTTTTCGTATCTTTCACACAAGTTTTTCCAGGCCATCTCGAAACCTTCATTTGTGAGAGGGCATTTTTTCACGATGTCTTTTGCTTCGCCCTGCGTTTTGTTGGTGAGATGGAATAACTTTTCCACCCCTTTCAAGCTGGATTTGTTTATATAAATTGCCGTGAAAAGGTCGCGAAAAGTTGGCCAAGACAGATAGCCCCCTTTAAAAACTTCCGTGTCGCAAGCAGGGAGGCGAATTTTATGCCCATGAGGTTCTTGCTCAGGGTTGACGTTCTTTTCATTCTTCTTGCATTTTTCTGCCTCAGCAGATATAGACGCTAAATATCGCACGTAGATTGCGTATGCTGCCTTTTGCTTCTTTCTGATCGCCATAACGTCATCCGCTGACACCTCATCAGATCCCAATAGCGAATCAAACGCAGACTTTACCTTCTTCCACAAGAGCCGCAACTCTTCCTGCTGTATTGCTAGGATGTGTTTGCTATGGTCGCTCTCCTGAATAAGGCTGTAATCTTTATCAAACTCTGCTATTAATTCTGCTAAACGGATGTAGGTTTCCATTGTTTTATTTACGTTTATTAACGAGAAAATTGCCGATTATATAAATGGAACGCTTTAGAGTAAAAATACCTGCCCAGCCGTAAATAAACACTATTGAAATTCGAAGTTTATTATTTATTTTGTTTATTGCAGACTTTGTCAGAGTAGCGACAACGAAAAAAGGGTTTGTTTTAAGGACTTTTTGTCACAGCAGCGACAACAGCAAAAAGGTTTAATTTACAGACTTTTTGTCTCAGCGGCAACAACAAAAAAGGGGGACCACTCGCCACCTCTACAGATAATGGGTGTATTTTTGAAAAAGTGAAAAAATGCGTGAGATATTGCAAAACAAGCGCAAAAAAAGTGTAAAAAGTGTTTAAAAAGTGATGTGAACACCGGATTAATTAATTAAATTGACCTTAATTTCGTGTTTGTGATGTGCAAAAAACAACAACACAAAACTATTTAGTATGGTTCGGAAAATGAGGTTAGGTTACCCCACCAGTGGTAAGGTTTTCCAGACACAACACAAGGATCGAAATAAAATTAATAAACCAAGTGATTTAATTTTTGAAATTGGAAAGAAGAAATGGTGCTCACTAAATAACTTCACTTTTTCACTTCTTTTTTTGATTTTAATTTTTCGCGCACTACACGGGTTTTTTTCTTTATTTTGCAAAAAAGAACAACACTCAAAGAAAAGTGGCATGAAATATAACACTTACTTCTTATTGGTTTTTGTGCTGGAAAAGTTGATTGTGCTGTGAATCTGGTGGTTCTGCTAAGATGTGCTGTAGCAATCCTTTGACAAAAAATTTGTTGGCAGATGTGCTGTGGCTCTGGTCACTTCTGTATAATATAATCCCACTTTTCTCGTTATGTTTGGCTGCTGCGGCAAATCTTTTTATAATCTTTGGCAACAATTTTTCTGATAATCAAAATGTGTTGTGTAGGTTGATATGTGGACTGTATATATATAAAAAAAGGTGCTTTTAGTTCCTGGTGAGGAGGACCAATGTTCGGCCTGAGTGCGTCGGAAACCGGCAATGGGAATGGCGCACACGGGTTGATCTCGGGTTTGATGGGTTTCTTGAAATGGAATAAAGAAACACAAGAGGATTTCCTCGTTATAATATTATATTTAATTAGAAAGTAAAAGGAAAATATACAATTGGTATAATGGTACTTTAATGTCGCAGAAATGACGATGGTGATCCTGGGCGTTGTGAACTGCTTGGCGGTCGATCATAAAAAAGGTCGGTTATCCCGTTGAGGACAACCGCTAAGCCGCGAAAAAGTCCTCTGGTGTTAAGGAGGGGAAAGGCCACAAATACAGCCACCCCCACATATAGGTGCATGGGTGCTGACAACCTGCACACACACACGTGCATGTGTATTAAACGTATGCATGTGCATGCATGCACACAAATGTAGGCGTGAGTGCTGGAAATATTATTAAAATATTAGGGAGGGGCGCCGTCAATCAGGTAAAAGTTAGGCATTGGGCCTAAACATATTCTCTTTTATATACGTAGGATGTATTATAAATCAATTTTTGTAGTAATGGAAATGCTCATATTCTTATTTATTTAGAAGGCATAGGGTAATTCAGGTAAGGGGCCACCGAAAAATGAGGTGCGTCGGTGGCCATGGATTTGAAGTGGGTAATAAGCACCGGGCGCCGCAACAACACCCGCGGCGCCCCATGTATATTCGGCCCTTTCCTTTCTTATTTTAATTTTCAGCGTTTTTTTTTGTATTTTTTTCAGCAGTTAGTAACCGGTGATGTCCGGTTCGGTAATTTTTTTGCCCTTTTGAATTTTTTTTGATTTCTCTTTGGAATTTTAAATTTTGAATGTCTTAACGGTCTGTCCGTGACATCCGGTTCGGCCGGATGTTGTTTTAGTCCATTTGAGCGTTTTGAATTTAGTTCTGCGTTTTTTTGTCAGTTTTTTTTAAAGGCATGATAGGAAAATTTTTCTGTTTATGGCGCAGGACAGCAAGGTTGGCAAGAACCCAGCCCAGCCGACATGACTAGCCACTGTGCACCACCAGATCATGCCGACTGCCTTCCTTGCAGCTCCATTGTAGATGCGTAACCATAACAAACAAAACGATAACGCAGTAGAAGTTGAAGTGTTTACAAAAATTACTGGGTTTGTCGCAGAACAAAAATGCGATAAAAAAGAAAACAGGCAATGTAATTTTAAAAAATGCCGTTACAGGCACGTTTTTCTATAAAGAAAAGAGAGTAGAAGGGAAAAGAAGAAAGATCAGAGAAGTGAAGAGAGAGCGGAGAAGAGAAGAGGCGTTTTTTCAATAAACTGTGTGTATTTAAAATAAAAGCAGAAAATTTGGAATAAAAAATCGCGCCATTTTTTAATCCAAATTTTCCCCTGCGGCGCTTTTATCAATAAGAAGAGGGAGCATAGAAGAGAGGAGTGAGAAAAGGAGAGAGAGAGAGAAGAGGAGAGGCGGATTGTTCAATAAACTGTGGAATTTAAAATAAAAACAGAATCACGCGATTTGTTATTCCAAATTTTTTTATTCCAAATTTTTGCCTGCGCCGCTTTTTTCAATAAGAAGAGAGAGCAAAGAAGAGAAGACAGAGCAGATAAGAGAGAGAAGAGAAGAGAGATAAGAGGAGAGATGCTTTCTTCAATAAACTGTGTGTATTAAAAATAAAAACAGAAAATTTGGAGTAAAAAATCGCGCGATTTCTTATTCCAAATTTTCGCCTGCGGCGCTGTTTTCAATAAGAGAAAGCAAAGAAGATAAGACAGAGCAGAGAAGAGAAGAAAGAGCGGATAACAGAAGAGAGAGCAGAGAAGAGAAGAGTGGAGTGAGAAGAGCAGAGATAGAAGAGGAGAGGTGCTTTTTTCCATAAACTGTGTTTATTTAAAATTTTCGCCAGTGGCGTTTTTTTTCCATAAATTTTGTGTATTTGAAAAAAAACAACAAAATTTGGAATTAAAAATTTTGTGGACTGCGAAGCGAAAAAAACGTTAAGACAAGGCCAACTTAAAGCGCTGTGAAGCAATACGAGAAGGTTTTCAATTTTAAGCCAACATATATCCCTGATAATTCATAAAACACACTTCGGGCTTATTGGGGTAAATGTAATATTTTTGAGGATGGGAAAAGACTAGCATAATTTGGAATAACAAATCGCGTGATTCTGTTTTTATTTTAAATTCCACAGTTTATTGAACAATCCGCCTCTCCTCTTCTCTCTCTCTCTCCTTTTCTCACTCCTCTCTTCTATGCTCCCTCTTCTTATTGATAAAAGCGCCGCAGGGGAAAATTTTGATTAAAAAATGGCGCGATTTTTTATTCCAAATTTTCTGCTTTTATTTTAAATACACACAGTTTATTGAAAAAACGCCCCTTCTCTTCTCCGCTCTCTCTTCACTTCTCTGATCTTTCTTCTTTTCCCTTCTACTCTCTTTTCTTTATAGAAAAACGTGCCTGTAACGGCATTTTTTAAAATTACATTGCCTGTTTTCTTTTTTATCGCATTTTTGTTCTGCGACAAACCCAGTAATTTTTGTAAACACTTCAAACTTCTACTGCGTTATCGTTTTGTTTGTTATGGTTACGCATCTACAATGGAGCTGCAAGGAAGGCAGTCAGCATGATCTGGTGGTGCACAGTGGCTAGTCATGTCGGCTGGGCTGGGTTCTTGCCAACCTTGCTGTCCTGCGCCATAAACAGAAAAATTTTCCTATCATGCCTTTAAAAAAAACTGACAAAAAAGCGCAGAACTAAATTCAAAACGCTCAAATGGACTAAAACAACATCCGGCCGAACCGGATGTCACGGGCAGACCGTTAAGACATTCAAAATTTAAAATTCCAAAGAGAAATCAAAAAAAATTCAAAAGGGCAAAAAAATTACCGAACCGGACATCACCGGTTACTAACTGCTGAAAAAAAATACAAAAAAAAAACGCTGAAAATTAAAATAAGAAAGGAAAGGGCCGAATATACATGGGGCGCCGCAGGTGTTGTTGCGACGCCCGGTGCTTATTACCCACTTCAAATCCATGGCCACCGACGCACCTCATTTTTCGGTGGCCCCTTACCTGAATTACCCTATGCCTTCTAAATAAATAAGAATATGAGCATTCCCATTACTACAAAAATTGATTTATAATACATCCTACGTATATAAAAGAGAATATGTTTAGGCCCAATGCCTAACTTTTACCTGATTGACGGCGCCCCTCCCTAATGTTTTAATAATATTTCCAGCCACCCACACTCACGCCTACATTTGTGTGCATGCATGCACATGCATACGTTTAATACACATGCACGTGTGTGTGTGCAGGTTGTCAGCACCCATGCACGTATATGTGGGGGTGGCTGTATTTGTGGCCTTTCCCCTCCTTAACACCAGAGGACTTTTTCGCGGCTTAGCGGTTGTCCTCAACGGGATAACCGACCTTTTTTATGATCGACCGCCAAGCAGTTCACAACGCCCAGGATCACCATCGTCATTTCCGCGACATTAAAGTACCATTATACCAATTGTATATTTTCTTTTACTTTCTAATTAAATATAATATTATAACGAGGAAATCCTCTTGTGTTTCTTTATTCCATTTCGAGAAACCCATCAAACCCGAGATCAACCCGTGTGCGCCATTCCCATTGCCGGTTTCCGACGCACTCAGGCCGAACATTGGTCCTCCTCACCAGGAACTAAAAGCACCTTTTTTATATATATACAGTTCACATATCAACCTACACAACACATTTTGATTATCAGAAAAATTGTTGCCAAAGATTATAAAAAGATTTGCCGCAGCAGCCAAACATAACGAGAAAAGTGGGATTATATTATACAGAAGTGACCAGAGCCACAGCACATCTGCCAACAAATTTTTTGTCAAAGGATTGCTACAGCACATCTTAGCAGAACCACCAGATTCACAGCACAATCAACTTTTCCAGCACAAAAACCAATAAGAAGTAAGTGTTATATTTCTTGCCACTTTTTTTTGAGTGTTGTTCTTTTTTGCAAAATAAAGAAAAAAAACCCGTGTAGTGCGCGAAAAATTAAAATCAAAAAAAGAAGTGAAAAAGTGAAGTTATTTAGTGAGCACCATTTCTTCTTTCCAATTTCAAAAATTAAATCACTTGGTTTATTAATTTTATTTCGATCCTTGTGTTGTGTCTGGAAAACCTTACCACTGGTGGGGTAACCTAACCTCATTTTCCGAACCATACTAAATAGTTTTGTGTTGTTGTTTTTTGCACATCACAAACACGAAATTAAGGTCAATTTAATTAATTAATCCGGTGTTCACATCACTTTTTAAACACTTTTTACACTTTTTTTGCGCTTGTTTTGCAATATCTCACGCATTTTTTCACTTTTTCAAAAATACACCCATTATCTGTAGAGGTGGCGAGTGGTCCCCCCTTTTTTGTTGTTGCCGCTGAGACAAAAAGTCTGTAAATTAAACCTTTTTGCTGTTGTCGCTGCTGTGACAAAAAGTCCTTAAAACAAACCCTTTTTTCGTTGTCGCTACTCTGACAAAGTCTGCAATAAACAAAATAAATAATAAACTTCGAATTTCAATAGTGTTTATTTACGGCTGGGCAGGTATTTTTACTCTAAAGCGTTCCATTTATATAATCGGCAATTTTCTCGTTAATAAACGTAAATAAAACAATGGAAACCTACATCCGTTTAGCAGAATTAATAGCAGAGTTTGATAAAGATTACAGCCTTATTCAGGAGAGCGACCATAGCAAACACATCCTAGCAATACAGCAGGAAGAGTTGCGGCTCTTGTGGAAGAAGGTAAAGTCTGCGTTTGATTCGCTATTGGGATCTGATGAGGTGTCAGCGGATGACGTTATGGCGATCAGAAAGAAGCAAAAGGCAGCATACGCAATCTACGTGCGATATTTAGCGTCTATATTTGCTGAGGCAGAAAAATACAAGAAGAATGAAAAGAACGTCAACCCTGAGCAAGAACCTCATGGGCATAAAATTCGCCTCCCTGCTTGCGACACGGAAGTTTTTAAAGGGGACTATCTGTCTTGGCCAACTTTTCGCGACCTTTTCACGGCAATTTATATAAACAAATCCAGCTTGAAAGGGGTGGAAAAGTTATTCCATCTCACCAACAAAACGCAGGGCGAAGCAAAAGACATCGTGAAAAAATACCCTCTCACAAATGAAGGTTTCGAGATGGCCTGGAAAAACTTGTGTGAAAGATACGAAAACAAACGTATCTTAGTTAACACACAACTACAAATTTTATTTAACTTAAAAAAGGTAGAAAGTGAGTGTGGCAGTTCAATAAAAAAGCTACAAAATGATATAAATAATTGTATTTCGTCCCTCAAATGCCACAAAATTGACACGTCCAATTGGGATGCAATCCTGACTTATCTATGCTCAACCAAGTTACCAGAGAGCACGCTGGCTCTTTGGGAGCAAAGTATAGACCATAAAATGGACATATCCTAGTGGGAGAATATGGATAAATTCCTGTCTAATCGGTTTCAGACACTTGAAACAGTGTCTGGTTTTACAGGGCATGCCACTTCGAAAGTGCAAAAACCAAACGCGTCGCGACAATCGTCAGAAACCCCTACGAAAAGACTTGGTGCTTTTCAAACCAAAGTATCCAAGCAAACAATAAAATCAATTTGTAAAATGTGTAAATCCCCTGAACACAGATTACGCAACTGTTCACGCTTCTGCGAGTTAACCCCAGTAGAAAGGATTAAATTTATTAAATCCACAGGTGGCTGCCTAAATTGCTTATCCCCAGGTCACACCGTGACGAAATGCACCAGTTCCTACAACTGTTCCAAATGCCACTCTTGTCACCATACGCTCCTGCATGCGGATACATCCCAGCACACGGCTGTACGCAATCCTTTCAAAGATGCGGATAATATCCCAACCACATCAGCACAGGCGCGACAATCTGCAAACCAGAATGTAAAATGCTGTCATGCCAATTCCAGCACAGGCGTGCTATTAGGAACTGCTCGCGTACTCATTCACCATAATGGTACCGACTTCTCCGCGCGGGCATTAATTGATTCAGGGTCTGAATGTTCTTTCATGACAGAAAGACTGAAACGCATAATCAATTTGCCGGCGAGGTAAATGCATGCCCAAGTGTCGGGCATCACCAATGCAGTATCTGCTCAAGTTAGAGAGGCATGCACCATCGAATTACGTTCACCACCAGTGGATCCATCCTTCAGCTTGACTACTCCAGTTCTGATTCTAGCCAAACTTACTGGGAGTCTGCCATCCTGCCATATCAACACGATGACTATGCAGGCATTCCCAGACTTGGTTCTGGCAGACAAGAGGTTCTACGTCAACGAAGATGTAGACCTCATACTTGGTGGAGACATATATCCCCAAATTATAATGAGCGGTCTGAAAAAGAATGTACTTAATACACTTCTGGCCCAAGAGACAGTGTTCGGTTGGATACTAACCGGTCGAGTTGAGGCACCGAGTCCAACGAAGAGCATTGTGTCATTTTACAACGAGGTTGCATTGGACAACCAATTAAATTCTTTCTGGGAGTTAAAAAATGTTCCCAAAAATAAAATCCTTAATGAAGAAGAAAGGTATTGCGAACAGTTATTTAAGGAAACGACAAAACGTGATGAAAATGGGAGGTATACAGTTTCGCTACCATTCAGGCAAGATTACCCTGAGAATATTAAATTAGTACCGTCCCTAAAGCGCGCATGTTCACAATTCTTCAGAAATGAGGGGCGATTACTGAAAAACCAAGATTTAGGGAAAGAGTATGTTCGGGTGTTGTCAGAATACGAAACACTCGGGCATATGAGAAAAATCAAGAATAATATACCATCCGACGATTCGGATAATTATTTCCTGCCCCATCACGCCGTTGTAAAGGCGGAAAGTACCACTACCAAGGTGCGCGTCGTCTTCAATGCGTCAAGTCCTACGGCAGATGGCACTAGTCTAAACGACATACTCCACCCAGGTCCAGTACTCCAAGCAGACTTGCCCATTTTAATTCTACGTTGGAGATTGTACCGCTTTGTCTTTAATAGCGACATAGAAAATATGTATAGGCAGATTTGGGTGACCGATAATCACGCCAAATTTCAAAGAATTGTCCATCGAACATCCCCCAACGAACCCATCAGTCTTTACGAATTAAAGACTGTCACATTTGGTGTAAACTGCGCCCCCTACCTCGCGATACGGTCACTTCTACAATTGGCTGATGATGTAGAAAATACGCACCCAATAGCATCGGGTATATTACGAGAAAGTATGTATGTCGACGACGTTTTATCTGGAGGACATACAATAGCGTCAACCATCAGGGCAAGAAACGAGCTTCGCGGAGCATTACACTCAGCTGGCTTTCCATTGCGCAAGTGGACATCAAATTGTGAGGAAATCCTTCAGGACATTACCAAAACGGATTTGCTCAGCGAGGAATTCCTAGAGTTTGAAGAGGCTAGCTCGGTGAAGGCACTCGGAATACGCTGGAACGCGCACTCAGACATGTTTTACTTTACAGCAGGAGTTTTAGGGAATGGCGAGAACACCACCAAATGCGCAATCCTATCCGCTATAGCCAAACTTTTCGACCCTTTAGGCTGGCTTTCACCAATGGTCATAGTGGCAAAAATACTAATGCAGCATGTCTGGTTAGAGGGCACCGGGTGGAAAAAATTTGGAATTAAAAATTTTGTGGACTGCGAAGCGAAAAAAACGTTAAGACAAGGCCAACTTAAAGCGCCGTGAAGCAATACGAGAAGGTTTTCAATTTTAAGCCAACATATATCCCTGATAATTCATAAAACACACTTCGGGCTTATTGGGGTAAATGTAATATTTTTGAGGATGGGAAAAGACTAGCATAATTTATGCCACTACCAACGATCATCTGTAGCATGGCAAAACTATACAAGGTGGCAGTACGGTGACAGCTGATTTGTACTTTTTAATATGATTTGATACATGAACTTCCGGCGCAGTACGGTTTTGACATCGACTTACAAAAACAAAGTACATTGAACTTTTATTTATGTTTGTAGGTGTGTCACCGCCATGATCTGCAGGTAGCAAGCAGCGCAATATATACTCCATTTATTTTGTATCAAAATTTGGCCTTCAGCCGCGCGTAAAACAAGTAACCCTGGATGGTTCCAGCACCAGCGTCGCTTTCTACATTTTTCAGCCCAGCAGAACACCTTTCTGCATTGTTGTGTGTGCACACGATAAAAATCATGCAAGGTTTAACAACAAAAAAAAAAAGTTTGCTTAGATTTTTTGTAATATCTTTTGACAAAAATAAAAGTGGTAAATTTTGCTTTCACATTCTTAAAGCGGAGGTTTAAACGTTAGCTTTCATACTCTCTGCGACAAATAATAATAAAAATTTGGTAGTGTACCGCCATGTAAACTTTACCTAAGTTGACTATAATTTTTAATAGGTTTTTGCTAATATCTCTTGACAGAAATAAAAACCTTAATTTCCGCTTCCGGAATATTAATACGGAGCTAAAAACGCGTCTTTTGATACCATACTCGAAAATGTTGGCCCAAAATTAGTTGGTGCACCGCCATCTAGTATGCAGAGCTGTAAAAAATTGAATCAATTGAGTGTGCATTCTCTCAGCATTCTTTTACAAATTTGTGATTTTTTGGTTGCATATTATAAATCTCCATTCCTGAATGGCTTAAAATACTTTAACTCAAAGCTAAAGTGTGTGTGTGTTATTGAATGGTAAAATATAATTCAATATAGAATGTGAATGTATGAACCATTCCCAATCTTTAATGAATGTAAACTTGAAATGAATGCACACTTTCTTTTCCATTCAGTACTAAATACTTTTTCCCCAAGGTTATTTTTTTGTATATTGAATATGAATTATTATGTTTGTTTAAGAGCAACTGAAAAGAAAGAAGCATTTACTGGTATATTGCGACGGTACCATTTTGAAAACAAACAAACAACCAGGAAATTCTAAATCATCTTCATGGTGTCCGAACATAAGACATACAAGAAATAGTACTTCATAGCAGATTTTGTATACTTCGTAATTGGGTTAAATTTTTTTATAATTAATTGTGTGAGATCAAAAAATGTTAGGCTCTTGTGAGTTGATTGGTTTCCTTTTTAGGTAAATCTCGCGGATAACTCGCTTACATAAAACCATAGGGCCCTTGATTATATAAAGTATTCAAAAGACATGAAGATATAGTCAAAATTGGCTGAAACTTCGCAAAGACAATCTATTGCTTTCTTGCTTTATATCGAAATTTTACTACTTATTTTGCTATTGTTGTAAAATGGATTTTGTAAATGAACACATTGTGCATTGACCAAATAGAGTAAATTGTGGAGAAATTTTGTCGATAATATAACAAAAAAGAATACTTGAGTTTAAGTCATTTAAATACATCAAAGTCCATCGGCGATTTCATTGGAGCTTCCTAATTCCGAGAATTTTGATAAACATATGTCTATTTCCATGGCATCTTCCTACGGTGATTCAGGCTTTTTCTATTCACCTGATTCACCTTCCCTGTTTTCCTTCATCTGTGCAACAAAAAAAAAATTTTCCATTAGGAGAAATTCTTCAGAGGTTATTGATTGGCTCCATCGGACTACAGTTTTTTTTCAGCTGATATTTTAACAGTGTTTGACGGAATATAAATATAGGACCCGAGTGGTTGAGAATAGTCTCTCTGCCTATTTGCACGGCATTGGTAAAAGAAATGGCTGTAATTACAAACTATTGTGTTTAGAAGAATATTTTCTTAGAAAATAGGATGTTGCTATTGCAATTTGCAAACTCACAAACCAGTATAGATACAGTATTTGACCATATACCGCTAGGAAGAATATATGGAGGAACTTAAGAGCTTTTATAATGTATTGGCTTTTCTTCAATTGTTTAATCACCAATTGACGACGTGCAAATGTAGGCTAGTACTTTTTAATGCAAGCCTTTTATATGGCACATTGGCAACACTTATTTAGAACAATGACAATTTTCGGAACAGAGATGTTGAAATATTTGTAATTTCCTTTTTTATTATTAAATTTTTATATGGAAAAAACTGGTCATCACAGACAATTAAATTTTTGTGTTGAAATTTTGAAGTGGCTTTAATTAAAAGCAACCATGTGATATTTGAACGGGTTTTGTGCATGTACGACATTTTTCATAATTGATTGGTACTAGAAAAGTCTGTGCACACTCAGCAAAGGCTGAATTCATTTGAATGCTTATTCTGTGTTGAAAAATGTTTGTGTTTCATTCAATTACTTCATTCTTTCTTCGAATGAGTTAAGAAGTGCATTCTTTTTTTCCACTACTGAATGAAGAATGGGTTGACTTTTAAGCCACATTCCGTAACAAGGCATGAATGAATGAAGAGAAACCATTCTTAATTCAATGATTTAAAATTTCAAATGATTGCACAGTTTTACAGCTCTGCTGGTATGTTACCCAATTATCAACGGGCTTTGCATGAGTTTCATTTATAGGCTCATGAAATTGACACATTTGTTATGGTCCACTTGGGAGATTCAACCTTGGAACGTACCAGTTGGCTAGTGATAGGGAAAAAGGTGGGATTCACCCTCACTCATGTCTGCCTGGGGTGGTTAAAACAACATTTTGTTAGTTTCGTGCGGGTGGCATCACCAAAAATTCCCATGACATTGACGAAATTTCAATGACACCTGGCTCAATTGTGTAGGTGGCTCATCTCATTAGCTGATTTTATTCGTTTCATTGTACTGGCCTAGAGATTGTCAAAAGGAGATGGCAAACGCAAAATGCGACCGATGCATTAGCAACTATGCGCTGTCGTGGTGGTAAAATTTCACCTAATTTAGCGCACAACGTTCCCACAACACACAACAGTTGCAAAGTTTTACGCTTTCTCTACGTTCCATTCACCTAACATCAACACAAAGGTTTGACAGCCGGAACGCGACATGTATAATGCCGTAGGGATGAGCTAACCATAACAATGAACCAATCGATAATCGCCGCCATAGGTAGATAACTGTGTTTTTCCATCGCTGAATGGAAGAAAAGAAATTTTTTCAACAAGTCGATGGCGTGTGTGGCCATTTTGGGCGGAGGGAAAAAAATTAATTAGAAAATGACAAGCGTGGTGATCGGTCGAATAAGTGTGCGCGCACCAAAAGCGTTGTGATAAAAATTGTTTCCTCGCGGAGAAAAGCGTGTTTTTCAACAAAACAGGAATTTTCTAATACCTTTTTCATCTCAAGAAAAGAAACTAAAGTGCGTAAGTGAGGAATGTTGGTATCCCGTAAGGCAGTGAGTGGGTAAAGGATTGTAGTCCGGTATAAGTTATCTAGCCAGAATGCGAGACACGCACTAGGCTGAGATAAGGTCACCAAAGACCATAAAAGAATTTGTGTCGATATAACAAACAGTGCTGTGTGCAGCGAGCGTACATCCTTGAATTACCTCCGCGGGGATGTACAAATTCCCATTGGCCATTATCCGAATGAAGATAATAACCATTCACCTGGTTTCTAATGTTGGCACGATCCTTATCAGTTCTGCGTTCCTGATGCTGTCGCTCTGTGTACATTAGTAATCGCATTCTAGGTATACTTTTGATGGAAAATTCTCCAGACTCCAACTTCGACCAAACCAGTATATATATTCACCGGCACTTGGGAGTACATGGCGCGGAGCTTTGGGTGGTACCAATTTGGATTTTTTTTGTGCCCACGGTTTCTAATTGCCACCACTTTCGCAAGTATTTCTTGCAGTGAATCGACAAAACAGAGTCACTAGCATACCCGCGGAATAACTATCTTATGCAGTATCAGACTTAGTGCTACCTCGGTTATCACCACCAATATTTAACAGCCACCATCATAAGTGCAACCACAACCAATATTGCGCGCCAAAACCGCGCACCACCACCAATATTGCGCGCCAACACGGCAACAACTAGCCGCCTCATAAGCTACACCACCAACAGCCACCACCAATATTTAACAACCACCATCATTACGCGTAAAAACCGCACACCAGTACCACTACTAATAGCGCCAACACCACGCGCACATACCACCAGATACGACGACACCAATACCGGCAGCAACACTCCACACCGGCACGACCATTACAGCAGGGCCATGGGCATAGGCCACGACAGCAAACATACCGGCATCATCTTAGGAACACCAAACACCAATGCTAGCAACAACCGGGTGAGTTTGTTCCGTAAAGCGGACAACTACAATTTTCTAAGTTAGGAATTTTCATGTTTAAATTTGGTAGTTTACTTTTTTTTCAATCAGTTATGTTTTATTAACAAGTTTTACTCAAGCCTTAATAATATCAGGGGTGGTTATCACCATCAAATTAATAGCAACTAGCAGCTATATAAGTAAGAATATAAACTAATATATGTAATCCAGCACTACTTGGAAAAGAAAAAAAGAAAATTCGCTGAACGATGTGCAAATAGTACTTCAACTTTATAGTAGGAATATATGATTACCTAATCAAATTGACTATAATTTATAATCGACTATAATTCATAATCCAAAAATCCTGATCATAGTTTCGTCAAATAAAAACCCTGAACTACATTTTGACGAACTGCTTACTTACTGTCCTTTGTTTACCTTTACTTTAAATTCAGCATTAACCAAAACCAAAAAAAAAAAACAAAAAAAAAACAGAAAATTATAGTTGCATAATGCATATACGGTTTATTTAAGACTTTCAATTACAAAGGTAGTTAGTAAACCGTTCGGTCATTTAATAAATTTAATTATATTTTTAAAGCTCCTAATTAAACAAATAAAAAAAGGAAAATGAAACAAAGTTTGTAAATTGAATTTGTCTTAGGATATAGGCAAAATGTATACGTATATATATATATACACATATTTACTTATTATCCATAATATAGATTAGAGAGTGGCCAATGAAAGCATCATCATAAATAAATATGTAGAATTACGTAGCTTGCAGTAGATTTATTAACATACAACACACATACCTAGCCTTAATATGCATGATTAGCTCTTTAGGTAAATAAGGGTGTGGATTGTCTTGTGCGAATAGCAATAAACTATTACGCCTATGGTCATGCACACGTATATGGCACATATATTTTGGCACATCGTCACGTCAGCCCCTTTGGGCTACGTTTTAGATTACAAACAGTAGGAATTTTGAAATAACAAATAACACTTTATGAAGTGCTATAGGAACAACCAAGAGAATAGAAAAGGTAACCCACATAATAGAGCCACCAAGCGATCTTTAATTAATACAAGATTGAAGAGGCGAAGGGTAATTAGAATTTAGTAGCGACTTTATTATAAAATATGAAAGGTGTGCTAAAATTTTTTTTGATTCTTCCTCACGAAACAACACACTCATATACGTAGCAACCCACCAAACCACATTCGTAGTTACAACACCGACACAGGTATCGATTACACTCAATTAGAATTAGTAGCATTTAACGCACTAATACTAATACCTAACCATAGTTATTAATACTTACCCCTGAAGTAGCAATGATTCAATAATTACATTAAAATTTTCCAGTTCTCTGTTTTAACGAAGTTACGTGCGAATATACGTACTTTGAATTATTCGAAGCGAATCTAATGGAATAGTCCGAGCAATCCGGCTGATTCGAATAATCTAAAGAAATGCAGGCCTTTAAAATTTCTGAGCGATCATTTTTCTAAAGCTTTTAGGTATAGTAAGGAGGATTTGAAAACGGCAAAGAGTGCGAATATTGCCGCTGAGGAAAACAAAATAAGGAAAGGGGATTTGTTTAGGAGATTTTATTTCTTTCCTTTGCTGTACATTTTTTTTTTGTGAGACTTGGATGAGTCCTAGTATAAATCTAGATGTATTACACTCGTTTCCATGTATATACGTATTGTTGCAATCAATTAAGGTCTTAGGCCAGAACGTTTGTAAGGAATATTAGCTTGCAACAGCAAAATGAAAACAGACTCAGTTCTTTTATTATCCTCGTTAACCGGATATGCGAATCCGATATAAAACCTAGTTAACTTTCAGTGATGAACGAGTCCTTACCCTTGATCGTGATTTTGTAGGATTGACTAATAGTTAGGTTTAGACTTTATAAGTTCACCACGTATTAATTAGATATATACCCAGAAGCATTTTGAGTAAGATTTCTTGCAATGAGTTATAAATAAAATTGTAAATAAAATGGGAATGCTGATGTTCATCTTCATTTAGAAGGCACGTATGGTTGACAGGTAAGGGGCCACCGCGGCCCCCAAGTTATATTCGGCCCTTTTCTTTTTTTATTTTAGTTCTTTCAGCGTTTTTTTTTTTTATTTGTTTTTTAATTTCAGCAGTTAGTAACCGGTCGTGCCCGGTTCGGTAATTTTTTTTTTGCGTCATATAGTTTTTGTCTAGTTTTTTTTTTGAAGTTTAAATTTTTGAATGTTGTAGCGGTCTGTCCGTGACATCCGGTTCGACCGGATGTTGTTATATTTTGAATTATAAGCGTTTTGAGTCGGCTCTGCGCTTCAGTTTTTTTTAAAGGCATGACAGGAACTTTTTTTGTTATGGCGCAGGAACAGTAAGGTTGGCAAGGACCCCGCCCAGCCGACATGACTAGCCACTGAGCACCCCCAGATCATGCCGACTGCCTTTCTTACTGATCCATTAAAGATGCGTAACCAACGTGGCACCTGAAGCGCTGGTCACGAGGGCCATTTCGGGTCGACTTGTAAAGTCGACCATCCCACCATTCCGGTATACGCAACCGAAGGAGCAGCCACCTGCGTTGCGCTGGGATGGTTGTACTGATCAGGTTGTCCGGAGTGGTCATCGGGGGCAGTATCGGAGGGTTCCACGTGAGTACACGTCAGTCCCCCGGATTTTTGCATTCACCCGATGAGGCAGTGCTGAACCCACTTAGTTTTTTTTGGGGATTTTAGTTTGCCGGATGTGGTCCGTAGTCGGCTGTGGAAGTATTTTGTCCGCTAAATTGGGTTTTTTTTTTGTCTAAATTTTTATAGTTTTTTTTTAGCCGAATTTTTGTTGTTAGGTATGAGTGTGTGTGTGAATTGTAAGGACCCCAGCTCATCCCACGTCTCAGGTGGTACCACAGAATACCACCTGGATTGTGACGGGTTGAGCTGGGATCCAAAGCGGCACCCTTCGCTGTCCCACCAGTCTGGGGAGCGGGCATTGAAGCCGCTCCACCCATAGCGGCGGAGGCAGGAGGGGTGTCCAGTGAGAATGGACGGCAGGCCTCAACACCCCCAACCAGTCCCAGGGGCGAGCCCCTGGAGACTGCCCCTGCGTTGCGGCTGGGCGTGTCGAGACCAACACGTGTGTATCTGGAACTGAACCTAGTGGCCCCAACCAGTCTCGGAGGGGGGCCTTAAGACCCCCTCGCATTGCGGTTGGGAGCACTAGGGACAGGTATGAATGGATTCTTGTATTTTTTTTTGTTTTCCTGTAGCCTGAGTGTCTTCTGGGGGATGGGATGTCAGCATTCCCATTGATTACTTACACTATATATTTAACCTTACTAATAATTTTGTTTCAGCTGATTTTTTTTTGTCTTTCGATACGAGTATAGATTATTTACTGCAGTTATTCTCTCGAGTTTTTTTCCTCGCGCCATTTTTTTTATATATGTATATATTTTTTTTTATTAAGCAAACCGTCGTCTGGAATATAGGTTAAGGGTGTGGGGGGGGGGGGGGGGGGGGTGAATCCTGACCTTTTTCCGTAACCCCTAACTGCCTTACGTTTTACTTTAGGCAAAAGTTTTTTTTTATACCAAAACTACTATTTGACCAATTATTTTTACTCCTGATTATAACGTCGCGTTTACCAGTCATTGGGGCAACCGGGCCGGCATACTCCGTTCGGGATCGCGGGGAACTTTAGAGGGCACCGGAACCGGGGTGGAAATAATAGGGGGGTTTTTTCAAAAACTAAGCGTCCCCTGGTGATGCCTACTCCAATAGTTGGCCAGTATGGAGATCCCGCGAGGACGAATGTAGGCTCGGACCTAAACGACCCCCGTGAAAAGTTGGATAGACCCGGAAGTACCAGCAACTTGAATGCGCCCTTATTAAACGCGCATGATATCTCGGGGCTAATGACCAATGTGTCGACCTACGCACCAGAGGGAGCTGGTGCTTTACCATCAAATCATGGAATCGGAAATTTTAGAGAAGCTGCAAGCGACAGTGCGAATACTCCATATATCTATAACGAAGCTCCTCGTGGGGACTCGTGGGTGGAAGTGTTACACCAGCTGTTCAGGACCTCGCAGGAACAGATGCGGAGGGAGATGGGGTCAATCCGAAACAATATGGGCCAGCTCAACGCCGCTCTCGAATCTGCGCAGCAATCCATGTATTTGAACCGGAACGCGAATAGAACGGAACGTAACCCACTTCCAGCAGTAGTACCACCAATGAACCCTGCTCCGAGCAGCACAGTAGTGAAACCTCAAGAGTGGAAGGTATCGTTCGACGGCACTGGAAGCGTGGCGGATTTTCTGTTTAAGCTAAACACCCTGTGTGAACGTACACAATGCACCGACGACCAGATAATGGCTAGCTTCCACCTATTCCTTTCTGGACAGGCCGAAGAGTGGTACTGGTTGTTCAAAAAGCAGAACCCAAGTGCGACGTATGCCTTTTTGTGCTACTCCTTAAAAAGAAAGATCTCCGTGCGGAAGCACGTTTAAGAGAACCCATGTCAGAGGGTTTGCTGAATGACATCATAAAAAGGGACGTCAACAGTAGCCTTAAGCTGATGCTCTTCAACGCGGATGTAAGAACCCTCATGATCTACGCGATGTAGCACGCAGACGAGAACAAGTGCTGAAGGAAAGCAAGCTGTTGGGAGCCACTTACCCAGGACGGCATGTGAACGAAGCCCGTATGTCAACCCCGGATATGAAGATGGAAGGCGAGGAATGCGAAGCTGATCCGCACATAGAGGCGTTGGAGTATCGACGCAGCAGGAGACCGGACTATTCAGGAATCCAATGCTGGAATTGGCAGGCAATGGGCCACTCATATATATACTGCGTGGAATCCATTAGGAATTCTTTTTATTTTAAATGTGGCCATAGGGGAGTATTAACTCCAAAATGCCCTAGGGACCATCGCAGGCAGGGAAACCAGTACCCGAGCGAGAAGGCGGGGGAACCTCGTTCGGCATCATAGCTCCCACACCAGCCAGTGCTCGAGGCGTCGTCCCGTGCACTGAACCAGAGGGTGGATCTATCGCAGGTACCGAGTTGCATGGAGGTGGTGAGCTTCCGAGGTGCAGTAGTACCCTGGCGAAAGAATACCCAAATGTAATCGTAACCCTCCCGGACAGTACGGATAATACCAACAGCTCTGAATCCGAGAGTCAAACGTCCTCATCCGCGATGGGCGAGACAAATTCTGTGACGCCAGTATAGGGATGTCGCTTGCCAGACGCATTTTTCACCAAGTCTAGAAGAAAGGGAACATAGGTACAAACAAATAAGAAATGGCATTTTTGAACAATACCCGGTATCAGAAAATATTTTGAAGTGCAGGAAAAGATACCACAGGAGAGTACAGTAGCGTATTCTGTTGCAAGCCACCACGTTAACGCTTGCAGAGGATGAAAGGCCTCTCGTAAAGGCAAAAATTAAGGATAGTTTTATTGTAGGGTTATTGGACTCGGCAGCCAACGTTTCCATCTTGGGGAAAAATGGTGTAGAATTCCTGAAAGATAACGGCTTCGATTATCAGCCCTTACATGCATTCGTATATACCGCGGGTGGCAACAAGGAAAAAATCTTAGGCTCAGTGTCTCTACCGGTCACTTTCAAGAATATCACAAAGATTATTCGTTTTTACCTTGTTCCTTCACTTCTCCAAGAAGCTTACTTCGGAGTAGATTTTTGGAGAGCATTTGCCTTAGCTCCCGAAATATTCCCAAGCGTAGAGTGCATAGAGGTGAGGAAGGAAAAGGACGAAGAACCTAACCTCCATGAATTGTCACCAGCCCGGAAAATAAAATTGCAAAAGATCATAGAGACGTTTCCTTCGTACGAGAAGTTAGGCCTGGGGCAAACTAAATTAGTGGAGCATCACATTGACACCGGTGATGCCGTTCCCATAAAAAGCAAACATTTCCCTCTTTCGCCACCGAGGCAAGCCGAAGCTTTTAGCGAATTAGACAGGTTACTCGAACTGGGAGTTATAGAAGAATCAAACTCTCCGTGGTGTAGTCCTGTGGTACTGGTCCGGAAACCAGGTAAAGTTAGGCTGTACATAGATTCCAGGAAGGTCAACGCGGTGACTAAGAAGGACTCATACCCCCTGCCTCATATCAACGGCTTTTTGAGCAGACTGAAAGATACGCATTTTATTAGTGGCATTGATCTGAAGGACGCATTTTTCCAGATCAAATTGACAGAGTCCTCCAAGGAAAAACAGAATTCGCAGTTCCGGAGAGGCCTCTGTACCACTTCAAGGTAATGCCCTTTGGTCTGTGCAATGGACCGCAGACTATGAGTAGGCTGATGGACAAGGCAATCCCCTCGCGTCTGCGGGAGAATGTCTTCGTCTACCTGGACGACCTGATGGTATGTAGTACAAATTTTGAAAACCACCTGAAATTGCTGGCGGAAGTGGCAAAATGTTTGACAGACTCAGGTCTGACAATAAACGTAAACAAAAGCAAATTTTGTCAGAAGGAAATTCGTTACTTAGGGTACTTGATAGGCAGCGGGTGTTTGAAGATGGATCCAGGAAAAATAGAAGCGATGCAAAACTTCCCGATCCCTAAATCCCCTCGGCAGGTGCGTAGGTTTGTGGGCATGACGAATTGGTATAGGGCATTTATTATCAATTTTGCTGACTTGGCAGGTCCTTTGACCGACTGTCTCCGTAAGTCATCAGGCCCGTTCAAGCTTACCTCTGAAGCTATAGAGGCCTTCGAAAAACTAAAAGTAGCTTTGAGTTCTGCTCCTGTCTTGGCCCAACTTGATTTTTCCAAGGAATTCGTAATCCAATGCGACGCGTCCAAAATAGGTGTTGGCGGAGTGTTGTTCCAGGTCGATGATGAGGGCGCTGAGCATCCAATCGCGTTCGTGTCGAAACAGCTGAATAATGCTCAACGCAATTATACAGTAACCGAGCTGGAA
Source organism: Eurosta solidaginis (assembly GCF_040869045.1). Lineage (NCBI taxonomy): Eukaryota > Metazoa > Arthropoda > Insecta > Diptera > Tephritidae > Eurosta > Eurosta solidaginis. The sequence goes on along the minus strand of NC_090320.1, from coordinate 99,681,529 downwards.
TGTCTCGCCGCCATATTCAGCGTGAAGCGTTTCCGGCCCTATGTTGAGGGATTACCGTTTCGGATTATCACGGACCACTCCAGTCTCAAGTAGCTGATGACGCAAAAGGACTTGAGCGGGAGGTTGGCGAGGTGGTCGCTCCTGCTGCAAAGATATGATTTTAAAATGGAACATCGTAAGGGCACCCTGAATGTAGTACACGATGCGCTTTCGCGGTTTGATGCTGACGAGTTAACTTTCACTACCACACCCGGGGAAATAGATTTAGTCTCTCCCGAATTTAGCAGTAACGAATATTTAGACTTGATTCGGACCGTCACCGAAAACGAGGAGTCGCTTCCGGATTTACGAGTGGTGGACGGTGTAATTTTCAAAAGAGAGAAATTTCGTAAGGGGGTGGAAGGGGAAGAAAAATCGCTGTGGCGTTTGTGGTTGCCAAAAGGGTTGACTGAGGAAGCAGTAAGATTAGCACATGACGCTAACCGGAGTTACCATGGCGGGTGGCAGAAAACCTTAGAAAGTGTTAGGCAAAAGTACTTCTGGCCGCAGCAGGCTAAGGACGTCAGGGACTACGTCCAGCGTTGTGACACTTGCAAGGCAGTAAAACCCACCAATCAGCAGTCGAGACCGCCTATAGAAAATACCTTTGCATCCGAGAGACCATTTGAGCGATTATATTGCGATTTTCTGGGGCCTTATCTAAGATCTAAACGACGCAATCAATTTCTTTTTATAGTACTGGACCATCTGTCAAAATATGTTTGGCTAAAGCCTATGCAAGAAGCCACCACTGTTAACGTCACCAACTACTTCGCTTCAGAAATTGTTCCAGCTGTAGGGGTTCCTGAGTTTATTCATATTTACAATGGTAAACAGTTTGTCTCGAAGGAAATGAACCAATTTTTAGTAAGTTACGGGGTGACGCACGTGAGGACGAGGTTATATTCTCCTCAAGCGAGCGCATCCGAGTGCGTTAATAGAGAAATTGTTTCGAACATTAGAATTTTCCTGAAGGATAAACCAGACCATACCGATTGGGGTAAGCATATACCCGAGATTTTATCAGTTTTGAGAAGTGATTTTCATATGGCGATTCAGTGCTCTCCTTATTTTGCATTATATGGCCAAAATATGGTCCAACATGCCTCGGCGTACAATATTTTAGAGAAATCGGCAGCCTTCGGGGAGACCAGGTTACGATAGTGAGCAGAACTGACAAGTTGACCAATATTCGTGAGCAAATTCGCAGGAATTTAGATCAGGCAAAAGATAGGGGGATAAACACTTATAACAAGCGCTCTAGACAAGGCAACTACAAGGAAGGTCAAAAAGTTTTCCGGAAAAGCTTTGCCTTAAGTAACTTCAAACAGGTCATTAACGCCAAATTCTTGCCAAAATACCTTAAGGGTCGCGTGCTCCGAAAAATAGGCAATGCACTGTATGATATCTAGGACCTAAACGGGAAATTGATAGGTCGCTTCCATGCTTCGGATATACGTCCACAATGAACCAACAAGAACATTTTTTTTTTGCTAAATTACAAATTGACTCTTTTTATATAAGCCTACCAATCGGACTTTTTTTGTATGGGCGTTTTGGCGGTCGGGGACATTTCGCCCAGTATTCTCCCCGAGCAATGATATCATAGGTTGTTCACACGCGTACTCACCGAGAACCGTAAACAGCCTGGCAGTCCACGCTTGTGTCGGACTAGCCTTACGGAGTTTGGACGAGTTCTCCTTATCAAAATGTCTACACCCATATTTTTTTTTTTTTGCCTTTCTGTGGGGGCGATAACCACTAGAAAATACCATACGGAGTTTTGACGAGTTCTCCATAACAAATGTCTAATTGCCGCAAAGCAAAATTAATTCACAAATTGACTTAACTTTTTTTTGATGGACCTAGTTGCCCGGCTAGCTTCGCGGTAGAACTTTCAGACTCTTATCTTAGGGGTGAGTCGTGCCCCACGTTGCTTGGCATCGAAGGTTCCTGGTAGTGGCTTCCCCCAGATGAACCGGTTTCCTGTTCGCTTCATCGTCAGGTCTTTAAAGCGAAGCAGGTTTGTTATGGTCCACTTGGGAGATTCAACCTTGGAACGTACCAGTTGGCTAGTGATAGGGAAAAAGGTACGATTCACCCTCACTCATGTCTGCCTGGGGTGGTTAAAACAACATTTTGTTAGTTTCGTGCGGGTGGCATCATCAAAAATTCCCATGACATTGACGAATTTTCAATAAAACCTGGCTCAATTGTGTAGGTGGCTCATCTCATCAACTGATTTTATTCGTTTCATTGTACTGGCCTAGAGATTGTCAAAAGGAGATGGCAAACGCAAAATGCGACCGATGCATTAGCAACTATGCGCTGTCGTGGTGGTAAAATGTTACGCTTTCTCTACGTTCCATTCACCTAACATCAACACAAAGGTTTGACAGCCGGAACGCGACATGTATAATTTCGTAGGGATGAGCTATCCGTAACAATGAACCAATCGATAATCGCCGCCACAGTTAGATAACTGCGTTTTTCCATCGCTGAATGGAAGAAAAGACATTTTTCAACAATTCGATGGCGTGTGTGGCCATTTTGGGCGGAGGGAAAAAAATTAATTAGAAAATGACAAGCGTGGTGATCGGTCGAAATCATGTAGTGGTCGGATCTATTGAACAGTAAAAAAGAAATCGGGAATTATAAGTGTGCGCGCACCAAAAGCGTTGTGATAAAAATTGTTTCCTCGCGGAGAAAAGTGTGTTTTTCCACAAAACAGGAATTTTCTAATACGTTTTCGTCTCAAGAAAAGAAACTAAAGTGCGTAAGTGAGGAATGTTGGTATCCCGTAAGGCAGTGAGTGGGTAAAGGATTGTAGTCCGGTATAAGTTATCTAGCCAGAATGCGAGACACGTACTGGGCTGAGATAAGGTCACCAAAGACCATAAAAGAATTTGTGTCGATATAACAAACAGTGCTGTGTGCAGCGAGCGTACATCCTTGGATTACCTCCGCGGGGATGCACAAATTCCCATTGGCCATTATCCTAATGAAGATAATAACCATTCACCTGCTTTCTAACGTTGGCACGATCCTTATCAGTCCTACGTTCCTGTCGCTGTCGTTCTGTATACATTAGTAATCGCATTCTAGGTATACTTTTGATGGAAAATTCTCCAGACTCCAACTTCGACCAAGCCAGTATATATATTCACCGGCACTTGGGAGCGCATGGCGCGCAGCTTTTGGTGGTACCATTTTGGATCTTTTGTGCCCACGGTTTCTAATTGCCACCATTTTCGCAAGTATTCCTTGCAGTGAATCGACAAAACAGTCACTAGAATACCCGCGGAATAACTATCTTATGCAGTATCAGACTTAGTGCTACCTCGGTTATCACCACCAATATTTAACAGCCACCATCATAAGTTCAACCACAACCACTTAGACAGCGCACCACCACCAATATTGCGCGCCAAAACCGCGCACGACCACCACATTGCGCCTTAACACGGCAACAACTAGCCGCCTCATAAGCTACACAACCAACAGCCACCACCAATACTTAACAACCACCATCATTGCGCCTCAGAACCGCGCACCACCACCACTACTAACAGCGCCAACACCACGTGCACATACCACCAGATACGACGACACCAATACCGGCAGCAACACTCCACACCGGCACGACCATTACAGCAGGGCCATGGGCATAGGCCACGACAGCAAACATACCGACATCATCTTAGGAACACCAAAAAACAATTCTAGCAACAACCGGGTGAGTTCGTTCCGTAAAGCGGACAACTACAATTTTATAAGTTAGGAATTTTCATGTTTAAATTTGGTAGTTTACTTTTTTTTCAATCAGTTATGTTTTATTAACAAGTTTTACTCAAGCCTTAATAATATCAAGGGTGGTTATCACCATCAAATTAATAGCAACTAGCAGCTATATAAGTAAGAATATAAACTAATATATGTAATCCACCACTACTTGGAAAAGAAAAAAAGAAAATTCGCTGAACGATGTGCAAATAGTACTTCTACTTTGAAACATTTAAATTTACTGACATTGTAGTGGACGATATTATTATTATCACAAAATCACTTAAAAACAAATATGGCGGCGACAAGCTTTTATCGGAGGATGTCGTTAAAGATGCCATGACATATACTGCTAATTTCTACAAAGATATAATTAACGAATCCTTAAACAGCGGTATTGTACCTAGTTACTGGAAAATTTCAACAATAATACCTGTGGAAAAAGTAAAAAATACAATGAAACCTGAGGAACTACGTCCAATTAACACGTTACCTACAGATGAAAAAATTATGGAGACAGTGGTGAAGGATCAACTTGTGGCATACTTAGAGAAGCACAATGTTATTTTCTCAGAACAATCGGGATTCAGGAAGAGCCATTCTTGTGAAACAGCGTTGAATATGGTAATTGCAGATTGGAAAGAAGACATGGCGGACAAAAAATTTACGGTGTCTGTCTTCTTGGATTTAAAACGGGCTTTTGAAACTGTCGATAGATCTGAGTTATTGGACGTTATGTTTAAAATTGGTATAAGAGGAAAGGCGTTGGAATGGTTCCGGAGTTATTTGGGTGACAGAAAACAGAGAACGATAATTGGAAAGGAGGTTTCATCAGAGGTGGATGTTAACATTGGTTTACCACAAAGCTCGGTCTTGGCGCCAATATTGTTTACATTGTATATCAATGATATCAAAAGATGCTTAAAATATTGTAAAATACGTCTATTTGCGGATGATGCATTGCTTATCATAAGTGAAAAATAGGCAGAATATGCCTTGCTGAAAGTACAAGAAGACCTGGACTCGCTAAACAAATGGTTATGCCTTAGAAAACTGAAATTAAATGTCGAAAAAACTAAGTTCATGATATTTTGTAAAAACACTAATATCATAAGTAACAATAGTTTCAATAATATTACGCTGAAGGTAAAAAACATAGAAATCCAAAGAGTAGACAAAATTAAGTATTTAGGAGTTTTGATTGATGATAATCTAAATTTTGGAGAGCATGTAACTTATCTGGAAAGGAAAATTGCACAGAAAATAGGCTTCATGTATAGAACATGTAAACATACCAGTCAAAGTCATAAAATATTGGTATATCGTTCAATTATTGAACCACACTTTATTTATTGTCCTACTATTCTGCTATTAAGTAATGATATATATATTAAGAAACTTCAAATACAGCAAAACAAGGCAATGCGATTTATTTTAAAATGTCCTCCAAGAACGCCAAAAATTGTAATGCTCAATAGATTAAACTGGCTTAGTATTAAACAGTCAGTTAGTTATTTCACATTGAAATTTATATACCAACTTAGGTTAGGAATGTTACCGAATTACCTGAGTAGTAAAATACATTATAATAATGAAATCCACAATTATGGAACTAGAAATTGCAATAATATAAGACTGCCTAGAATAAGAACTGAGTTCGCCAAAAGGTCTCTTGAATATTTAGGGTATAAAATGTATAATGAGTTACCTTCTGATTTGAAAGACTGTGAAAATATTAGTAAGTTCAAAGAAAAACTGTTTTTATATTGTACGTCACTAAATTTGACATGAGTATTTATGTTTAATCTCTTATTTTAACCTAAACTAGGTCTTAAAGACCGTAATAATAAATAAATAAAATAAATAAAATAAATACTTTAGAGTAGGAATATATGATACCTAATCAAATTGACTATAATTTATAATCGACTATAATTCATAATCCAAAAATCCTGATCATAGTTTCGTCAAATAAAAACCCTGAACTACATTTTGACGAACTACTTACTTACTGTCCTTTATTTACCTTTACTTTAAGTTCAGCATTAACCAAAAACAAAAAAAAAAAGCACAAAATTATAGTTGCATAATGCATATACAGTTTATTTAAGACTTTCAATTACAAAGGTAGTTAGTAAACCGTTCGGTCATTTAATAAATTTAATTATACTTTTAAAGCTCCTAATTAAACAAACAAAAAAAGGAAAATGAAACAAAGTTTGTAAATTGAATTTTTCTTAGGATATAGGCAAAATGTATACGTATATATATATATACATATATTTACTTATTATCCATAATATAGATTAGAGAGTGGCCAATGAAGGCATCATCATAAATACATATGTAGAATTACGTAGCTCGCAGTAGATTTATAATCATACAACACACATACCTAGCCTTAATATGTATGATTAGCTATTTAGTTAAATAAGGGTGTGGATTGTCTTGTGCGAATAGCAATAAACTATTAAGCCTATGGTAATGCACACGTATTTGGCACATATATTTTGGCACATCGTCACGTCAGCCCCTTTTGGGCTACGTTTTAGCTTACAAACAGTAGGAATTTTGAAATAACAAATAACACTTTATGAAGTGCGATAGGAACAATCAAGAGAATGGAAAAGGTAACCCAGATAATAGAGCCACCAAGCGATCTTTAATTAATACAAGATTGAAGAGGCGAAGGGTAATTAGAATTTAGTAGCGACTTTATTATAAAATATGAAAGGTGTGCTAAAATTTTTTTTTTTTATTCTTCCTCACGAAACAACACACTCATATACATAGCAACTCAACAAACACCGACACAGGTATCGATTACACTCAACTAGAATTAGTAGCATTTAACGCACTAATACTAATACCTAACCATAGTTACTAATACTTACCCCTGAAGTACTAATGATTCAATAATTACATTAAAATTTTCCAGTTCTCTGTTTTAACGAAGTTACATGCGAATATACGTACTTTGAATTATTCGAAGCTAATCTAATCGAATAGTCCGAGCAATCCGGCTGATTCGAATAATCTAAAGAAATGCAGGCCTTTAAAATTTCTGAGCGATCATTTTTCTAAAGCTTTTAGGTATAGTAAGGAAGATTTGAAAACGGCAAAGAGTGCGACTATTGCCGCTGAGGAAAACAAAATAAGGAAAGGGGATTTGTTTAGAAGATTTTATTTCTTTCCTTTGCTGTACATTTTTTTTTGTGATACTTGGATGAGTCCTAGTATAAATCTAGATGTATTGCACACGTTTCCATGTATATACGTATTGTTGCAATCAATTAAGGTCTTATGCCATAACTTTTGTAAGGAATATTATCTTGCAAAAGCAAAATGAAAACAGACTCAGTTCTTTTATTATCCTCGTTAACCGGATATGCGTATCCGATATAAAACCTAGTTAACTTTCAGTGATGAACAAGTCCTTACCCTTGATCGTGATTTTGTAGGATTGACCAGTAGTTAGGTTTAGACTTTATAAGTTCACCTCGTATTAATTAGATATATACCCAGATGCATTTTGAGTAAATTTTCTTGCAATGAGTTATAAATAAAATTGTAATTAAAATGGGAATGCTGACGTTCATCTTCATTTAGAAGGCACGTATGGTTAACAGGTAAGGGGCCACCGAAAATTTAGGTGCGTCGGTGGCCATGGATATGAGGGTGGGATATGCAGCGGGCGTCGCAACAACACCAGCGGCGCCCCCAAATTATATTCGGCCCTTTTCTTTTTTATTTTAGTTCTTTCAGCGTTTTTTTTTATTTTTATTTTTTTTTTGAATTTCAGCAGTTAGTAACTGGTCGTGCCCGGTTCGGTAATTTTTTTTTGCGTCATATAGTTTTTGTCTAGTTTTTTATGAAGTTTAAATTTTTGAATGTTGTAACGGTTAGTCTGTGACATCCGGTTCGGCCGGATGTTGTTTTATTTTGAATTATAAGCATTTTGAATCGGCTCTGCGCTTTTGTCAGTTTTTTTAAAGGCATGATAGAAACTTTTTTTGTTATGGCGCAGGAACAGTAAGGTTAGCAAGGACCCCGCCCAGCCGACATGACTAGCCACTGAGCATCCCCAGACCATGCCGACTGCCTTTCTTACTGATCCATTAAAGATGCGTAACCATAACAGATGGCGCCCAACGTGGCACCTGAAGCGCTGGTCACGAGGGCCATTTCGGGTCGACTTGGGAAATCGACCATCCCACCAGTCCGGGATGCGCAGCCGCAGCAGCAGCCACCTGCGTTGCGGTGGGATGGTTGTACTCATCAGGTTGTCCGGAGTGGTCATCGGGGGCAGTAGCGGAGGGTTCCACGTGACTACACGTCAGTCCGCCGGATTTTTGCATTCACCCGATGAGGCAGTGCTGAACCCACTTAGTTTCTTTTTGTACTTGGGATTTTAGTTTGCCGGATGTGGTCCGTAGTCGGCTGTGGAAGTATTTTTTCCGCTAAATTGGGTTTTTTTTTGTCTAAATTTTTATAGTTTTTTTTTGTTTTCAGCCGAATTTGTGTTGTTAGGTATGAGTGTGTGTGTGAATTGTAAGGACCCCAGCTCATCCCACGTCTCAGGTGGTACCACAGAATACCACCTGGATTGTGACGGGTTGAGCTGGGATCCAAAGCGGCGGAGGCAGGAGGGGTGTCCAGTGAGAATGAACGGGAGGCCTCAACACCCCCAACCAGTCCCAGGGGCGACCCTAGTGGCCCCAACCAGTCTCGGAGGGGTGCCTTAAGACCCCCTCTCATTGCGGTTGGGAGCACTAGGGACAGGTATGAATGGATTCTTGTATTTTTTTTGTTTTCCTGTAGCCTGAGTGTCTTCTGGGGGATGGGATGTCAGCATTCCCATTGATCACTTACACTATATATTTAACCTAACTAATAATTTCGTTTCAGCTGATTTTTTTTGTCTTTCGATACGAGTATCGATTATTTACTGCAGTTATTCTCGCGAGTTTTTTTTCCTCGCGCCATTTTATATATATATATATATACATTTTTTTTATTAAGCAAACCGTCGTCTGGAATATAGGGTAAGGGGGGTGGGTGAATCCTGACCTTTTTCCCTAACCCCTAACTGCCTTACGTTTTACTTTGGGCAAAAGTTTCTTTTTATACCAAACCTACTATTTGACCGATTATTTTTACTCCTGATTATAATGTCGCGTGACCAGTCATTCGGGCAACTGGGCCGGCATACTCCGTGCGGGAGCGCGGGTAACTTTAGAGGGCACCAGAACCGGGGTGGAAATAATAGGGGGGTTTTTTCAAAAACTAAGCGTTCCCTGGTGATGCCTACTCCAATAGTTGGCCAGTATGGAGATCCCGCGAGGTCGAATGCAGGCTCGGACCTGAACGACCACCGCGAAAAGTTGGATAGACCCGGAAGTACCAGCAACTTGAACGCGCCCTTATTAAACGCGCATGATATCTCGGGGCTAATGACCAATATGTCGACCTACGCACCGGAGGGAGCTGGTGCTTTACCACCAAATCATGGATTCGGAAATTTTAGAGAAGCTGCAAGCGACAGGGCGAATTTCCCATAGATCTATAACGAAGCTCCTCGTGGGGACTCGTGAGCGAAAGTGTTACACCAGCTGTTCAGGACCTCGCAGGAAGAGATGCGGAGGGAGATGGGGTCAATCCGAAACAATATGGACCAGCTCAACGCCGCTCTCGAATCTGCGCAGCAATCCATGTATTTGAACCGGGACGCGAATAGAACGGAACGTAACCCACTTCCAGCAGTAGTACCGGCAATGAACCCTGCTCCGAGCAGCATAGTAGTGAAGCCACTAGAGTGGAAGATATCGTTCGACGGCACTGGAAGCGTGGCGGATTTTCTGTTTAAGCTAAACACCCTGTGTGAACGTACACAATGCACCTACCACCAGATAATGGCTTGCTTCCACCTATTCCTTTCTGGGCGGGCCGAAGAGTGGTACTGGTTGTTCACAAAGCAGAACCCAAGTGCGACGTATGCCTTTTTGTGCTACTCCTTAAAAAGAAAGTTCGGTACTTTAAAAAGTGACCACTAGATCATGATGGAGATCTCCATGCGGAAGCAGAAGCTGAGTGAGTACTATGACGTGTTCCACACGGATATAATCTCCTTAAACGCACGCTTAAGAGAACCCATGTCAGAGGTTTTGCTGAATGACATCATAAAAAGGAACGTCAACAGAAGCCTTAAGCTGATGCTCTTCAACGCGGAGGTAAGAACCCTTCATGAATTACGCGATTTACCACGCAGAGGAGAACAAGTGCTGAAGGAAAGGAAGCTGTTGGGAGCCACTTACCCAGGACGCCATGTGAACGAAGCCCGTGTGACAACCCCGGACATGAGGATTGAAGGCGAGGACTGCGAAGCTTGCGAGGCGTTGGAGTATCGACGCAGCAGGAGACCGGACTATTCTGGAATCCAATGCTGGAATTTCCAGGCAATGGGCCACTCATATATATACTGCAAGGAACCCATTAGGAATTCTTTTTGTTTTAAATGTGGCCATAGGGGAATATTAACCAGTACCCGAGCGAGAAGGCGGGGGAACCTCGTTCGGCATCATAGCTCCCACACCAGCCAGTGCTCGAGGCGTCGTCCCGTGCACTGAACTAGAGGGTGGGTCTCTCGCAGGTACCGAGTTGCATGGAGGTGGTGATCTTCCGAAGTGCAGTAGTACCCTGGCGAAAGAATACCCAAATGTAATCGTAACCCTCCCGGACAGTACGGATAATACCAACAGTTCTGAATCCGAGAGTCAAACGTCCACATCCGCGATGGGCGAGCCGATTCAAATTCTGCAACGCCAGCATAGGGATGTCACTTGCCAGACGCATTTTTCACCAAGTCTATAAGAAAGGGAACATAGGTACAAACAAATAAGAAATGGCATTTTTGAACAATACCCGGTATCAGAAAATATTTTGAAGTGCAGGAAAAGATACCACAGGAGAATACAGGAGCGTAGACTGTTGCAAGCCACCACGTTAACGCTTACAGAGGATGAAAGGCCTCTCGTAAAGGCAAAAATTAAGGATAGTTTTATTGTAGGGTTGTTGGACTCAGCAGCCAACGTTTCCATATTGGGGAAAAATGTTGTAGAATTTCTGAAAGATAACGGCTTCGATTATCAGCCCTTACATGCATTCGTATATACCGCGGGTGGCAACAAGGAAAAAATCTTAGGCTCAGTGTCTCTACCGGTCACTTTCAAGAATATCACAAAGATTATTCGTTTTTACCTTGTTCCCTCGCTTCTCCAAGAAGCTTACTTCGGAGTAGATTTTTGGAGAGCATTTGCCTTAGCTCCCGAAATATTCCCAAGCGTAGAGTGCATAGAGGTGAGGAAGGAAAAGGACGAAGAACCTACCCTCCATGAATTGTCACCAGCCCGGAAAATAAAATTGCAAAAGGTCATAGAGACGTTTCCTTCGTACGAGAATTTAGGGCTGGGGCAAACTAAATTAGTGGAGCATCACATTGACACCGGTGATGCCGTTCCCATAAAAAGCAAACATTTCCCTCTTTCGCCACCGAGGCAAGCCGAAGCTTTTAGCGAATTAGACAGGTTACTCGAACTGGGAGTTATAGAAGAATCAAACTCTCCGTGGTGTAGTCCTGTGGTACTAGTCCTGAAACCAGTTAAAGTTAGGCTGTGCATAGATTCCCGGAAGGTCAACGCGGCGACTAAGAAGGACTCATACCCCCTGCCTCATATCAACGGCTTATTGAGCAGACTGAAAGATACGCATTTTATTAGCGGCATTGATCTGAAGGACGCGTTTTTCCAGATCAAATTGACAGAGTCCTCCAAGGAAAAAACAGAATTCGCAGTTCCGAGGAGGCCTCTGTACCACTTCAAGGTAACGCCCTTTGGTCTGTGCAATGGACGGCAGACTATGAGTAGGCTGATGGACAAGGCAATCCCCTCGCGTCTGCGGGAGAATGGCTTCGTCTACCTGGACGACCTGATGGTATGCAGTACAAATTTTGAACAACACCTGAAATTGCTGGCGGAAGTGGCAAAATGGTTGACAGACGCAGGTCTGACAATAAACGTAAACAAAAGCAAATTTTGTCAGAAGGAAATTCGTTACTTAGGGTACTTGATAGGCAGCGGGTGTTTGAAGATGGATCCAGGAAAAATAGAAGCGATGCAAAACTTCCCGATCCCTAAATCCCCTCGGCAGGTGCGTAGATTTGTGGGCATGGCGAATTGGTACAGGGCATTTATTACCAATTTTGCTGACTTGGCAGGTCCTTTCATCGACTGTCTCCGTAAGTCATCAGGCCCGTTCAAGCTTACCTCTGAAGCTATAGAGGCCCTCGGAAAACTAAGAGTAGCTTTGAGTTCCGCTCTTGTCTTGGCCCAACCTGATTTTTCCAAGGAATTCGTAATCCAATGCGACGCGTCCAAAATAGGTGTTGGCGGAGTGTTGTTCCAGGTCGATGATGAGGGCGCTGAGCATCCAATCGCGTTCGTGTCGAAAAAGCTGAATAATGCTCAACGCACTTTTACAGTAACCGAGCTGGAATGTCTCGCCGCCATAATCAGCGTGAAGCCTTTCCGACCCTATGTTGAGGGATTACCGTTTCGGATTATCACGGACCACTCCAGTCTCAAGTGGCTGATGACGCGAAAGGACTTGAGCGGGAGGTTGGCGAGGTGGTCGCTCCTGCTGCAAAGATATGATTTTAAAATGGAACATCGGAAGGGCACCCTGAATGTAGTACCCGATGCGCTTTCGCGGTTTGATGCTGACGAGTTAACTTTCACTACCACACCCGGGGAAATAGATTTAGTCTCTCCCGAATTTAGCAGTAACCAATATTTAGACTTGATTCGGACCGGCACCGAAAACGAGGAATCGCTTCCGGATTTACGAGTGGTGGACGGTGTAATTTTCAAAAGAGTCAAATTTCGTAAGGGGGTGGAAGGGGAAGAAAAATCGCTGTGGCGTTTGTGGTTGCCAAAAGGGTTGACTGAGGAAGCAATAAGATTAGCACATGACGCTAACCGGAGTTAACATGGCGGGTGGCAGAAAACCTTAGAACGTGATAGGTAGAAGTACTTCTGGCCGCAGCAGGCTAAGGACGTCAGGGACTACTTTCAGCGTTGTGACACTTGCAAGGCAGTAAAACCCACCAATCAGCAGTCGAAACCGCCTATAGAAAATGCCTTTGCATCCGAGAGACCATTGCAGCGATTATATTGCGATTTTCTGGGGCCTTATCCAAGATCTAAACGACGCAATCAATTTCTTTTTATAGTACTGGACCATCTGTCAAAATATGTTTGGCTAAAGCCTATGCAAGAAGCCACCACTGTTAACGTCACCAACTACTTCGCTTCAGAAATTGTTCCAGCTGTAGGGGTTCCTGAGTTTATACATAGTGACAATGGTAAACAGTTTGTCTCGAAGGAAATGAACCAATTTTTAGTAAGTTACGGGGTGACGCACGTGAGGATGGGGTTATATTCTCCTCAAGCGAACGCATCCGATCGCGTTAATAGAGAAATTGTTTCGAAGGTTAGAATTTTCCTGATGGATAAACCAGACCATACCGATTGGGATTAGCATATACCCGAGATTTTATCAGTTTTGAGAAGTGATTTTCATATGGCGATTCAGTGCTCTCCTTATTTTGCATTATATGGCCATGCCTCGGCGTACAATATTTTAGAGAAACTCGGCAGCCTTCGGGGAGACCAGGTTACGATAGTGAGCAGAACTGACAAGTTGACCAATATTCGTGAGCAAATTCGCAGAAATTTAGATCAGGCAAAAGATAGGGGGATAAACACCTATAACAAGCGCTCTAGACAAGGCAATTACAAGGAAGCTCAAGAAGTTTTCCGGAAAAACTTTGCCTTAAGTAACTTCAAACAGGTCATTAACGCCAAATTCTTGCCAAAATACCCTAAGGGTCGCGTGCTCCGAAAAATAGGCAATGCACTGTATGATCTCGAGGACCTAAACGGGAAATGATAGGTCGCTTCCATGCTTCGGATATACGTCCACAATGAACCAACAAGAACATTTTTTTTTTTTTGTTAAATTACAAATTGACTTTTCTTATATAAACCTACCAATCGGACTTTTTTTGTATGGGCGTTTTGGCGGTCGGGGACATTTCGCCCAGTATTCTCCCCGAGGAGATAGGTTGTTCACACGCGTACTCACCGAGAACCGTAAACAGCCTGGCAGTCCACGCTTGTGTCGGACTAGCCTTACGGAGTTTGGACGAGTTCTCCTTATCAAAATGTTTACACCCATATTTTTTTTTTTTTGCCTTTCTGTGGGGGCGATAACCACTAGAAAATACCATACGGAGTTTTGACGAGTTCTCTATAACAAATGTCTAATTGCCGCAAAGCATTTTAACTAAGAAACAAAATTAATTCGCAAATTGACTTAACTTTTTTTTTGATGGACCTTGTTGCCCGGCTAGCTTCGCGGTAGAACTTTCAGACTCTTATCTTAGGGGTGAGTCGTGCCCCACGTTGCTTGGCATCGAAGGTTCCTGGTAGTGGCTTCCCCCAGATGAACCGGTTTCCTGTTCGCTTCATCGTCAGGTCTTTAAAGCGAAGCAGGTTTGTTATGGTCCACTTGGGAGATTCAACCTTGGAACGTACCAGTTGGCTAGTGATAGGGAAAAAGGTACGATTCACCCTCACTCATGTCTGCCTGGGGTGGTTAAAACAACATTTTGTTAGTTTCGTGCGGGTGGCATCATCAAAAATTCCCATGACATTGACGAATTTTCAATAAAACCTGGCTCAATTGTGTAGGTGGCTCATCTCATCAACTGATTTTATTCGTTTCATTGTACTGGCCTAGAGATTGTCAAAAGGAGATGGCAAACGCAAAATGCGACCGATGCATTAGCAACTATGCGCTGTCGTGGTGGTAAAATGTTACGCTTTCTCTACGTTCCATTCACCTAACATCAACACAAAGGTTTGACAGCCGGAACGCGACATGTATAATTTCGTAGGGATGAGCTATCCGTAACAATGAACCAATCGATAATCGCCGCCACAGTTAGATAACTGCGTTTTTCCATCGCTGAATGGAAGAAAAGACATTTTTCAACAATTCGATGGCGTGTGTGGCCATTTTGGGCGGAGGGAAAAAAATTAATTAGAAAATGACAAGCGTGGTGATCGGTCGAAATCATGTAGTGGTCGGATCTATTGAACAGTAAAAAAGAAATCGGGAATTATAAGTGTGCGCGCACCAAAAGCGTTGTGATAAAAATTGTTTCCTCGCGGAGAAAAGTGTGTTTTTCCACAAAACAGGAATTTTCTAATACGTTTTCGTCTCAAGAAAAGAAACTAAAGTGCGTAAGTGAGGAATGTTGGTATCCCGTAAGGCAGTGAGTGGGTAAAGGATTGTAGTCCGGTATAAGTTATCTAGCCAGAATGCGAGACACGTACTGGGCTGAGATAAGGTCACCAAAGACCATAAAAGAATTTGTATCGATATAACAAACAGTGCTGTGTGCAGCGAGCGTACATCCTTGGATTACCTCCGCGGGGATGCACAAATTCCCATTGGCCATTATCCTAATGAAGATAATAACCATTCACCTGCTTTCTAACGTTGGCACGATCCTTATCAGTCCTACGTTCCTGTCGCTGTCGCTCTGTATACATTAGTAATCGCATTCTAGGTATACTTTTGATGGAAAATTCTCCAGACTCCAACTTCGACCAAGCCAGTATATATATTCACCGGCACTTGGGAGCGCATGGCGCGCAGCTTTTGGTGGTACCATTTTGGATCTTTTGTGCCTACGGTTTCTAATTGCCACCATTTTCGCAAGTATTCCTTGCAGTGAATCGACAAAACAGTCACTAGAATACCCGCGGAATAACTATCTTATGCAGTATCAGACTTAGTGCTACCTCGGTTATCACCACCAATATTTAACAGCCACCATCATAAGTTCAACCACAACCACTTAGACAGCGCACCACCACCAATATTGCGCGCCAAAACCGCGCACGACCACCACATTGCGCCTTAACACGGCAACAACTAGCCGCCTCATAAGCTACACAACCAACAGCCACCACCAATACTTAACAACCACCATCATTGCGCCTCAGAACCGCGCACCACCACCACTACTAACAGCGCCAACACCACGTGCACATACCACCAGATACGACGACACCAATACCGGCAGCAACACTCCACACCGGCACGACCATTACAGCAGGGCCATGGGCATAGGCCACGACAGCAAACATACCGACATCATCTTAGGAACACCAAAAAACAATTCTAGCAACAACCGGGTGAGTTCGTTCCGTAAAGCGGACAACTACAATTTTATAAGTTAGGAATTTTCATGTGTAAATTTGGTAGTTTACTTTTTTTTCAATCAGTTATGTTTTATTAACAAGTTTTACTCAAGCCTTAATAATATCAAGGGTGGTTATCACCATCAAATTAATAGCAACTAGCAGCTATATAAGTAAGAATATAAACTAATATATGTAATCCACCACTACTTGGAAAAGAAAAAAAGAAAATTCGCTGAACGATGTGCAAATAGTACTTCTACTTTGAAACATTTAAATTTACTGACATTGTAGTGGACGATATTATTATTATCACAAAATCACTTAAAAACAAATATGGCGGCGACAAGCTTTTATCGGAGGATGTCGTTAAAGATGCCATGACATATACTGCTAATTTCTACAAAGATATAATTAACGAATCCTTAAACAGCGGTATTGTACCTAGTTACTGGAAAATTTCAACAATAATACCTGTGGAAAAAGTAAAAAATACAATGAAACCTGAGGAACTACGTCCAATTAACACGTTACCTACAGATGAAAAAATTATGGAGACAGTGGTGAAGGATCAACTTGTGGCATACTTAGAGAAGCACAATGTGATTATCTCAGAACAATCGGGATTCAGGAAGAGCCATTCTTGTGAAACAGCGTTGAATATGGTAATTGCAGATTGGAAAGAAGACATGGCGGACAAAAAATTTACGGTGTCTGTCTTCTTGGATTTAAAACGGGCTTTTGAAACTGTCGATAGATCTGAGTTATTGGACGTTATGTTTAAAATTGGTATAAGAGGAAAGGCGTTGGAATGGTTCCGGAGTTATTTGGGTGACAGAAAACAGAGAACGATAATTGGAAAGGAGGTTTCATCAGAGGTGGATGTTAACATTGGTTTACCACAAAGCTCGGTCTTGGCGCCAATATTGTTTACATTGTATATCAATGATATCAAAAGATGCTTAAAATATTGTAAAATACGTCTATTTGCGGATGATGCATTGCTTATCATAAGTGAAAAATAGGCAGAATATGCCTTGCTGAAAGTACAAGAAGACCTGGACTCGCTAAACAAATGGTTATGCCTTAGAAAACTGAAATTAAATGTCGAAAAAACTAAGTTCATGATATTTTGTAAAAACACTAATATCATAAGTAACAATAGTTTCAATAATATTACGCTGAAGGTAAAAAACATAGAAATCCAAAGAGTAGACAAAATTAAGTATTTAGGAGTTTTGATTGATGATAATCTAAATTTTGGAGAGCATGTAACTTATCTGGAAAGGAAAATTGCACAGAAAATAGGTTTCATGTATAGAACATGTAAACATACCAGTCAAAGTCATAAAATATTGGTATATCGTTCAATTATTGAACCACACTTTATTTATTGTCCTACTATTCTGCTATTAAGTAATGATATATATATTAAGAAACTTCAAATACAGCAAAACAAGGCAATGCGATTTATTTTAAAATGTTCTCCAAGAACGCCAAAAATTGTAATGCTCAATAGATTAAACTGGCTTAGTATTAAACAGTCAGTTAGTTATTTCACATTGAAATTTATATACCAACTTAGGTTAGGAATGTTACCGAATTACCTGAGTAGTAAAATACATTATAATAATGAAATCCACAATTATGGAACTAGAAATATAATGAGTTACCTTCTGATTTGAAAGACTGTGAAAATATTAGTAAGTTCAAAGAAAAACTGTTTTTATATTGTACGTCACTAAATTTGACATGAGTATTTATGTTTAATCTCTTATTTTAACCTAAACTAGGTCTTAAAGACCGTAATAAGAAATAAATAAAATAAATAAAATAAATAAAATAAATACTTTAGAGTAGGAATATATGATACCTAATCAAATTGACTATAATTTATAATCGACTATAATTCATAATCCAAAAATCCTGATCATAGTTTCGTCAAATAAAAGCCCTGAACTACATTTTGACGAACTACTTACTTACTGTCCTTTATTTACCTTTACTTTAAGTTCAGCATTAACCAAAAACAAAAAAAAAACAAAAAAAAAAGCACAAAATTATAGTTGCATAATGCATATACAGTTTATTTAAGACTTTCAATTACAAAGGTAGTTAGTAAACCGTTCGGTCATTTAATAAATTTAATTATACTTTTAAAGCTCCTAATTAAACAAACAAAAAAAGGAAAATGAAACAAAGTTTGTAAATTGAATTTTTCTTAGGATATAGGCAAAATGTATACGTATATATATATATACATATATTTACTTATTATCCATAATATAGATTAGAGAGTGGCCAATGAAGGCATCATCATAAATACATATGTAGAATTACGTAGCTCGCAGTAGATTTATAATCATACAACACACATACCTAGCCTTAATATGTATGATTAGCTATTTAGTTAAATAAGGGTGTGGATTGTCTTGTGCGAATAGCAATAAACTATTAAGCCTATGGTCATGCACACGTATTTGGCACATATATTTTGGCACATCGTCACGTCAGCCCCTTTTGGGCTACGTTTTAGCTTACAAACAGTAGGAATTTTGAAATAACAAATAACACTTTATGAAGTGCGATAGGAACAATCAAGAGAATGGAAAAGGTAACCCAGATAATAGAGCCACCAAGCGATCTTTAATTAATACAAGATTGAAGAGGCGAAGGGTAATTAGAATTTAGTAGCGACTTTATTATAAAATATGAAAGGTGTGCTAAAATTTTTTTTTTTTATTCTTCCTCACGAAACAACACACTCATATACATAGCAACTCAACAAACACCGACACAGGTATCGATTACACTCAACTAGAATTAGTAGCATTTAACGCACTAATACTAATACCTAACCATAGTTACTAATACTTACCCCTGAAGTACTAATGATTCAATAATTACATTAAAATTTTCCAGTTCTCTGTTTTAACGAAGTTACATGCGAATATACGTACTTTGAATTATTCGAAGCGAATCTAATCGAATAGTCCGAGCAATCCGGCTGATTCGAATAATCTAAAGAAATGCAGGCCTTTAAAATTTCTGAGCGATCATTTTTCTAAAGCTTTTAGGTATAGTAAGGAAGATTTGAAAACGGCAAAGAGTGCGACTATTGCCGCTGAGGAAAACAAAATAAGGAAAGGGGATTTGTTTAGAAGATTTTATTTCTTTCCTTTGCTGTACATTTTTTTTTTGTGATACTTGGATGAGTCGTAGTATAAATCTAGATGTATTGCACACGTTTCCATGTATATACGTATTGTTGCAATCAATTAAGGTCTTATGCCATAACTTTTGTAAGGAATATTATCTTGCAAAAGCAAAATGAAAACAGACTCAGTTCTTTTATTATCCTCGTTAACCGGATATGCGTATCCGATATAAAACCTAGTTAACTTTCAGTGATGAACAAGTCCTTACCCTTGATCGTGATTTTGTAGGATTGACCAGTAGTTAGGTTTAGACTTTATAAGTTCACCTCGTATTAACTAGATATATACCCAGATGCATTTTGAGTAAATTTTCTTGCAATGAGTTATAAATAAAATTGTAATTAAAATGGGAATGCTGACGTTCATCTTCATTTAGAAGGCACGTATGGTTAACAGGTAAGGGGCCACCGAAAATTTAGGTGCGTCGGTGGCCATGGATATGAGGGTGGGATATGCAGCGGGCGTCGCAACAACACCAGCGGCGCCCCCAAGTTATATTCGGCCCTTTTCTTTTTTATTTTAGTTCTTTCAGCGTTTTTTTTTATTTTTATTTTTTTTTTGAATTTCAGCAGTTAGTAACTGGTCGTGCCCGGTTCGGTAATTTTTTTTTGCGTCATATAGTTTTTGTCTAGTTTTTTATGAAGTTTAAATTTTTGAATGTTGTAACGGTTAGTCTGTGACATCCGGTTCGGCCGGATGTTGTTTTATTTTGAATTATAAGCATTTTGAATCGGCTCTGCGCTTTTGTCAGTTTTTTTAAAGGCATGATAGAAACTTTTTTTGTTATGGCGCAGGAACAGTAAGGTTAGCAAGGACCCCGCCCAGCCGACATGACTAGCCACTGAGCATCCCCAGACCATGCCGACTGCCTTTCTTACTGATCCATTAAAGATGCGTAACCATAACAGATGGCGCCCAACGTGGCACCTGAAGCGCTGGTCACGAGGGCCATTTCGGGTCGACTTGGGAAATCGACCATCCCACCAGTCCGGGATGCGCAGCCGCAGCAGCAGCCACCTGCGTTGCGGTGGGATGGTTGTACTCATCAGGTTGTCCGGAGTGGTCATCGGGGGCAGTAGCGGAGGGTTCCACGTGACTACACGTCAGTCCGCCGGATTTTTGCATTCACCCGATGAGGCAGTGCTGAACCCACTTAGTTTCTTTTTGTACTTGGGATTTTAGTTTGCCGGATGTGGTCCGTAGTCGGCTGTGGAAGTATTTTTTCCGCTAAATTGGGTTTTTTTTTGTCTAAATTTTTATAGTTTTTTTTTGTTTTCAGCCGAATTTGTGTTGTTAGGTATGAGTGTGTGTATGAATTGTAAGGACCCCAGCTCATCCCACGTCTCAGGTGGTACCACAGAATACCACCTGGATTGTGACGGGTTGAGCTGGGATCCAAAGCGGCGGAGGCAGGAGGGGTGTCCAGTGAGAATGGACGGGAGGCCTCAACACCCCCAACCAGTCCCAGGGGCGAGCCCCTGGAGACTGCCCCTGCGTTGCGGCTGGGCGTGTCGAGACCAACACGTGTGTATCTGGAACTGAACCTAGTGGCCCCAACCAGTCTCGGAGGGGGGCCTTAAGACCCCCTCGCATTGCGGTTGGGAGCACTAGGGACAGGTATGAATGGATTCTTGTATTTTTTTTTGTTTTCCTGTAGCCTGAGTGTCTTCTGGGGGATGGGATGTCAGCATTCCCATTGATTACTTACACTATATATTTAACCTTACTAATAATTTTGTTTCAGCTGATTTTTTTTTGTCTTTCGATACGAGTATAGATTATTTACTGCAGTTATTCTCTCGAGTTTTTTTCCTCGCGCCATTTTTTTTATATATGTATATATTTTTTTTTATTAAGCAAACCGTCGTCTGGAATATAGGTTAAGGGGGGGGGGGGGGGGGGGGGGGGTGAATCCTGACCTTTTTCCGTAACCCCTAACTGCCTTACGTTTTACTTTAGGCAAAAGTTTTTTTTTATACCAAAACTACTATTTGACCAATTATTTTTACTCCTGATTATAATGTCGCGTTTACCAGTCATTGGGGCAACCGGGCCGGCATACTCCGTTCGGGATCGCGGGGAACTTTAGAGGGCACCGGAACCGGGGTGGAAATAATAGGGGGGTTTTTTCAAAAACTAAACGTCCCCTGGTGATGCCTACTCCAATAGTTGGCCAGTATGGAGATCCCGCGAGGACGAATGTAGGCTCGGACCTAAACGACCCCCGTGAAAAGTTGGATAGACCCGGAAGTACCAGCAACTTGAATGCGCCCTTATTAAACGCGCATGATATCTCGGGGCTAATGACCAATGTGTCGACCTACGCACCAGAGGGAGCTGGTGCTTTACCATCAAATCATGGAATCGGAAATTTTAGAGAAGCTGTAAGCGACAGTGCGAATACTCCATATATCTATAACGAAGCTCCTCGTGGGGACTCGTGGGTGGAAGTGTTACACCAGCTGTTCAGGACCTCGCAGGAACAGATGCGGAGGGAGATGGGGTCAATCCGAAACAATATGGGCCAGCTCAACGCCGCTCTCGAATCTGCGCAGCAATCCATGTATTTGAACCGGAACGCGAATAGAACGGAACGTAACCCACTTCCAGCAGTAGTACCACCAATGAACCCTGATCCGAGCAGCACAGTAGTGAAACCTCAAGAGTGGAAGGTATCGTTCGACGGCGCTGGAAGCGTGGCGGATTTTCTGTTTAAGCTAAACACCCTGTGTGAACGTACACAATGCACCGACGACCAGATAATGGCTAGCTTCCACCTATTCCTTTCTGGACAGGCCGAAGAGTGGTACTGGTTGTTCAAAAAGCAGAACCCAAGTGCGACGTATGCCTTTTTGTGCTACTCCTTAAAAAGAAAGATCTCCGTGCGGAAGCACGTTTAAGAGAACCCATGTCAGAGGGTTTGCTGAATGACATCATAAAAAGGGACGTCAACAGTAGCCTTAAGCTGATGCTCTTCAACGCGGATGTAAGAACCCTCATGATCTACGCGATGTAGCACGCAGACGAGAACAAGTGCTGAAGGAAAGCAAGCTGTTGGGAGCCTTTTACCCAGGACGGCATGTGAACGAAGCCCGTATGTCAACCCCGGATATGAAGATGGAAGGCGAGGAATGCGAAGCTGATCCGCACATAGAGGCGTTGGAGTATCGACGCAGCAGGAGACCGGACTATTCAGGAATCCAATGCTGGAATTGGCAGGCAATGGGCCACTCATATATATACTGCGTGGAATCCATTAGGAATTCTTTTTATTTTAAATGTGGCCATAGGGGAGTATTAACTCCAAAATGCCCTAGGGACCATCGCAGGCAGGGAAACCAGTACCCGAGCGAGAAGGCGGGGGAACCTCGTTCGGCATCATAGCTCCCACACCAGCCAGTGCTCGAGGCGTCGTCCCGTGCACTGAACCAGAGGGTGGATCTATCGCAGGTACCGAGTTGCATGGAGGTGGTGAGCTTCCGAGGTGCAGTAGTACCCTGGCGAAAGAATACCCAAATGTAATCGTAACCCTCCCGGACAGTACGGATAATACCAACAGCTCTGAATCCGAGAGTCAAACGTCCTCATCCGCGATGGGCGAGACAAATTCTGTGACGCCAGTATAGGGATGTCGCTTGCCAGACGCATTTTTCACCAATTCTAGAAGAAAGGGAACATAGGTACAAACAAATAAGAAATGGCATTTTTGAACAATACACGGTATCAGAAAATATTTTGAAGTGCAGGAAAAGATACCACAGGAGAGTACAGGAGCGTATTCTGTTGCAAGCCACCACGTTAACGCTTGCAGAGGATGAAAGGCCTCTCGTAAAGGCAAAAATTAAGGATAGTTTTATTGTAGGGTTGTTGGACTCGGCAGCCAACGTTTCCATCTTGGGGAAAAATGGTGTAGAATTCCTGAAAGATAACGGCTTCGATTATCAGCCCTTACATGCATTCGTATATACCGCGGGTGGCAACAAGGAAAAAATCTTAGGCTCAGTGTCTCTACCGGTCACTTTCAAGAATATCACAAAGATTATTCGTTTTTACCTTGTTCCTTCACTTCTCCAAGAAGCTTACTTCGGAGTAGATTTTTGGAGAGCATTTGCCTTAGCTCCCGAAATATTCCCAAGCGTAGAGTGCATAGAGGTGAGGAAGGAAAAGGACGAAGAACCTAACCTCCATGAATTGTCACCAGCCCGGAAAATAAAATTGCAAAAGATCATAGAGACGTTTCCTTCGTACGAGAAGTTAGGCCTGGGGCAAACTAAATTAGTGGAGCATCACATTGACACCGGTGATGCCGTTCCCATAAAAAGCAAACATTTCCCTCTTTCGCCACCGAGGCAAGCCGAAGCTTTTAGCGAATTAGACAGGTTACTCGAACTGGGAGTTATAGAAGAATCAAACTCTCCGTGGTGTAGTCCTGTGGTACTGGTCCGGAAACCAGGTAAAGTTAGGCTGTACATAGATTCCAGGAAGGTCAACGCGGTGACTAAGAAGGACCCATACCCTCTGCCTCATATCAACGGCTTTTTGAGCAGACTGAAAGATACGCATTTTATTAGTGGCATTGATCTGAAGGACGCATTTTTCCAGATCAAATTGACAGAGTCCTCCAAGGAAAAACAGAATTCGCAGTTCCGGAGAGGCCTCTGTACCACTTCAAGGTAATGCCCTTTGGTCTGTGCAATGGACCGCAGACTATGAGTAGGCTGATGGACAAGGCAATCCCCTCGCGTCTGCGGGAGAATGTCTTCGTCTACCTGGACGACCTGATGGTATGTAGTACAAATTTTGAAAACCACCTGAAATTGCTGGCGGAAGTGGCAAAATGTTTGACAGACTCAGGTCTGACAATAAACGTAAACAAAAGCAAATTTTGTCAGAAGGAAATTCGTTACTTAGGGTACTTGATAGGCAGCGGGTGTTTGAAGATGGATCCAGGAAAAATAGAAGCGATGCAAAACTTCCCGATCCCTAAATCCCCTCGGCAGGTGCGTAGGTTTGTGGGCATGACGAATTGGTACAGGGCATTTATTATCAATTTTGCTGACTTGGCAGGTCCTTTGACCGACTGTCTCCGTAAGTCATCAGGCCCGTTCAAGCTTACCTCTGAAGCTATAGAGGCCTTCGAAAAACTAAAAGTAGCTTTGAGTTCTGCTCCTGTCTTGGCCCAACTTGATTTTTCCAAGGAATTCGTAATCCAATGCGACGCGTCCAAAATAGGTGTTGGCGGAGTGTTGTTCCAGGTCGATGATGAGGGCGCTGAGCATCCAATCGCGTTCGTGTCGAAACAGCTGAATAATGCTCAACGCAATTATACAGTAACCGAGCTGGAATGTCTCGCCGCCATAATCAGCGTGAAGCGTTTCCGGCCCTATGTTGAGGGATTACCGTTTCGGATTATCACGGACCACTCCAGTCTCAAGTGGCTGATGACGCAAAAGGACTTGAGCGGGAGGTTGGCGAGGTGGTCGCTCCTGCTGCAAAGATATGATTTTAAAATGGAACATCGTA
Organism: Eurosta solidaginis; assembly: GCF_040869045.1. NCBI lineage: Eukaryota > Metazoa > Arthropoda > Insecta > Diptera > Tephritidae > Eurosta > Eurosta solidaginis. The sequence goes on along the minus strand of NC_090320.1, from coordinate 99,656,637 downwards.
AGGGCACCCTGAATGTAGTACACGATGCGCTTTCGCGGTTTGATTCTGACGAGTTAACTTTCACTACCACACCCGGGGAAATAGATTTAGTCTCTCCCGAATTTAGCAGTAACGAATATTTAGACTTGATTCGGACCGTCACCGAAAACGAGGAGTCGCTTCCGGATTTACGAGTGGTGGACGGTGTAATTTTCAAAAGAGAGAAATTTCGTAAGGGGGTGGAAGGGGAAGAAAAATCGCTGTGGCGTTTGTGGTTGCCAAAAGGGTTGACTGAGGAAGCAGTAAGATTAGCACATGACGCTAACCGGAGTTACCATGGCGGGTGGCAGAAAACCTTAGAAAGTGTTAGGCAAAAGTACTTCTGGCCGCAGCAGGCTAAGGACGTCAGGGACTACGTCCAGCGTTGTGACACTTGCAAGGCAGTAAAACCCACCAATCAGCAGTCGAGACCGCCTATAGAAAATACCTTTGCATCCGAGAGACCATTTGAGCGATTATATTGCGATTTTCTGGGGCCTTATCTAAGATCTAAACGACGCAATCAATTTCTTTTTATAGTACTGGACCATCTGTCAAAATATGTTTGGCTAAATCTTACTTTAAAATTGTTAAACTAGTACTAAGTTAACCTGTAATCTAGTCAGTAAGGTTGTTACCATTTGACTTAATAAAGATATGAAATATGAAATAAAGCCTATGCAAGAAGCCACCATTGTTAACGTCACCAACTACTTCGCTTCAGAAATTGTTCCAGCTGTAGGGGTTCCTGAGTTTATTCATATTTACAATGGTAAACAGTTTGTCTCGAAGGAAATGAACCAATTTTTAGTAAGTTACGGGGCGACGCACGTGAGGACGAGGTTATATTCTCCTCAAGCGAGCGCATCCGAGTGCGTTAATAGAGAAATTGTTTCGAACATTAGAATTTTCCTGAAGGATAAACCAGACCATACCGATTGGGGTAAGCATATACCCGAGATTTTATCAGTTTTGAGAAGTGATTTTCATATGGCGATTCAGTGCTCTCCTTATTTTGCATTATATGGCCAAAATATGGTCCAACATGCCTCGGCGTACAATATTTTAGAGAAACTCGGCAGCCTTCGGGGAGACCAGGTTACGATAGTGAGCAGAACTGACAAGTTGACCAATATTCGTGAGCAAATTCGCAGGAATTTAGATCAGGCAAAAGATAGGGGGATAAACACTTATAACAAGCGCTCTAGACAAGGCAACTACAAGGAAGGTCAAAAAGTTTTCCGGAAAAGCTTTGCCTTAAGTAACTTCAAACAGGTCATTAACGCCAAATTCTTGCCAAAATACCTTAAGGGTCGCGTGCTCCGAAAAATAGGCAATGCACTGTATGATATCTAGGACCTAAACGGGAAATTGATAGGTCGCTTCCATGCTTCGGATATACGTCCACAATGAACCAACAAGAACATTTTTTTTTGCTAAATTACAAATTGACTCTTTTTATATAAGCCTACCAATCGGACTTTTTTTGTATGGGCGTTTTGGCGGTCGGGGACATTTCGCCCAGTATTCTCCCCGAGCAATGATATCATAGGTTGTTCACACGCGTACTCACCGAGAACCGTAAACAGCCTGGCAGTCCACGCTTGTGTCGGACTAGCCTTACGGAGTTTGGACGAGTTCTCCTTATCAAAATGTCTACAGCCATATTTTTTTTTTTTTGCCTTTCTGTGGGGGCGATAACCACTAGAAAATACCATACGGAGTTTTGACGAGTTCTCCATAACAAATGTCTAATTGCCGCAAAGCAAAATTAATTCACAAATTGACTTAACTTTTTTTTGATGGACCTAGTTGCCCGGCTAGCTTCGCGGTAGAACTTTCAGACTCTTATCTTAGGGGTGAGTCGTGCCCCACGTTGCTTGGCATCGAAGGTTCCTGGTAGTGGCTTCCCCCAGATGAACCGGTTTCCTGTTCGCTTCATCGTCAGGTCTTTAAAGCGAAGCAGGTTTGTTATGGTCCACTTGGGAGATTCAACCTTGGAACGTACCAGTTGGCTAGTGATAGGGAAAAAGGTACGATTCACCCTCACTCATGTCTGCCTGGGGTGGTTAAAACAACATTTTGTTAGTTTCGTGCGGGTGGCATCATCAAAAATTCCCATGACATTGACGAATTTTCAATAAAACCTGGCTCAATTGTGTAGGTGGCTCATCTCATCAACTGATTTTATTCGTTTCATTGTACTGGCCTAGAGATTGTCAAAAGGAGATGGCAAACGCAAAATGCGACCGATGCATTAGCAACTATGCGCTGCCGTGGTGGTAAAATTTCACCTAATTTAGCGCACAACGTTCCCACAACACACAACAGTTGCAAAGTTTTACGATTTCTCTACGTTCCATTCACGTAACATCAACACAAAGGTTTGACAGCCGGAACGCGACATGTATAGTGCCGTAGGGATGAGCTAACCATAACAATGAACCAATCGATAATCGCCGCCACAGTTAGATAACTGCGTTTTTCCATCGCTGAATGGAAGAAAAGAAATTTTTTCAACAAGTCGATGGCGCGTGTGGCAATTTTGGGCGGAGGGAAAATGACAAGCGTGGTGATCGGTCGAAATCATGTAGTGGTCGGACCTATTGAACAGTAAAAAGGAAACGGGAATTATAAGTGTGCGCGCACTAAAAGCGTTGTGATAAAAATTGTTTCTTCGCGGAGAAAAGTGTGTTTTTCCACAGAACAGGAATTTGGTAATACCTTTTTCATCTCAAGAAAAGAAACTAAAGTGAGTAAGTGAGGAATGTTGGTATCCCGTAATGCTGTGAGTGGGTAAAGGATTGTAGTCCGGTATAAGTTACCTAGCCGGAATGCGAGACACGTACTGGGCTGATTTAAGGTCACCAAAGACCATAAAAGAATTTGGGTCGATATAACAAGCAGTGCTGTGTGCAGCGAGCGTACATCATTGGATTACCCCCGTGGGGATGTACAAATTCCCATTGGCCATTATTCTAATAAAGATAATAACCATTCACCTGGTTTCTAACGTTGGCACGATCCTTATCAATTCTGCGTTCCTGTTGCTGTCGCTCTGTGTACATTGGTAATCGCATTCTTGGTATACTTTTGATGGAAAATTCTCCAGACTCCAACTTCGACCAAACCATTATATATATTCACCGGCACTTGGGAGCGCATGGCGCGCAGCTTTGGGTGGTACCAATTTGGATCTTTTGTGCCCACGGTTTCTAATTGCCACCACTTTCGCAAGTATTTCTTGCAGTGAATCGACAAAACAGAGTCACTAGCATACCCGCGGAATAACTATCTTATGCAGTATCAGACTTAGTACTACCTCGGTTATCACCACGAATATTTAACAACCACCATCATAAGTGCAACCACAACCACTTAGACAGCGCACCACCACCAATATTGCGCGCCAACACGGCAACAACTAGCCGCCTCATAAGCTACACCACCAACAGCCACCACCAATATTTAACAACCACCATCATTGCGCGTAAAAACCGTGCACCACCACCACTACTAATAGCGCCAACACCACGCGCACATACCGCCAGATACGACGACACCAATACCGGCAAACAACACTCCACACCGGCACGACCATTACAGCAGGGCCATCGGCATAGGCCACGACAGCAAACATACCGGCATCATCTTAGGAACACCAAACACCAATTCTAGCAACAACCGGGTGAGTTCGTTCCGTAAAGCGGACAACTACAATTTTCTAAGTTGGAAATTTTCATGTTTAAATTTGGTAGTTTACTTTTTTTTCAATCAGTTATGTTTTATTAACAAGTTTTACTCAAGCCTTAATAATGTCAAGGGTGGTTATCACCATCAAATTAATAGCAACTAGCAGCTATATAGGTAAGAATATAAACTAATATATGTAATCCAGCACTACTTGAAAAAGAAAAAAAGAAAATTCGCTGAACGATGTGCAAATAGTACTTCTACTTTAGAGTAGGAATATATGATTACCTAATCAAATTGACTATAATTTATAATCGACTATAATTTATAATCCAAAAATCATGATCATAGTTTCGTCAAATAAAAACCCTGAACTACATTTTGACGAACTGCTTACTTACTGTCCTTTGTTGTTGTTGTTGTTGTAGCAATGCTCGCCCCACCTAATAGCCGCGACCGATCACAAATTGTCATCAATATCCTCTAACGGGAGTCCAAGGAAACTTGCCGTTTCAACAGGGGTGGACCATAAGGAAAGGGGTGTTAGAGGCGTTGGTTCCACATTACAATTAAAGAGATGGTTGGTGTCATGTGGGGACACATTGCAAGCAGGGCATACATTTTGTATGTCGGGGTTGATTCTGGATAGGTAAGAGTTTAACCTGTTACAGTATCCAGAACGAAGTTGAGCAAGAGTGACACGCGTTTCCCTGGGGAATATGCGTTCCTCTTCTGCGAGTTCTGGATATTTTTCTTCAAGTACTGGATTCACCGGGCAATTCCCGACATAAAGGTCCGACGCCTGTCTATGGAGTTCACCAAGGACCTGCTTGTGTTTTTCCGCTTCATACGGCTGGGTTCTCAGGTGCCGTATTTCCTCAAAATGCTTACAGAGATGACTCCTTAGGCCCCTAGGCGGTGCTCGTTCGTCAATCAGATGTCTGTTGGGATGCCCAGGTTTCTGGGTATTCAACAGAAACTGTTTGGTCAGCATCTCATTTCTCTCCCTGATGGGGAGTATTCTCGCCTCATTATGCAGATGGTGTTCTGGGGACATCAGAAGACAGCCCGTGGCGATTCTGAGAGCAGTATTTTGGCAGGCCTCTAGTTTCTTCCAGTGGGTGGTTTTTAGGCTTGGCGACCATATGGGTGACGCGTAGCACGTAATCGGCTGGCTAATTGCTTTGTATGTGGTCAAGAGCGTTTCTTTATCTTTTCCCCAGGTACTGCCAGCAAGGGATTTGAGGATTTTATTACGGCTCTGAATTCTTGGAACAATTGCGGTTGCGTGCGCACCAAAATGTAGATCCTGATCAAACGTCACACCCAAGATTTTGGGGTGTAGGACAGTCGGTAGCGTAGTGCCATCGACGTGGATGTTCAATATGGTCGACATTTGGGGCGTCCATGTTGTAAATAAGGTCGCGGAAGATTTAGTCGGTGACAATGCCAGGTTTCGCGAGGCGAAAAAACTGGAGAGATCAGGGAGATAGCCATTTATTTTATTGCATAGCTCATCGATCTTTGGGCCTGGGCCTGTAGCCATTATTGTGCAGTCATCGGCGTAGGAAACGATTGTGACTCCTTCCGGTGGTGAAGGTAGCTTAGATATGTAGAACTTAAACAAAAGCGGGGATAGTACACCACCCTGTGGCACCCCTTGTTTAATTCTCCTTTGTTTTGATGTTTCGTTTCTGAATTGCACCGATGCCTGCCGACCACCCACCACCTTTCCACCTTTTAAGACTTGGGGGAAGGGTAGACCCTTCCAGGTCTTGCAGTAACGAGCCATGTCAAAAGCTTTTGATAGGTCTAACGCTACGAGTACTGTTATATGGTGGGGATATTGATTCAAACCGCAATTTATCTGGGTGCTAATGACATTTAGCGTGGAGGTAGTGCTATGGAGTTTTCTGAAGCCATGCTGATGAGGGGCTAGCTGCAAATGTGCTTGGAAATAAGGGAGCAAAATGGCTTCAAGCGTCTTTGCCACTTAGATGCTTAGGTGCTCTTCCCATTTCGCCCGCTTGTGTTCGTCCACAAGCAATCTGATGCGTTGGTTTATATCCCTTATTTGGGGGTCGCCTGGATCAAGCTGTCTTATAAGGTCGCGTTCCCTCGCTAAGCTCGCGGCCTCCGCCGGGAAGTGGGGCCGGATTTCGGGAATTCTCCCGGCGGGAGTGAAATGTGCCGAGGCGGATTCAATGACCTTACGGAAGGCACGCTCCCCTTGGCGGGCATCAGTCGGGATAGGGAGGGCAGCAAAGCTGTTGTCTGTTGCAGATTTGTATTCTTCCCACTTTCCTTTTTTGAAGTTTATGAAAGTGCGTTTTTCGGTGACGATGAAGTCGGCGGTACGCTCGAACGAAATAAGTATGGGCAGGTGGTCGGATGCCAATGTTACCATCGGCTGCCAGTTGACGCAGTTTACGAGTTCTGCGCTCACGATTGAGATATCTGGCGAGCTATGACAGCTTCCTACCATACGTGTGGGGGCGTCTCCGTTTATTGTGCAGAACGTCGTTTCGTCTATTTGATCCGCCAACATCTCACCCCTACTGTCCGCCCGCAAGTTTGAATGCCATAGGTCGTGATGGGCATTGAAATCGCCTAAGATAATGCGATTGTTGCCAGTGAGTAAAGCCTCGATATTAGGGCGGTATCCACTGGGGCAACAGGTGACAGGAGGGATGTAGATGTTGATGATTTCTAGATTTGCATCGCCTAACCGGACAGATAGGCCTTGACGTTCTAAGACATTGTCACTGCGGTCGATGCCAGGATCAAATATATGATATTGCACAGAGTGGTGTATAATAAACGCGAGGCCGCCTCCATTTCCGCTCTCGCGGTCTTTCCTGTGGACATTATAACCAGAGCAGGTCTGCAATGCAGATCTTGCTGTGAGTTTAGTCTCTTGAATCGCAGCAATGCGGATGTTGTGCCGCTTCATGAAATCGACTATCTCCGTAATCTTCCCATTTAGTCCATTACAGTTGAACTGCAGAATTCTGAAGTGCATGAGGGGTGACGCCGCCACTCTAGGGGTAAGTGAGGGGTGACTACGCCTAGGTTGTGGAAGGCCAGGACGCAATTGCTGTTGTGGCCTTGGGACTGGGCGCCCTTGGGCAAGCATTGGGGTACCCGGATGATTTGGGTTTGCGACCTGGCAACATGGCGCGATGAAACCCGTCGAGGGGTTGCCGTCGCGGAGACCAGAACATCTAGGAAAGTGGCACCACCCAAGGCAGGAGCTGCATTGAGCGGATGTCGCAAACCTGTATATTCTGTGCTGGCAGACGGTGCAAACGGAGGCAGGGACTAAGAGTCTGTTTCTCTGACCTGCACGATTGCTGCCAGAAAAGAAGGGGGAGAAGAAGACGGGGCAGGGGCTGATTCTCAGCATTGCTACCAGCTCTACTACGAAGGTAGTAGTTATGAGTGGTATCAGCTGTTTGAGTTGTTGGCGCCGTGGGGCGCGAGCAGCAGCGGGTACTTGTTGTGGCTCTCTGAGCAGCGAAGCTGCTGGAAGGTAGTGGGGATACGCTTAGGCGTAGACTACGGGACGCCCTTGGGCGTGAGCAGCAAGGAGCCACAAAAGATTTATAAAAGTTACGTGGACGTCGGGTTTTGGGATCAAGCCCAGAACAACCTGTCCGATGCAACCATCCCTTGCACGAGACACACTGAACAGAGTATGACCGTCCTAAAAAGATTCTTTTCTGGCAAATGCAGCAAAACCATTTCTCAGGACCGGGGTCAGGAGACGGACCCGGATTGGGTTCGATACCTTCCCGGAGTAAGAGAATATGTAGCAGTCCTGCTGCAAGGAGCTGCTGGGAGGATGACAATTTGTGGGAGGGACGAAACAAATTAAATGGGGTCACACTGAAATGACAGTCCTTGGTCGAGAAAAATCCCGAGTCGCTCCGGTACATAGAACCGACTGCCTACTGTCCTTTGTTTTCCTTTACTTTAAGTTCAGCAATAACCAAAAACAAAAAAAAAAAAAACAAAAACACAAAATTATAGTTGCATAATGCATACACGGTTTATTTAAGACTTTCAATTACAAAGGTAGTTAGTAAACCGTTCGGTCATTTAATAAATTTAATTATACTTTTAAAGCTCCTAATTAAACAAACAAAAAAAGGAAAATGAAACAAAGTTTGTAAATTGAATTTGTCTTAGGATATAGGCAAAATATTTACGTATATATATACACATATTTACTTATTTTCCATAATATAGATTAGAGAGTGGCCAATGAAGGATCATCATAAATACATATGTAGATTTACGTAGCTCGCAGTAGATTTATAAACGTACAACACACATACCTAACCTTAATATGTATGATTAGCTCTTTAGGTAAATAAGGGTGTGGATTGTCTTGTGCGAATAGCAATAAACTATTAAGCCTATGGTCGTGCACACGTATTTGGCACATATATTTTGGCACATCGTCATGTCAGCCTCTTTGGGCTACGTTTTAGCTTACAAACAGTGGAATTTTGAAATAACAAATAACACTTTATGAAGTGCGATAGGAGCAACCGATAGGTAACCGAGATAATAGAGCCACCAAGCGATCTTTAATTAATACAAGATTGAAGAGGCAAAGGGTAATTAGAATTTAGTAGCGACTTTATTATAAAATATGAAAGGTGTGCTAAAATTTTTTTTTCGATTCTTCCTCACGAAACAACACACTCATATACATAGCAACCCAACAAACCACATTCGTAGTTACAACAGGTATCGATTACACTCAACTAGAATTAGTAGCATTTAACGCACCAATACTAATACCTAACCATAGTTACTAATACTTACCCCTGAAGTACTAATGATTCAATAATTACATTAAAATTTTCCAGTTCTCTGTTTTAACGAAGTTACATGCGAATATACGTACTTTGAATTATTCGAAGCGAATCTGATCGAATAGACAGAGCAATCAGGCTGATTCGAATAATCTAAAGAAATGCAGTCCTTTAAAATTTCTGAGCGATGATTTTTCTAAAGCTTTTAGGTATAGTAAGGAGGATTTGAAAACGGCAAAGAGTGCGACTATTGCAGCTGAGGAAAACAAAATAAGGAAAGGGGATTTGTTTAGGAGATTTTATATCTTTCCTTTGCTGTACATTTTTTTGTGATACTTGGATGAGTCCTAGTATAAATCTAGATGTATTGCACTCTTTTCCATGTATATACGTATTGTTACAATCAATTAAGGTCTTAGGCCAGAACGTTTGTAAGGAATATTATCTTGCAAAAGCAAAATCAAAATAGACTCAGTTCTTTTATTATCCTCGTTAACCGGAGATGCGAATCCGATATAAAACCTAGTTGACTTTCAGTGTTGAACGAGTCCTTACCCTTGATCGTGATTTTGTAGGATTGACCAGTAATTAGGTTTAGACTTTATAAGTTCACCTCGTATTAATTAGATATATACCCAGATGCATTTTGAGTAAGTTTTCTTGCAATGAGTTATAAATAAAATTGTAATTTAAATAGTAATGCTGACGTTAATCTTCATTTAGAAGGCACGTATGGTTAACAGGTAAGGGGCCACCGAAAATTTAGGTGCGTCGGTGGCCATGGATTTGAGGGTGGGATATGCACCGGACGTCGCAACAACACCCGCGACGCCCCCAAGTTATATTCGGCCCTTTTCTTTTTTATTTTAGTTTTTTCAGCGTTTTTTTTATTTGTTTTTTTTTTTTGAATTTCAGCAGTTAGTAACCGGTCGTGTCCGGTTCGGTAATTTTTTTTGTGTCATATAGTTTTTGTCTAGATTTTTTTTTTGAAGTGTAAATTTTTGAATGTTGTAACGGTCTGTCCGTGACATCCGGTTCGGCCGGATGTTGTTTTATTTTGAATTATAAGCGTTTTGAGTCGGCTCTGCGCTTTTGTCAGTTTTTTTTAAAGGCATGATAGGAACTTTTTTTGTTATGGCGCAGGAACAGTAAGGTTGGCAAGGACCCCGCCCAGCCGTCATGACTAGCCACTGAGCACCCCCAGATCACGTCGACTGCCTTCCTTACTGCTCCATCAAAGATGCGTAACCACAACACATTTCACTACTTTTTTTACTATAATTTGCTCTCATCTTTCAAACGGATTTTTAATAAATTAATACAACTAAATTTTCCCAGCCAACCAGATCAAAACGTTGTTTATAAAAATATTAATTCAAAATAACGCCGCCTGAGAGAACAAACTAGCCAAAAATAAACACAACCGAGTGAAGAAATATTTCTTCATGAAGAAATATCGCCAATCACTGATATATTTGGATAGCTACCCTGCAAAAATTGTTGGATTACGTGTTCCATTTTCTTCATGTTGGAGTACTGTTGATCACCCTGTGCCGTTCCGCCTTGAGTAACAGCACGCATGAACATACATCATAAACTTTCCTATTGTCAAAAATATGACTGGTCAGCAGCGCGCAATTTTACTAACGATTTGAGAGCAGACGCGAGCGCACGTAAAACACAAGTGTAAAACGACAAGTGTAAATGACAACGTTTCTGATAACATTTTCCATTAAACCGACAAGTTATTTTACAATCAATTCAACCAATTTATGATACAATTTATGTAACCAACGACAATTTAACCAACAATCAATTTATGTAACATTTAATCGGCAATTCAACCAACATTTTGTGATATAAAACGACCATATTGTGCGATCACATTTTACAATACAAACCGACGATATTTGGAGACGATATGTGAATAACATTTTTAAACATTCTACAATTAAACATTGCACCAAATTGAAGTCAATACAATATTCGCAACCAAGAGGACACCAAGTTCCATCATCGATCAGAGGTTCCACATACAATTACAATCTGCGCTATAAATCACATTGTCTAAATGAAAAGCAATCAAATATAATTGTAACAAGTAATTCATTTATTAAATACTTTATTAAAATACATCGTATATTTATTCCATTGTTCGGACGGCCAAATCGTAAGTCACAAATAAGTTTAATCAGTCTTTAACAGTTTTTACACTTTTGTGCGCTCCGTCTAAGGAAAGTTTATATGTTCGCACGCTTTGCAAATAAATAATTTACAATCTTGTGTCGCGTTTAATGAGGGTAAGAATTAATCTTGTAGTTTGAGCACCTCGTCAATGTACAGCTTTATATAAATTTGGGTGCTCCGTCTAAGGGGAAATTGCAAGCCGTTAATAACTACAGATTAATCACGCGAGTGCATGTCAGAAAACAGTAGTTATTCGCTACGAAATCGAGCGGTAGAAAGGAGAAATAGCGGAACTGCGAACAATAACGAACAGCCGAACATGGAAGGTACAGGCGGCGATGATAATGTAAGTACAACTGTTGCCACGGTAAACGTTTTACGAACGTCGGTTGAGGAGCTTAGACAGAGCACGGTAGAAAGCCAAAGGGACATAATCAGGTTACGAGAAGGTATGCAGTCACAAGCCGCCAACATAGAGAATGGCGCTCAAAACGATAGTCAAGGGGTAGTTGTGGCTGATACTGACTCTCGCATAAAATTATACGACCTACCAATGTTTAGCGGAAATATTGACGAGTGGCCATTATTCTTCGCCAATTTCAAAGACACCACAGAGACATTCCATTATAGTCATCGCCATAATTTAATGCGACTGCAAAAGTGCCTAACCGGACCGGCAAAAGAGGCAGTGGCGTCCATGTTGATTTACCCGAATGATGTGCCGAACGTTTTAAGTGAACTTGAGTTTAGGTTCGGTCGGCCCGACATTTTGGTAAAGCATCAGGTAAATCAACTACAAAATTTGCCGCCAATATTAGACAACAAAATCGAGAAAATTATACCGTTTTCATCTAAGGTGCGAAACGTTGTTGCATTTTTAAAGTCAGCAAAGTGCCAACAACATTTAGCGAACATAACTTTACTTGAGCAAATGGTTTCTAAATTGCCACTAGCCAGACAATTCGACTGGGCGAAACACGCAGCGACGATACAGCCCTTTCCGACAATTGAACATTTTTCGGAGTGGCTCGGCGGACTGGCTAGAGTAATTAGCTTAATGCCGACAATAAACACGCATAGTAGACAGCAAACGCAACCGAATAATCCACGCCGCTTAATGCATATTGGCCAAGCTAAACAAAATGGTTCGTGCTATAAATGCAATGGTAAACATACAATGTCACAGTGCGGATCTTTTAAAGCAATGGACGTTAACAGTCGATGGGAGTTAGTAAAATCCAACAGCTCTGCTTCTCATGCTTGCGCCAGGGTCATGGCACATCCAAATGCCGTTCAAAACAAAAGTGTGAAGTCAACGGATGCCGACGGTACCATCACTCATTACTCCACAATAAAGATATAGCTACCAGCACAGCACATCAAGGCACGTCAGAAAATGCCAATGTACAGCCACTGTTAAATTGCCGTGTGAAGCAACACACCGAACAATTATTATTTAAGATGTTGCCAGTTCATGTTTATGGTCCACATGGCAAACAGGAAATAGTTGCAATTTTGACGAAGGTTAAACAATATCAATCATGGAAGCAGAAATTGCAGACATGATTGGTGCAAAAGGTGACCTGCACCCGCTTACGCTGCAATCGTATGATAATAAGGTAGTAACCGAACAGGCTTGCAAAATAAATATCGAGATTGAGAATTGTACAAACAAACACAAATTTGTGCCGAAAGACGTATACACGGTGAAGAATTTGAATTTGCCTGAGCAATCATTCAATCAAGAGAATTTTGTACATATGAAAGATTTACCAATCTCAAGTTATAATTTCGCAAAGCCAGCAATGCTAATTGGCCTTAAGCATGCTTACCTCGGTACCACTACAACAATCGTCCAAGCTGGCAATGATAGTTCGTTGGCTGCAAAAACTCCGCTAGGTTGGGTAGCATATGGTCCGACAAACGTTCAGTCGGCTTCTAATTCTCGTGTTCTGCATCTGAAGGAATATCGACAACTCTATGACCTGGTAAATTAGTACCTAATAGCGGATAAATTCGGTGCAAATCCGTCAGTAACACAATTAGAGTCAGACGAGGAGAAGCAAGCACGCCAGATACTGGAGAAAACAGCTAAGCGACTCAATGAACAGTATGAAGTTGGCCTCCTGTGGAAACTGTGTCCACCAAAATTACCTAACAGCCGTCCGATGGCCGAAAAGCGTTTGATGGCATTAGAACGAAAGATGAGAGACGACGTCGAGTTTGGCATGCGGTATAAACAAGAAATAAATAAGTACTTAAATAAAGGATACGTCATGAAACTAAGCGAATCGGAAATCAGCGCACCATATCCACATATCTGGTATTTGCCCCACTTTGCGGTAATCAATCCGTATAAACCTGAAAAAATGCGAATCGTTTTTGAAGCCGCCGCCAGCGTAGGCAACGTTTCACTGAACTCAGCACTTTTAAGAGGCCCAGAACAAGCACAGCCACTGATACGAATTTTATTACAATTTCGCCAGGGGCAAATTGGAGTATCAGCTGATATTCGCGAAATGTTTTCGCAAATTAAAGTGTGCCTAGTTGACCAACATGCCCAGCGCTTCTTATGGCATGATGGTGATCCGAGCCATCCAATACAAGAATATGCCATGACATCTTTAATCTTCGGCGCTGTTTGTTCGCCGTGCATAGCCGAATATATAAAGAACAAAACCGCAGATGATTTCCGAGCACAATATCCGAATGAGGTGGCAATAATACGCAACAAACATTATGTCGACGGCTTAGTAGCCAGTTTCGAAGATGCAGACCAAGCAGCAAGGCTCTGTCAACAAATAGTTAATATCAACCGACGAGCAGGGTTTGAGCTGCGAAACTTTATATCAAACAGTAGCGAAGTACAAAACAAGCTAAATCAATATTCATCACTCGACCAGAAAACAGTCAATATGGAACACAATGCAACAACAGACAAGGTACTTGGCCTGTACTGGAATACAGGTGAAGACAGCTTCGAATTCCATACTAAGTTCCATAGGGTCCCTCAAGAAGTCCTAGAGGGGAGACGTGCGCCAACAAAACGCGAGCTAATACGAATTGTGATGGCGGTGTTTGACCCTTATGGTATGTTAGCTAATTTCTTACTATTCACTAAAATTCTAATGCAGGAAACGTGGAAGCAACAAATCGAATGGGACGAGGTTCTACCAGGAGAATTGGGGAAGAAGTGGTCTTCATGGTGGCAGGAGTTCCCTAACATAAAAAAATTCAAAATTGCTCGATGTTACTCACCGCACGTGGCAAGTGTGGGTAAGGTCGAGGTGCACATGTTCGTTGATGCCAGTCAGGCAGCCTTTGCGGCGGTTGGTTACATGCGAGTAATACACGAATTTGATACTGACGTTAGCTTCATAATGGGCAAAACACGTACAGCCCCAACAAAACTTATGTCAATTCCAATGTTAGAACTGCAGGCCGCGGTTCTGGGTACACGGTTGTTCAAAATGATAAGCGAATATTTAGAGGACAACATTGTCCGTACGATTTTCTGGACCGATTCACAAACGGTTCTGCAATGGCTTCACTCATCGCATAGGAGATATAAAGCTTTCGTGGGTCACCGAATATCCGAAATCCTTACCTCCACTTCGCAAAATCAGTGGCGTTGGGTACCGACGGCTCAAAATCCTGCAGATGCTGGCACACGCCCATCATGCCCGCCAAAATTTGAAGTAAACAGTCATTGGATAAAAGGTCCAGACTTCCTGAAACACGGCGAGACACATTGGGCTATCACGACATTAGAGACAGAAACTAGCCTACCAGAAGAAATTAAGAATGACATTATTTTATTTGTTCAGTCCAATAGTACACTCATAAATTTCTCACGTTTCAGTTCATTCTCAAAGTTGCGTCGTACGATGGGTTGGGTGTTGCGTGCAGTAGCAATTCTACGTAAGCAATTCAACAAAAACGAAGATCCATCAATGAGTTTGAACATGGCAGAAATTAGCGAGGCTGAAATGATGATTTGCAGATTAGTCCAAAGAGAGTGCTATTCCACTGAGAAAGCTGAATTATTAGCATCGGGCAAAGTCAACAAACATAGTTCATTATATAAAATGTCACCTTATATGGACGAAACTGGAGTACTACGACTGAGTGGTCGCATTGATGAGGCCACGTATTTGCCAATGCAGGCTAAACGACCGATACTGTTGCCACCGAAGCACGCCGTTTCGTTCTTGATTGTCAAATATATTCACGAACGAAATCACCATCAGAATTTCGCCATAACCATCAACACAGTGAGACAGAAGTATTGAATCCCAAATTTGAAGGCACTGCTCAAGGCAGTACAAAGAAAGTGCACTACATGTATGCTTGCCAATGCCAAACCACAACCACCATTAATGGGTCAGCTACCGGCCGACCGTGTTACACCGTTCGTACGACCATTCTCCTACACGGGTGTCGATTTATTTGGTCCATTCAATGTGGCAATTGGAAGGCGGAGAGAGAAGCGATGGGGTGTTATTTTCACGTGCCTCACAGTCCGGGCGGCCCATATTGAATTAGCGGAGAACTTGTCCAGTGATGCATTCATCCTATGTCTACGCAATTTTATAAACCGCCGTGAAGTGCCAGTGAGGATCAGAAGTGATAATGGAACCAATTTCATAGGTGCACAGAAGGAGTTAAAGGCAGCAGAGCAGCTGCTCGACACCGATAGCATACGATCCGAAGCGAGTAAATATAATATCGAGTGGGTGTTTAACTGCCCATCGAATCCAAGTTCGGGTGGCTGTTGGGAGCGGCTAATAAGAGTAGTCAAATCGATCTTGAGTAAAACGCTAAAGGAGGGTGCACCGAGGGTGGATACGTTGCAAAGTGTATTAATAGAGGCGGAAAATATAATAAATTCGCGCCCACTAACCGATTTGTCCGTAGCACATGACAACGACGAACCACTCACACCAAACCACTTCTTGCTCGGCTGTGTGAATTCTACCCAAACACCGCACCCGGTGGACGAAAAGATATGCCTCCGAAAGCAGTGAAGAATAGCACAGAACCTTAAGGATCGTTTATGGAAACGGTGGGTGATAGAGTATCTGCCGCAGTTGATATGCCGTCCTAAGTGGCAAGAGAAGGCGAACCCGCTACAAGTTGGTGACCTGGTAATCATATGCGATCCATCGTTACCCCGTAGGCCGCATTACGAAGGTATTCCCAGCCAAAGATGGCCAAGTGCGAGTCGCAGAAGTACGAACTAGCAACGGAGTTTTACGACGACCAGCGTCGCGTCTTGCCAGACTAATGATCAATGGTGAATCCAAGGGGGATTCACGGGGGGCGGGGTGTTGATCACCCTGTGCCGTTCCGCCTTGAGTAACAGCACGCATGAACATACATCATAAACTTTCCTATTTTCAAAAATACGACTGGGCAATAGCGCGCAAATTTGCTAACGATTTGAGAGCAGACGCGAGCGCACGTAAAACACAAGTGTAAACGACAACGTTTCTGACAACATTTTCCATTAAACCGACAAGTAATTTTACAATCAATTCAACCAATTTATGATACAATTTATGTAACCAACGACAATTTAACCAACAATCAATTTATGTAACATTTAATCGGCAATTCAACCAACATTTTGTGATATAAACGACCATATTGTGCGATCACATTTTACAATACAAACCGACGATATTTGGAGACGATATGTGAATAACATTTTTAAACATTCTACAATTAAACATTGCACTAAATTGATGTCAATACAATATTCGCAACCAAGAGGACACCAAGTTACATCATCGATCAGAGGTTCCACATACAATTACAATCTGCGCTATAAATCAAATTGTCTAAATGAAAATCAATCAAATATAATTGTAACAAGTAATTCATTTATTAAAATACATCGTATATTTATTCCATTGTTCGGACGGCCAAATCGTAAGTCACAAATAAGTTTAATCAGTCTTTAACAAGTACTCTAACAATACTCCTTTGCATTGCGTTTGCGGACCACCATCAGCCCATCATTGCACGTCTTTTAACGACCGTGATCACCACACGATGACGATCTAACAGAGTTGCCAAAAGTAAAATATTGCAGATGGATCAGCCAAGCCTGAAATAATTCATATAAATCGTAAAATATTGCATACAAATAACTGATAATAAAATTTTACTATGGCAACTCTGATAAAATGCAACCGCGCACTGGTTTTATGTATACATACTAAAGTATAGAGAAATATTAGTTTCTTTATTCACGCAAATGCTAAATAACATAAGAATATTCGCAGCAAAAATATAAAAGTTGTATTGCCCCTCTTCATTTACTTTCATTTTAAATTAAATTCACTCCGATAATCCTTTCCGACACAATTCCTCTTTCGTACTTTGGCATATGATCCTCTGTGGTGCTCCACGGAGTACTACAGTGAAGTACTTTGGAAAGTACTCTCACGTATGTACTCTATGGATTACTCACAAGCAAAGCGAGAGTGGGATCACCTACTCCTCTCCTAGGACATCGAAATGTTAATTGGAGCACATTTTTTGTATGAATACAGATTCGTTTCGGAATACTCCTATACTCCCAAAGAGTATTCCTTACATTATTTATGGAGTACTCGCGTTTTTTGAAGGGTAGTAGTGATGAACGATATTTCACTATCGGTGTTTGCATCGCCACTATCACTATTAAGGCCGCGGCACCATGACATTTTTCATATAGTTGTGTTTAACACAAGCTTATGCAATCCATTAACATCCCCACAATCAACCAAGATGTTGCGTTTGTAAATATAAATGAACTTCAGACTTGGCTATTGAAGTTTATTTCGCCCTCCACATTCACATACAAAATTTCGCGAAGTACTGTTATAAATATTCGCTCTATGCAACAAAAATACTTGCTAACATATTTTGTGTCGCATTCGATTGTTAAATTTCAGTTTTTAATTGCGAAAAAAGTTAGAAAATTTACCAACCATTGGGAAAAATAATTTCACTTGGAAAATGTGCCAACGACCTTAGCCAGGGCAAATGTCAAATTCTTCTTCTTATGAATTGCTTACAACAAAATATGGGAGTTGGATACTTTTCCATATCAGCCCTTCAAAAAACGCGAGTATTCCATAAATAATGTAAGGAATACCCCTTTGGGAGTATAGGAGTATTCCAAAACTAATCTGTATTCATACAAAAAATGTGCTCCAATTAACATGGCGATGTCCTTGGAGAGGTGTAGGTGATCCCACTCTCGCTTTGTTTGTGAGTATTCCATAGAGTACATACGTGAGGGTACTTTCCAAAGTACTTTCACTGTAGTACTCCGTGGAGCACCCACAGAGGATCATATGCCAAAGTACTAAAGAGGAATTGTGTCGGAAAGAATTATCGGAGTGAATTTAATTTAAAATGAAAGTAAATGAAGAGGGGCAATACAACTTTTATATTTTTTACTACGAATATTCTTATGTTATTTAGCATTTGCGTGAATAAAGAAACTAATATTTCTCTATACTATAGTATGTATACATAAAACCAGTGCGCGGTTGCATTTTCTCAGAGTTGCCATAGTAAAATTTTATTATCAGTTATTTGTATGCAATATTTTACTTTTGGCAACTCTGTTCGATCGTCATCGTGTCGTGATCACGGTCGTTATAAAACGAGCAATGATGGGCTGATGGTGGTCCGCAAAAGCATTGCAAACGAGTATTGTTAGAGTACTCCAACATGAAGAAAATGGATCACGTAATCCAACAATTTTTGCAGGAGATGATGCTAGTGTCGTTCAATCTACCGTTCTCCATAAAAATACGTGCAATCTGCTCACAATGCATAAGCTTGCGTTAAAACCATATATACGAAAAACTGCTTAGTGACGGAGCTATTAGTGTTTGAATTTCATGCTGATGAAAAATCCACAAATCACAACAACAAGATTACACATTGCGCATGTAAACAAAAGATCAGCTGTTTTTTATGGGCAATTTTTACGTCATTTTCCTTTAGCTCTTATTTTTTTTTTCTTTCATTCGCTCAAACAGTCAAGTGCGAAGTAATACGCAGAACGGAGCAATTTTGAACTCGTGAATGCTGCTAATTGATTTGTGAGGAAAATCGCTATATATATTTTTCATTCGCGGCGATGAATCACCGTCAGTGAAATATCGTCCCATCACTAGTACCAACTGGATCTAGTCACATCAAAAGCATTTTCATAAAAAAATGCCACGGTTAACTAAAATGCAACACATATATTAAAATTAGTTCATAATGCAATATTTGTATTCTAATCTCGTGCTGAACAATGCATAAGTTTCCTTTGTGCTATTTTGTCAAAGAAGTGCAAAGTCATGCGGTTGAAATAATCCTTTTACCAGTGTTGTGGAATTCCTGAAAACTATTTTGAAGAGTCAAATGCTTCTATTAAGTGAAAGTAAAAAGACACCACTCCCACAATTAAAATACTTAAGAATAGGAATACTTTTAACAACATGATTCCCACAATTAATGTTACACCACATAGTCCGGCCTCAGTTACCAAATACAATAATATTTTCGAAGATGCATTGAAGCATTTGCAGAATATACGGGAAACTGTTGTACAAATGAAGACAGGTGCTAATACGCACGATGGGTTCAATAGTTTCTGGCCTTTTCATGCAGCTGTACTCAGCGCTTCATTACCTGATCTTAACGTTGAAAATATCTATCATAGCAATCAAACAACTGGCCAATATATTAGATGGATGACACGAAAACATCAATATGTTTCTATAAATGGACGGCGGAGGTCGTGGACAACTGTTGATGACTTGAATGTTACTAATAAAAGTATAAGCCTCTCCAGTTTAGAAAGCGAAGAACCAGAAACAATTTGTTCTGCGGATCAACGCAGACGGCCAGCTAGAAATAGTACTGGAGGTAAGCACATTCAACTAACAATTTTATATACCCATGGTTTGGTAAAAGTAGAACAACAGTCGACTTCTAATAGTTGCCCAAAAATGTCGGGAGAGGTATATTGTCGTTGTTTTTGTAATGTACGCAGGGAGAAAAATTGTCCACAAAGGGATATTGAAAGGTTTTAAATTTGATCTAACACTATTGGTGGACCAGCCGGGGTAATTTTTTATAACCGCGGCCAAAGGCCTCCAACTCTGACAGGTTTTCTACGTAAAAATACTATGGATTCCACCCCGGGTTTCGGAGGGGCCCAGGACCTTTTAAGGCTTTTCAATATACACCACTTTTCGTTAATGTTTTTTGAACCGCCAAACATTTTTGTTTCCCGCCTTCAGATTGTTAATACAATAGTCTGCATTATTACAGACAGGGATGTGCTGTGAGTGAAAGCCACAAATATAGGAATATGCCTACAGGTAGGATATGGGGCTACTATCGAATGGCAGGAGGTATGCAGACATGTTGTTGGTGTTGTTGTTGTTGTTGTTATAGCAATGCTCGCCCCACCTAATAGCCGCAACCGATCACAAATTGTCATCAATATCCTTTAACGGGAGTCCAAGGAAACTTGCCGTTTCAACAGGGGTGGATCATAAGGAAAGGGGTGTTAGAGGCGTTGGTTCCACTTTTCAATTAAAGAGATGGTTGGTGTCATGTGGGGACACATTGCAAGCGGGGCATACATTTTGTATGTCGGGGTTATTCTGGATAGGTAAGAGTTTAACCTGTTACAGTATCCAGAACGAAGTTGAGCAAGAGTGGCACGCGTTTCCCTGGGGAGTATGTGTTCCTCTTTCGCGAGTTTTGGATAATTTTCTTTAAGTACTGGATTCACCGGGCAATTCCCGGCACAAAGGTCCGACGCCTGTTTATGGAGTTCAACGAGGACCTGCTTGTGTTTTTTCACTTCATACGGCTGGGTTCTCAAATGCCGTATTTCCTCAAAATGCTTACGGAGATGACTCCTTATACTAATTTCACACAGACGGCTTATTGAATAATAAAGGCAATTTTCTACATTAAGACGCTTATTGAGCTCAATCTTCCTTACAAAATTCGAATCTATTATTATTTCATTAGTAGCTAATCGAATGCCTAATGAAGTCAAAAGCACAATGCAACTCTGTTGGCAGCGTTCCGCTTCCGTTTCCGCTTCTTAGTTTTCAAAGCAAATGTCATTGTCTGCATAGCGGAACGATACAAGGTGGCCGCATCGAACAGCTGATTATAACCTTTTTTATTTGATTTGATACATCAACTGCCGGCGCAGTACGATTTTGACATTTGTCCATCGAATTTACAAGTACATGGAATTTTTTTTGTTTGTAGGTATGTCACCATGCTCCCACCTTTATCGTTCCGCCATGATTGTCTGTCTAATCCTTCATACTAATCGAGGAGTTACTTCTGTGTGAAAGCAAAAAATTTAAGATTTCATTAGCAGGTGAAATGAGATCATTAAGTTTATGTGTGAAAACAGTATTAAGCCCCTAGGCGGTGCTGGTTCATCAATCAGATGTCTGTTGGGATGCCCAGGTTTCTGGGTATTCAACAGGAACTGTTTGGTCAGCATCTCATTTCTCTCCCTGATGGGGAGTATTCTCGCCTCATTATGCAGATGGTGTTCTGGGGACATAAGAAGACAGCCCGTGGCGATTCTGAGAGCAGTATTTTGGCAGGCCTGTAGTTTCTTCCAGTGGGTAATTTTTAGGCTTAGCGACCATATGGGCGACGCGTAGCACGTAATCGGCTGGCTAATTGCTTTGTATGTAGTCATGAGCGTTTCTTTATCTTTTCCCCAGGTACTGCCAGCGAGGGATTTGAGGATTTTGTTACGGCTCTGAATTCTCGGAACAATTGCGGCTGCGTGCTCCCCAAAATGTAGATCCTGATCAAACGTCACACCCAAGATTTTGGGGTGTAGGACAGTCGGTAGCGTAGTTCCATCGACGTGGATGTTCAAAATGGTCGACATTTGGGACGTCCATGTTGTAAATAAGGTCGCGGAAGATTTAGAGGGGATAATGCCAGGTTTCGCGAGGCGAAAAAACTGGAGAGATTAGGGAGGTAGCCGTTTATTTTATTGCATAGCGCATCAATCTTTGGGCCTGGGTCTGTGGCCATTATTGTGCTGTCATCGGCGTAGGAAACGATTGTGACTCCTTCCGGTGGTGAAGGTACTTTAGATATGTAGAAATTAACCAAAAGTGGGGATAGGACACCACCCTGTGGCACCCCAGGTCATGCAGTAACGAGCCATGGTTGACCGTATCAAAAGCTTTTGATAGGTCTAGCGCTACGAGTACTGTTCTATGGTGGGGGTATTGATTTAAACCGCAATTTATCTGGGTGCTAATGGCATTTAGCGCGGTGGTGGTGCTATGGTGTTTTCTGACATAATATTAAGTTATGTATATTGGAATGATTTTCCGTCATCCCTTGTCAAATTTGGTTTGGATACAAACCGGTTTCGGCGTTGTCTTGTCGTCAGTGTCGATTTTCGTTCTGATCTGTTGTTGTCGTCTGAATTCTAATGTAGCGAATGCTGGGGATTTCTGTTATTTATGAACCTTCTGCTAACGTTCGAATCGCTGAACTGTGGAGTAAATAACTCCAATATTCAGCATTGCAAAATGGTCTTTATTTAGACTAATTTGGGAGTAGTACAACTATACTTCAATATCAGGTAAAAGAACGTGTGCAGACGTGTTTTTGCTTGCTCCGTGCTTTTAATCTTTTTATACTCTTACTGTTGTGACTTTTGCCTTTTCGACTTTTTAAAAACAAGAATGGCTAACTATTGTGGTAAATGCTATAAGCATTTCCCAAAAAAAAGATAGCTTGATGGTGGTGACTTTTGCCTTTTCGACTTTTTAAAAACAAGAATGGCTAACTATTGTGGTAAATGCTATAAGCATTTCTCAAAAAAAAGATAGCTTGATGGTGCCGTGCAGTGGATTTTGCAAAAAAATATTTCATCGCACCTGCTGTGAAGGCATTATATCCGAGTATGATGTGGGTTTACTCGTAAAAAACTGCAACATTAATTACATGTGCAATGAAAAACTCAGTAGAGCTTATGAAAATATACTGGTTTCCCTTAAATCTGGATTTGAATCTATTTTGACTGCGTTTCATCTGAGATTCATGTGAGATAATCCTTATAAATTTATGTATACAGAATATATATGTCGTTTTTGTTGTTATTAAAACAATAGTTTTATTTATATTAAAGCTTTTATCATTTTTTTTTTTAACTTTGAAAAAACTCCGAACACCATTCCTTCATTATATGACATTCGACTGCCTAGTCCACTGCCTTCCACTCTATTCGCAACATAACCTCTACGTAAGCTGCCAAACTATATAGTAAACAATGATAATCATTGTAAACTTTACCAAGTAGCGCAACTAACAGCTGATCGCTCAAAATTAGCACAAACACACACAAACATCACAATGGCCATATTAAGGAAACATTAGGGAAACTCAAGTTAAATTTTTAAACAGGCATAAAATGTTATAACTTTGGAATATATAGCATCTAGGACACCTTAATTGCAGAAATCGAAGGAAAATGTTTGATTATACTCAAGTGATTAATTATTTTTTCTAAATTTATTTTAAAATTAATACAATGATTGAAGGTATATTGATCCAATGCAACCTTGCCCTTCCTACTGTTCTTCATTCCACTCCATTCGAGTGCCTTCTTTCACCTGATTCGAATGCCTTCCACTCTATTCGCAACATGACCTCAAATTAAGCTGCCAAACTATATAATAAACAATGACGATAATTCAAGTACTATTGATAACACAACCAAAGCCGACGCTAACGCTGCTGCTATTAACAGTGATTCTAACACTAATACTGATGTTACTACTTATAACACAACCAAAGCCGACGCTAGAGCTTCCCAAGGCAGTCGGTTCTATGTACCGGAGCGACTCGGGATTTTTCCCGACCAAGGACTGTCATTTCAGTGTGACCCCATCTAATTTGTTTCGTCCCTCCCACAAATTGTCATCCTCCCAGCAGCTCCTTGCAGCAGGACTGCTCCATATTCTCTTACTCCGGGAAGGCATCGAATCCAATCCGGGTCCGTCTCCTGACCCCGGTCCTGAGAAATGGTTTTGCTGCATCTGACGGTCATACTCTGTTCAGTGTGTCTCGTGCAAGGGATGGTTGCATCGGACAGGTTGTTCTGGGCTTGATCCCAAAACCCGACGTCCACGTAACTTTTATAAATCTTTTGTGGCTCCTTGCTGTTCACGCCCAAGGGCGTCCCGTAGTCTACGTCTAAGCGCCCCCCACTACCTTCCAGCAGCCCCGCTGCTCAGCAAGCCACAACAAGTACCCGCTGCTGCTCGCGCCCCACGGCGCCAACAACTCAAACAGCTGCTACCACTCATAACTACAATCTTCGTAGTAGAGTCGGAAGCAATGCTGAGCAACAGCCCCTGCCCCCGTCTTCTCCCCCCCTCTTTTCCGGCAGAAATCGTGTAGGTCAGGAAAAGAGACTCAGTCCCTACCTCCGTTTGCACCGTCTGCCAGCATAGAATATATATGTTTGCGACATCCGCCCAATGCAGCTCCTGCCTTGGGTGGTGCCACTTTCCTAGATGTTCTTGTCTCCGCGACGGCAACCCCCCGACTGGTTTCATCGCGCCATGTTGCCAGGTCGCAAACCCAAATCATCCGGGTACCCCAATGCTTGCCCAAGGACGCCCAGTCCTAGGGCCACAACAGCAATTGCATCCTGGCCTTCCCGAACCCAGGCGTAGTCACCCGTCACTTACCCCCAGAGTGGCGACGTCTCCCTTATGCACTTCAGAATTCTGCAGTTAAACTGTAATGGACTAACTGGGAAGATTACGGAGATAGTCGATTTCATGAACGGCACAACATCCGCATTGCTGCGATTCAAGAGACTAAACTCACAGCAAGATCTGCATTGCAGACCTGCTCTGGGTATAAGGTCCACAGGAAAGACCGCGAGAGCGGAAATGGAGGCGGTCTCGCGTTTATCACACACCACTCTGTGCAATATTATATATTTGATCCTGGCATCGACCGCAGGGACAATGTCTTAGAACGTCAAGGCCCCTCTGTCCGGTCAGGCGATGCAAGCCTAGAAATCATCAACATCATCTACATCCCTCCTTTTTGGTGGACCGCAAATTATCTGGGTGGTCGGCAGGCATCGGTGCAATTCAGAAACGAAACATCAAAACAAAGGAGAATTAAACAAGGGGTGCCACAGGGTGGTGTCCTATCCCCGCTTTTGTTTAATTTCTACATATCTAAGCTACCTTGACCACCGGAAGGAGTCACAATCGTTTCCTACGCCGATGACTGCACAATAATGGCCACAGGCCCAGGCCCAAAGATCGATGAGCTATGCAATAAAATAAACGGCTATCTCCCTGATCTCTCCAGTTTTTTCGCCTCGCGAAACCTGGCATTGTCACCGACTAAATCTTCCGCGACCTTATTTACAACATGGACGCCCCAAATGTCGACCATATTGAACATCCACGTCGATGGCACTACGCTACCGACTGTCCTACACCCCAAAATCTTGGGTGTGACGTTTGATCAGGATCTACATTTTGGTGCGCACGCAACCGCAATTGTTCCAAGAATTCAGAGCCGTAATAAAATCCTCAAATCCCTTGCTGGCAGTACCTGGGGAAAAGATAAAGAAACGCTCTTGACCACATACAAAGCAATTAGCCAGCCGATTACGTGCTACGCGTCACCCATATGGTCGCCAAGCCTAAAAACCACCCACTGGAAGAAACTACAGGCCTGCCAAAATACTGCTCTCAGAATCGCCACGGGCTGTCTTATTATGTCCCCAGAACACCATCTGCATAATGAGGCGAGAATACTCCCCATCAGGGAGAGAAATGAGATGCTGACTAAACAGTTTCTGTTGAATACCCAGAAACCTGGGCATCCCAACAGACATCTGATTGACGAACCAGCACCGCCTAGGGGCCTAAGGAGTCATCTCCGTAAGCATTTTGAGGAAATACGGCACCTGAGAACCCAGCCGTATGAAGCGGAAAAACACAAGCAGGTCCTTGGTGAACTCCATAGACAGGCGTCGGACCTTTATGTCGGGAATTGCCCGGTGAATCCAGTACTTGAAGAAAAATATCCAGAACTCGCAGAAGAGGAACGCATACTCCCCAGGGAAACGCGTGTCACTCTTGCTCAACTTCGTTCTGGATACTGTAACAGGTTAAACTCTTACCTATCCAGAATCAACCCCGACATACAAAATGTATGCCCTGCTTGCAATGTGTCCCCACATGACACCAACCATCTCTTTAATTGTAATGTGGAACCAACGCCTCTAACACCCCTTTCCTTATGGTCCACCCCTGTTGAAACGGCAAGTTTCCTTGGACTCCCGTTAGAGGATATTGATGACAATTTGTGATCGGTCGCGCCTATTGGGTGGGGCGAGCATTGCTACAACAACAACAACAACATCTACATCCCTCCTGCCACCTGTTGCCCCAGTGGATACCGCCCTAATATCAGTGCCTTACTCACTGGCAACAATCGCATTATCTTAGGCGATTTCAATGCCCATCATGATCTATGGCATTCAAACTTGCGGGCGGACAGTAGGGGTGAGATGTTGGCGGATCAAATAGAAGAAACGACGTTCTGCACAATTAACGGAGACGGCCCCACACGTATGGTAGGAAGCTGTCACAGCTCGCCAGATATCTCAATCGTGAGCGCAGAACTCGTAAACTGCGTCAACTGGCAGCCGATGGTAACATTGGCATCCGACCACCTGCCCATACTTATTTCGCTTGAGCGTAACGCCGATTTCATCGTCACTGAAAAACGCACTTTCATAAACTTCAAAAAAGGAAAGTGGGAAGAATATAAATCCCTCACAGACAGCCGCCTAGCTGCCCTCCCTATCCCGACTGATGCCCTCCAAGGGGAGCGTGCCTTCCGTAAGGTCATTAAATCCGCCTCGGCACATTTCATTCCCGCCGGGAGAATTCCTGAAATCCGGCCCACTTCCCGGCGGATGCCGCAAACTTAGCGAGAGAACGTGACCTTATAAGACAGCTTGACCCAGGCGACCCCCAAATAAGGGATATAAACCAACGCATCAGATTGCTTGTAGATGAACACAAGCGGGCGAAATGGGAGGAGCATCTAAGAGGTTGTAACCTCTCTACCGGTGTGGGTAAACTTTGGTCCACCGTAAAGTCCCCTATCGAATCCGATAAAAAAAAAAAATAAATGTAAGGCGCGATAACCTCCGAAGAGATCTAAGGCCGAGCTTCTCTTCCAATTTGCGTCGTGCTCCTCTTGATTTTTCCCTACAAATTGGCCGGACGGGACCTACATGTTTTATGCGGACTCCGAACGGCATCTGCAAGGCAGATAAGTTTTCACTGAGAGCTTTTCAATCGAATCCGATAAGGCAATGCAAAAAGCGCAAGAATCATGCGAAAAGAGTGTTGTAGAAGTGAACAAAATACGGGAAACTGCTGAAGGCTTTAAGCGAAGCAGCGAGCAGGTCTGTGAGGAATTGAAAACAAACAAGGATGACAATAAGAAAATGATTGAAGAAATAAGTAAAGAGAATAAAAAAATGTGCAATGAAATAAAGAAAAATGTTAATAGTGTTGAAGCCAAAGTGTCATACGCAGCGATAACAAAAAATGATGGACAAAAAAAAGAAGTGTTGCCAGACATTAGAAAGAATCATCCCTTAATTGTCAAGCCGAATAAAAGGCAAAATATAGAAATAACCAAAACTGACCTAAACTCGAAAGTTGATCCTAAAGGGCTGCAAATAACTAATATAGTAGAAAGGCAAAGCGGAGTTGTTATTGTTGAAAGCGAAAATGACCATGAGCGTGACAAAATAAAAAATGCTATTGAGAATAATCTGGGAAATAACTATGAGGTTAATATTCCCAAAAAAGTGAAACCAGCAGTCATGGTGACTGGTATAAATTTTAAATATAGCGACGAGGAACTGGTACAAAGAATTAAACGACAAAACATTTGTTTAAGTGAAACGGACATCAAACTTGTTAAGCAATATGAAGTGAAAAAGAACGCGAAAAACTATTATAATGCCGTGATAGAAATGAATGTTGAAGCGTTCGCAAATGTACTAGCTGGAGAAAGGCTTAATGTAGGTTGGGAACGCTGCCGAGTATATGATGCAGTGCAGGTTTTGTGTTGTTTTAAGTGCAAAGGTTTCAATCATAAAGCTAAAGACTGTAAAGAAACGGAAGTGTGCACTAAATGTCATGGCGGCCATTCTTCCAAAGAATGCAATGAGAGCAATTAATAAATGTATCAACTGCATTAGAGCAAACAAAGATCTAAATATGGGATTAGATATAAACCACGATACTATGGATAGATTTTGCCCTGTATATCAGCAGAAGCTGAATGTTAGGAAAAAACATATGGCATACTAGCAACAAACCAAATATACTGTGACTATATCACGGAAAACTAAAGCGTATAATACACGTACTAAGGAAGGCTGTATACTGCAGTGCATATATCTTAATATTAATAGTATTGTTTCAAATAAAGTAGAACTAGAACGTCTTATGGAAGTTAAACAACCAGCCTTAGTAGTGTGCTCCGAAACTTGTACAACAGATAATATAATGGACTCCGAATTAAATATTTCTACATATAAATTAATCCGTTGTGATTCACACAGTAGGCACACGGGCGGTGTGTTATTTTATATACATGAACAAGTAGAATTCAACGTTGTATGCAATAAGTCTTTCGACATGAACATATGGTGTATTATTATAAAAATTAAAAAATGCGATCTAAAGTGGAAACTTGGAGTAATCTACCACTCACCTAGTAGCAGCGATGCAGATTTTGTTAAATATTTAAATGAGATCGTCACAGAGCATCTTAAAGATTCGGATAATAATCTAATTATTGGGGACTTTAATATAAACATGAATATACCATCCACGTACTCTAACCAGCTTAGAAGTGTGTTTGCACAAATGGCCATGGTACAAAAAATTGATTTTAATACGAGAGTAACGGAGCACTCAGCTACAAAAATTGACCAACTATTTGCAAATAATGACCAGATCAAAATTGAATGTGCCAACGAATATAAAATATCTGATCATGAGACAATCTGCTTTCAGATACCTACTTCAAAATATTGCAGAATGAGAAAATATGCTAATGCTGTCTGTTGGGAGAACTACAGCGCGGAGAACCTGATAAATCTGCTG
Organism: Eurosta solidaginis; assembly: GCF_040869045.1. Lineage (NCBI taxonomy): Eukaryota > Metazoa > Arthropoda > Insecta > Diptera > Tephritidae > Eurosta > Eurosta solidaginis. The sequence continues at coordinate 99,627,662 of NC_090320.1, read as the reverse complement.
CGGATATGTGATATAAGTTCTATATCTAATATAGGGTTAGAAAATAGGGTTCATGCTTTGAGTGATAACTTGTCTGAAGCCATGCAAACGTTGACGTACGAGAAGAGGATCAATATAAAATTGCGAAATAAGTGGTACGACCGTGAACTAACAGTACTACATAAAAGAAAATTTGAATTATATAAAATTGCGATTAGCACAGGTCACTGGGATGATTATAATGCCGTTAAAAAAATATATAAAAAAACAATAATACTTAAAAAGAAGAAATACATGGAAGATCAAGTGATTATTAATAAAGGAAATATGAAATCCATGTGGAAATGTTTGAAAGATGCTGTGGAACTTGCAGATAATAAAGAGCATATTAAAAAAATAGTATTTAACGGTGAATGTCTAGAAAATAGCAACTATATAGCTAATGTCTTGAATTGTTACTTTGTTCAGAGCATAATTCAAATCAATGATAGTATTGAAACAATTGAACTTGTTGATGAAAGTGAAACAACCAACTCGGTAGCAACATTTGAGCTCACCAGTATCGAGTTAGAAGATATAATGAACATAACAAAATCATTTAAAAACAAATATGGCGGTAAAAACCTATTGTCAGAGGGTGTTATCAAGGACTCTATGGTGTACATTGCACACTTATATAAGGACATTATAAACGAATCGTTTGATAGTGGCATTGTTCCCAGCTGCTGGAAGATATCCACAATAATACCAGTGGCAAAAGTAAAAAATACAATGAAACCTGACCAGCTGCGTCCGATTAATACCCTACCTATTGATGAAAAAATTATGGAAACAGTGGTGAAAAAGCAACTAGTAGCATACCTAGACGATCATAATATAATCATACCAGAGCAATCAGGCTTCAGGAAAGGCCACTCCTGCGAAACAGCATTGAATATGGTAATTGCAGAGTGGAAAGAGGCTGTTGCTGATAAAAAGGTAGTAGTATCTTGCTTCTTAGACTTAAAGAGGGCGTTTGAAACAATCGATCGAAATGAATTGCTGAAGTTAATGGATAAAATTGGGATCAAGGGAAAAGCTTTGGAATGGTTTCGTAGTTACCTCAGTAACAGAAAGCAGAGGACGGTAATTGGAGACGCAATTTCATCGGTTGTTGATGTTAACATTGGGCTGCCACAAGGCTCAGTACTTGCTCCGATATTGTTTATAATTTACATCAATGATATAAAAACTTGCTTGAGAAATTGTAAAATAAGTCTTTTTGCGGATGATGCATTAGTTAGCATTAGTGACAAAAATGTAGATTGCGCTGTCATGAAAATACAAGAAGACTTAAATAATTTATTTAAGTGGCTATGCAGTAGAAAGCTAAAACTTAATATTGATAAAACTAAGTATATGATATTTAACAAGAACCATAATAACGTAATCCAGTCTAGTCTGAAAATAAAAACCAATGCAATTGAAAGAGTAGGTCAAATGAAGTACCTAGGTGTAATAATTGATGAGAAACTAAGTTTCACAGAACACATGAATCATTTAGAGAAGAAAATTGCACAGAAAATAGGATTTATGTATCGAACATGTAAGCATATTAGCCAACATCATAAAATATTAGTATATAGATCAATTGTAGAACCACATTTTATTTACTGCCCATCAATACTACTAGTAACAAATGATACGTTAATTAATAAGCTCCAAATACAGCAAAATAAAGCAATGCGTTTGATACTAAAATGCTCTTATAGAACATCAAAAAGTATTATGCTTCCTATGTTAAATTGGCTTAGTATTAAGCAATTAATCTGTTATTACTCTTTGAAGTTTATACATTACATAACACAGGGAATGTTACCAAATTATCTGAGTGATAGGATACAGTACAATTATGAGATCCATAACTATGGAACTAGGAGTAGCAGAAATTTAAGACTGCCCAAAGTAAGAACCGAGTTCGCAAAAAAGACCTTAGAATACGTAGGCTATAAAACGTATAATGAACTACCAGCAGAGATAAAAGACTGTGAAAACGTTGTTAAGTTTAAAGAAAAACTATTTCTATATTGTAAAAATTTAAATATTTAATACTAGTTAAACAATAAATTTACTCATTTCTTTTTAATGAAATAGTTTTAAGAAACAATTATGAATTTTGTAAATTGTACTATACAATGAATTAGGCTTTTTTGGCCGTAATAAATAAAATAATAATAATAATAATAATAATAACTAAGCACAAAGGCAAAGTTTCCATCGGCTTTGGCGACAAAGTGCTGTCGGACGCGAAAAAATGCGCGAGCGCTTTCTGCCGACAATATATAATGCATCCTACGGTCGACAAAGATAGAGAGAGCCAATAGACGCGCACATAAACACAAATCAGCGCGTCACCAATCACCATCACCGCTAAAGAGGTTGAGGACGCCATTGGTCATGCTAAACCATCCAAAGCAGTGGGCCCAGACGGCATAGCCATGCCGATGCTTAAAAACCTAGGGAAAGAGGGGTTCAAATATTTAGCGCATGTCTTCAATCTGTCTCTTTCCACCTTTGTCATACCTGAGAAATGGAAAATGGCCAAGGTGGTCCCGCTACTAAAGCCTGGGAAACCAGCTAACATAGGTGAGTCGTATCGTCCGATATCTCTCCTATCGCCAGTGGCAAAGACGCTTGAAGCCATTTTGCTCCCTTATTTCCAAGCAAATTTGCAGCTAGCCCCTCATCAGCATGGCTTCAGAAAACTCCATAGCACCACCACCGCGCTAAATGCCATTAGCACCCAGATAAATTGCGGTTTAAATCAATACCCCCACCATAGAACAGTACTTGTAGCGCTAGACCTATCAAAAGCTTTTGATACGGTCAACCATGGCTCGTTACTGCAGGACCTGGAAGGGTCTACCCTTCCCCCATGTCTTAAAAGGTGGACCGCAAATTATCTGGGTGGTCGGCAGGCATCGGCGCAATTTAGAAACGAAACATCAAAACCAAGGAGAATTAAACAGGGGGTGCCACAGGGTGGTGTCCTATCCCCAATTTTGTTTAATTTCTACATATCTAAGCTACCTTCACCACCGGAAGGAGTCACAATCGTTTCCTACGCCGATGACTGCACAATAATGGCCACAGGCCCAGGCCCAAAGATCGATGCGCTATGCAATAAAATAAACGGCTACCTCCCTGATCTCTCCAGCTTTTCGCCTCGCAAAACCTGGCATTATCACCGACTAAATCTTCTGCAACCTTATTTACACCATGGACGCCCCAAATGTCGACCATTTTGAACATCCACGTCGATGGCACTACGCTACCGACTGTCCGACACCCCAAAATCTTGGGTGTGACATTTGGTCAGGATCTACATTTTGGTGAGCACGCAGCCGCAATTGTTCCGAGAATTCAGAGCCGTAACAAAATCCTCAAATCCCTCGCTGGCAGTACTTGGGGAAAAGATAAAGAAACGCTCATGACTACATACAAAGCAATTAGCCAGCCGATTATGTGCTACGCGTCACCCATATGGTCGCCAAGCCTAAAAATCACCCACTGGAAGAAACTACAGGCCTGCCAAAATACTGCTCTCAGAATCGCCACGGGCTGTCTTCTTATGTCCCCAGAACACCATCTGCGTAATGAGGCGAGAATACTCCCCATCAGGGAGAGAAATGAGATGCTGACCAAACAGTTCCTGTTGAATACCCAGAAACCTGGGCATCCCAACAGACATCTGATTGATGAATTAGCACCGCCTAGGGGCTTAAGGAGTCATCTCCGTAAGCATTTTGAGGAAATACGGCACCTGAGAACCCAGCCGTATGAAGTGAAAAAACACAAGCAGGTCCTTGGTGAACTCCATAAACAGACGTCGGACCTTTATGCCGGGAATTGCCCGGTGAATCCAGTACTTAACGAAAATTATCCAAAACTTGGGGAAGAGGAACTCATACTCCCCAGGGAAACGCGTGTCACTCTTGCTCAACTTCGTTCTGGATACTGTAACAGGTTAAACTCTTACCTATCCAGAATCAACCCCGACATACAAAATGTATGCCCCGCTTGCAATGTGTCCCCACAAGACACCAACCATCTCTTCAATTGTAATGTGGAACCAACGCCTCTAACACCCCTTTCCTTATGGTCCACCCCTGTTGAAACGGCAAGTTTCCTTGGACTCCCGTTAGAGGATATTGATGACAATTTGTGATCGGTGGCGGCTATTAGGTGGGGCGAGCATTGCGTCAACAACAACAACAACAACGCTAACGCTGGGGTAAATGAATTGCCAATCGGAATGGATGCATATAAAATGTAATACAAATTCAAGTGAAAATAGCAAATTTTTATAATTTAAATTGAAATATCAAATAACTGTGAGAAAAAAGAAAAAAACTCAAATCAAACAAATTTGAATGCATACATATGCAAATAAACGGAAGGCTAGTTAAAATATATTGTAACGAATTTTTATTTGCAAATCCTCTTATTTGCCCTTTTGCTAGGATCGTATCGCTAAACTGTTGAATAAATAACTCCAATATTGAATAACGGAAAAATGGCCTTTATTAAAATACTTCACAATAACACTCAAACTGTGCAACGAATAGCTTAATAACCAAACTCATATCTTAAAGGAAACTGACTTTCAAAATAATAGTGCTATTGCTCGCTAGATATCGTCTTGCTCGTAACTGCTTGACAATTCAAATCAAACTGAATTACTTCTTACTCGCCTGCATCGCTTTTATAGTTTACGCTGCATACTTCTAGGCTCTTCGATTTCCAGAAGTTACTAGTTGTTTCGGCTACAAAATCGCCAGCCACAACTACGTGCACCAATTATTGCTCTCTCTTGTGACAACTCAGATAAGGTATATGCATGTGTTTGTAGTTTACAGTCTCCCGCACACACATAAGCGTATAAGTAAATTCATCGGTGTGTGACATCTCATCTCTCGCTGCCTTGTATGTAAATGTTGCTCGTCGGAATGTGTACATATGTGTAGACGCAATTATTGATTCGTTTATGTAGATACATAATGATTGAATTATTGATGTGCATTCACGTCACTGCTTAGATCGGCTTAGAGCTGGCAGCACTCCTTAGTTTTGCTAATATTCGTAACACTGCCCTCCACCTAAGTCTGATCGTCCCGATCAGACAAATCTCTCGATCTAAACGCTGCTAATCTCTCCAAATGAACCACTTTCATTTTGGTTCGTGGTTTGGTAGTGGTTTGTATGCGGTACACTACATCGTTGATCCGTTTTACAACTTTGTATGGGCCTTCCCAGTTACACTGCAATTTCGGGGACAAACCTTTTTTTCGTTGTGGGTTGTATAGCAGCACCAAATCTCCTTCCTGAAACCCTTCCGAATTAATTGCTTTATCGTACCTCGCTTTCATCTTGTCACTCATAATCTTTGCTCGTTGCCTTACCAGATCGTGTATCTCTCTCAGCTCTTCTTCTAAGACATCAGTGGATTTCTTGACATTCCTCTCCGCATCGGCATCTATCCCATACTTCAAATCAGCTGGCAGTCGAAGGTCATTGCCAAAAATTACCTTTGCGGGAGTTTGGCCCGTTGTGTCATGTACTGCCGATCGGTAGGCCATCAAGAATAATGATATGTGTGTAACCCAGTCCTTATGGTACTTGTCGACTACTTTCCTTAAATGCTCCTCCAATGTTCTATTGAAACGTTCCACCATACCATCGGACTGAGGATGCAATGCAGTTGTCCGTGTTTTTCGAATGCCCAACTTCTTGCACAGTTCTTGGAACACAGCTGATTCAAAATTCCTGCCTTGGTCAGAATGTAACTCCATTGGTACACCATACCTTGCAACCCATTCGTTTTTAACCACTTCTGCTACAGTTTCTGCTTCTTGGTTTGGGATTGGGTATACCTCTGGCCATTTACTGAAATAATCCATAACCACCAGTACGTATTTGTTTCCGCGGTTGCTAGTAGGAAATGGACCTGCGACATACATGGCGATCCTTTCAAATGGTGCACCTGAAATATACTGCTTCATCTGGCCACGACTTCGGGTTTTGGGCCCTTTCGCTCTGTTGCATACCTCGCAATTGGCAATCCACTCGGTGACCGACTGACGGCAACCAACCCAATAGAATCTCTGCTTAATTTTCTCGAGTGTCTTCGTGATTCCAAGATGGCCTCCACTTGGACCATTGTGCAACTCGCTGAGCACGTCAGGAATCCTCTTTCTGGGAACAACTATAAGTTTCTTCTTGCACTGACCATCCTCACTCTCCCATACTCGATGCAAGCAACCGGATATCAATTCCAAACTGTTCCACTGTGCCCAATATGACTTCGCAATGGGACTCTCTGCTGACATATCCTCTCTGCTTGGTCTTTCGTTTCGTTCGAGCCCTTGCATAACATGTGACAGATCTGTATCTTCTAGCTGACACTTTCTTAGTTGTTCCTTGTCCCATTCATGCGTACACGTTATAGTCATTAGCCGGACATCTATTATGTCTTCTTTAGCCTCGGCCTTTGAACAGTGCTTGCATTCCAAACTACATGGCCTTCGTGACATTGCATCGGCATTTCCATGGAAAAGTCATAGCTTCGAAGTCGCTCGATCCACCGTGCCAATTGTCCTTCCGGATTACGGAACTGCAGAAGCCATTTCAATGCTGCGTGATCTGTCCTGACATGGAATCGCTGGCCGTAGAGGTATTTGTGAAAATGTTTAATGCACTCTACCAATGCCAACAGCTCTCTCCGCGTAACACAGTAGTTCCTCTCTGGTTTTCCAATCGAACGGCTGTAATATGCAACTACCTTCTCCTGTCCATCGACCAGTTGTGATAAAACGCCTCCTATAGCATATCCACTTGCATCTGTATCTAGAATAAATGTTGCTCCTGGAATCGGATATGCTAACATTGGGGCAGTGCACGAACGCTCCTTCAATGTTTGGAAAGCCACTTCTTGCTCCTTCTTCCATTCAAAAGCTTTGTTTTTTCTTGTAAGCTCATGGAGGCTATGGGCTACGCTGGAAAAATTTGGTACAAATCGGCGGTAATATGTGCACAGCCCAAGAACACTCCTCAATTCATGTAGATTCTGTGGTCTTGGCCAATCCTGTACAGCCTCTATTTTTTCCTTCGCAGTGCAGATGCCCTCTGTCGTTACCTTGTGACCCAAATAATTGACTTCCTTTTTAAACAGCGCACACTTTTTGGGACTTAACTTCAGACCAGCGCCAGCTATTCTCTGGAAAACTTCCTCCAAGTTCTTAAGATGTTCATCAAAGTTCTTGCCCAATATGATGATGTCGTCCAGGTACACCAAGCATGTTTTCCAATGTAGTCCTTTCAGTACCTGGTCCATGAGTCTCTCAAAAGTAGCTGGTGCATTACAAAGTCCAAAAGGCATCACTGTAAATTGCCAAAGACCATCACCGACACTGAAGGCTGTATTCTCTTTATCTTCCTCCTTCACCTCCACTTGCCAGTAGCCGCTTTTCAAGTCCAGTGTGGAAAACCATTTCGTACCAGATAGCGAGTCCAGAGTGTCGTCAATTCTTGGCAATGGGTAGCTATCCTTTTTCGTTACGTCATTCAACTTCCGGTAGTCCACACAAAACCTCATTTTTCCATCCTTCTTTTTTACAAGTACTACCGGTGAGCTCCATGGACTAGCTGATGGTTCGATGACGCCGCTGTCGTTCATTTCTTGAATGATTTGACTCACAACTTCCCGCTTCGCCAGTGGAACACTACGTGGAGCTTGACGGATCGGTCTCGCATCTCCAGTGTCAATTTGATGTTTCACAACGTTGGTGCGGCCTGGTTTAGAATCATCCTGGTCAAATATGTTCGCGTACTTTAGGAGCAGTTGTTTTGCCTTACTCTGATATGCTTCCTCTAGTCCCTGCATCCATGCCGTGATGTCATTTGAAAGATCAGTATTACTAGCTGAAACGTGTTCCTGGAGCTGTTCACAGTTAATAACCACTTCAGCCTCTTGGCATCTTCCCAAAATAGCTCCTTTAGTCAGTTTGAGTGGTGACTTGAACTCATTGAGTACTCTTACCGGAATACGTCCATCTTGTTTTGTCATAGCCAGGGTTTTTCCTACAAGTATGTTTAGTGGCGGCCACCGTGGTGTGATGGTAGCGTGCTCCGCCTATCACACCGTATGCCCTGAGTTCAACTCCCGGGCAAAGCAACATCAAAATTTTAGAAATAAGATTTTTCAATTAGAAGAAAATTTTTCTAAGCGGGGTCGCCCCTCGGCAGTGTCTGGCAAGCGCTCCGATTGTATTTCTGCCATGAAAAGCTCTCAGTGAAAACTCATCTGCCTTGCAGATGCCGTTCGGAGTCGGCATAAAACATGTAGGTCCCGTCCGGCCAATTTGTAGGGAAAAATCAAGAGGAGCACGACGCAAATTGGAAGAGAAGCTCGGCCTTAGATCTCTTCGGAGGTTATCGCGCCTTACATTTATTTTTTTTTATGTTTAGTGCTGATTTGTTTGCTGCTTCGACAACCCACAATTTGTTTGTCCCACAATCTCCATCAACCTTTGCCCAGATGACTGCTTCGGATTTTGGTGGTATTTGCTGACTCTCTTCCACCAGCACTCGTTTACTGCTGTAGCCTCTCTCGTAGCCGAAATTAAGTGGTACATCCATGTTTTTATATCGCATCGTCTTGCTTTGCATGTCGATCTTGATGCCCTGGTCGATTAAGAAGTCCACTCCAATTATGATTTCATCAACAATTTCTGCCACTATAAAATTGTGTACTACCATGACGTTCCCAATTGCGACTTCACATTCTACTCTTCCAATTACCTGGGTGTCCTCTCCCGTGGCTGTACGTAATCTTGCTCCAAGCAATGGTCTTATCTTTTTGTTGACTAAATCCGCTCGATTGATGGAATGAGATGCACCCGTATCTACAGTCAATAACCGTTCCTTTCCGTCCACATGTCCTCCAACAGTAAGGTTGCTCGATCTTCTTCCAATCTGCGAGATAGAGATTATGGGGCATTCAATTGCGGGAGCCAGCTGTCGCCCCTTGCGGCTGACTCGATTTAGTTTAACGATTGAGTGGTCTTGGATATTTGCTCATCACCTTCTGCTCTGCGTTTACGACCACCCACATTGTTGGAGCTATTGGGACCGCTGCTGCAATGTCGTGCAATATGACCTGGGTTGCCGCACTTGAAACATTTAATAACTCCGGCATTTTTCTGTTGTGATCCCTTCAGTGCTTCCAAAATAGTGTCTACCCAATCTGGTCTTTCCACTTCTACACGATGAGCTTTGTATGCTGGTTTACTCAATAGTGAGGCCGTTTCCTGAGTCAATGCATGTGATACCGTTTCAGAAAATGTCAGCTTTGGGTTTGCGTATGTAGCTCGCTTCGTTTCCACGTCCCGTATGCCATTTATGAAACTCTGGATTTTTACCCTTTCAGTGTATTCCACGGGTGCGTCCGCATTTGCAAGATGATCCAATCTTTCAATATCTGAAGCAAACTCCTGCAATGTTTCATTTGCTTTTTGGTAGCGGTTTTGCAACTCAATTTGGAATATCTGTTTCCTATGCTCGCTTCCATAACGTCGTTCTACAGCAGCCATCAATGCTTCATAATTGTTCCGCTCTCCTTCGGGAATCGTCTGTAGAATTTCCGCTGCTGGCCCCTTCAATGCCACGAATAGTGCAGCAACTTTATCTTCCGAATTCCAGTTGTTCACTGCTGCGGTCTTCTCAAACTGTAGCTTAAAGACCTGGAAAGGAACAGAACCGTCAAAGGATGGTGTTTTTACCTTTGTATTGCTTGCTGAAGCAGCTGGGCGGTTTAATTGCAACTCTTGTATACGACCTCTCAAAGCATCCACCTCGGCTTCGATTTTTTCCTCAAACTGCGTTATTTTCTCGTCCATACGTGCTTCGAGTTTTGATGATATACGCGCCTCTTGTGCTTCGAGTTGTACTGTTATGCGTGCCTCTTGTGCTTTCAGTTGTGTCTCCATTTTTGATGTAATCTGTGTCGACATTTCTGCCATACGCGTTTCTTGTGCTTCAATCTTCGATGTAATCTGTGTCGACATTTCTGACATACGCGTTTCTTGTGCTTCAATCTTGGATGTTATGCGTGTCTCCTGCGATTCTAGTTGTGATGCCATATATGTATGTCTTCTGTTCTGCCAGTTGAGATGACACTGTCGATGTTTGAGCAGATATTGCAGCTAAAATCATGTTCAAGTCTGTACTGGTAACCGTCTGCGATGTTTCGTTCTTCTCTTCAATTTTTGTTGTCTCCTCGCCATCAAGATGAAAGACATGCTCTTCCACATCAATTCCTTCTGCTTCCATTGCTTCTCGTAGCCGTGCCTGAAGTTCGAGTTTAACGCCGCTTGTATTCAATCCACGGCTCTCCAACTCCTTCTTCAGTTGCGGGATCTTCAATTCACTTAACTTTGCCATGTCCTTGTTGTCCTCTAGAATTTATTCAACAATTCCTCTTCTGACACCAATTGTAACGAATTTTTATTTGCAAATCCTCTTATTTGCCCTTTTGCTAGGATCGTATCGCTAAACTGTTGAATAAATAACTCCAATATTGAATAACGGAAAAATGGCCTTTATTAAAATACTTCACAATAACACTCAAACTGTGCAACGAATAGCTTAATAACCAAACTCATATCTTAAAGGAAACTGACTTTCAAAATAATAGTGCTATTGCTCGCTAGATATCGTCTTACTCGTAACTGCTTGACAATTCAAATCAAACTGAATTACTTCTTACTCGCCTGCATCGCTTTTATAGTTTACGCTGCATACTTCTAGGCTCTTCGATTTCCAGAAGTTACTAGTTGTTTCGGCTACAAAATCGCCAGCCACAACTACGTGCACCAATTATTGCTCTCTCTTGTGACAACTCAGATAAGGTATATGCATGTGTTTGTAGTTTACAGTCTCCCGCACACACATAAGCGTATAAGTAAATTCATCGGTGTGTGACATCTCATCTCTCGCTGCCTTGTATGTAAATGTTGCTCGTCGGAATGTGTACATATGTGTAGACGCAATTATTGATTCCTTTATGTAGATACATAATGATTGAATTATTGATGTGCATTCACGTCACTGCTTAGATCGGCTTAGAGCTGGCAGCACTCCTTAGTTTTGCTAATATTCGTAACAATATATACAGTAAAAACAAAGAAAGCAAAAATTGCGAAATGCAATAGCAATATAAGAGGAGAGAGCAGTATACGATGTGAGGGAGTGTGTGGCGCTTCCCAAGGCAGTCGGTTCTATGCACCGGAGTGAATAGGGATTTTTCCCGACTAAGGACTGTCATTTCAGTGTAACCCCATTTAATTTGTTGCGTCCCTCCCTTGGTGACTTCAATCTACCCAATATTGAGTGGTCCTATGCTAAAGATAGCTACACTTTATTGCCTATAATGGTAAGCAGTACTGCTGAGATGTTCCTCATTGATAATTTCTTGAGTGTCAATCTTTCCCAGAAAAATAGCCTCACAAATCAGTTATCGAGAGCTCTGGACCTTGTCTTCGTTAATGGTAATGTCAACTGTACTCTTAGTGAATGTCTTGACCCGTTGTCTTGCGCAAGTTTTCATCACATCCCGCTTGCCTTGGACATGGAATTTTATACCTTTTGTGGTATCCGTCCATATGACGATACCCATAGCTTTTCATTTAAACGCGGAAACTTTGATATGATTTTTCTGGAAGTTTCGTCCATTGACTGGGAGTCTCTTTTTCTGGGAAAGGATCTTTCTAGTTTTTTCAACATTTTTAAAACTGTTGTTAACCAAATTTGTATTGAGAATATACCTCGGAAAAAAGCGCGTCGTATCTTGTAATAATAGAAGGCTGAAGCGGCTAAAGAATTTGAGAAATAGATTCTTCAAAAAATTTAAACTTACTAAGTCATTGGTCTATAGATCTAAATTTCTTCATTATTCTAAAAAATTTAAAGTATTGGGAATTTTGTTCGTAACTTTGAACTTGGTATAAAAGAAAATATGTTTTGGAATTACGTAAAATCCAAAAAGCTATGCTCTAGTATTCCGGCATCAGTTTTCTATAATACTGAACATGCCTCTTCGCCAGCTGAAGCGGCTAATCTCTTTGCAGATTTTTTCCGCTCCAACTTTGTTGCGCAAACGGAATTCCGGCCGGAGGTCCCGTTTGGGCTGACTCTTCTATCAACTTTGGCGCTTTGACCTTATCCCTTAAAGATGTTGTGGAAGGAATCCAAAACATAAAATCATACACCTTTACCGATATTGACGGCCTATCGTCTTATCTTTTTAAAAATTATTTGGAATTGGCGATCCCACTCCTTATTTTTAACAAATTTCTCGAGTGTGGTGAATTTATCGAAGCATGGAAGATAAATTTCATTAGCCCTGTTTTCAAGAGCGGTAATAAAAATAACGTCGCTAATTATAGAACCATAGCAAAGTTGTCGACTATTTCTAAACTTTTTGAGTATATTGTGAAACAAAAAATGTATTTTGCGGTAAAGCCTCTTATCAGTAACAGTCAGCATGGTTTCATGTCCGGTAGATCCACTGTGACAAATTTAGCAATTTTTTCTGACTATTGCCTATCCGCGTTTAATAATCGTTTACAAGTCGATACTGTATACACTGATTTCTCAAAAGCGTTTGATAAAGTTAGTCACCCTAATTTCTAAATTGCTTTCTTTGGGTTTACACTCAACATTTCTTTCCTGGATAAGGTCGTATCTTCAACAACGTAGTTGTGTTGTCGTAATTGATAATACTCACTCTGACTCTTTTATTGTATGTATGTATGTATGTATTTATTTGAAAATTTGTTCCTAGCACCACAATTTTGACAAATTATTTAACAGTGCTAGTCATGAATAGCATGAGCTATAAAAATTGAACATTTATAATAACAAATTAAATTAATCAATTTAAATTAAATATAACAGATAATAGTTAAATATTTATGTATGCAGATGCATATCTTAAAACTAAAGAAAATTAATTAATAAATATTAAGAGGTTAAAGATTATCTATCATCACTACTGCTGTATCTTAATATTTATTAATTACTTTTCATTAGTTTTAAGATATGCATCTGCATACATAAATTTTTAACTATTATCTGTTATATTTAATTTAAATTGATTAATTTAATTTGTTATTATAAATGTAGTATTTAACAAATAAAGAAAGAAGACAAGGAGGACTTAGAAATGAACATTTTAACAACAACAATTTGAGATCCAGTTTAAGGGTCGTTAAAAAATGATATTAGCTCGTTCTTGAAGTGCAGAGCATTACTTAAGAGTCGAAGACTTGTAGGTAGGGAGTTCCAAAGATGTATTGCAGTAACAAAGAATTTGGCGTTCAGAGGTTAGCGTGCGGTATCTAATGTGCGTAAGAAGAAGCACCGATCTAGATGATTGCAGAAAAGTAAGCTTATTATTATTATTATTATTTATTTATTATTACGGCGTTTTAAGCCTAAAACTTAGATTATTACAAATTATATATATATTTTAATAATAATAGGATTTCTAGCGTTTGGAGTGTCGGAATGCATGAGATTCCGATCAGCACAGGAACTGGTGGTCCCAACGGGCGAGTCTTGGAGTCATCTCATTTGGAGGTTGGAAGGACGTGTTCTCAATCCTGCCCTACTCCAAGACGTATGATTACACAGTTTTATTATTTATGCTGTCAGAATGCATTTGATTCCGGTCAACCCAAAAGCTAGCAGCTAGGAGAGCGAGCCATTCTTATCGGACGGTTGGAAAGGACGCGTTTCCAATCCTCCCTGTACCAGCTTTTATGTACACACAACCAACTATAATATATCATTGTTGTAGGAATATACGTGATTCACATGATCACTCCAACTGTTTGTCTGGGACGATATTTTCCGGAATTCTTTCCCAATTTGATTGCGAGCGATATATGTTTTTGACCTGATGCATAAGGTTCCTCTGTGTCTATTTGAATTGCCATGTACGCTCAAGGATCAGTAACATGAAATACAGATACCAAATATTTTATCTTATTGGAAGGGTTTTGCAATATTCTAATAAACTTTTTTTGAAGGTGTTTAAGTTTTCACAATTTTTAACATGATTAGGTAGTTCATTAAAACATTTCAGGCCTTTGTAAAATATATTTTGCTTGTCCATTTCTGTTTTGAGAAGAGGTAATCTAAAATTATTATATTCCCTGATTATGTAAGAATGGGTTTCATTCACATAAACAAGTTTTTCACTTAGGTAGGCTGGTAATTTACCATGCTTGATATAAAATACAAATTTCATACTATGGTAAAATATCAACTGTTTCACACTCAACCAGTTTAGTGCATCAAGCATACTCTTTATTGAAGTGTCGTACCTCACTTTCAATATAAATCTCATAGCTTTGTTTCGCATAATTTGTAACCTGCCTACTTGTGTTTCATTGGCAATAAAGAATATTGTAGGGCTTACGATATAGATAGTCAGGTTCCTTCGTGTGTATCAATTTATGGAGGAAGGACAGTGTTTTGACTTTTAAAAGATTTTCGAAAGAAATGTTTAGCAACCTTTCAGCATGTTGTGATACATGATCAAGTCTTTTCAACCCATAAACATATTTAGCAATGTTGTTGTAAACAACATTTAGTTTGTTCTTGCACACATTGTCACAGTTGAGTAAATCACACAACTATGGAGTAGCGTAGGTGTTAAGTACGCTTTAGCCAGAAGAAGTTTTATGTGCAAAGGCGTGAAATACTGTGTTAACCATAGTGTACAAAGCATTCCATACACTTTTCCAACCGTTCTAAAAATATGGTCTTTCCATGTCAATGTTTTGTTAAAAATTACACCTAAGTTTTTCGCCGTATCTACGTATTCTATAACGGAATTGTCAAACACTACATTCTCTAAATCATTAGTGGGAAAAGACCTATGAATAACAATACATTTTGACTTATTCGGGTTTATACATATCATAGTAGCCCATCAAAATATTTGATTCAAATCGTGGTTTAAGTTACTTATGCACAAGCTAATTTGATCACAACCCAGGCGTAGTCACCCGTCACTTACCCCCAGAGTGGCGACTTCTCCCCTTATGCACTTCAGAATCCTGCAGTTAAACTGTAATGGACTAACTGGGAAGATTACGGTGATAGTCCATTTCATGAAGCGGCACAACATCCGCATTGCTGCGATTCAAGAGACTAAACTCACAGCAAGATCTGCATTGCAGACCTGCTCTGGGTATAACGTCCACAGGAAAGACCGCGAGAGCGGAAATGGAGGCGGTCTCGCGTTTATCATACACCACTCTGTGCAATATTATATATTTGATCCTGGCATCGACCGCAGGGACAATGTCTTAGAACGTCAAGGCCTATCTGTCCGTTCAGGCGATGCAAACCTAGAAATCATCAACATTTACATCCCTCCTGCCACCTGTTGCCCCAGTGGATACCGCCCTAATATCAGGGCCTTACTCACTGGCAACAATCGCATTATCTTAGGTGATTTCAATGCCCATCATGATCTATGGCATTCAAACTTGCGGGCGGACAGTAGGGGTGAGATGTTGGCGGATCAAATAGAAGAAACGTTCTGCACAATAAACGGAGACGCCCCCACACGTATGGTAGGAAGCTGTCACAGCTCGCCAGATATCTCAATCGTGAGCGCAGAACTCGTAAACTGCGTCAACTGGCAGCCGATGGTAACATTGGCATCCGACCACCTGCCCATACTTATTTCGCTTGAGAGTACCGCCGACTTCATCGGCACTGAAAAACGCAATTTCATAAACTTCAAAAAAGGAAAGTGGGAAGAATATAAATCCTTTACAGACAGCCGCTTTGCTGCCCTCCCTATCCCGACTGATGCCCGCCAAGGGGAGCGTGCCTTCCGTGAGGTCATTAAATCCGCCTCGGCACATTTCATTCCCGCCGGGAGAATTCCCGAAATCCGGCCCCACTTCCCGGCGGAGGCCGAAAACTTAGCGAGAGAACGTGACCTTATAAAACAGCTTGATCCAGGCGACCCCCAAATAAGGAATATAAACCAACGCATCAGATTGCTGTGGATGAACACAAGCGGGCGAAATGGGAGGAGCACCTAAGAGGTTGTAACTTCTCTACCGGTGTGGGTAAACTTTGGTCCACCGTAAAGTCCTTATCGAATCCGACTAAGCATAAAGACAAAGTTTCCATCGCCTTTGGCGACAAAGTGCTGTCGGACGCAAAAAAATGCGCGAGAGCTTTCTGCCGACAATATATAATGCATCCTACGGTCGACAAAGATAGACGGAGACCCAATAGACACGGACATAAACACAAATTCAGCGCGTCACCAATCACCATCACCGCTAAAGAGGTTGAGGACGCCATTGGTCGTGCAAACCATCCAAAGCAGTGGGCCCAGACGGCATAGCCATGCCGATGCTTAAAAACCTAGGGAAAGAGGGTTTCAAATATTTAGCGCATGTCTTCAATCTGTCTCTTTCCACCTTTGTCATACCTGAGAAATGGAAAATGGCCAAGGTGGTCCCGCTACTAAAGCCTGGGAAACCAGCTAACATAGGTGAGTCGTATCGTCCGATATCTCTCCTATCGCAAGTGGCAAAGATGCTTGAAGCCATTTTGCTCCCTTATTTCCAAGCAAATTTGCAGCTAGCCCCTCATCAGCATGGCTTCAGAAAACTCCATAGCACTACCACCGCGCTAAATGCCATTAGCACCCAGATAAATTGCGGTTTAAATCAATACCCCCACCATAGAACAGTACTCGTAGCGCTAGACCTATCAAAAGCTTCCGATACGGTCAACCATGGCTCGTTACTGCAGGACCTGGAAGGGTCTACCCTTTCCGCATGTCTTAAAAGGTGGACCGCAAATTATCTGGGTGGTCGGCAGGCATCGGTGCAATTTAGAAACGAAACATCAAAACCAAGGAGAATTAAACAAGGGGTGCCACAGGGTGGTGTCCTATCCCCACTTTTGTTTAATTTCTACATATCTAAGCTACCTTCACCACCGGAAGGAGTCACAATCGTTTCCTACGCCGATGACTGCACAATAATGGCCACAGGCCCAGGCCTAAAGATCGATGCGCTATGCAATAAAATAAACGGCTACCTCCCTGATCTCTCCAGTTTTTTCGCCTCGCGAAACCTGGCATTATCACCGACTAAATCTTCCGCGACCTTATTTACAACATGGACGCCCCAAATGTCGACCATTTTGAACATCCACGTCGATGGCACTACGCTACCGACTGTCCTACACCCCAAAATCTTGGGTGTGACGTTTGATCAGGATCTACATTTTGGTGAGAACGCAGCCGCAATTGTTCCGAGAATTCAGAGCCGTAACAAAATCCTTAAATCCCTCGCTGGCAGTACTTGGGGAAAAGATAAAGAAACGCTCATGACTACATACAAAGCAATTAGCCAGCCGATTACGTGCTACGCGTCACCCATATGGTCGCCAAGCCTAAAAATCACCCACTGGAAGAAACTACAGGACTGCCAAAATACTGCTCTCAGAATCGCCACGGGCTGTCTTCTTATGTCCCCAGAACACCATCTGCATAATGAGGCGAGAATACTCCCCATCAGGGAGAGAAATGAGATGCTGACCAAACAGTTCCTGTTAAATACCCAGAAACCTGGGCATCCCAACAGACATCTGATTGATGAACCAGCACCGCCTAGGGGCTTAGGAGTCATCTCCGTAAGCATTTTGAGGAAATACGGCACCTGAGAACCCAGCCGTATGAAGTGAAAAAACACAAGCAGGTCCTTGGTGAACTCCATAAACAGGCGTCGGACCTTTATGCCGGGAATTGCACGGTGAATCCAGTGCTTAACGAAAATTATCCAAAACTTGCGGAAGAGGAACGCATACTCCCCGCGGTAGGTATGCCTGTCGTAAGAGGCGACTAAAATACCAGATTGAAGGGGCTGTGTAGCGCAACCCTTCAGGTTGCCAGCGCAATATATAGCTTCTCCAAACCCAATTGTCAACCTAACCTATCCGCGGCGACTCCTGTTTCACTAACAGACGAGGCTCTGGCGACCCCAAGCTCCTCATGGAACTTGGGGGTGGGGAGGGAGGGAATGGCATGAAGGTTTAATGTGGCCACATAAATCGTTCCCGAGATGGTCGGGCTAGCACCTTAATGGTGCTATGGTACCGGAGCGTACCGGATCTGTATCCGGAAAAGGACCATCACATCGATAACACTCCCCAAAGCCTTCGGGGAGCAACCTTATCGCTACAACAACAACAACAACGCGTGTCACTTTTGATCAACTTCGTTCTGGATACTGTAACAGGTTAAACTCTTACCTATCCAGAATCAACCCCGACATACAAAATGTATGCCCCGCTTGCAACGTGTCCCCACATGACACCAACCATCTCTTCAATTGTAATGTGGAACCAACGCCTCTAACACCCCTTTCCTTATGGTCCACCCCTGTTGAAACGGCAAGTTTCCTTGGACTCCCGTTAGAGGATATTGATGACAATTTGTGATCGGTCGCGGCTATTAGGTGGGGCGAGCATTGCTACAACAACAACAACAACATCACGAGGACAACACGTAAACAACTGCACATCATCAGTGTAGATATGAACATTACAATACTTAAGGACATCGGGTAAGTCATTGATATACAGAACAAATAACAGAGGACGCGGGATAGAGCCTTGAGGGACGCCTCTTAAGACATGTAGGAAGTCAGAATTTTTACCATCTATACATACTGCTTGAGTCCTATCGCCAAGATATGATCTTATAAGGGCAACTGCATGACCAGAGAAGTTAAATAATGTTGGTCCGCTTGGGATAGTCACCTTTGGAACGGACCTAGTGGCTAGTGATGGCAATGGAAAGGACCCATGGCAATTTTAATCGAAAATGGACACTAGAGGTCGCCACGGCCGCGAAAGCGATGATCTCTAGGAAAAAACACGCTATTTCCGGGAGAAGAAAAAAATTGACAGAGCCGGCAGGCAGAGAAAAATCGCGGCAAGGAAAAAATTAAACATTCCTGCCAAAAAAAATCATATATTCTCATTTCACATGTGTTTGCAGCTGTTAAGGATACAATCCTTCAATCAAATCTGCAGGAATATAATTTGGTCTGAAGCGTATTCAGATGTACGGGCAATTTTTGTGATTTTATTTTATTCACGATTCCCTTTTCGTATAAGAATTAACTAATTGGGTGCTGGCAGCAGATTTTATGAGCCAAATTACCGAAAACGTACAATCACTAAGTTATTAGTGAACCGGCTTGGTACTGCTGTGGTTTTGGTCTTTTTACGCTAAAAGACTTGTATTGAGCAGTCCCATTCCGACGCAGGAAACCGAAGTAGCCAAAAAGTAACACGACCGCGAGAAAAATAAAAAATCAACCCCTTTGTATATGCTTGGAATTGTCTGGAGCACAGTTTAATCGAGGAAATCGGCAATTGGAAGAAATGTTTGTCCAATCATGTCGAGGTACCACCTTCACGATTGAGTGTATCCGGATGTAGGTAATCCCTGTGCACTGCGCCCACATCGTGCCCTCTACACGGCATACAGTATCCTTGTTAACCTATGAATACATATATGGGCACTCTTGTAGTCAGTGTTATACTACCTCAACAACGGTGGGGAACATGATAGGTGTTCCACGTTGAAACTCATACCAGCATACGTCGTATCGAGCACGACAGCAATTGCGCATAAACAACTTAAGATACCCATACTGCTGCACTAACCACCCTAGAGCGCAACCACCACCAACCGCGCGTTAACACCACCATTGCGTGCAACACTGCGCGCAACCACCAGCGATAGCACTAGCCGACCAAGCGCGCTCCCACCAGCTATAGCGCCAGTGAAAGCACCGGACGTACCACCAATAACATCTACTTTGGTGGCAAACACCAGCGGGGCCGACCCATATAGTCCGCTATAACATCGACTGTGACCACAACAACCAGCAGGACCGACGCATATAGGCCGACCGTAACAGCCACTGGGGCAACAGCAACCAGCAGATCCAGCCGTGACACCAAGACCAGCACGAAAGCGGTGAGCTTGTTCCGGATACGGAAAACCAAGTTTTTTTACCTACCTTTAAATTTGATAACTTATGTTAGATTCAGTAGATAATACTATTTAAATTATGCTTAAAATTATGTATATACATGAGATGTAAAGGGGGGGGGGGGGGGGGGGGGTTGGTTTCCTTGTAGTTATACCCAGGTAGCAGTTTGAAAGAGTATCGGAAAGTTGCTAGAAAACGCTCACATTCGAAACTCAATGTATCGTCGGGAGAAGGGTGTACCCTGGATGGGATTATTCTTGACTAATCAGTTGTAAGCCACATTTTCTTTTCCCCTTTATTCGTTTTATCATCATATTTGATATGACATTTTATTAGCTTTAAAAATTTTTTTATCGTATTTAACAACAATTACCAATCATATAAATTAATGTTTTGGAATCATTTGTGAATATGATTACGATTCAATTTTCCATCATATTTAGTGCATAATTCCATATTATATTATAAACATATTTCATCAGCGGATGGAAGTATCCGGAAGCTCGAAGGTGAGATAATTAAAACCTCAGGTAATTGCGATAGTTAACTTGAACGAGCTTCATACACGACTACAACATCCAACATTATCTATGGCCATCATCTTAAATAATGGTAGTGTGATGTTTTAACAAGCGTAACCCATGTAGGATGTTGAAGCCGGAACATATCGAGCTTAAATTACCAGCGGTTCAACCGCATCGGAACTTCCGTACCACGGTTTCATACACTGTAACCTTCTTTTCTTTTTTTTTTGAAGACGTGTCGACATAAATGCTATCGGACATCGTAGTCTAGGAACAGCATCCACATTTCTTTAGGTCTAAACATAATTTTGGTATAGCCATACATTTTTTTAAATTCATTTATTGAGGAGTGTGAGCATAGGAAGGCAATCGGATTTTCAATGAATAGCAAGTCATCCTTGAGTCTTAAGCTAGCAGACACTTTTCTCGGAACCGGACGCAGCTTACAATTTTTTTTTTGCGGTTATAAATTACCAATAAATATGACATCAATTATTTAAGTCGTTCGGAAGCTTTAGGTCGTGTTTTCACAAAGTGTCTGCTGGCTTGAGTCTTAAGCTAGCAGACACTCACTTTTCTCGGAACCGGACGCAGCTTAAAACTTTTTTTGCGGTTATAAATTTAAATTTCAAATTTATTAGTTGAACAAAGTGGTTGTGACAGTAAGACGGAGTCTTTTATAGCACATCGTCCGTTTTATAAATACAATATAATTACCATAAACTAAATTCGAATTTAAAATTAACAATAAAACGAGTTTCTTATAATTCAGATTAATGTTAAAACTAAATTTAATGTTAAACCTTAAATACACACTTAAGACTAAAGAGTAGAGCCATTTAAATTTGGTAGGAAAGAAAAAACAGGGATAGGAAGTGAAAGAGATGTAGTCATGCAGTTAGGTTGAAATCACAATATTCACACTGAGTTGAAGTAATCATGGATCACCGTTTTGTAATTGCTCCTACTCAAAGCACCCTTGAGAAAATCAGGTATAGAGTTCCAAAGCCTTACAGCATTTACAAAAAATAGCCTCGATGAGGCCAGATAGTAATGTTTGGGGATTATCAGATTGCGGTGCCTACAAGACTTTGGGAATTTAAGCTTTTCGTAAAGATATTGAGGGGTTTTGAACTCGATGAGCTTGAACATATAAATACAGTTTCGCGCCTCAATGTACTCAAAAATACTGCATCCTAGTATTTCGCGCTTAAATAGAGAGATGTGGTCATATTTCCTTAGGCCGTAGACATAACGCGTGATATTGTTGAACGCAACATCAATTTTGTGGTACGAGGCAGAATCAAACTGACTATAAACTAGATCTGAGTACGTTATGTTTGGGACTATAAGCTGAACAACTAGCTTTTTTCTTGTCTCTAAGGGAGTAAACGAGGCAGACATTCTCAATCTACGTAAAACCGAATAAACATTACTCACGACTTTATTAACGTGGTCAACACAGTTCAATTTAGAATTTATCACAAAACCCAAATTCCTAATTTTGTCAGTAAACGGAAGAACACTATTGCCAACTAACAATTTAGGAATATCTTCAACGTGCACAACACTGTTACTAATGGGCAACACATAGGACTTTTTAGCATTTAGACACAGACAGTTTTCAAACGCCCATTTCGAAATTGCAGACAAATCACTATTAATTTTAAAACACAAATCCTCGACGAGACCAACACGGCTAGACAAATATAATTGAATGTCATCGGCATAAGCATGGACATTTACGTACTGGCAAACAGAGAACACATCATTGACAAAAAGACTAAACAGGAGAGGGCCTAGTACATAGCCTTGTGGTACACCCGAGGAAACAGTACATGGTTTTGATGCAGAGCCTTTGCATAACACTCTCTGGGTCCTTCTCGCCAAATAGCTAGCCATAAGCTTTACAGAACTGTCAGAGAACCCATAATAGGACTCAAGCTTTTTGCATAGGAGACTATAGCTGACTGAGTCAAATGCCTTAGAGAAATCAAGGAGAGTAAGGTCACTATTATCAAATTTTATTCTTATATCGTCAAGTATTTTTATTATTGCTGTAGAGCAACTATGCTTAAAAGATGGTGATTTAGGACATATTTTGAAATTTCTCCAGTGAAAGGTTTCTAGTTATATGATAAGGTACAGGATTGACCCGGCGGTTGCCTGAGCTAACAAAATAGTCATTAAGGGTATCCGGATCAACCTGACACTCAGATTGCTGCTTACCGTGTATATTTAGATTTTTCAAATTGCGTCATAAGTCTTTTGAAGGTAGTGACGGGTTTAGCTTATAATCGCAGTACATCTGTTTCGCTTTTCTGGTAATAACAGTGGCTTTATTCCGGGCGGTTTTATGCTGCGACCAGGCAAACTCGGTTTTGCTCCTCTTCCACTTGGAGTAAAGCTTGTTACGATTTTTAAATGCATATCTCACTTTGCCGTTATACCAAGGAACAGAGTTAGTTTTAACACTCACTTTTTTTAGAGGGACGTGTGTATCATAAAGTTTACCAAGAGTTTTATTCAAAAAGTTCAGCTTCGCATCCACCGTAGCAATACTCCAACACGCGATCCAGTCGACATTAGACAAATCCCCAAACAACGAGCGTACATTTATAGACTTAAAATCACGATATACAGTAGTAAGAGTATCAACAGGGCAATTAAAGGTAACATCCAGTGTACAAAAAACTAAGTCATGGTCCGAAATAAAGCTAATTTGGTCAAACTTAAGAATATGGTCCGCACTTGACGTGATAAAGAGATCTAACAAGCTCGGAGTCGTATTTTGCGAATATCTTGTTGGTAATTGTGTGTTTACGATGGTGAGACCTGCAGCTGAGACATGATCGAGCAATTTATTGGTATATGAGTCATCAACAAGAATATTAACATTAAAGTCACCACATATAACGTAACGCTCATAATCAATCAAAAACGGGGATAACTCGGCAAAGAACGAGTCTAACAGAAAACACTTATGGGGGTTGTATACACATGATACTAATACTTTATTCGAGTTATCTGAGATTTCAGCAATAATAAACTCCGTATCATTGTTTTTTGATTCCACTAGGGTTCTAACTTTAAGGGAAGTCTTGCAATAGATGGCAACGCCTCCTCCCTTTTTACATGTTCGATCAACGCGCGTAAGTCTATAGTTAGGGATATTGTAGCAGAAATCGGATATGCCATTAGAAAACCAGGTTTCTGAAACACAAACAACGTCCACATTCGACCCAGCAAAAACATCCCTAACATAATACAGTTTCTCTCTATTTAAGCTACGAGCGTTGAAATCCACAATTTTAAATCCATTAGACTGCTTGCACAAAATGTTAATTACTATCTTGTGATATTCGTTTATGCTGAAGGCAGATTTCCTACATGGGTTTGAGTCCATCAGTCGGAGAAGGAACAAATACAAGCGGTGCTAAATACATAAAAATAACAGCACAGAAACAAATGCAGGGGATCATAACAAATAAAATGATGTATGGGAAGAGTAAAGACTGAAAAGAAACAATAATAGTAAACATTTGAATAATGCAGATTGCAGCACAGAATCAAAGAGATAGAAAAAAATATATTTAAGAGAGTAAGATGGGAAATGAAAAGGTAAAAAACATATCTTAAATAAATCAAAACGTTCATTCGCATATTATACAATGTATGTTATTATTTACGCACTCATGTCCCAATGACAGCATTCACCTCAGCTATGCTGCTTACCACTTTCGCCTCTTCACCTGCTTTATGCCGAACAATAACTTTGCCACGAATTGAGAACGCCGACGCTAACTTTTTCTGTCGCTTAAGCACAGAGGCATGTGTCATCACCGCTCGCAGTTTTTTTGGTAAGCTTTCATGCAAAAACACTGATCCATAACCCGGCAAATCAACATCAGAGAGCGCAAGCGATCTCTTTTTTGACTTGCAGAACACAGCGATAGATTTCAGAAGTTGATTTCGGTCAGGTGCAGAAAACAATTTTACAACGATGGGAGTATTGTGTATTTTTTGATGTTTATTACCCACTCCCTTTCGCAGTCGAAACATATCTCGTAGTGGTGGTGGTTTGTGCTCAGCCACACAACAAATTTTGAAAAGCTCAGGTAAACACTCATTAGCTGTTTGTGGAATGCCAGTAATAATTAAATCAGATGCAACAGCATTGAGCTGGGCATGAGCTTCGATAAGTTCATTACGGAGCATCAGAACATCAGAGCATGCGTTCTCAACTGCCTTTTAGCCTTTTCAGCAGCTAACTCACCGAATTTTTGCATAATGCGCTCTTCAGTCTTCCCCATTACAGCTATCAACTCTTTAACTATAGAGTCTCTCAGCTCTTCCAATTTGTTTTTAAGCACATTCGATGATGGTGTGAGAGGGGTTTTAGGGGGAGATGACTGGCCTCTTGCTGGATTTTTCCGCGACATTGCTGTTGGTTTCATAAATTATTTTTTGTATTTTTCAAGTTTATTCGACAATTAGCTCGAACAGGTAAACTGGTACAAACAAATTAACACCACAAACAGTTCGCAGCACACGCGCATAAATTACCAATAAATATGAAATCAATTATTCAAGTCGTTCGGAAGCTGTAGGTCGTGTTTTCACGAGGTATCTGCTGGCTTGAGTCTTAAGCTAGCAGACACTCACTTTTCTCGGAACCAAACGCAGCTTAAAATTTTTTTTGTGGTTATAAATTACCAATAAATATGACATCAATTATTCAAGTCGTTCGGAATCTGTAGGTCGTGTTTTCACGAAGTGTCTGCTGGCTTGAGTCTTAAGCTAGCAGGCACTCCCGTTTCTCGGAACCGGACGCAGCTTACAATTTTTTTACGGTAATAAATTACCAATAAATATGATATCAATTATTCAAGTCGTTCGGAAGCTGTAGGTCGTGTTTTCACGAAGTATCTGCTGGCTTGAGTCTTAAGCTAGCAGACACTCCCGTTTCTCGGAACCGGACGCAGCTTTAAATTTTTTTGCGGTAATAAATTGCCAATAAATGTAATATCAATTGTTCAAGTCGTTCGGAAGCAGTAGGTCGTGTTTTCACGAAGTATCTGCTGGCTTGAGTCTTAAGCTAGCAGACACTCACTTTTCTCGGAACCGGACGCAGCTTAAAATTTTTTTTTGCGGTTTTAAATTACCAATAAATATGACATCAATTATTCAAGTTGTTCGGAAGCTGTAGGTCGTGTTTTCACGAAGTGTCTGCTGGCTTGAGTCTTAAGCTAGCAGTACTCCCGTTTCTCGGAGCCGGACGCAGCCTTAAATTTTTTTTTTCCGGTAATAAATTGCCAATAAATGTAATATCAATTATTCAAGTCGTTCGGAAGCTGCAGGTCGTGTTTTCACGAAGTATCTGCTGGCTTGAGTCTTAAGCTAGCAGATACTCCGTTTCTTGGAACCGGACGCAGCTTACAATTTTTTTTGCGGTTATAAATTACCAATAAATATGATATCAATTATTCAAGTCGTTCGGAAGCTGTAGGTCGTGTTTTCACGAAGTATCTGCTGGCTTCAGTCTTAAGCTAGTAGACACTCCCATTTCTCGGAACCGGGCGCACCTCTAAATTTTTTTTGCGGCAATAAATTGTCAATAAATTTAATATCAATTATTAAAGTCGTTCGGAAGCTGTAGGTCGTGTTTTCACGAAGTGTCTGCTGGCTTGAGTCTTAAGCTAGCAGACACTCCCGTTTCTCGGAACCGGACGCAGCTTTAAATTTTTTTTTGCGGTAATAAATTGCCAATAAATGTAATATCAATTATTCAAGTCGTTCGGAAGCTGTAGGTCGTGTTTTCACGAAGTGTCTGCTAGCTTGAGTCTTAAGCTAGCAAACACTCCCATTTCTCGGAACCGGACGCAGCTTAACATTTTTTTTTTGCGGTAATAAATTGTCAATAAATGAGGTATAAATTATTTAATATATAATATTGTTGTTTGCTATAGTGTGTCTGCCACCTTAATAGGACCGTACTTATTTTCTGAGCAACAATTTCATAAGTGTACATGAAGTTATGCAGTTGGCAGTCCATATAAAGTGTAAGTGCATAAGTATAAATAAAAAATGTAAGGCGCGATAACCTCCGAAGAGATCTAAGGCCGAGCTTCTCTTCCAATTTGCGTCGTGCTCCTCTTGATTTTCCCTACAAATTGGCCGGGACCTACATGTTTTATGCCGACTCCGAAGGGCATCTGCAAGGCAGATGAGTTTTCACTGAGAGCTTTTCATGGCAGAAATACACTCGGAGCGCTTGCCAAACACTGCCGAGGGGCGACCAGGCTTAGAAAAATTGTCTTCTAATTGAAAAACCTTATTTCTAAAATTTTGATGTTGCTTTGCCCGGGGTGCGAACCCAGGGCATACGGTGTGGCAGGCGGAGCACGCTATCATCACACCACGGTGGCACTTGCATATGTATATAGATGTAAAAAAAAACACTGCTACTATTACAAAAACATTCACATTTGTTTTTTTTTTGCAGGTATATCAACTCATTCGCTTAACGAAGCGGAATTAGCACGTGACTTTCAGCGTATTGCAGCAAAACGTAATTTCGCAACAGAAATACGTATCCCACTACAAAAAAGCATATCTACATCATCTATTGTTGCTAAAGAGGAAATCAAAACACGGCACCTATATGACAGTGAAGATGAGAATCATAGCCTTCTACGTGCACATGCAAAAATTGAGTCATATGATAATGTTGAAAAACGAAGCAAACGCGGTTCTCTTTTCTTTAGAAAGAAAAAGGATAAAAATAAAAATAAACCAAGCAATCAAATTGGAATGTGTGAATCATGTGGTAACAGCGTATCAATTGTAAATATAAAAGATCATCAAATTGAATGTATAGGAAAAAAATCAGGTGTTGGGAGCGGACAAAAAATATTGTTAGTTGGTATACGGAAGGGGACCGACAAGGCGGAAGATTGTTACAATGCAGCTGAACAAGTAGGAAATTTAAACGATTATACGCCATTAATACGATCCGAATTTCTTAATGAACCACAAATCGAAGCTCATGATCTTGGGGCTGAACCTATATTGGGAATCGCAGCTGAGGAGCATGACTCGTGGTCTCCCAGCGTACCGAAAGAAGTTTTAAAAACGCTCAAAGAAAAACAGATTAAAAGGCAGGAACATATTTATGAATTTATTATGACTGAGAAGCACCATTGCCAGACATTGCTTGTAATGCAAAAGATTTTCGTTGAAAGCTTGCAACGTCATTTTCCTTCCTTGAACATTAATAATATGTTTCCTCGATTGTCCGAACTCACCGAATTACATATTAGTTTCTTAAAGAAACTACGACAAAAGCAAAGAGAACAGTATGTAGTTGGTAGTATTGCTGATATATTATTGGATTTCTTTTCCTTGGATAAAGCGCAACATTTAAGACTGTCATATGGCGAGTTCTGTGCTAATCATCGAACAGCCCTGGAACATTTCAAGGCATGTATGACAAATCGGGACCAAACATTTGCAGAATGGTACAAGCATTGTTTAGCCAATCCGTTGTTAAAGAAAAAAGGGATTCCAGAGTGCATATTATTTGTCACTCAACGTCTTACCAAGTATCCATTACTAATTGAACCGCTGCTTAAAAGTGCAAAGGAGGATAAATCAGAAGCTGATAAACTAAAACATGCGCTGAATTTAGTCAAAGCTTTGCTTATAGATGTGGACGCATGTGTTGCAGAAAAAGAATTAAGAGAAAGACAATTGGAAATTTTTAATCGCGTCGATCCGAAATCGTTTGCCATCTATAAAAATAAACCTTTTCGCAAATCCGATATAGGTATTGTATCACGTCGTAGACTAAAATTTGAGGGTCTGGCTACTTTGATGCAAGGCCGTTCCAAAATGCAGCTAGTCTTAGTAGTTGTACTCACCGATTGTCTATGTTTTCTTAGTGAAAATTCAGCTCATAATAAATACACATTCTTCACACCAGAACACAAAGCGGGCGTAGTGCCTTTGCAAAAGTTATTGATACGCGAAAAGGCAGGGACCGAAGCACGAGGCATATACATAATATCATCTAATCCATCGTTTCCAGAAATGTATGAATTAAAAGTGCAGCAACCGAAGGACAAACACACTTGGATTCAATCAATACGACAGGCGGTTCTGGAATGTCCGTCATCGGATGTCATTGAAACTGAAGATCTCACAGCCGAAGAAAAGCTGAGAATCGGAGTTAGCAAACGAGATCTTATTGATAAAATAAGACAAAAAGATATTGATCATGCAATTTTGCTTGAAGATAAAATTTTTTTGCAATTGACTTTGTTGAAAGAACAAAAACATTTTTCCGAATTAACTGAAACACCTAGCTCTAATTGCAGTACAGCTGGAGTCGAAAATTGTGGCAATATTAACGCAAGCTCTGCGAATGCATCAAATTTTTTGGCAACTTTTGGTTCCTACAAGGATTTGGTTAGTGTAGATTGTAATACCACAGAATTATGGAAATTTGTATTGAATATGATTCAAGGTATAACTCAATTAGGCACTACGATATATACGGCCTCAACAGGACTGCCAGTTTCACGTTCGGTAAGCTCGGTCGGTGAAAAACAAAGTGATACCTACGCTTCACCCACATTGCCAAAACGTGCTGAAACATTTGCTGGATTTGATGATAAACGGAGCAAAAATAGTTTGCCATGCCGAGATGTGTCGAAAACTGCAACACTACAAGCTTTAACACCTCGACTGGAAGAGCTAGAAGAAAAGTGTGATTTGAAAACTGATTCATCATTGGTCGCTTTAAAGTTACAATCAACAACGAATGAAATGAAATCTACAGTGGGATATGCAACAACAGCAAGCAATGAGGATGTGGTTATTAAGGAGCATAATTATGCAGCACTGCAAATATCGCATCATCTTCATACCTTGCTTTGTATAATATCACAACAAATGACAACCATCCACAATTTACAGCTGCAGTTGGCATTGTATCGAGAAAGTCCCCGTGTAGCTTATACACATAATGACCAATTAGAAGAACTACGTAATTTGCAAGACAAATTGCAAGAAGAAAAAGTTGCTTGGATGCGACATAAAGAGCAACAAGAACAAGATTTGGATGAGAAACATGAACAGCTAATCAAACTGCAAGAACGTTTAAGAGCTGAGCAAGAAGACGTTAAACAGCAACGAGAACAACTTTATCGTAAAATGGAGATACTTTCAAACCATGGTTTAATACTATCGCCAAATACGCCACTGTTAATAGGCAGTAGCCCTTCTATAGCTCTAGTGAACTCTCCAAGTGATTATGTACATGAGAGTCAAGAGAATGTAAATATACAAAGTGATACCGCATCTGTAACAACTCAGACCACCATGGATCGTCGAAAAGACAAATGGCGTACAGCTTCGACGATCTCCAAAAGTCCTCCAGTTAATTTACTGAGTGCAAAAAATGCTCCGAAAATAAATCAGGTTTGCATTAGGCAAAAAATTCCCATGAAGTTGTCGTCCCTTTCATCAACTGCATCTGCAAGTTCGATATCTGGCAGTAGCAAAGTTGACAAATCTACCAGTTTCAATGCAAGCGCTTGTCAGCATGGTGGTTGCACTCAAATGATACCACTTAAATTGGCAGACAAAAATTCCACTACTTCTAACTATACCGGCACGCAATCTTCACATCACATCGTTCCACAACACTTACGTACTGGCAGCTCACCAGCGGTTATTCAACATATTAATACAAGAACAACAACTTCTCCACAACCAACCTCTATGACGCCAACTCTTATAGATTCCCCAGCGACGTTCAGTTTTAGCAGACGACAGAGTAATTTAACTGCAATTACATATGCTTCTACAAGCATTTCTCAAGCAATGGTTGCAGCGGAGAGCAGTTGCTCTACAGTTGATTCCAGTACCTATAATCTTCGTGCAAAAAATAAAACTGCAAAGCGTGATGAAGAAGAAATTTACTTCTGACGCTCATTTTCCCCAGAAGTTGAGATATAAATTTTAACCACTTATTAAAATCGTTCATAATATACCTACATACATATATGTAATACTCTTAAATTGGTGCAACAATATTCTCGCAATGAGTTTTGAATTCGGAATTTTTGTGAGTAAAGCGGTATAATGCCAATTTCAGACAGAGGCTTAATGATATAACTAGTGAGGTTTTCTACATGTAAACCCTCATTGAACTAAATCTTCTATACAATATCCAAATTCTTAATTATCATTATTGTTTTATTGAATGCCATTGTCATTGATTCCCCTCCCTATGAGTCTGAAATATGTAAAAAATATGAGCATCAGAAATATGATCACAAAACAACCTTAAATGATTCCGATGTGATGAAAAATTTTAGCCCTTTGCCAAGAGTGTTCAGCAACCAAACCACCTTCAGAAAAGATATTCATAATTTATTCATTCAGAGGGGTGTTAGAGGCGTTGGTTCCACATTACAATTAAATAGATGGTTGGTGTCATGTGGGGACACATTGCAACCAGGACATACATTATGTATGGCGGGGTTGATTCTGGATGAGTAAGAGTTTAACCTGTTACAGTATCCAGATAGAAGTTGAGGTAGAGTGACACGCGTCTCCCTAGGGAGAGTGCGTTTCACTTTTGTGAGTTCTGGGTACTATTGTACAATATTAAAATTCATTATTCAAATTCTTAATTATCATTATTGTTTTATTGAATGCCATTGTCATTGATCCCTCCCTATGAGTCTGAAATATGTAAAAAATATGAGCCTCAGAAATATGATCACAAAATAGCCTCAAATGACTCCGATGTGATGAAAAATTTGAGCCTTTTGCCAAGAATGTTCAGCAACGAAACCAACTTCAGAACAGATATTCATAATTTATTTTGGAAAAATTTTCATTCAAATTAAATCTGAATATAATAGAATTTTTTTTCTGTTCCTTTTGTAAATCAGTACAAACGCTACGCCTAATCATTTCGTAATTATCCGCATGTTAACAATGTATGTAAGTATTATGGACTTTTTTGATTGCAACAACAAATTGCCTCCGTTGTATATACCGCTTGATGTGTCGAGTCTTCGTATGTCTCCGATAAGACCTGACGCCAAATATCATATTTTCCAGCAAAGCTTCCCCATTTTCAATGACTAACATCAAAAATCCGCCCTGAACGGGGCAATCCTTATCTCTTATTTTATGCATTCAAATTACTCCGAAAAGGGTCATATAAAAAGTAAATTATGAGCTATTTGTGAGCGTAACAATAGTCTGATCGAAGTCCTATTTAAGCTCAAATAATGTATGAAACAAGGCTCATATCGGACGACCATCGCAAGTAGGGAAATGCGTTCAATTCAAACTCCAAAATGAGCTCAGAAGGAGCTTATACGCTCCACTTGAGGACACGTTTCTGCCTCTTTTAAGACTCCGATTGTTTGCTGGTTTATGATTTCAAAAGTCATTGCTATCCATATATGTATTACTCCTATATTGCTAATAGAAAATGCTCGCAATGAGTTTTGAATTCGAAATCAAAAAAAGACAGCTTACAAAATTTGTGTTACTGTAGCAGCATAAGTGTGACAAGAAAAAAAATTTATTTAGGTACATTCGATTACTTACTTAATTGGCGCTTAAGCGTTTAAAAGGTTATGGCCGTCCAACAGGGCGCGCCAGTCGCTCCTTCTCTCTGCCAACCGGCGCCAATTGGTCACACCAAGGGAGTTTAAATCGTTTTCCACCTGGCCCTTCCAACGAAGTGGAGGCCGCCCTCTACCTCTGCTTCCATAGGCAGGTTTCGATAGAAACACTTTCTTGGCCGGAGCGTCATCTTTCATTCGTATAACAGAACCTAGTCAGCGCAGCCGCTGCGTTTTCATTCGTTGAACTATATTGATGTCTGCGTATAGCTAGTGGAGCTCATCGTTAAATCTTCTTCGGTACTCGCCATCGCCAACGCGTAGAGTTCTATAAATCTTTCGAAAAACCAAAAGTCTTCACTTTTTCCTTCTATGCATTTCGGCGCTTTCGCGTCATCCTGAGGAAGGTCTACATTTATGCGGTAACCGATGTTTTCCTCGGCGGCAGTACGAAGTGCTTTGGAGATATGCTCCCACTGCTCCTGCATTCCTTCAGGCTGAGTTGAGCTTTCAGAGATCAGGTGTGAGAGTCGAGTTGCGAATACATTGGCAGTCTGTTGCGATTGCAGCCTTTCGACGTCTAGCTGTCTTTGTGTTTTTTGTTCCTTGGTTTTAGCCGCGCAGATGCGGGTGCGTATTTTGGCTGTGACGAGGTAATGGTCCGAGTCGATGATAGGTCCTCGGATCGTGCGCACACCTAAAACACTGGAGGCATGCCGTCCGTCTATCACAACGTGATCGATCTGATTGCGAGTATTTCGGTTGGGGGACAGCCATGTAGCTGGATGTTTGTTTTTATGCATGAACCTCGTGCTGGAAATGACCATGTTTCGAGCACCGGCAAAGTCAATCAGTCTCAGTCCATTAGGAGATGTTTAATTGTGTAGGCTGAACTTTCCTAGTGTAGGGCCAAAAACATCTTTGCCCACGCTGGCGTTAAAGTCGCCAAGCACGACTTTTATATCATGGCGGGGCAGCGTTCGTATGTACGTTCTAATAGTTCATAAAAAAGCGTCTTTCACCTCATCGTTGCTGTTGTTGTTGTATGCTTCTCTCCATCTAACAGCCGCGACCGATCACAAATTGTCATCAATATCCTCTAACGGGAGTCCAAGGAAACTTGCTGTTTCAACAGGGGTGGACCATAATGAAAGGGGTGTTAGAGGCGTTGGTTCCACATTGCAATTAAAGAGATGGTTGTTGTCATGTGGGGACACATTGCAAGCGGGGCATATATTTTGTATGTCGGGGTTAATTCTGGATAGGTAAGAGTTAAACCTGTTACAGTTTTCAGAACGAAGTTGAGCAAGAGTGACACGCGTTTCCCTGGGGAGTATGCGTTCCTCTTCCACAAGTTTTGGGTACTTTTCTTTGAGTACAGGATTCACCGGGCAATTCCTGACATAAAGGTCCGACGCCTGTTTGTGGAGTTCACCAAGGACCTGCTTGTGTTTTTTTGCTTCATACGGCTGGTTTATCAGGTGCCGTATTTCCTCAAAATGCTTACGGAGATGACTCTTTAAGTCCCTAGGCGGTGTTGGCTCATCAATCAGATGTCTGTTTGGATGCCCAGGTTTCTGGGTATTCAACAGGAACTGTTTGGTTAGTATCTCATTTCTCTCCCTGATGGGGAGTATTCTCGCCTCTTTATGTAGATGGTGTTCTGGGGAAATAAGAACACAGCCCGTGGCGATTCTTAGAGCAGTATTTTGGCAGGCCTGTAGCTTCTTCCAGTGGGTAATTTTTAGGCTGGGCGACCATATGGGTGACGCGTAGCACGTAAACGGCTGGCCAATTGCTTTGTATGTAGTAATTAGCGTTTCTTTATCTTTTCCCCAGGTACTGCCAGCAAGGGATTTGAGGATTTTATTACGGCTCTGGATTTTCGGAACAATTGCGGCTGCGTGCTCACCAAAATGTAGTGTCACACCCAAGATTTTGGGGTGTAGGACAGTCGGTAGCGTAGTGCCATCGAAGAGGATGTTCAAAATGGTCGGCATTTGGGACGTCCATGTTGTAAATAAGGTCGCGGAAGATTTAGTCGGTGATAATACCAGGTTTCGCGAGGCGAAAAAATTGGAGAGATCAGGGAGGTAGCCGTTTATTCTGTTGCAGAGCTCATCGATCTGTGGGCCTGGGCCTGTGGCCATTATTGTACAGTCATCGGAGTATGAAACGATAGTGACTCCTTCTGGTGGTGAAGTTAGCTTGGATACATATGTAAAAATTAAACAAAAGTGGGGATAGGACACCACCCTGTGGCACCCCCTGTTTAATTCTTCTTGGTTTTGATGTTTCGTTTCTAAATTGCACCGATGTCTGCCCACCACCCAGATAATTTGCGGTCCACCTTTTAAGACATGGGGGAAAGGTAGACTCTTCCGAGTCTTGCAGTAACGTGCCATGATTGACCGTATCAAAAGCTTTTGATAGGTCTAGCGCTACGAGTACTGTTCTATGGTGGGCGTTTTGATTTAAACCGCAATTTATCTGGGTGCTGATGGCATTTAGCGCGGTGGTGGTGCTGTGGAGTTTTCTGAAGCCATGCTGATGACAGGCTAGCTGCAAATTTGCTTGGAAGTAGGGTAGAAAGATGGCTTCACGTGTCTTTGCTACTGGCGATAGGAGAGATATCGGACGATACGACTCTCCTATGTTAGCTGGTTTCCCAGGCTTTAGTAGCGGGACCACCTTGGTCATTTTCCATTTTTCGGGTATGACAAAGGTGGAAAGAGACAGGTTGAAGACATGTGCTAAGTATTTGAAACCCTCTTTCCCTAGGCTTTTAAGCATCGGCATGGCTATGCCGTCTGAGCCCACTGCTTTGGATGGTTTAGCGTGACCAATGGCATCTTCAACCTCTCTGGCGGTGATGGTAATTGGTGACGCGCTGAATTTATGTTTATGTGCGTGTCTGTTGGCCCTCCGTCTTTCTTTGTCGACCGTAGAATGCATTACATATTGACGGCAGAAAGCGCTCGCGCCTTTTTTCGAATCCGACAGCATTTTATCGCCGAAGGCGATGGAAACTTTGTCATTGTGCTTAGACGGATTCGATAGGGACTTTACGGTGGACCAAAGTTTACCCACACCGGCAGAGAGGTTACAACCTCTTAGGTGCTCCTCCCATTTCGTCCGCCAGGGTCGACCTGTCTTATAAGATCACGTTCTCTCGCTAAATTTGCGCCCTCCGCTGGGAAGTGGGGCCGAATTTCGGGAATTCTCCCGGCGGGAATGAAACGTGCCGAGGCGGATATATTGACCTTGCGGAAAGTCGGTATAGGGAGGGCAGCAAAGAGATGGTAATTGGTGACGCGCTGAATTTATGTTTATGTGCGTGTCTGTTGGCCCTCCGTCTTTCTTTGTCGACCGCGGAATGCATTACATATTGACGGCAGAAAGCACTCGAGAATTTTTTCGAATCCGAAAGCATTTTATCGCCGAAGGCGATGGAAACTTTGTCATTGTGCTTAGACGGATTCGATAGGGACTTTACGGTGGACCAAAGTTTACCCACACCGGCAGAAACGTGATCGATCTGATTGCGAGTATTTCGGTTGGGGGACAGCCATGTAGCTGGATGTATGTTTTTATGCATGAACCTCGTGCTGGAAATGACCATGTTTCGAGCACCGGCAAAGTCAATCAGTCTCAGTCCATTAGGAGATGTTTAATTGTGTAGGCTGAACTTTCCTAGTGTAGGGCCAAAAACATCTTTGCCCACCCTGGCGTTAAAGTCGCCAAGCACGACTTTTATATCATGGCGGGGCAGCGTTCGTATGTACGTTCTAATAGTTCATAAAAAAGCGTCTTTCACCTCATCGTTGCTGTTGTTGTAGTAGTGCTTCTCTCCAGCTTGCAGCCGCACGTCGTCGTGGGCAGACGCTGCTGATGAAAGATCCTCTGGCTAGCCCTTAAACCGATTATGTCAGAGTGGCCTAGCCAGGTTGTCGCCTTCTAACATTAGCTCACCACTAAAGGGACGTTTAGTGGCTACCCAGAGGATACTTGGCCGCAAGTTACCGGAAATAGTAAGCTGCTTGAACCGCATGCAAAAGAATCGCTCCGGCCATTCCCAGGTGTTGACGCCGACGTGAATATTTTAATTCTCACGGTTTGGGAGGAATGCAATGCAACTAACAAAATTCATCTCTAATTTCGGCTGCATTCCTCGCCAGACGTGTGACTTTGATCTGTTCGTACATACATACATACATATGTACAAGTACATTGTACATACATGCATCTCTAATTTCGTCTGCATTCTTCATCAAACTTGTGATTTCAATTTTGGCTTAGGTTGCAATTAAATCGTGTGACCGGAGCATCCATACATATAACCATGGTCAGGGACTTTGGCGTACTTGAAGTCACATATAGAATTAATAGAAATAAGCACATATTTTTATGGATGTTAGTTTAAGTCAACTATTCAATAAACATTATTCATACAAAACATTCTGGTGACCACGAGAACAAATAATGGCAGCCTTCAGTGATTTAGTAAGCCAACAAAAAGCAACCGACAGCAATATAGAAGCAATTATTCGCAAATTTAAGAAGGACTGCAAGCAAGAAAGCAACATGCAGAGTACTATGAAGAAAAGCCGAGAAGGTTGGAAGATGAATGGGCGACATTTGAGTCCACAGATAACCAGTGCAATATACTGTTCAGTCCCCTACAAAAACCCATCAGTCTCATTGCCAAAGATAACTATTCCAAAATTCGATGCAAATTAGTTAAAATGGCAAGAGTTTTATGTCTTGTTTACGCAACTTGTGATAAGTCAACAACTATCAAAAGTCCAAAAGATGTATTATCTGAAGACTCACGTGGTGGGGGAGGCTGGAAACCTCATTAAACATTTTGCCTCGACAGAAGAAAACTCCGAGGCTGCCTGGTACGTGCTATTAGAGCGTTATAACAACAAGCTTCTGCTCGTTAGTAAAGTTATAAACGAGGTACTCAGTTCTGCGGGCGGCGCATCTATGGAAAACATTAAGAAGCTGCATGACACCACGAAGGAGTGTCTTAGCGCTAAAAAATAGACACTTCAACATGGGATCCGCTGCTGCTCCACCTGCTACTCAAAAAATTAGATCAGCCAACACGTTTGCGCTACGAGCAATCGTTATCAAAACCGCGTGAAGTACAAACAATTCAAGAGTTTCTGCAATTTCAGGAGAAGCACTTCCAATCCATTGAATCCATGGGTGTCAAAAGTACCCTCCCTCAACAAAGATATGCACTTCAGTAACGGCAAAGAACAATAACGACACTTGCAGCATGTCTAAACAGACAACTTCTCCAACAATCTCTATCAGCGCGCTTTGAGTTCATACAGAAGAAAAAGTTTTGTCGCAACTGCCTCAAAGCTGGACACTCTTCCAAGAACTGTTACCCAGAAGTTGTTTAAAATGCAACAAAAAACACAACACCTTGTTGCATTTCGAAGATACAAGCAAAGGCACATCAAGATTGTCAGCCGCTCCTACAGTAAGGCTAGAATTTACCATAAAGCCAAGATTTTTTACTTTGTTAACTATTTTTGTCAAATTCTTATCAATATATATGGCTGGGAGGTTACCAATTACGACCTTCTTTCTAGAGATTGGCAAAACATAAGATTTATTAGTGTTGAGGTAAAGACCATTTGCACTAGCCCAGCGAGAAATACTCAGTAAGTCAGCATTTAATTTAGAGCATAAGTCATTGGTCCTGCTAAAATTATCAGCCAAGTACATTTGCACATCGTCAGCATAGGCATGCAATCTAACGTGGTTGCACTGTAGAAAAATGGCGTTAATAAACAAGGTGAATAATAGAGGTCCAAGGATAGAGACCTGTGGAATTCCCATGGTCAATGGTTTTGGCTGAGATAAATCGTAGCCCGTGTACACTCGCTGATATCTGCCGGTCAGATAGCTACTCTTAACTTTTACTGCATTTTCACCAAATCCAAAATGTTTTCTTAGTTTGGTGCATAGTAAAATGTGATTAACGGAGTCAAAAGCTTTCGAGAAGTCTAAGAGGCAAAGCAATGTTAGCTCATTTTTATCAAAGGACAACCGTATATCATCTAAAATTTTTAACAACGCAGTTGAGGAACTGTGGTGGGCTCTAAATCCCGATTGATAGGGGGAAAGTAGTTTCTTGTTTTGGACATGCAGGTAATTTGTTCTGAGAGTAGACTCAAAAATCTTTGACAGCGCAGGTAAAATACTTATGGGACGAAAATCATTTGGTAAACTTGCATATCTATTTTTAGGCACAGGCTTTAGAATGGCGTCCTTCCACAGGTCAGGGAAGCATGCTGTAATACAGTGGTTAATAATGTGCGTAAGGCAGCTTAATATATATGGCAATATAATTTTAACAAATTTCATTGAAATACCGTCTCCTCCTACTGCATTCGATCTTATTTTAAATATGTTAATATAATAATAATAAATATATGTTAAATATATCTCAGATACAGTTGAAAACTCAAATGATGTGTCTGAGTAGCACATAGATATAGAGGCCGTGAAATTATCAGGCACATTTGTTCTTGGAGTCCTGACAAACTCGTCACTTAGCACATCAGCATTTAGTTTACAGTCCACATTTTTCTTCCCACATACACGTATGTAGGTCTTTCAGATTACGCCACAATGTATTACACGGGAGTAATGGATCAAGTTTAGACATAAAGTATTTACGCTTTTGAAGTCGAACAGTTCTGGTTGCAGTGTTCCTGGCAAGTTTGAATAAATTCCAGTTATGCTCAGTCCTATTCCTT
Organism: Eurosta solidaginis; assembly: GCF_040869045.1. Lineage (NCBI taxonomy): Eukaryota > Metazoa > Arthropoda > Insecta > Diptera > Tephritidae > Eurosta > Eurosta solidaginis. The sequence goes on along the minus strand of NC_090320.1, from coordinate 99,588,570 downwards.
TTGCAATCGATATGCCTTGTTGCGTTTCATTACTGCCACAATTACTCTACTGTTATACCACGCACAAGAGATAGACTTGCACTTACTTCGACGTTCGGGAACATGGTTATTATACGCTTTTAGGATTTCCGTGTTCAAAAAACTCAGCTTATCATTAGCAGTGGCATAATACCAACTGGCACCAGTCTACTCTTGATGGATCAGAAAACAAATCATTATGATTAATGGAGCGAAAATCTCTATATGTATATGACATACTTGGACTACGGCAACCAAAAGGCAAGTCAAGGGTGCAAAACAACAAGTCATGGTCTGAAATAAAAGAAATTTGGTCAAATTTAAGAACACCCCTAGGGTATGATGTAATAAAGTAGTCAAGTAAACTCGGAAAACTGTTTGTACAATATCTCGTCGGCACAAGCAAACAGCACGAATATCCCGAACAAGGAGGTTTAAATTAAAATCACCACAAACAACGAGGTTGTCATAGTTAATCAAGAACGAGGACATAGTTACAAAAAACGAATCAAGACGTAACATTTTTATTTGGATTGTACACACAAGAGATAACAGCTCCATTCGAATTTTCACACAGTTCAGCAAACAAATATTCAGTGTTATTCCTCAAGCTTTCTGACTTTATGATATGTCTCATGTGAATATTGTTTCTATAGTAAATTACCACACCTCCCCCTTTTTTTGATATTCTGTCGTTCCTCATCAGCTTATAGTTATTAATACCGAAATGGGCATCTTTCAAATGCATTAAAAACCATGTCTCTGTTACGCATATCACATTAACTCCCGATGACTCAAATACGTATCTAACAAAGTCCATCTTTTCAGTATTTAAACTCCTAGCATTGAAGTGCACAATCCTAAAACCCCTCGTTTGCTGGCACAAGACGTCAACCATAATGCGACTATTATCTGCAACCCAACGCACGCTTTCATCAGATGACATGGTTTAAGTGAATTTAATATTAAAAATAAATAAATTATATAAAAAGAATTGTATGAACTGATGTATCCAAACCTTGAAAAAAGAAAGAAAAAAACTGTGCTTGGATGGTTACAGCAAAGGTTATGTACGAGGTAGAGTGTATTTCTGAAGTTCACTTAGCTCAGTTATAGCTATTGCTGGGGAGTCCTTGATGTCTCTTATGTAAACGGATCCACGCACCGTGAATGTAGAAACAAGAGCACCTGCTCGTCTTAACTTTATTGCCTCTTGCAAAATTTTTCGGTTATGCAGCGACAAACTTTCTTAGATACTAAACCTGCCGTTATGTCCGACTGCATCTGGCTGAGCGACTATTACAGTCACCAACAGCCAACTGCATCAACATATTCTAATCAAAAACCAAAACTTGAATTTTAACTGAATTTTTTATATTGAATTTGAACATGTACCTTATTTATAATTAGCGTAACTAAGTTACATATATATATAAATATGTACATTGAACCTTTTTATACATTACCATTTGAGGTATAGCTGTTATATTTAAGACTCATGAATTACATTAAATCCATGAATTATATCTATATTTATATCTATTATAGTATAACAGTTCACACTTCGCCGTTTTGGCAACCCCATCCGTGAGTTGACAGATCGGGTTTTGTGTGTACATATTTATATACATATGTTTTTGTTTTGACACTTCTTTTTATTATTACTTATTCGAAATTTATCCATCCCGGTGTGACAATAAATTTGTGAATTTTACCTTTTAAAAAGTAATAAACCTTTCGAGAATTTTTATCATCACGCGTGTGTCACCAAATATTATTGTAAAACCTCTTTTTTATTGAAGAAGAAATTTCTTCAAAGTTTAAAACCCTTTTATATTAAAACAACGAAGTTTCGTTAAAGTTGAAAAAAGTGGAACGAGCTATTAGTGCTGTGATCACCGCCGTGTCCAGCAGAAACATCATCATCATCCAAGCGCCATACAACCGCCACCACCTCATTTACACCGCCGTGTCCAATCATCGCCATCATCAAAGCAGCCGTGTCTGCAGCCATGTCGCCACCTACCAAAAAGGTAAGGTACATTTATACTGCCACCCCCTTAACCAGTGGTCCTTCGTCGCCAAGAAGAAGGCAGCGACCAAAGAACTTACAAAGACACAAAAAGGTAGCATTTGGAAACCGTGAGTAGTAACTCAATTTTAATACACCCCTAAACAGTGGGAAAGTATATATAAACAAAGAAAATTAAGGCAAATTTCATTTTCAAGGATTATTATTTCCTGCCAAATTTTCTCAATTTCCCGCCATTTTAATTTGTAATTTTAATTTGGACATCCACACATACATATAACCATGGTCAGGTACTTTGGCGTACTTGAAGCCACATATGGAATTAATATAAATAAGCACATATTTTTATTCGATGTTAGTTTAAGTCAACTATTCAATAAACATTATTCATACAAAACACCAGGTGAATGGTGATCAGAAGCTTTCTCCACTTTCATTGGCTTCTACACACGGCTCCACCCTCCATTCGATTATTGAATAAAAAAACAAAAACATTTAAACATCAATATATCGGCACTCTGATGTTTGGGAGTGCACCTAGCCTGTAGTAGCAATATTGGAGTATTACATATATGTTACAAGCATATTTATTTATTTATTTAGTCTATGGTATTACAAAAACTTACAGACTATATAACAATATTATATTCAGTACAATAAAACTTGACATACAAATAAAAAAAAATTTAAACACGCAAGGCCTTAAAAATAGAAAAATTGGAAAAAATGTCCACATGAATATTATTATAGTTAAGTGAGTTAAAGTCAGTTAGCATTCGTGTTATTGGCTCGTACTGAGCATAATTGCGCCTACAATATTCAATAGAAAGAAATCGGAGTGACGTAAAGATCCACATAGAACATTAAGCTTTATGAGTTCTAGAAAAGGAGGGCAATCAATATTCCCATTCAATAGGCCATGCAGGAACAAGAGTCCAGAAATTGTTCTTCTAATCTCATGAGTTTGCATATCAATCAATCTACATCGCGAAATATATGACGGAATAGGCAAGTCAAATCCTTTTTCGTTCAAGTCTATTCGAATGTATAGCGTAGAAGGGATTACAAACTATGGTCGCATATTCCAGTTTCTACCTAACAAAAGCATAATGAAGTATTTTTTTCGTGTAGGGATCCTTAAACCCTCGATTATTCCGTTTTATAAAGGCAAGAGCGGCATAAGCCTTAGGTATAATAACGTTAGGATGCTCTGTAAAAGAGAAGTTGAAATCGAACACAACACCAAGGTCATTAATTTTGTTATGGATTCGCATTTACAAGGGAAGCAGTAAGGAAGGCGGTCGGCATGATGTAGTGGTGCACAGTGGCTAGTCATTGTCGGCTGGGGCGGGTCCTTGCCTACCTTACTGTTCCTGCGCCATAAACAGAAAAAAGGTCATATCATGCCTATCAAAACGAGCAGCTGTCAAATTCAAAACAAACTGTCAGAAGCGCAGAGACCGACTCAAAACGCTTAAAATTCAATTTAAAACAACATCCGGTCGAACCGGATGCCACGGACAGACCGTTAAACATTCAAAATTTAAATTCAAAAAAAACTGTCAAAAAAAAAGTAACTAACTAACGATCAAAAAACTAACCGAACCGGAAACGACCGGTTACTAAATCTGAAAAATCAAAGAGAGAAAAAAATAAGCTGAAAAATAAAAATACAAATAAAAGGGCCGAATATACAGAGGGGCGCCGCGGGTGTTGTTGCGACGCCCGGTGCTTGTCCCACCCTCAAAATCCATGGCCACCGACGCACCTAAAATTTCGGTGGCCCCTTACCTGTATACCCTACGTGCCTTCTAAAAGAATGAAGATGCCAACATTCCCATTTTTAATTACAATTTTTATTTATAATCCATCATTTAAAAAAAACTAATATGTAGATGTATATACTAATCAATCCTGAGTTTTATCTAAATTTGCTTTCTTCAAAATAAGTTGTACGCATTAAGTTACAGAGGAAACGGTGAATAAAATGCTTGTTTAAGAAGTAAAAGAAATAATTTCGAACAAAGAAATTGTACATAAGTATCTAATTGACATAATTCATTACGATCCCGGTATTAAGAAACATGAATAGTAAATATTACTTTGTAAAGCCAAAGCAATAATTCCTTTTAGGGGCTTTAAACGTTTTTAGATGGTTCTAAAATAAGTTTGGTTGCAAGTTTATTGCAGCTTATCAAATAAATGATCCTTCTTTTACTAATAAAAGGTGTTTAATATCTTCGACTGCTATTCTTTTGTTCGCAGCTGTATGTACATATAACATTTTTTTTTTGTTGTAAAAAAAAAATTATACAGGAAGTTGTATTCCTTCTTATTATAACTAAGTTTGATAACATTGTTGCGGTTGTTGCTCTGGTTTACAGGTCATTTGCTGAAAATAATGTGGAATTCATCTAAATGCTCTTTCGAATCTATTTCCATACTGCTGAATAGATTTTAATTTCATAGGTATGCTTGTACATAGCAAATAACGTGGAAACCAAGCGAAGCACACTGGAGTAAAAAAGAATACCTTAAGAAAAATGTAGTTATTTGGCTCAAAATTCCTATAGTAAATCGTAGACCGCCTTACAGAGTTTGCAGACTTCTTAACATTTACATTTTCTTATTTCTAACTTAGAATGTTCCTTTTGTTAGGATTTAATTAGATTTTCTTATTCCACATCTATTTTAAATTATAGTTTCCCAAACTTCAAATTTACTTTTGGATTGTATCTAGTAAAAATTTTTATATTTTTTTCTAAGTTCCAATTTATGATAATTGCATTCGATTGTATCCAATTACGTTAATTATACTTTTCTCATATCAGCAAGTTCAATTGTATTAAATTCATTTCATTTGTCTTATCTCGAGTCTATGGAAATCTGATTGCCACACCAATGGATATGGTCGGCAAAACTCTCGTAACAATTTAATAAGCTTTTATAGCTTTAGTCTTCGTTGACACATACTAACTTGTGCCGTGTGATCATATAGAGAAAAAATATTTATGAACTTTCAGGTGACGTTTCAGTCGCAACAGTATAGTGGAGCAGTAAAAAAAAATATTTCAAAAAAAAAATTATAGAAAGAGTTTATTTGTTCCTGATCACCAAGACGTAGATCCTCTATTTCTTGTTGCGACTAGATTCTAATTTCTCGCGGAAAGGCATATGTCGCTAATGTGTAATGCATTACCCATCCGCATGGCTTTCGCATGTAGGTATATAAAAAAAATAGGGTTCCGAGTGACACATTCAAAAATGTAAGGTACTATATGTACTAGTGACACTATTCTGTAACTTGACTGGAATAAAATTATTTGCAGAACTCAAACTTTTATAATTTAGGTTTTCTATTTCTTGGCTGTGTTGACCTTTCACAAGCTTTACAGAACAATGTTTCTTACTCGCAAGATTACAGAACGGGTTTTACATTGCACTTATCCGACGGGTCAACAGAGTTAAGAGCACCAAAGTGTCCGAATTCATATACCGTATGTTCGAATCGAGTTACAGAAAGGGGTCTTTAGGTTCATTAAGCGTGCTTGGAATGAATTACAAAAATTTGAAACGATAATCTGTAAGTGACGAATTTTATCACTTCATATAAATACATAATATAATTTCACCGAGTTGGAACGGACTCACCCAGTTTCAAACGTTGTTGTTGTAGTTGGTGTTGGTACTGTTGGTGGTTGTTGCGCTCTGGCCCGAGGTGATCGAGTGAACCGGGTGGCAATGAAACTTCGTGTTGACTTTTATGACCCGGATGACTTGGTGCTAATTTCGGCTTTCGTTGTATTATGCTGCAGCGTACTGCTGGCCCTGGAGGCGGAGGTGGTGTTGGATGCTTTTCCAAAAGTGGTGGTGTACTTCGTAAACGTAGGGAAGGGGGTTTATCTTCGGGCCCCAGGGGTTCTCATCCCAATTAGTCTAGTGCCTTCTGAATCCGAATCGGAATCACTAGTACTTTCCTCACTAGGTGTGGCTGTGAGACGCCGAGCTACTTCAACTGGATATTCTATACGTTGGGTTTGTGCCAACACAACACGCCCGTTGTAATGTTTATTACCACCCAAAATAGACGAGACGAAAAGAGGTTTGTCGGAATGGACTGTGGCGGTACTTTGCGCTACCGACTCTTCCTAGTTTTTGGACATTCACTTGAATACAGGTAGTAGATAACGTAGTACCTCCTGTTACTTTGGCGTCGCGCTGAATTTCTGCACCGATACTATCACCACGGTATTTTTGCTGCTTTGTAATTCGCTAGTGATTATTGCCGCAACACCTTTTTCTTCGCGTTACACTCCTTAATTAAACGCGCCTTTCGCACAATCAATGCATCTGAGTTTCGCCACTCATATATTTATGAATAGTATATGGATTCTAATGTATTTGTAACGTCTAGATAATTCTTAATGCTTAAATAGTTTAATGTTTATGCTTAATTTTCGCACTGAAAGTTTCACTCGGCTCGTGAAAAAAATTGATTGCTTGGTTTTTCTTGCTTAGCCTTTTTTTTCTTTTTTTCTCGTCTGTATCGGGCGGAAACTCATGGTCGAAGCAAAATTTTTTTCCTCGTGATGGCCGGTCTGTCTGTTCTTTTCGATATTTTCCTTTTTATCGCCACTTTCACCACATCGCTAGGTGTGTTCGCGTGAACACGCTCCCAAGGGGATCATGGCCGTAGACCGCAGCAGCAGACCGTAACAAACCTGCTTCGCTTAGAAGGCCCGACGATGGAGCGAACAGGAAACCGGATCCGCTGTGGGAAGCCACTGCCAGGGGCCTCCAATGCCAATCAACGTGGGGCACGACTCACCCCTGAGATAAGAGTCTCAAAGTCCTACTACGAAGCTAGCCGGGCAACATAGGTCCATCAAAAAAAAAGTTAAGTCAAATTTGGGAATTAATTCTGTTTCCTAGTTTAAAAGGGCTTTGCGGCAATTAGACATTTGTTATGGAGAACTCGTCAAAACTCCGAAAGGTTTTAGTGGTTATCGCCCCCACAAAAGGCAAGACAAAAAAAGTATAGACATTTTGATATGGAGAACTCGTCCAAACTCCGAAAGGCTAGTCCGACCTAAGCGTGGACTGCCAGGGTGTTCACGGTCCTCGGTGAGTACGCGGGTGAACATCCTATGAGGTCAGTGCTCGGGGAGAATACTGGGCGAGATGTCCCCGACCGCCAAAACGCCCAAACAAAAAAAATTGTAAGTTTAAAAAAAATCTATTTAAAAATGTTGGTAAAAAAAAATAAAAAAATTACCATTACTCCCGGAAGGGGTGTGATGAGAATGCTGCCATCCTCTTCGAAGGCAGTAGGACTACAGAAAAAAACAAAAACAACACAAACTCATTCATACTCGTCCCTAGTGCTCCCAACCGCAACGCATGAGGGGGTCTCAAGGACCTACCTCTGGGACTGGTTGGGGCCACTAGGGTCAATTTCCTACACACACAGGTTGGTCCCAACACACCCAGTCGCAACGCAGAGGCGGTCTCTGGGACTCGCTAGTGGGACTGGCTGGGGGTGTTGAGGCCTCCCGTCCATTCACCCTGGACACCCCTTCTGCCTCCGCCGCTATGGGTGGAGCGGCTTCAAGGGCCACTCCCCAGACTGGTGGGACAGGGAAGGGTGTCACTTTGAATCCCAGCTCAACCCGTCACAATCCAGGTGGCACTATGGGTTGCCACCTGAGACGTGGGATGAGCTGGGGTCCTTTCAACACATACACACACACCAGACATCACAAATTCGGCAAAAAAAGACGGAAACTAAAAAAAAACTATAAAAATTTAAACATTGCAAAAAAAATTATTAATAAACCCAAATTAGCGGACACATATTTCCAAGCCGACTAACGGACAACTTCCGGTAACAAAACCCCAATTACAAAAAAAACTAAGTGCGTGCAGCACTTCCTCACCGGGTGAATAATAAAAAAAATTCCGGAGACTGACGTGAAGTCCGTGACTCCTTCGGCCACTGCCCCCGATGACCAGCCCGGACAACCTGATCCGTCCAACCATCCCACAGCAAAGTAGGTGGCAGCTCTGTGGCTGCTCACTCGGACTGGTGGGATGGTCAACTTCACGGGTTGACCCGACTGACCCTCGCGGCCAGCGCCTTAGTTGCCACGTTGGGCGCCATCTGTTATGGCGCCCTCAGCAACTGTCAACGATGATTACTCCGGACAACCTGATCCATCTAACCATCCCACCGCAACGCAGGTGGCTGCTCCTGCGGCTGCTCACCTCGGACTGGTGGGATGGTCACCTTCACAAGTTGACCCGGAATGACCAGCGCGACAGCGCCTCGGGCACCAAATCCCGTTGGGCGCCATCTGTTATGGATTCGCATTTACAAGGGAAGCAGTAAGGAAGGCGGTCGGCATGATGTAGTGGTGCACAGTGGCTAGTCATTGTCGGCTGGGGCGGGTCCTTGCCTACCTTACTGTTCCTGCGCCATAAACAGAAAAAAGGTCATATCATGCCTATCAAAACGAGCAGCTGTCAAATTCAAAACAAACTGACAGAAGCGCAGAGACCGACTCAAAACGCTTAAAATTCAATTTAAAACAACATCCGGTCGAACCGGATGCCACGGACAGACCGTTAAACATTCAAAATTTAAATTCAAAAAAAACTGTCAAAAAAAAAGTAACTAACTAACGATCAAAAAACTAACCGAACCGGAAACGACCGGTTACTAAATCTGAAAAATCAAAGAGAGAAAAAAAATAAGCTGAAAAATAAAAATACAAATAAAAGGGCCGAATATACAGAGGGGCGCCGCGGGTGTTGTTGCGACGCCCGGTGCTTGTCCCACCCTCAAAATCCATGGCCACCGACGCACCTAAAATTTCGGTGGCCCCTTACCTGTATACCCTACGTGCCTTCTAAAAGAATGAAGATGCCAACATTCCCATTTTTAATTACAATTTTTATTTATAATCCATCATTTAAAAAAAACTAATATGTAGATGTATATACTAATCAATCCTGAGTTTTATCTAAATTTGCTTTCTTCAAAATAAGTTGTACGCATTAAGTTACAGAGGAAACGGTGAATAAAATGCTTGTTTAAGAAGTAAAAGAAATAATTTCGAACAAAGAAATTGTACATAAGTATCTAATTGACATAATTCATTACGATCCCGGTATTAAGAAACATGAATAGTAAATATTACTTTGTAAAGCCAAAGCAATAATTCCTTTTAGGGGCTTTAAACGTTTTTAGATGGTTCTAAAATAAGTTTGGTTGCAAGTTTATTGCAGCTTATCAAATAAATGATCCTTCTTTTACTAATAAAAGGTGTTTAATATCTTCGACTGCTATTCTTTTGTTCGCAGCTGTATGTACATATAACATTTTTTTTTGTTTTAAAAAAAAAATTATACAGGAAGTTGTATTCCTTCTTATTATAACTAAGTTTGATAACATTGTTGCGGTTGTTGCTCTGGTTTACAGGTCATTTGCTGAAAATAATGTGGAATTCATCTAAATGCTCTTTCGAATCTATTTCCATACTGCTGAATAGATTTTAATTTCATAGGTATGCTTGTACATAGCAAATAACGTGGAAACCAAGCGAAGCACACTGGAGTAAAAAAGAATACCTTAAGAAAAATGTAGTTATTTGGCTCAAAATTCCTATAGTAAATCGTAGACCGCCTTACAGAGTTTGCAGACTTCTTAACATTTACATTTTCTTATTTCTAACTTAGAATGTTCCTTTTGTTAGGATTTAATTAGATTTTCTTATTCCACATCTATTTTAAATTATAGTTTTCCAAACTTCAAATTTACTTTTGGATTGTATCTAGTAAAAATTTTTATATTTTTTTCTAAGTTCCAATTTATGATAATTGCATTCGATTGTATCCAATTACGTTAATTATACTTTTCTCATATCAGCAAGTTCAATTGTATTAAATTCATTTCATTTGTCTTATCTCGAGTCTATGGAAATCTGATTGCCACACCAATGGATATGGTCGGCAAAACTCTCGTAACAATTTAATAAGCTTTTATAGCTTTAGTCTTCGTTGACACATACTAACTTGTGCTGTGTGATCATATAGAGAAAAAATATTTATGAACTTTCAGGTGACGTTTCAGTCGCAACAGTATAGTGGAGCAGTAAAAAAAAATATTTCAAAAAAAAATTATAGAAAGAGTTTATTTGTTCCTGATCACCAAGACGTAGATCCTCTATTTCTTGTTGCGACTAGATTCTAATTTCTCGCGGAAAGGCATATGTCGCTAATGTGTAATGCATTACCCATCCGCATGGCTTTCGCATGTAGGTATATAAAAAAAATAGGGTTCCGAGTGACACATTCAAAAATGTAAGGTACTATATGTACTAGTGACACTATTCTGTAACTTGACTGGAATAAAATTATTTGCAGAACTCAAACTTTTATAATTTAGGTTTTCTATTTCTTGGCTGTGTTGACCTTTCACAAGCTTTACAGAACAATGTTTCTTACTCGCAAGATTACAGAACGGGTTTTACATTGCACTTATCCGACGGGTCAACAGAGTTAAGAGCACCAAAGTGTCCGAATTCATATACCGTATGTTCGAATCGAGTTACAGAAAGGGGTCTTTAGGTTCATTAAGCGTGCTTGGAATGAATTACAAAAATTTGAAACGATAATCTGTAAGTGACGAATTTTATCACTTCATATAAATACATAATATAATTTCACCGAGTTGGAACGGACTCACCCAGTTTCAAACGTTGTTGTTGTAGTTGGTGTTGGTACTGTTGGTGGTTGTTGCGCTCTGGCCCGAGGTGATCGAGTGAACCGGGTGGCAATGAAACTTCGTGTTGACTTTTATGACCCGGATGACTTGGTGCTAATTTCGGCTTTCGTTGTATTATGCTGCAGCGTACTGCTGGCCCTGGAGGCGGAGGTGGTGTTGGATGCTTTTCCAAAAGTGGTGGTGTACTTCGTAAACGTAGGGAAGGGGGTTTATCTTCGGGCCCCAGGGGTTCTCATCCCAATTAGTCTAGTGCCTTCTGAATCCGAATCGGAATCACTAGTACTTTCCTCACTAGGTGTGGCTGTGAGACGCCGAGCTACTTCAACTGGATATTCTATACGTTGGGTTTGTGCCAACACAACACGCCCGTTGTAATGTTTATTACCACCCAAAATAGACGAGACGAAAAGAGGTTGGTCGGAATGGACTGTGGCGGTACTTTGCGCTACCGACTCTTCCTAGTTTTTGGACATTCACTTGAATACAGGTAGTAGATAACGTAGTACCTCCTGTTACTTTGGCGTCGCGCTGAATTTCTGCACCGATACTATCACCACGGTATTTTTGCTGCTTTGTAATTCGCTAGTGATTATTGCCGCAACACCTTTTTCTTCGCGTTACACTCCTTAATTAAACGCGCCTTTCGCACAATCAATGCATCTGAGTTTCGCCACTCATATATTTATGAATAGTATATGGATTCTAATGTATTTGTAACGTCTAGATAATTCTTAATGCTTAAATAGTTTAATGTTTATGCTTAATTTTCGCACTGAAAGTTTCACTCGGCTCGTGAAAAAAATTGATTGCTTGGTTTTTCTTGCTTAGCCTTTTTTTTCTTTTTTTCTCGTCTGTATCGGGCGGAAACTCATTGTCGAAGCAAAATTTTTTTCCTCGTGATGGCCGGTCTGTCTGTTCTTTTCGATATTTTCCTTTTTATCGCCACTTTCACCACATCGCTAGGTGTGTTCGCGTGAACACGCTCCCAAGGGGATCATGGCCGTAGACCGCAGCAGCAGACCGTAACAATTTTGGTAAGAGAATTCAGAACAAATTTCGAAATGAACTAAGTGGTAAGTTACGAAGCAACATTTGTCAACGTTTAGAACTAGGTTATTTCGTCTATACCAGTCGTCAAAACAGTTAAGCTCACGTTGAATAATTTCAGTATCAGTGTAAGTTTTTACCATCATGAAGATCTTCATGATGACAGCACTTGAAACAGGAACTGGCATCATTAAAAATAATAAAGGTCCCAGTATACTACCTTGAGGTACCCCCGAAGTAGCAATGTAAGGAGGTGATCTCGCATCGCCAACAACAACAAACTTAACCCTATTGACAAGATAAGATTTGATCCAATCGATAAACGGATTATGCACCCTCAGCAAGGATAACTTACTCAGTAGCAAATTATGACTAACTCTATCAAATGCTTTTGATATATCAGTGTAGATAGCATCCAGCTGACCCCCCTTAATAAACGACGAAATGCAATAATTCGAAAATACCAAGAGGTTAGTAACTGTTGACCTACCAGGTACAAAATCAGGTTCAGAGAGAGAAATATACGGTTTAAACGCAAAGGCGAGTTTACTACTTACAATACTCTCAAATACTTTGGTAAAATTAGATAGCTTGGAAATTGGGCGATAGTTTGAAATATCACATTTATCACCTGCTTTAAATATGGGGGTGACAAATGCTACCTTTCAATCATTTAAAAATATGCCTAACTTCAGTGAGAGATTGATTAATAATACTATGTTCAAACAGAAAAATAAATTGAGGCTATTTCGATTTAACTTGAGTGGTGTTCATACAACTCTATTTAGCTTACACAATAGTAATTTGATAGCTGGTTGGCTCATCTCTACAGTAAGAACATATCTTTGTTGAGACTGTCAAAATGTGCGTGTTGGTATTAGGTGCATGGAATAAAATGAAAACATAAAACTTTGAAATGTATGTGTGTTGTAAGAAAATGTGTTCAATGTTTTGGCTTCATTTTGATTTTGCCATCTTCTTTTGACAATCCCTACTCCAGTGAAATGAAAGACATAAAATCAGCTGTTGAGATGAGCCAACCATATAGTTCAGCCATGCGAAACTGACTTTTAATATACTCAATAAACACACTTTACAATGTTGCATTTGCAGTTTGAAGCAATTTATTACGCAATTTTTTTTAAATTGGCAATTTATTATTACAATTTATTATATGACAAATTGCGTAATAAATTGCCCAAATAGTATAAATTGCCAATTTGGTGTGTGTTTGAACCTAGTATAAGCCTAAGGTCTCGCAAATCGAATATATGCATTGCTTAAGTACGATTGCGGACAGTCCATGCACGTCAACAAGCTATGCATTTTTTGACCCAATTATAGACATAGAAATGTCAGCTTCAGAAATTGCCAGAGAGCCAAAATCTAAAGAATTTATCAAGTGAATACCTCCTAAATTATCATAGGAAAAGTCAGCATCAATATTTGACTTGAAAAAATCAGCAAACAAGTTTGCTGCCTCTTGTGAAGAATTGGAGGTCAAGCCATTGTAAAACATCGCAGCCGGAATATACGAAGTTGCTCGTTTAGAATTGATGAAATTACAAAAAGTCTTTGGATTCAAACCCCAGAATGTAATTTTTATAAGGAAATTTATTCAAACAATTGAAATCGCGTATATTTTCTCCTGTAATGATTTATAGTGCGCAATACCAGTTCTATTGAATAGATTAAGATACTTATATCGCAAGTTCTTGAGTTTTTTTAATCTACTATTATGCAACGGTAGTTTAAATGTTCTTTTACGGAATCCAGGGATAGAACGTATTAAGTATATCCTTAAACAAAGCAAAGCATTCTGAAAGGATGCATCCTTTGAATACCGATACCCAGTCCAGGGATGAAATGTGGCTATTTATCCGCACAAAGTCACCCTGACTAAAATTAAAACATTGTCATTTCTTACGAAGGCAAATTCATAGGCGTATAGTCATAGTCAAAATAAAATAGGTTTTATATTTAGTTGCAGCTTTTTTGACAGATAGCTCATAGAAAATTATGTCAAAAAGGTGCAACTAAAATTAACGCCTATTTTATTTTGACTTTGACTATGCGCCATAGAAAAAGACAGGTGGAGATCTCCGACGTCACCACGAACGTGCTAGAAGAGGACCAACCGCTAAATGGTGCTGTGACTCGCACAGAGGAACACCCGGCACAACAGTCCGGAGAGGCTGAAGGGGGCCTCGAATACTCTAAACCAAAAGGGCAAGGGGAGGACGACGACACCACGACGAAGGTGTTGGAGGTGGACAAACAGCCCAATGGTGCTGCGAGTCCTACAGATAAACGTCCAACACAGTAAAGTGGCGTCGAGCGAACTCCTAACCCTTGAGGAGGGTTCGTTTGACGTGTCGCTGATCCAGGAGCGGTGGCTCTCATCGGGAGGAAAGGTTTCTGGACTTGGGGCGGGCGGGTTTGGCGTTTACTACGCGCAAACGAAAGGACGGGTGGGAGCTGTAGTAATGGTAAGGAAACAGCTGCATTCATATATGCTGCCTAATTACACCACTGAGGATCTCGTCGCGGTGGCCGTTGAGCAAAAGAATAAGCAAGCATTTATCCTGGCGTCCTGCTACATGGCTCATGCTGCGGAGGTTCCACCGATGGAGTGCAAAAGGCTAGTACAGGAGGAAGGGCGCAAAGGGCGGTTGGTCATAGGCGCAGATGCAAATGCGCACCACAATGCGTGGCGAGGAGCAGATACGAACGAGAGAGGCGAATCTCTATTTTGTTACATCCTGCAAACCAATTTGCAGATAGCCAACAGGGGAAATGTCCCTGCATACTTTGATCCAACGTCCAGCAATGTTCTGGATATTACATTGAGCTCCGAGCGTGATATATCAAGGTATGATTGGATAGTTCTTGATAGACCATCCTTCTCCGACCATGCGTATATCAGCTTCACCATCCCCCTAAAGAGGGTAGACAAGGGAGGAACCTTTAGAAACCCTAGGTCAACGAACTGGACTAAATTCCAGAAGCATGCAGAAACAAAACTGGGACAACCCAAAGAGGTAATGTATAGGAACTGGAGGAGTCGAATGAATTCTTAACAAGGACGCTTATGACTGCGTATAACAAAGCTTGCCCTCTAAGAAGATTCAGAGGAAAAGCAAAGTCGCCATGGTGGAGCAATGAGGTGAGTCTTTTAAGAAGACAGGTAAAAGAAATGTTTAAGCTCGCAAAGACCGCGGAAAGCGAAGCGTGTCAGGACGAGTAAAGGGACCTACTGAGGATCTACAAGCGTGAAATTTCCAGGACGAAGAGAATCTCATGGAAAAGTTTCTGTACGGACATACAGTTCCCCAGCGGAACAGCATGGTTGAGAAAAGTCCTAGCAAGGGGAAATATAGTCCAGGGACTAATAAAGAAAGAGAACGGGGAATGGTCAAGTAATAGTGAGGAATTCCTTGAGGTGCTTCTCGATACACATTTCCCATCGGGAGACGGTTTAGAAGAGCCAGCAGACATCACTCACACTTCGATCACGGAGCTAGTAGTGCCGGGCTTGGTGACCGATACCAAGATCGAGTGCGCAGTGAAGACGTTTTCTAAGTTTAAATCGCCCGGCCCAGATGGTATATTCCCGGCCATGCTACAAGTCTCAAGTAGGGCGGTCGTGGAATGGCTTAAAATAATATTCGATGGGTGCATAAGAATGAATCATTTACCGCACTCTTGGAGAACTGCTCGTGTAGCTTTTCTACCAAAGGCGGGGATGATCGGTCACGTGTATCCCAAAGACTATAGACCCATTAGCTTAACATAATTTCTGCTCAAAACCTTTGAGAGGCTGATAGATGTGTACATAAAGTCCAACGTGGATGAAAAGCTGCTCTCCACAACACAGCATGCGTACACCAAAGGCAAGTCGGCAGACATCGCATTGCATAGGGTGGTAATAAGCATAGAGAAATCCCTGGAATATAAGGAGTATGATCTAGGAGGCTTCTTGGACATTGCCGGGGCTTTCAATAATGTTGCAAAATGGGCGATTATGGATGGTCTTAATTACATTAAGGTACATCCTGCCTTAATCAGATGGATCGGCTGCATGTTAAATTGCAGAAAGATTACATCACAATGGGGATTGTACGAGGCCACGAAATCAGTGGACAGGGGCACGCCGCAGGGAGGGGTGCTATCACCTCTGCTGTGGACGCTGGTCATCAACCAACTGCTTAGGCAATTCGATGAGGGACCCGTAAAACTTACGCAGATGACGTTGCAATTGTCATAAGTGGAATGTGCCTTCCAACGATTAGTTCTTTGATGGATCGGGCGCTTCGGGATATTCATACCAGGGCACCTAAAGTCGGGTTGAAAGTCAATGCGGAGAAGACGGATATTGTCTTCTTTACAAAGAGGTACAAGGTCCCAAATTGGACCAGGTCTAAGTTAGGAGGGGTGACCTTACAGGAGAAACCTTGCACGAAATATCTAGGAATCACCCTAGACAGTAAGCTGTCATGGAAGCTCAACGTGGAGGAGAGGGTCAAGAAGGCCTCAACGGCACTCTATGCATGTAAAAGAATGCTGGGGTGTACGTGGGGCCTATCGCCCTCTCTTTCTCATTGGGTTTTTAAAGCGATTGTAAGCCCTATTCTATAGTATGGAGTTCTTGTTTGGTGGAAAGCCACACAAAACACAACATACCTCAAAAAATTAGAGGGGGTATGCGGACTATCGATGCTTAGCATTACGGGAGCCCTGAAAACAACCACGACGGCTGCACTGTATGCCATTCTGCACATTCCACCTGTAGACCTGGTAGCAAAGAACAAAGCATTAACAACTGCAACCAGGCTCGGTGCTTCGGGGCAGCTTGAGCGCCGACCATATGGCCATAGTAGTATAGCGTCATCAATCACAAGACGAACAGACTACCTGATTCCCTATCTGCGCTTCGAGGGAGATCCTAAGGCCACAATAAAGGTGGACGGTTGGCGCAAGGGTGCGCAAATGGCGGACGAGGCGATACATGTGTACACCGATGCACAGTGGCGCCTCTGCCGTTAAAGCATGGCAAAAATCAAAAAAATCATGAAAGCGTTCGCTTAATCTAATACATGTTTTTAATAGAGAATTTTCCAGAGATCAAGAATATGCAACTGTTTTTTTCGCAGAAAATTACAGTTTACCAGGTAGAGCCGCTCAAAGTTGACCAATTTTCAACATTGGGAAAAATTTGACATTTTTCTTCTTTTTCGTTGTATTTAAAATGGTTTTATGAGTAAATAAGGCGGCCGGTTGTCGTTTTCTTATATAGCAATTAAAGATAATTTAATTTAGGATTGAACCAAAAAAAAAATTGTTTTTTTTTTTTGTTAAAAGTTGGCGGATATACCTGTTTTTCGAAATACCTATTTTTAGGCCCTTTTTAAAACTTTGATGAAAAAAAAATGTTAAAATATGTGATCCGTCAAATTAACAGTAGTTATTTGTGAAAGATTCAGTTACCCAAATTCATAAAGTCTACCTGCGTCCAGCTGCAACTTCACTTTTTACATCAAAAAAAGTTAAATAACCTTGGGCATAAATACGCGCCTGAGCAGGTATATATAATTCAGTACGGCCGTAACGTCGTTTTTGTTATTGGAACTTGTTAACAACATACATTTTTTTAGTTACGAATTGTATACCTGAAATTCATTTTAATAATTTGAGTATGTATATAAAGCTATCCGTTATACAATGCACATTATCATTCGTCTTTTGGAGATTAAGGAACTAAGTATTCTGTTTACTTAAATAAAGTGAATAGTATTTTTAAATATAGTTCACAGATTAATATTTAGTCAGATACACTTGAAGCCAATTCTAATATGTATCTAGAAAACTCGAAATTATTTGCGGTGTTTAAATCTACAAAGTCAAGAGGGGAATTCGTTGAGGCTATTATGAGAGAATTAGCGAGTGAAACAAGCATTAAAGAAAAGGAAGGCCTGGAAGAAAAAATTCGTTTACAATACATTATGATACAAAGAAAATGGAAGGCCGTCTATTGTAACAATTCACTTTTTTGGACGAAGAAACGCCTAGCACGTCAACCAATCCAACTATAGGGAGACCAACAAAACCCATAGAAGAGTGTTCTACCTACACAAGGAAAAGGAAGCTGCCTGATACCACAAAAGCTATGGCCACGACTCATTTTTCAGAAGCACTGGCTATTAAATATAAAAAAGACGAAGAAAACGTGAAGTCTCATATAACAGAAGCAGTTGCGGTAGCAAGTCCAGTGCTACTGATGAGTATCAAAAACAGCATTCCCACACCACCAAATGCGCTACCTAGGAAATACACTCCCGAAGAAGCTTTGGCGCTGTTTATAGATATCGGTTTAACGAAGAAAAAATATATTATATTGCTAAGTCATTATTGGAACGTAATGTCGATATTTTACATGGATACAAAAAAATTACTCAAGCCAAGAAAGAAGCAGTTCCTCTAAATCCCAAAATAACCGAAGTATCAGCTGAAATTGAGCTACAAAACCCAATGGATCATACGTCTACACGACTCCTTCAAAGTTTTACTGAGGAAAAGTTGAAATCACTGCCAAAGGAGCCTAGCATTGATAACTAAGTGGGGCTGTGATGGATCATCAGGACAAGGCGCATATAAAAAAAGAATAAATGTAGACGATGAAACAATTACAGATAGTAATATGTTTATGGCTTCTATTGCGCCATTACGACTAAAAGAATATTGGAAAAATCCACGTCCGCCATCAACTATATTGTGTCGCCCGATATTATTTAAATACGAGTGATATAAAAAATCAAATTGCCAAATTAGAACCAACAATAATTGAAATTGAAGAGGGGAATGTCATTACAATAAAGCATGATTTTCTTCTAACAATGGTCGATGGAAAAGTTTTGAACTTAATAACAAATACGACATCTACAATGAAATGTCCAATTTGTAAAAAGAGCCAAAGGACTTAGAAAATCGTGATGATTCAATAACTGACGAACTAAATTATGAGTATGGAATATCTCCTTTGCATGCTAGGATAAGATATATGGAAATTGTTTTGAAGCTGGCTTATACACTACCACAACAAGGAGACGTTTTCGACGACAATACAACATGTAAGGAGAAACAAAACAGGAGAAAAGAAAATAATTCAGGATGTAACTCCTCAAGAAGATTTTTTGAAAACGATGAAGTGACTGCTCGCATAACAGGAGTTGATAGAGATATTGTGAAAAGATTGGGAGTAATTTCAAATATTTTTAACTGCCATGAACCAGTTAATGGACCCAAATTTGGAGAATATGCATCTAAAACTACAGAGTTGCTGCATCAAAAGTATCCTGAGAAGAAAACTACACCAACGGTACATAAAATTTTAGCACATGGAAAAGATTTAATAGAGTACCAGTGCTTACCATTAGGAGAATTGTCTGAAGAAGCTCAAGAATCTAAGAACAAGGACTACAAAAGATATAGATGTATGAACACCTGCAAAGTATCACTAGTTAGACAAAACGAAGACCTTTTCAACAATGTTAGCTATCTCTTCTGATCCAGTCATATCATCTATGAGGTATGTAAGAACACAAAAAGATCTTACAGATGCGTATAGCTCAGAAATGGTTGCTTTGTTAGATATATGTTCCAGTGACGATGACTATGTTAAGATAAAATAAGTTTCTCACTTCTTATCACAACAATGAAAAAGAGATTTACTAATCAATTTGTTACTTTATTTAAAAATAAGATATCTATGTACAAGCAAATTTCTTATTTAAAAAAAAAGAATTAATTTAGTAATTTATAAATATATACTTTTCGTTATTGCATTTCTCTAAAGTTTATCAAATTTATTTTAAAGCTTAGGCATTTCGCCTTCAAAGGAGTATTCAATTTTTATAGAAATCAATACGTCTATCGAGTTTGGTACAAATTGGTAAGGCGGTTACTAAGATCAAACTTTTTAGCATAAATGGGCAGTGCCACTCCCTTTTTCCAAAATTCGTTGACTGTTTAATCTTTAGCTCAAATAAAATTTCATTGAACCACTTTCAATAACATTTAGTTATTAATAAAATACATATTTGGCTTGTAAATTAAAAAAAAAGATGTAAAATTTTACGATGAATTTTGAAGCACCTAGTTATTGTGGCACCAAAAACGGCCATTTGAGTTTTATAAGAGTATTGCCATTTAAAAGAAACAATACGTATATCGATTTTGGTAGTTATTGATTACGTGATTACTTAAATACAACTTTTTATCATAAGTGGGCAGTGCCACGCTATCTTATCAAAATCATTAGTTTATCTTATTTAATGCTTAAATACGTCATTATTAGACAAATCTCATTTTATTTTTTATTATTTTTTACTAAAAACATTTCGTTTTGCATTTTTCTAAAAATTTTCGACTAACGAATTTTTGTGAAGCACCCTGTATCTGTAACATTCTGAGCTTTCACACAATAAAACTTCAAATAATGAGCTTTCATTTGCATTTTAAATTTTTAAAATATCTTCACTATCACTGTACGATGGTTCCAAAGTAGTGGAATGAGTAGGGTCTGCGGTATACTGCGCTGATCCGGAAATAAGCAGATCCTGCAGGCTGCCGGATTACTGTAGCGTTTTCCAACCGGAAATATTAGCCGTAACCAAAGCAGTAGAAACCCTGGAAGAGAATAGCTTAAGCTGCAACCGTGTTAACCTTTATATTGACAGTCAAGCAGCAATTAAGGCAATAATTTCGTATAGCACAGCATCAAAATGCGTGTTAGAGTGTAAGCAGTCTCTGGAGAGAATGGGGACAGGGAGAAGCATACATCTATATTGGGCCCCAGGACATATGGGAATGAAAAAGCGGACGAACTAGCTAAAAAGGGCGCATCCCTTGAAGCTTGCTCCGTAGACGTCCCAATTAGATTGTGCGAGATTGGCGAGAGGTGCACATGATCGACCAAGCGGGAAAGGCGTGGGTTCAAGCACGGGGCTGTAAAGTGTCGAAGATTATGTGTAGGTCTTACAACCTTAGACTAACAAAGTTGCTTCTATCATTAAAAAGAGAGGACTGTAGACTCATGACGGGTATTCTGACTGGACACTGCCTTCTGGCTTCACATGCCTTTAAGTTATTCTTAGTCAGTGATACCAGATGTAGGAAGTGCGGGTTGGAGGAGGAAACGATCGAGCACGTTCTGTGCTCGTGCCCTGCACTTGCCAGGCTAAAACTCCAGCTATTAGGAGTGATACAGCTGTCAGATCTAGAAGCAGCAAATGGCTTAAGTCCTAGGAAGCTTCTAGTATTTGCCAAGAGGACGGAGTTATTTTATAACATAGGTCCTGGTTTTTGATAGGGTTTTTCAGGTTGGTCGTTAAATCAAACTTCTGGAAACACTACGGACTCACTTACTCTATGTGAGGTCCTCATGGACCGGCCAGTTCAACCTAACCTAACCTATGCGCCATAGAAATCAAGTTCCAATACAATCGGCACATGATGCTTATCAGTAATTGATAGAGAGCTTCAGATTTAGATATCCAATACCTTACCTTAAGTTCTTATAGCCACGATAAAAACACTTGTAAGGTATAACCATTTCTGACATTACTGACGTTTTTCCGCAATGAAAAATTTCTCAATTGCACACACACCAAAAACAAATTTGAATATTTTATTTTGTTTATTCCCTTTTGTTTGCAGTTTGATTTTTGAATATTAAACTGCGCAAAAACCACAAAAAATCATGGGCGACGGAACGGTTAAAGCTTGTTGTAAGTGTTTTATCATGGTTATAGCAATATAGGTATGCATTAGGCATGTGAACTGCATCCGGATTTTTCAACTATCCGGATAAACCGGACATTCGAATAACCGGAGAGCTAAGCAAAAAATCCGGCTATCTGGATATCCGAATTCGTAAATGGAAAATCCGGATATCCGCTGTTCGGGTATCAGGATACGTAAACGGAAAATCCGCATGTCCGGATACTGGAATAAAAAATTTGAATATCTGCATATCAGAATTGAACGAAGCAAACATCGAAAAATAATTCAGAAAATATGTTGGTAGGTTATTAAAATGGTCAGCAAGATTTGGGATCAGTTCCAAAAAAGTGAAAATAAGAACAGTGCCATTTGTTTATATTGTGAAAAAACGCTACAAAACAAAGGATCGACATCAAGTCTATGGAGCCACTGTCGGTTTTTCCATCTTCAAGAGAATGGTATGGACGCCGCTTTTCTCTCTGAATCTGCGCCACAATATATATATGTAGGATTTAGTTATATTTAATGAGATTAATTGTATTTTAACAAAGTTTAGATAATGTATACAGTGAATATTAATTAAATGGAACGTCTTTACGGCTTGCTTGTCGTCTTCAAACTCTTCTTAGCTTCGATTTTCGTCTTAACAGCTTCGCTTTTCGTCTTTCGTCTTTTTCGCTCTTTTCTCTCTTTAATTATGAACACGCTTTCGTTTTACTCTACGTCTTTAATCTTCCTCTACGTCTTTATGCTTCTTACTGAGTATCTTCTTTCTTAGCTGGATGGTCACAATAAATTCCCACATTCGGCCATTTTGACTAAAGATTCGGCCCGAATGATTCATCGCCATCTTCGTCGTTTTTGTACGTAGACCATGGTTTTATGTATTCTTCGCAAGTCGTTGTATTTTTTGGACCATCGCTGTTTCCAATTTTTGGCACATCATAGGAGTTATTTTGCTTCACTGTTACAATTCTATAGGGTCCCAAAAACTTTGGCTTAAGTTTAAGGTTGCTACCAAATTGCGTCCTCTTTATGGCTACTACATCGCCAACTCTATACTGCCTTGGCGTCTTGCGTCGTAGATTGTATGTTTTAATATTTTCGTTTTGTATCTTTGAAATACTCGTTTTTGCTGCTGTTCGTAAATCTTTGCGATCGTCAATAAAAGTCGTCAACAATTCTTTCTTGATACACTCTTGCAACTGCAAATCTTCCTTAGTTCGCATCTTTGCGCCAATTAAAAGTTCGAACGGTGTTGTATCAATGCTTCTACAATATGTCGAATTAATCGCTTGCTGTACTTTTTTAACTTTTTTGTACCACTTGGTCGGGTCGCTTATGCTGAGTTTAGAGAGAACTGAGATTATTACAGAATTCAACTTTTCAACTTGGGCATTTACCCTTGGTAGGCCTGTCGTCCTTTTAACCAACTTTATTCCTTCATCGTCGCAATATTTGATAAAATCTTGAGAGGTGAACGCAGATCCTCTATCTGAAATGATGTATGTTGGGTTACCAAAAGTCGTACTTTGATTGCTAAGCCGCTGTATTACTTCATTCGATGTGGTAGACTTCGTTGGATATAACCAGCAAAATTTTGTGAAAGAGTCAATTACTGACAAGATGTGCTTGTAGTTTTTGTGCGTCGACTCTAACGGGCCTAAAAAGTCGATATGGTACGTATACAAAGGTACGTCTTCTTTTTGTAACGGATGCAAAAATCCCTCTTGTTTTCCCCGCTTACGATTAGTCATTATACATGGGATGCAACAAGCTATATATTCTTGTATTTTTTCATCTAAACATGATATGTAGAACGTCTTGGATATTAATTCTTTAGTCTTCTTCGCTGCAAAATGACCTCTGTCATGTGCGTTGCCTATGATTTGTCTTTGCATAGATTTGGGAATTACCAACAACTCAACGTCTTTGACTAACTTATAAAGAATGTCACTTTTAAGGAAATAATCTTCATAGTAATTTGCCCCATTGCTCAAAATTTGTTTTATAGCTTTAATCTTTTCGTCGCGATCTTGTGCTTCTTTAATACCAATACAGGTACTGTCTACTACTATATTCATTACAGGGTATCTGCTTAGAGCATCAACGTGCTTCATACGTGTGCCAGCACGATGTTCAACTGTATAATTATATTCTTCTAGAAAAAGGAACCCAACGTGCCACTCTGGTGCACAAACTCTTTTTTTCTAGCGTTTTTGCAAAAGCATTACAGTCGGTAATTAATTTAAAATGTATTCCCAGTAAATAAACACGAAATTTCGTTAGAGCTTCTATCACTGCCAAAATTTCCAATTCGTAGCTAGTATATTTTCGTTGCGCTTCTGTTGTTTTTTTACTCATAAAATATACAGGATGTAATTGGTTGTCGTCTGGTGATTTCTGCAGCAACACTGCCCCAAATCCGTCAATAGAAGCATCTGTATGCACTACAGTTTCGTACGATTGATTGAAAATAGTCAGCACTTGATTTTCTGTAAGTAACTTCTTTAAAATATTAACTGCAGCCTCTTCTTTAGCTCCCATGCAAAACTTACATTGTTTTTAGTTAAATCAGATAATGGTTTCGAAATTATTGCATAGTTCGGAATAAACTTTCTGAAGTACCCGGTCAAACCCAAAAAACTTTCTAACTGTTTTAACGTTTGCGGCATTTTAAATTTTACGACTGCTTCAGTCTTTTCCGGCGATGGATAAAGCTTTTGGTTCTCTATAATGTGACCAAGAAACTGAATACGCGTCTTCAAAAAGCTACATTTTTTCATATTTAGTTCCAAACCAAATTCTTTACACGTTTCGATGACTTCTTTAAGATTTGCTACAGCTTTTTCTTCATTTTTTGAGGGAATGATTACGTCGTCTACGTATGGCAAAGCAATGCCTTTACGCGTTAGATGACGGAAAACAGCATTCACATGCCGTTGGAATACGCTAGGGGAATCGGAAAGTCCAAACGGCACTTTGCGAAATTGATATTGACCGTTCTGCGTCACAAACGATGTATACTTTCGGCTTGATTCCTCAACGGAGACATGGAAAAAGCCGTTCTTAAGATCTATCGTACTAAAAACGTTTGCTTTTTGTAGCCTGTCTAATTGGTCCTCTATAAGGGGTCAAGGAAAATGATCTTTTACAATTACCTTGTTCATTCTGCGAAAGTCAACACACAGCCGCGATGTACCATCACGCTTCCTAACAAGTACTATAGGGCTAGTAAATTCAGAGCTTGACTCTTCAATAATACCTTTCTGCAGCCACTCTTCTATTTGGTCATCAACAATTATTATCTCGGTTAGCGCCATTCTACGTGGCCGCGAAAATATCGGAGAATCGTCTTTTAATAAGATTTTCAGTTCAACGTTTGTAGTTTTCGATAATACTGGTTTGTAATTTGATAAAAGTTCATGCACCTCTTGCTTGGCAGACAAACTAGCGTTTTCACCTATGTCAATGTTTTCACACGAACCAGTTACGTCTATACTAAGCACAGATATTTCTTCATTAGAACTGTCAGTAAATATTTTGCTTATTTTTATTCCCGACGAATTAATTGTTAGTTTTGCGACTAAACAAAAATCCGCACCAATAATAACATCAACGTGAAGATATTCGGCATTTACAACAAAAAAATTTATATCAAACACTTCATTGTCTACTGTAATGGTCTGCTTTATCTGACCCAAAGGCTTAACATTACTGGTTTTGCCAAAACCTAGCAACTGCACTGTACATTCGTTTAATTTTACGTTGTCTAATTGTTTAAAAACATCAAAACTCATTATATTCGTGCTACTGCCCGTATCAATCAGTGCTACACATTTGTTTTCACCAACTTGTATGGTTTTAAACATCATTTCGTTTGCCTTTCGTATTGTTTTCACTTTTCTTACTGCGTCAATTTTTTTCTTCACATCACAATTTTTTGCGATATGCCCAAATGAATTACAAACAAAACACTTTGTTCCTTTTTCTTTATTTTGGCAATTCTTCGATGCATGCCCTTTATCTCCACAATTATAGCATATTAATTCTTTTGGTTTTCGCTTTACATACTCTTCATTGCGCACTGTGTTTTCTGTGCTACATTTTTCTTTTTCAATTATCTTTTTGTACATCTTTAACTCCTCTTTAAATTTGCTCAAATTTTTTGCACCGTATAAAATTGTTTTATTTGTTGTTTTTGTGTCTATTCCGTCTATCACATATTGAATTAGTGCATCGTCGTCGATATGCCCGCGAGATGAAATGTCTTAATCGGTAAAAAAATTCAAATACACATTCGTTTTTATTGCGTTTGCTTGAAAGAGTGCTTCATGTATCTGCTTGCTAGAAACGTTTGCTTTGAATTCTGACAACAGCGCTGCTTTCAGTGCGCTCCACGAATTCAAATTTCGTTCACTTGCAAAGAACAATTTTGCGATACCTCTTAATGCCTTTTTCGCAAAAAGAAAACGTTGAAAGTCGCTCCACCGCATTAAATCAGCTTGATTTTCGAATTCTTCTATCCAGATTTCCTCAGGAATTGAGTTTGTACCATCAAAATTACGAATGCTATCCTCTACGTCACGAAAACTGATGGCAAAGCGTGCAGTCATCATTCCATCATTAACGTCTACAATTTCTCTGCCGCTGTTACCACTGTTCGCGTCACTGACATTACCGAGTTGCGCTGCTTGGCTATGCACATGTTTTAATGGTGTAACAAACCGATTATCTGCTGCAAAATTGGTTGCGCTTCCATACTCTTCATACGTTTCGTCGTCGCTCGATTCGTCGGCGTTGGCGTCACCGTCGGGTACATCGTATTTTAATAAATTACCTTCTTGCAGGTTGCGAAAAATGCTAACCACCAACTCGTTATTATTATGGCTTATGCCTAAAACATTACAAATTGACACCAAGTCCGCCTGAGTCAAATTTTCTTCAATATATTTTATTTTTTCGTTGTATTCTGCGCTCTGCTCCGCGAAATTAAAACCGGTAAATGTACGCAACCGTCGACGATTATTTCGGTCACCTTCATAGCCAAAAACGAATTTATGCAACGCAATTATGCTTGGTGTTTTGCACACACGTAGATGTTCACATATTAAATCGTTGAGGCAAGGCATTTCACTCTGTATATAAGGACGAGCCCCCAAAAATGTAGGATTTAGTTATATTTAATGAGATTAATTGTATTTTAACAAAGTTTACATAATGTATACAGTGAATTTTAATTAAATTGAACGTCTTTACGGCTTGCTTGTCGACTTCAAACTCTTCTTAGCTTCGATTTTCGTCTTAACAGCTTCGCTTTTCGTCTTTCGTTTTTCTCGCTCTTTTCTCTCTTTAATTATGAACACGCTTTCGTTTTACTCTACGTCTTTAATCATAATACTAAAAGCTAGCAAATAATTAGGTAAGTCATAGATACTAGTCATCACGCTCCTCATCAATCTAGGGCGTCGATCATACAATTAAATAAAGCGTTGGACCCGTCAAATTTCTATTAATAGTCATAAGTAAGACGAACTGAACCTAAATCAGGTTATGCCACGCCTCACATTTTTAGAAATTTCACACGCCCAACGCTTTTATTTGTCTGATCAACGCCCTAGATTTATCAGGAGTGTGATGACTACTACCTAATTATTTTCTAGCTGTTAGTATTATTATTATTTAATGTAAGTATCGCTTTCAATAAAACCGTTTAACTTAACAATTTTTATAATTATGTCATTTTCAAGTTTTTAGTCTTTATTTAATTGCTTATTATTTCTCATTCTATTTAGTTCATTTATTGAGTCACTATTATAAGGGCTCTTTCCTGACAATTTGTTACAATCTAAGTCCTTAATACATAATCCTTCCAAAAACTTTACTCGACTCGGCGCAACGTATGCTTGTCCGCTCTCGAACTCCAAAGTATTTTGATGTCAGTTCTACCGGACTCTGTGTAATAATTGTTCCAAATATGAGCCAAATCGGACCACAAATACAAGTATTTTTAATGTATCTATCCTTGCCGCACCTATCGGGTTTTTTTCATAAAGCGATTTCGATTTCTGTATGTAATATGTGTTCCAAATATGACCCAAATCGAACCACAAATACGTTTTTTTTAATACCTCGACCATTGCGCCACCTAGTGGCGATTTTTCATAGGTCGCTTTCTATTCATGTATGTATTACGTTTGCTTGTTTAATGGTTGTTCAATTTATACTTATTATTTAAGAATTGATGAGCTTCACACCGACTTATAATAACTGAATATTCAATTATTATTAGGTTTTTTCTAAGAGAAACTGAAAAGAAAGAAAGAAACATTTACTGGCATATTGCGATGGTACCATTTCGAAAACCGCCACGTAATCAATATTTCTCCAAATATCTAGACATTTCACCTTCTAGAATCTCCTGCTTGGTTACCAGGTATATACATGTATATTTGTAGTTTACGCGTTTCTCATAATCATATGCGTGTGTATGTGTGAGCAACTACTTCCGCTGATGACCACATGTGTGAGTGTGAGAGATCTCTTCGTTGCCTTGTATGTAAGCGTTGCTAGCTTTAATGTGTACATGTATATACGAGTGGCTGCTTCAGGTTTTTATTGTTGTGTGTTGAGAGAATTGGTGGTGGCGTGCTGATTGCGCTTCACACTAGTTTTTCTGCAGAGGAAGTGCATTTTGCTGACTCTGATGATATCGATGCGTGCGCGTAAAATTTCCCACAACGTTTAAATATTTTGTTGCCACCTATATCCCACCCAAATCGGATATTTGCATTTATTTGAGAGATTCTTCTTTAGTGAAATTAGTTGTTTCCATGGCTAGCTCCTCTGATTCTCTTGTTGTTGTTGTTTTAGCAGTGCTTCGCCCCATCCAATAGGTGCGACCGATCACAAATTGTCATCAATATCCTCTAACTGGATTCCAAGGAAACTTGTTGTTTCAACAGGGGTGGACCATAATGAGAGGGGTGTTAGAGGCGTTGGTTCCACATTACAATTAAAGAGATGGTTGGTGTGATATGGGAACACATTGCAAACAGGGCATACATTTTGCATGTTGGGGTTGATTCTGGATAGGTAAGAGTTTAACCTGTTACAGTATCCAGATCGAAGTTGAGCTAGAGTGACTCGCGTTTCCCTGGGGAGTTTGCGTTCCTCTTCCGCAAGTTTTGGGTACTGTACTTTGAGTACTGGATTCGCTGGAAGTTCCTGGCATAAAGGTCCGACGCCGTATTTCCTCATAATGCTTACGGAGATGACTCCTTAAACCCCTGGGCGGTGTTGGCTCATCAATCAGATGTCTGTTGGGATGCCCAGGTTTCTGGGTACTCAACAGGAACTGTTTGGTTAGCATCTCATTTCTCTCGCTGATGGGGAGTATTCTCGCATCATTATGTAGAAGGTGTCCTGGGGACATAGGAAGACAGCCCGTGGCGGTTCTGGGACAGTATTTTGGCAGGCCTGTAGCTTCTTCCACTGAGTACTTTTTAGGCTTGGCGACCATATAGGGGACGCGTAGCATGCAATCGGCTGACCAATTGCGTTGTAAGTAGTAATGAGCGTTTCTTTGCCTATTCCCCAAGTACTGCCAGCTAGAGATTTGAGGAATTTATTATGGCTCTGGTTTTATGGTACAATTGCGGCTGCATGTTCACAAAAATGCAGATCCTGATCAAACGTTACACCCAAGATTTTGGGGTGTAGGACAGTCGGTAGCGTAGTCCCATCGGCGTGGATGTTCAAAGTGGTCGACATTTGGGACGCCAATGTTGTAAATAAGGTTGCGTAGGATTTAGTCGGTGATAATGCCAGGTCTCGCGAGGCTAGAAAACGTTTATTCTGTTGCAAAGCTCATCGATCTGTGGGACTGGGCCTGTGGCCATTATTGTGCAGTCATCGGCATAGGAAACGATAGTAACTCCTGCTGGTGGCGAAGGTAGCTTTGATATGTAGAAGTTAAACAAAAGTGGGGATTGTTTAATTCTTCTTGGTTTTGATGTTTCGTTTCTAAATTGCACCGATGCCTGCCGACCACCCAGATAAGAAAGGTAGACCTTTCCAGGGCTTGCAGTAACGTGCTATGGTTGACCGTATCAAAAGCTTTTGATAGGTCTAACGCATGGAATACTATTCTATGGTGGGGTTTTGATTTAAACTGCAATTTATCTGGGTGCTAATGGCATTTAGTGGTGATATGAAGTTTTCTAAAGCCATGCTGATGACAGGCTAGCTGCAAATTTGCTTTGAAGTAGGGGAGCAAAATGGCTTCAAGCGTCTTGGCTACTGGCGATAGGAGAGATATAGGGCGATACGACTCTCTTATGTTAGCTGGTTTCCCAGGCTTTAGTAGCGGGACCACCTTGGCCATTTTCCATTTTTCGTTGAAAATGGCCTATTACCTGAATATTTAGAATTTTTAATTAGAAGAAAGTCTGATGTACATCAGTACCTAACTAGACAGGAAAATCAGTTTCACTTGGATCCTGTATGTACAAGTAAGGGCTTAAAATCAGTATTTAATAATGGACTAGCAGTGTATAATGCCGTCCCAGATGATATAGAAAATGTAAGAACGGTTGGATCGTTTAGGGAAAAGATATGTCTCTGGTTAGATGCTAATATTTAATAAATCTATATATTTTAGTTTTTAATTATAATTAACTGTAAATTTTATATACAGCTGGCTGTTAAACCTAATAAGAAATAATAATTGTATAGAGATTAATTGAATTAGACGTAGGCTAATTTTTAATAAATAAATAAATAGTCGGGTGGCGTCGTGATACAAATGAAAAGATGTTTTTCTGTCTAATTTTAGAGTGATATATGTAAATGATTTTATACTGCAAGAAGGTTAATGGCATTTCGAGAAATGAATGCATCTTCTATATATATAAAAATAAGTGCACATTTTAGATGTTACTTTATAACTTGAGACCGGCTACACCAAATTCAACCAAATTTCTACGGTACATTTGGGCTATCATGTAGATGGTTTCTGTAAAATTTGATTGAATTTGGTCGAGCGGTTCATGAGATATATCACACCATGCTACGGCTACGTTTCATACCAATAGATGGTGCTTATTTCAATTTTGCATTATTCAATAGAATTAACGGTTCTAGAAGTATAATTTCACGTTCGGCATTTCTCAAGTGAAAACCAAACGAAATAAAAAGAAGTCATTTGTTTTGTTTTGTTTTTCATAAAAACAGTGAAAAATATAATGAATTGGATTTAAGTAAATTTGGTATATGCTGTGCTCCAATTTGGTGAGTAATGTCCCACTAAATTTATTTAGTGTGATTTTGTTGTGTTAAAGAAACAACGTAGTAATAAAATTGCGAAACAACCATGAATACAGTTGAAATAATCTTGGAAATTGCTGACCGACTGCATTCTGATGAAGATGTCATACATTTCGCATCGGCAAATTAATTTTTGGCTGGGAGTTTGGCAACAAGAATTCAAGAGTATCGAATTCATCGCATTTTTTACGACGAAGTGCTGATGCATTATTTCGGTCAATATTTTAGATTTCTCGAAATCATATCTTCTTTAACGACGGGAAATCTCTTATTGGTAAAACGAATATACAGAACCATTGACTGTTGTCATTCAGCTTGCAAATTTACGACTACCAAATCTGATAGCCATAGGATTTACATATACAATGTTTCTTCGAAATACGGATCAAGTCAACATTAGAAATATTCGCCCACCTGTTTTCGAATCAATATCGCTACAACTATTTCGTAACCTAACTCATGGATCCCTCGAGTTCAACGAACATATTCACCAGCGTCCCGAAAATTGTTCTTCCTACACACCTACTAACTTTATTACTCTGATGCCTTAAGAATAAAAATAAAATAAAAAAAAAAGTAATGAAGAAATGTATTTATGATGTGTTGTACTGATTCATCTGCATCTGATCGAGTTTTCTTAGACAAGAGTATGAACAATGAACATGGCTGCCATTTCGGCAATAGGAATTTTTCAGATACAATGGAAAGAGATACACCACAACACAACATATCTGTCACATCGTACTTTCGGTGTATATTGACATTAGGTCTTTTTGTTATGAACTATGGAAAATCAAAACGTGTGTTCAATATTTATGTAGTTTTCGATTCATAATTGAGTACTTCTTCATTTTCAATTGAATTCATATCAATATTTATAATAAATTGGGAATTCCTTCTGTAAGTATGTCGTGTCTTTGAACAAAAACATAGTAGAAAATTGTGGCAATGATGTATCATGTTTTTCTCTTCAAATTTCTTTTTTCAAATGTTCTTTCTTCGTTCATTTTACAGAATACATTTAGTGATTTCAACTGTATCTAATAGTGCGCACGTGTTTTATTGTGTTTTATTGTGTTTTTCATCACATTTTTTGCACGGTTTGTATTTATGTAATAATGATAACAATAATTGGTTTGTATTTTCATTTTGTCTTGTGGACATATACGTGTGGGTGTATTTTGACCGCGCATTTTTTGTTTGCACATGTGCTTTTCTTAAATTAAATTTCTTGCGTTGAACATGGAGTTTTAGTGATTTTTTTTCCTTTCTCTTGAAGAAAATGCCTCGAGCCAGACGTCAAAATATTGGTCGACGTACGCGTAGTGCTAAGAGAATGTTACTTCAAAGAAGAGAGCAAAGTATTGATGACTTGTCACAACAAAATGAAATACGACGTGAACGATATGCACGAAATAGATCTGCAGAACCACAGCGGCAAAGAAATCCAGCACGACCAAGACAAATACGACGTCGTGTTCTAGAAAATATTTATCGTGCTGCTTTTAATTACGATCCACAAATTGATTACAGTATGCATGGATATATTGAATTGATGAGTGCGATATGTCCACATTTTGAAGCAGCTAAGTTTCTGGGTGAAACGGCTGGCATGTGTTGTGCTAATGGCAAAGTGAAATTGCCGGCATTTGAAACTCTGCACTCATTAATTTTTGGAGGATCACCAATGTCGAAGCATTTTATGAATCATATACAAGAATATAATTCATCATTTCAAATGACTTATTTTGGTGCTAAAAAAATTATAAGAGACAATTTAGGTGAATTCTGTAAGGTGATTACTTCATGTGGAATATTTATTTAAAATTATAGTCGACTCAAAAGCAAAAAGTGTCCCCAGTGGCGGGTCGTCGTGAGGAGCTCAGAAGGGAGCTTACGCGAGGTGCTCAGAAAGGGGCTTGGTGCCCATAAGGGGGCTGACGCGACGTGCTCATAAAGGAGCCGGATGCCCAGTAGGACGAACACGCGAACCGGTTGATGTATCCAATCCATCCTTATAATATATCGTGCCTGTTTTCTACGGAAGAAATAATAATTCCAGCTTTTAAAATATAAATTAGCTTGTATCTCTTAGTTTAGAATGGCGAGTATTGCATTACGTATAGTGGCAAAAGTAAATTCAAGACTGATACAGCTATACAAGTCATTGTAGTGCGAGCACCAGATAAGCAGAGGATTATTTTTAGCAAAGTTGCGACGACAAAGGGTAAATAAAAAGGAACGTAGAGTCTGGAAACCCTAGGAGGAACTGCAAAAAACAATCGGCTGAGAAGGTCAGCAGAACCAATTTCTCCAATAATGAGCTTATGGATGAGCAATACCCCCAGTAATATTCTTCGGTTTTCCAGAGTGGGTAAGCTAATAAGAAGAAGTCTATTTCTGTATGGTGGAAGGTGGAGACTTGAGTCCCAGTTAAGGCAACGTAATGCGAATATCAAAAATTACTTTTTAACTGACTCAAGACGCTTTATATGATTTTGAGAAACAGGGCACCAAACGCATGAGCAATACTCGAGTATTGGATGGACCAGCGATATGTAAAGAATCTTAGTGAGATACGGATCATCGAACTCTTTATCCCATCTTTTAACGAACCCGAGTACTCCCAACGCTTTGTTGGCAATAGATGAAATATGCATGGTGAAACTCAGTTTCAGATCAAAAAGAACACCTAGATCATTACAATAGATATACGCTCCAAAGGGGTACCATCTATTCATACGGTTTCAAAACTGGTTTCACTCGGTGAAATGTCATATGCTTACATTTAGAGCAATTCAAAGCTAGTAAATTTGTTGTGCACCAACAATGCAACGAGACTAAGTCGGCCTGAAGATGATCCAAGGAACTCAAATCGGTAGGACAGTAAGTGTAGCAAAGTTTTACATCATCCGCATACATTATAATATGGGAATGTAATATTATGTGTGGCAAGTCGTTTATGAATAGGGTAAAGAGCAAAAGGCCCAGATGACTTCCCTGAGGTACGCCGGAGGAAACTCCAAACGATTCCGAGAGATTGCACTTGAACAGGACTGGTTGCGTCCGGTTAGAAAGATAGCTTTTCAGCCACATTAATAGGTCAAACGGAAAGCCCAGTAAATCAAGCTTATGAATAAGTAACTCATGGTTGACGGTATCGAATGCTTTGCTGAAATCAGTATAGATGGCATCCGTTTGCTTTGCTCGCTAAAAATCCTTCCATAACTAAAGAGGTAAATACTAGCAAGTTTGTAGTGGTTGACCTTTGACGAATGAAGCCGTGTTGTCATGGAGATAAAAGGGAAGAGCACTGATATTGAAGTTGACTGGTAACAATATGTTCAAAAACTTTAGGAACAGCCGAAAGTTTAGCAATACCCCTGTAGTTCTCAAATTTTGACCTACTACCTTTTTTATATAGGGGTATAACAAAAGACTGTTTCCAAAGTGACGGGAATGACGCAGATCCCAGAAATAGCTCAAATAATTTTAAAATAAGCTCATATATGTTTTAAGCACACAACTAGGAACACCATCTGGTCCCGGAGAAAAGTTGGACTTCAAAGATTGAAGACTCTGAAGAACAATATTACCATCAATAGCAGGATTCCTAATGGAGTTGGAGCTATATAAGCGATAGGGGTATTGACCGGAATGTAAACCACTGGATGAATACGTGGACTTAAAGAACTCAGAAAATAGTTCAGCAACGTCGTCATCAGTGCAAGCTTTTTTACATCCAAAGGTTAATGAGGAAGGATACCCAGAATTTTTCCGTTTTGAATTTACGAAACTGTAAAACTTCTTTGGATTTTCAATAAACTTAGCTTCACAACAACTTAAGTAATCTTTATAACAAAGCTGATTAAGACGGTGAAAGTTAGAACGAGCTAATAGGTATTTAGAGAAGTTTGTAGATGTCGGATAAGTTGCCTTGAAAACCAAGACGGCTTATTCGAACACAGGGTATAGAGAGTAGGAATACAGGTATCAAAGAAGCCGTCAAGTGTACTGTAAAATATGGAGATTGTCGAATCGACATTAGTGCATGCATGGAGATCCGACCAATCATGGGAAGCAAACAGATCATTAAGCATAATGAAATTCGCTTTGTAGAAACATCTAGAATGGGGTCGATCCTGTATTTGAATCCTGCGGGGTAGACTCAGGGTCTTCTGGAAGGGTCAAAGGTGGAATTTGAATAAGGGCAGTACCCGCTGAGCCATCCACAAATACTAAATCCACGTTGTTAATCTGAAGAGAAGAGATGAGTCTTACAGGCAATTGAGAAAATCGTGTTGAGCAGTTGGAGTTAAAAAGTTTGAATCACTCATATTAACCCAACTAACTGCTGGCAAGTTAAAATCACCAACAACAACAAGTCGATCATTATGACCTAACTGCGAATGCAAATCGCAGATAGCTGAGCTATGACTAGCATAAACATCCAAAGCCGAACAAGGTGGAATGTACGAACAGCAAACAATTACGCTAGAGGTATCGAATGAAAGCCTAACTGCTATAAATTCGATATGAGAGATATTGTCCAACAAAATCAACTCAGATGAGAGGCAAGAATCAACAGAAATAAGGACACCTCCCGCTCTAGAAATGTGGTCTTGCCGATAAACAGCATATTTATTTTAAAATACCTCACAATTGAAATTATCAGGCTTTAGCCAGGTCTCCGTAAAGGCGACTACTTGTGCCGTAAAAGTGAAGCTATTAAGGAAAAAAGGGGCAAGTTTTGATCGTAGGCCACGAACATTTTGGTAATTAATGATGAGATGGGACGAATCAATAATTACCTTTGTGTTGTTGTTTCGGTGTTCGACTGTACCTTTTTTGAATATCTAATTGTTCTGTAGATCTAAGTAAGAGTTTCTACAATGTTTGTAAGGATTCTGATCCAACATCAAATTACATTACATACATATTACAGATTCAAGGTCAGATTTATCATCGAGCGGGTGCATTGTTACCATTTCCTGACGCTAACCATCAATGTTTGCAAATATATTTTATCGGAGATGAAAATCGTGAGTTGGATGAACGTTGCACAATACAAAACGAGCGATTATTTGCGATTTTTTCATGAGAACAATGAATTGGTGAAATTGTTCAAAACCTCTCTCGATCGTATGCCATCTCATAATCACAAAATCATAATCAGAGCGGATAAAACGCCTTTTGGTGAGCATGCCAGAAGATTTAATGTACCGACGATTGATGAAGTGGCAATTGTAATTGTTGCCGATCAGTTTCAATCCCGCGATATTTTACTTTTATTTATTTATTTATTAGTCTACAAATTTAACAGTTAATCAGACTAAATATAGTATAGTATAAAAACAAACAAAAAGACTTGGCAACTTAAATATATAATAATTACAAAAATATACTGAACTACTTATGTATAAAATCATTCAAATGCAAAGACACACCCCTGCTAGACGGCTGTCCGTCATTTAAGGTATCAATTGACAGTTATGGCTGATGGATATTTACATCAGGGCGTAAAGCAAAGTTTCTATCAGGTTGTTAGAAGCGACATGACAAACCTGATTAAACAATTTGTATACGTGTATGGTTTTCCGTCTTTCTTTTGCACACGAGAATTGGCATATCGTTGTCCTTGTCATTGCCTCCGACCTATTCCATCACCCCTGATGTAAATATACATAAGGTGTGTATAAACAAAAACAGCAGACACAGCTGATGTAAAAACCAATCAGACCTGTATAAATAAAACCAGCAGACAGCGCTGATGTAGAAATTCGTCAAACCTGTATAAATGAAATCCCTCCTGGGGCCCTATTCGCTAACTGTGAGTTTTAAAGTGTACACCAGCAATTTTGTAAACTTTGAAATTCTGATTGTGTAAAGCAAACTGTGAAGAAAAGAATTCACTGATAAAAACTTTGTGAGTTTTATTGGCAGCCAGTGCACACTATTGTGACATTCAAAACTCATACGCACTGTTGCAGAATGACTTTTTTGTTTTAATGGCTTTTGATGAATATTTTCTCACTGACATAAGACTTTTATATTCAGCGCTCATTCAGCAAAACGATGTGCACAATAATTTACAGAATCGCACGAAAATTTAAAGTGTAAATTGTGTGTACAAATGAGTTTTCAATGAGTGTACATTTTTCAGTTTTTCACAGTTAGGGAATTGACCCCCTGGTGTAAAAACCTTTCACATTTCAAATTTATCATTTATTTTCATGCAAAATTTTATCATATAATTATTTGACTAATATATTATTAAAATAGTAGATGTGCATAACATGGCATGGTTGATGAGCTTGAAGCCACAAAGTAAAACACTGTTTTCACAATGAATTCATCTTTGAACTAATAAATATAAACAAAAATACAAAAACCAAAAAATGTATAAATTATATTATAAATAAAATGTATAAGGATATAGATAAGATTTAAATAAGCGTTGCTTATCCAGGTTTATATATAAATTTATGTATGTGTATATGCTTATAC
The DNA here is from genome assembly GCF_040869045.1 of Eurosta solidaginis. Lineage (NCBI taxonomy): Eukaryota > Metazoa > Arthropoda > Insecta > Diptera > Tephritidae > Eurosta > Eurosta solidaginis. The sequence continues at coordinate 99,551,074 of NC_090320.1, read as the reverse complement.
ATTTTATTTATTATATAATTTATACATTTATGGTTTTTGTATTTATGTTAATATTTATTAGCCCTGAGGTAGACTTCGGAGTGAAGTCGAAATTATGCAAAAGCAAACGTTGTGTTTTACTCTATAGCCGCAAGCTCAACAAACATACCAAAACAAAGAAATAAGGTGGGAGATGACTGATTCCCAGCTTCGATAAATATGTCACATTTTGCTCCAAATTCGCCAACTGCTGTGCCAAGACAAAAACAATAAATATATTGTTTAAACGACTTTAAGGTGAATCAATTTTATATTGTCGAATATAGACAATTATTTGAATGAATTAAAGTTAAAGCTTAGATACGCACATGACAATGCTGCTAAAAACTTGCAAGAAAGCAAAGTAAAAGCTAAAGAAAAACAAACTAAAGTAAATAAAGCTAAATTTACAGTGAATGATTATGTTTATTTGAAAGTAGGCAACAAAAGAAAATTTGAAGTACCGTTTGAAGGACCCTATACAATAATTAGAGAAAATGGGCTGAATAGCACAATTGTAAAGAACAAAAAGGAAATAACTGTACATAATAATAATCTAGTTAAAGATAGGAGTAAGTAACGAAAAAAAAAAAAAATTTATTATTTACAAAAAATAGAAAAATTTTATATATTTACATAAATAATTCACCATACATTTACATAAATAATTTCCCTAGAATTTTCTATATATTACATAAATAAGTTACCATATAAACACCCACTAATATATAACCGAATATAAATAAATCTATATTTTAAAGAACTACAGTTAATTTACATTTTTCTTAAGGGGTAGGGTGTAGTGTGCCTGACCACGCTAATGCGCGCGACACATATTGCTGAGTCAACAGGTTTGATGTCTCAATTTGACATAGCTTTATATATGAGACACCTGTGACACACATAGCTTAGCAATGTGTGATCGCATTGCAAGTGACACACTTATTAATGGCGTTCTAGAAAGAATTAGCAATTAAGCATTTGTATGTATTTCAAGCGGCAATCGATTATGATAAATGCTCCAAAGTAATTTGTATGAATGAATAGAATTAAGAACTTGATTGTAAACATATAAAAGCTGGCGATGTGCCAAAATAAAGTATTCTTGACTACAGACTTAAACCAGGTGTTTGTCTTTATTCATGAATCAAAGCGGGCATTTTAATGCTTGGACAAATTTGACTGGAGGGCTAAGACAATACTCAAATCCATACCTCATCTCGGACTAGGTCCTATATAGGAGAATTAGGGAAACACTCGATTCAATCCTGATTCAGTGTACCAGGTCCTTTACATGGCGATCCTGCGAAACGAAAACTAGGAATCGTAATTTTAAGGACATGCAGGTATAAAAAAAAACAAAATTTAGGTATAGAAGCTTCTTGAAAACTTTTAGTTAAATTGTCTTTGTGAATGAGTACTAAAAAGCTCAAGGAGGGTGTTCGAACAAGTGGGCTTTTCCACTTGCTATACGTGCAAATAAAACGAAAAAATTAATACCTTTGTAGGCACTTTAAATTTTAATTCAATTTAAGAAGTTACAAAAATTACTATACAACTAATTTGATGCGCTATTAATTCGCGGGTCAATAATAAAAGCGGACTGTATCCAACGATGATCCAAAAACTTCTCTTTCACTCAACTCGAACAGCAATGTCCAAGCATTAAAAAATGTATTCAATATTCCAGTATAGCGGTGCAAGCGAAGAGCGGTAAATTGTTTTTCTAATTACCTTATGCGACTACCGGTGGGTGGGAGGAAGAGATGCGTATTGCCTACGTGACTTAGTGAGGTGACGTGATGCTAGAGTGTATTGTTGTTGGTTGCGGTACCGACTTCGATGCAGCTGCAGTTTGCTCTCCTACCTATGTAGTTATGACAACGAAAAGAACGAAAGTATGTAAGATGTATAAATATGTACATATGAATGTGAAGTTGGTGACGATGATTTTGCTGGTATGTAATGTATACCAATACAGTGGGCATGAAGCGAAAAGTACGATGAGGAAATTGTTTTGAACTGATGTGCTTCAACATCCTCCCCCCTTGAAAACTGTGTTTTCAATCAAACAATAATGATGACTTAATAAAGTCGATGGTTCGGCGATGAGTGTTTGGTAACTAATTAGGCGCAAGTCGAAAATTCTATTGGTAATTTGCACACCTTTGTTATTGCTCGTTTGAGTATCCCATCAGCAGTCTTTATCATGACAACACGTACTAAACCATCAGAACCAGCCATGGTTTCAACGATTCTGCCAAGAGGTCATTTGAGAGGTGGTGTATTCTCATCCTTAACAAGAACCATGTCATTTTCCTTTAGGTTTTCTCGAATAGTTTGCCATTTATACCGGTGTTGAAGCTCCTTTAAATATTCTGAGTGCCATCGTTTCCAAAATTGCTGCTGAATGGCTTGAATGATTTGGAATCTTTTTAGAGTACCCATATTCACGTCAGACAATGATGGTTCTGGAATAGTATACAGAGTGCGTCCGGTAAAAAAATGTGCCGGCGTGATAGCTCTGAGATCGTCAGCATCATTTGATATCGGTGTAAGCGGGCGACTGTTTATCATGGCTTCTACTTGGCAGCATACTGTATTTAGTTCGTCGAATTTCAACATGTGAGATCCAATCGCGCGACGTAAATAATATTTGGCTAGCTTTACTGCACTTTCCCAAAGTCCACCGAAATGCGGTGACCTTGGGGGTATGAATTTCCAATTTATGCCTTCTTCAGCCATGAAGGTTTGTACCGAAGCAATGTGTTGCTGCGAGGCGAAGAGGGTCAAGAGTTCTCTGAGCTCTCGATTGGCACCAACAAAATTGGTTGCATTGTCAGAAAAAATTGTATTGCACTTGCCTCGCCGAGCGATAAATCTCTTAAGTGCAGAGATAAATGCCATTGTACTTAAATCTGGAACTAATTCCAAATGCACTGCCTTAGTCGTAAAGCAGATAAATACAGCCAAGTAGACTTTGATAGAGCCCCTACCCCTTAACTGTGGAGTTATTGAAAAGGGTCCACAATAGTCGACCCCAGTTGTTGCGAAAGGGAATGTGGGCTCAACTCGTTCTTGTGGTAGTGACCCCATTATTTGATTATGCAGTTGAGGCTTACTGCGATAGCATAGTATACAATTATGCACAACTTGTCTTATAGTACATCTAGCGTTAATAACCCAAAATCTATCACGCAAAATACTTAGCAGGGTTTGACAACCAGCGTGCATATGACGACGATGAAGATATTCGATGAGAGTGTATACAAAGGGGTGTGTTCTTGGGAGCAGAATTGGATGCTTAGCATCGAAAGGTAGCGAAGAATTCTTTATTCTTCCACCAACACGAATCAACGAGTTATGAATAAATGGCGATAGCTGATTGAAGTTGGACTGTCGACTTACTTTACCTTCCTGTAATTGCTTGTATTCAGCTGCAAACGCTTGCCTTTGTATGTAGCCACAAATGAGCAATAAGGCAGAATCTAATTCTTCTGCGACGATTGAGCCTGAGTACGTAGTTGGTGAGCGACGAGAGCGTGATATGAAGCGATGAACATAAACGAAAATACGAAGTAGTTTAGTATAGTTATTGGCATATTTATGCCTTGCAATTAGGTCGTCTGACTCCGCTGCGAGCAGAGCATGATGTTGTTTACGTTGCTCGGGAAGGGTTTCAATGTTATTAATTGGATTTTTGGGCCAGGTTGATTGTTCTTGTTGCAGAAAATATGGTCCGTGGAACCATAGGGAATTATCGATGAGGCCCTGTACATTTGCTCCACGTGAAACAAAATCAGCTGGATTTTCCTTCGTAGGTACGTGATGCCAACTGTAGTTTGCTGTTAGCTGTTGGATCCTTGTCACCCTATTGGCAACGAATGTTGTCCATCGCATGGGCTCACCCTGTATCCATGATAATACAATGGTCGAATCTGACCAACAATGTATGTTGCTAGCTTCTGTCCTAAATATAGTTACTACTGATTGTAACAATTCTGTTAAGAGAACAGCCGCGCATAGTTCCAATTTAGGAAGAGTCATCTCTTTGGTTGGTGCCACTCTTGATTTGGCGCATAAAAGAGATGTATACATTGTTCCCTCGTACCGCGAAACTGCGTAAATGCACGCGCCGTATGCCTTTGTACTTGCATCTGAAAAAGCGTGTAGTTGCGCTCCAAAATCAAAATGTACTAACCTTGGAATTTTTAAATTGCTAATCGATGTGATTTGGTGGCATATGTCCGTCCACTGTGTGTAGATTTGCATTGGCACGCTTTCGTCCCACGATAATTTGAGCTTCCAGAGCTGCTGCATCAATAGTTTGCAGGTAACGACGATGGGGTTTAACAACCCAAGCGGATCGAAGATGCTCGCAATTCTCGACAGAATAGTGCGTTTGCTGATTTTTGACGATGGTGGGTCCAAAGACGAGTACGAAAACAGAAAATTGTCATCCTGGGGTGACCACTTCAGACCTAGCGCCTTGATATATGAAACGCCGCCAATATTTACATTTACTTCCCTATCGGCGTCTGGTATGTCAGCTAAAATGTTGTGGTGATTCGACGCGAACTTTCGAAGAGGAAATCCTCCTCCAGCTAATAAATCGATTACTTCATTCTTAATGGCCCCCACTTCCTCGAGAGTTGCAGCGCCAGTCATTAAGTTGTCAACATAAAAATCACGGAGAGTGACAGCAGCCCCAATCGAGTGTGTCGAAACATTGTCGTAAGCTAACTGCCGAAGACATCTCACTGCCAAAAAAGGGGCACAACTGGTTCCATATGTGACGGTCTGCAACTGATAAGTGCAGAGTTCTTGACCTGGTGCGTTTCTCCATAAAATGCATTGATACTTCGCATCTCTCTCATCTACGATGATTTGCCGATACATTTTTGTTATATCGGCCATTAATACGTACCGATACGTGCGAAAGCGGAGAAGAATGGTGAATATGTCGTCTTGCAACGTAGGACCACTTCGAAGAACATCGTTTAATGCAACTCCATTTGATGTGCGACAGGACGCATCGAACACCACTCGCAGCCTTGTCGATGAACTGTCCAATTTGACCACACAGTGGTGGGGAATGTACGTTCTGGCCTTCGATGACAATTCATTTGGTTGTAATAAAACCATATGTTTTAAGTCGATGTATTCCTGTATAAAGTTTTTATATTCGTCTTTAATCGCACTGTCGGTAAGTATTCTCTTCTCCACCGACCAAAATCTACGACGAGCGATTTCGTATGACTGGCCAAGCTTGCTTGGACTTGTCGAGAAGGGCAACCGAACAATGAATTTGTGTGTTATAGGGCAACGAGTTGTTGTTTTTTGGAAATATACCTCACACTCCTCCTCTTCCAACGTACGCTCGGCCTTTCGGGAATGATAGCTCTCTTCTAATTTCCAGAACTTCTCTAGAAGAGTGTCTATTGACGGTTGCGCTGTTGTGGTATGTGTGCTGGAGGGGATGACGGGTGGTGACGAAGTAAGCAAAGTCGATGATGAAACTAATGGTCGTGACCTTATAGCACCAGCTACAATCCAGCCTAGCTGCGTCTTCTGTAGTGCTGGCAGATTTTTGTCCAATTTTATCTGACCCACCGATAGAATGTCGAAAAAGAGCCCAGCCCCGATGAGTAAGTCAATTGGACCAGGACAGTTGAAGGTGCGGTCAGCTAATTTGATATTTTTTGGTATTCCCCAATGGGTTACATCAATACAAATTTGGGGTTGATGTGTCGAAATCGATGGGAGTATAACTGTTTCCATTACCGAGGAAAATCCATTGTGAAGCGATTGGATACTAATACAAGCGCCTTGGTATGACTTGGTTCTTAATGCTCCAATACCGGTTATTTCGAGGTCAATTTTGGTCCATTTTAGATGAAGCAATTGAGCCGCATGCTCCGTCATAAAGTTCAACTGGGAGGCCGAATCAAGCAGCGCTCTTACTATTAGCCTTGTACCATGGTTAGTATAAATTTGCACTAACGCAGTTGCCAGAATTACCTCACTCGTACCTGTACTGACCTTCAATGCAGCTGATGGCGGCGAATGCGTTGTCTCCGAACATTGCGGCTGTTGTCGATGAAGAAGCGTGTGGTGGCTTACCTTACAATGTTGACAACGATTGGCAGAAGGACACTTACTAGACGTATGACCTGTTCCAAGGCAATTTAGGCATAGTTGATTTTTCTTTGCAATACTGTAACGCTGCATTGGGTCCATTGCGTTGAATTTTTCACATTTAAATGGCGAATGTGTAACAGCCTCGTTACATAATAAACATTTGTTGGTTACTGACGACACCAATGATGTAATTGACTTCACCAACGCCGATAATTTGGTAGCTGACGAAGCCTTAGATGTGGATTTTCTGTTGACTTCAATGATATTGACCGTGTGGCAGCGGCGCTCGATAAATGTAGCTAGATCATCCCATGTTGGTAACTGAAGCGAAGATGACGAAGAATTATCCCACTTAGTAGTCACATACTCTTCCCATTTGACTTGAATTTCTGGATCTGATTTAGAGACGATGAAGTGCAACAAAATTCCATCCGTGATTTGTGTGCGTGAAGCAAGAGATTGTAATGCGCGAAGATGGGAATTTATGGAATCGATGAATTCTCTTAGCGAAGACGTACTCGACGTCTTAAGGAATTTGTTATCAAACATTGCTTGTACATGTGACTGAAAAATATACCTTTTGTTGTCATATCTTTTCATGAGCAAGTCAATGGCACGATTATAATTGTCAGTGGTGACCTCTAAAGATTGAATGAGCCTGAAGGCGCCGTGGGTTAAACATGACCGTAGGTACTGAAACTTCTCAATTTCATTCAGTCCTAAATTATTGTGAACGAGAGCGGTGAACATATTATGAAAGTCTAGCCATTCGGTATGGTTTCCACTGAATTTCGTCAGTTGGAGTTTCGGTAAACTATGGCGATGCGAAGACGATGGTTGAATAGCAGGCATCGTGGTGCTCCTCAATGCCTCTACCTTGTTAATTTCAGCTATGCGCTCAACAATAGCGCTCCTGATATCGCAGTAGGTATCCTCAAATAAGGAGCGATGATTTTGGTCGATTTGCGACTCATCTAAGGATTCTAAATCCGACTGCACCTTTTCGAAGACAGCGAAGTGGTGCTCAATCAGCGCTAGTTTGGTCTCAAGGTGATACGATGACATGGTAGAGAACTGCTGGATATCTTGATGGAGCTCTGCTACTCTGCTAAGTAACTTGTCTCGTTGAAGCAATTTTGTTCTAATGTTGCCGGCTGTATTTGGGGGTGTTCCAGTCTCCCCTTCCATACTGTTCGATGATACGTGTGACGAATAAAATTCAATTTCGCGATCGAAAATTTGGCTTTGATTATAACGCGAACGCGGAGCCGAGATCCGGCTCGAAGGACCTTTGTTCGAACAAGTGGGCTTTTCCACTTGCTATACGTGCAAATAAAACGAAAAAATTAATACCTTTGTAGGCACTTTAAATTTTAATTCAATTTAAGAAGTTACAAAAATTACTATACAACTAATTTGATGCGCTATTAATTCGCGGGTCAATAATAAAAGCGGACTGTATCCAACGATGATCCAAAAACTTCTCTTTCACTCAACTCGAACAGCAATGTCCAAGCATTAAAAAATGTATTCAATATTCCAGTATAGCGGTGCAAGCGAAGAGCGGTAAATTGTTTTTCTAATTACCTTATGCGACTACCGGTGGGTGGGAGGAAGAGATGCGTATTGCCTACGTGACTTAGTGAGGTGACGTGATGCTAGAGTGTATTGTTGTTGGTTGCGGTACCGACTTCGATGCAGCTGCAGTTTGCTCTCCTACCTATGTAGTTATGACAACGAAAAGAACGAAAGTATGTAAGATGTATAAATATGTACATATGAATGTGAAGTTGGTGACGATGATTTTGCTGGTATGTAATGTATACCAATACAGTGGGCATGAAGCGAAAAGTACGATGAGGAAATTGTTTTGAACTGATGTGCTTCAACAGAGGGAATACGTCCCGGACCTACCAAAGGCAGCAGAGCATAAGAAGATTACTTAGAGGAATACCGACTAAGACAGGAGCGGCAAAAAAAATCTAAGAGAATTTAGGACTAAAATAACATAACGTAAACCCAAAAAAAAGCGTGGTGGCAGAAAACGACAACACCAGGGAGAGTGCGCAGACCTGCAAAGAATAATCAACATCAGCAGCGGCCAGGTTAAAAGACAGCTTATAACCAAGATTAAGCTTTTGCCGCAAAATGGGTGGAACCCAGACAAAAGAAGAGGTTGTGAACAACAACAATAATAACGAGGCAGCAACAGCAGCACTAGTGAAGGATGACGATAATACAAAGAAGTTGCTATACATTAACTGTTTCATATTATTAGTTTTATTATTAGCAAAACTAAATTCTGACTTTAAAAAATATTTAAAGAAACAAGCTTACCGCAATGTAAACATAGCACAAAGAAAAACAGAAATAATAATAATAAATTAAATGGAATTTACGCTATTGGAAGACTTACTTAAAACCTTCAAGAAAAGTCCCAACAGAACTTATACCTAGAAATACGTGAATACTACCAAAGCGTTAATAGCAGATAGCTAAGAGAATATCAAGCAAAACGCACGAGCTGAAGACTTACTGAGTCTAAGCAAGAAATTTAACGGCTTAAAAACAAAATTAGAACCATATTTAATTGTGAGGCAACAGATCAATAGGTAAGACCCCAGTGAATACAGAAATAATGGCAAATTTTGATCTGGTAACAGCTACTGTAGTGTAAACAGCCAACAATTTCAATGCCAAATGAGTAAACCAGTTGATATGCTACCTTGTAACAAAAATAATCTAAATTTTAATGAACACAAAAGGGGCATTTGCTAGTTGGTGCTGACAGAGCAATTCACACGATTTAATACAGATTTGTGTACAACGCACGACTAAACCAAATTTGCATTCAGGCAAATTTGCTGACATTGCGTTTCCCACAGTAACAGCTCAACATACATATGTAGTGTGACGGACTTTTCCTTGCGCCGGGGTATGCTCAGTCCGTCCAGGATCCCTGTGGAATTAGAGAAGAATCCCTATCGTCTCCTTTTAAAGAGAAAGATCCCGTTTTGTTGTTAAAAAGAAACGTTATAAACTCTTTATTCCGAAATATTCAAACTACCCTTAAAGCTATGGCGACGGAGGTGGGAAACCACCGTCGGTTCTACGCCGATGGGGTTGGGAAAACCCCCACCGGGACTACGCTTAAACTAAAAAAATCTCAGACTACTTCGTAAAGGAAGCGGAGGTGGAGAACCACCACTTCCTCCCAGTCGGTGGAGTTGGTAAAACCCCCACCGAGTATATAGCTTAAGAATACCCTGCTCTTTCTGAAGGTTGCGGAGGTGGAAAAACCACCACAATCCCTCTAACGATGGGGTTGGAAAAACCCCCAAAGTTGCTAAAATAAAGAACTCGTGAGATGGAAAGATCCCAGGAGTCCCATTCACCGCTAAACAAGGCGTTAGCAGGCTACTATACCTAGCTGGCTACTGTCTCAATTCGCGAAATTTGTCGCCCTTTTATACTTGTCCACGCGCAGGTGGACAGTTATCCTGCAACAATAAATTTTACTTATTATATGTATTTACTTAAGGTATCTTACATTTAACTGTATTATTCTACCCATATATCGCATTATAAGTATTTATCTCCAAATTGCCTATGTAAAAATGCCTCTTGTACTGCCCCCCCTAACATGTGAGTTCGTTGGTACGCATCTCCAGTTAGCTAGCATAGTTATTTTTGTTTTCCCTCTGCTGCTTGCTTATTGGGTATTGTTGTTGTCGACGAGTTGGTTGCCCTTCGTAGGTAACTTATGTCTAGTACCCACGCTGTGTTGTTGGTATGCTAACGTGACCGCTTCCTAGTACATTGCATTTTTTCGTTTCTCTTTGTGCGATGTCCGCCCCGACGGTTCGCCTTAATGCCTGCTGTGCTTGGTCGCAATGGCTTGGTATACGTATGTTTGTATGTTTTTGGTGTTCTTCCAATGGGAGCTTATGTGTGTTGCTTATTGCATTGCTGTATTCCCAGCATTATTTAAAATTCCAGCCGGTTATGGGTTATCTGTGGAAATTATAATGTTCAACCAAAATATTTACCGTATGAGGGCAGAGACAATTATTTAAACGAAGAAATTGGATGTTGTTATGAATGTTTACATGTATATTAGGGTAATTCAAAAATGATTATTTTGTATGTGTAAATTTAATTCATATAATTCAGTTTTGTACATTTTACATGCTATATGTATAAATTCATTGTAATTCAAGTAGGATTTATACACGATTTAATGAGTTTTGATAAATATTTGTAGGTTCGAATGTGTGGGCTCCAAAGCCGGTGGATTTGGGTCCTCACACTCTCCCCTCACCTGCCGTAAGCAGGGTTACCGTTACCAGGCCGGTCCTACTGCTGCGGAATGATGATGTACCAATATACGAATGTAAATTCAAAGTTATACGTATATGTACATTAGGGTATTTCAAAAAAATTATGTCGGTAAATTTGAATATTGTAAAATTTGAAAAATGTGGTTTTGCGTGTGTGGCCCCAAGGCCGATGAATTTGGGTCCTCACGCTCTCTCCTCACCTGCCGTAATGTGACTTACTGTCACCATTGAAAAATTCAATTTCTCGTAGCGGTCAATACTTGCGTTATTTATAGGGTAATCTCTCGCGATCTGGGTCTTGTTCTAAAATGAAATGTTATGCAGAATTCCGTCACCAGGTTATAGCATTGGCTGGCTATGTGGTTGACGTAGTTCATCGTCGTCAGGATCCCGTTGTCTAGGGTTGGGGCTTGCGCTCGTGCTGTGTGCCACCCACTCCGGTCTTCATCTACCACCTGTTGGTTGTTGATTATGTCTGCGCGTTCGATTCCGAAATCATTTGCACCTGAATTGGCGAGTGCTAGTGAACCACACGTCGCTACCGTGCTGTAATCCGTCTGATCTTCTTCCGTGACCTGGACTGTTTGCGATGTTGACGCGCGTGGCGTTGCTCTTACTACGGCCAGTTGATCTGTGTGTTCCTCGATGGATATCTCGGTGGAACGTTGGTTCGAGGTTCTACTACACGTTGCTGATGATGGTGCGCGTTGTGTTGTTGCTATCGTCGTCGGTCGTCCCGTTTGTTCCCCGATGGGAACTTCGGTGAAGCACCCATTCGGGGCTTGGCGGGGCGCTTTTGACTTACCACGTTCGCGGGGTGAACGTATTCTTCTTTCTGTTTCTGGACTTTCTTCTTCCTCGACTGTCGCTTGATGGTATGCTTTTAGCTCGCTTATGTGTGCCGTTCTCCTTTTACCGTTATGCACCTTGTCTAGCTCGACGACTACGGGCGATACGAAGTTCGTTACACGATGAGGCCCACTGTATCTTGGTGCTAACTTTGCTGCGAAATTTTCCACTGCTTTTACTAGTACCAAGTCGCCCACCGCCGGTTGCCATTGTCTCCTACGTAAATTATAATGCCTTGCCTGCTCCGCTGAAGCTTGCTGTTGTCTACGACGTGCCATTTGATATACCTCTCGCATTTTCGCCATCTTTTCACTGAGAGCCACCTTCTCCTCGTCTGTGCCAAGTGTTTGCTCATCGTAGAGGGCGTTGGGGATCCTCGGTTCCCTACCCTGTACCACGAATGCTGGACTGTAGCCTGTTGACTCGCATACGCTCGTATTCAGTGCTAGTGTCATCTCTGGCAACAACTCATCCCATGTCTTATGCTCCTTCCCAGTGAATTGTGCTATCATCCTCTTGATGTTACGATTCGCTCTCTCCGTCGGGTTCTCTTGCGGTGTGTACGGTGCCGTTAGCTGGTGCTTTATGCCGGCTTCTTGTAAAAACTTCTTGAAATTCATGCTTGTGAACTGTGCTCCATTGTCTGTGATTAGAATTTTTGGCGCGCCAAATCGGGCCAAAATCCTCTCCCTCATACCTCTGATCACATTTTCCGTCGTCGCCTTCCGTATTGCTATGATCTCTACCCATTTCGAGAATTTATCCACGAAAACTAATGCCATCGTATTACCATGCTTCGAACGAGGGAGTGGTCCAACGAAATCTGCACAAACGGTAGCAAAAGGTTCATCTGAAATCTGCGTTAGCATCTTACCTGCAGCTTGTTGCTGGCTGGGTTTGTAGACTTGGCAATCGTGGCATTGTTGCACGTACTTCCGTACGTCCCTGAACATCCCAGGCCAGTAATACCGCATCATCGCACGCGCGATGGATTTCCGTATCCCCATGTGCCCCGCGCTTGGTGTGTCGTGAATCTCGTTAAGCACTCTTCGCCTCTCCGATTTCGGTACGCATAACTTCCACGGTACCGCATCCTCACCATCCATTTGACTTCCAATTCGTCTGTATAGTCTTCCTTCCTCTATGACGTATTCGGGAAACTTCTCTGGTGTCCTCTTTACTTCAGCCATCTTTGACGTGTACCACTTGCAACTCAAACTTTCTTCATGTGTCGTAAGGCTACCCAGTTGTTCCTCCAGTAGCTGCCTCGACAGTGCATCTGCGACCACGTTCATCTTGCCCTTCCTATACTGCACGTCGAACGAATACTGCTGTAACTCGAGCGCCCATCTAGCGATCCGGCCTGACGGACTTTCGATCGCGTTCAACCATTTCAAAGCCAGGTGATCGGTGATAACCGTGAAATTGTACCCTTCTAAATATGGTCTCATTTTCATTATTGCCCACACGATTGCTAAACATTCCTTCTCAGTTGGTGAGTAGTTCATCTCGGCTTTATTCAGCCGGCGGCTAGCATACGCTATTACTCGCTCTTCGTCATCCAACCCCTGTGTGAGAACTGCTCCGAGACCATAATCGCTCGCGTCTGTCTGTAATCGAAATCTTTTCGTAAAATCTGGGCAAGCTAGTGCTGGTGCTTGTATTAGTGCATTCTTCAACGCTTCGAATGCCGCCTGTTGTTCTTCGGACCATTTCCACCTACTTCCCTTCTTCAACATTGACGTCAGTGTGTGCGCAACTTGTAAAAAGTCGGGTACGAACCTCCGGTACCAAGAAACTATCCCCAGAAATCGCCTTAACTCTCGTATGTTGTGTGGTGGCGTCAGCTCCTTGATAGCCGCAACTTTGTCGGGATCCGTGTGTATTCCTTCCTCGCTGACGACGTGGCCTAGATATTTCAAACTTTTCTTAAAAAACTCACATTTCTCTGGGTTGATCTTCAGATTCGCCCTCCGTAGCCGCCGAAATACCTCTCCTAGGTGCTTTATGTGCTCTTCCAAAGTTGTGCTGGTGATGATGATATCATCCAGGTAGGCAAACGCATTTGGTTCCAACTCTGGGCCAATAACACGGTCGAGTGCTCGCTGAAACGTAGCCGGAGCGGAAAGTAGACCGAACGGCATCACTTTCCAGTGATACAACCCTCGGCCGGGCACGGTAAATGCTGTATACTTCTTGCTATCTTCTTCCATCGGGATTTGCCAATAACCATTTTTGAGGTCCAGACTGCTGATAAAACGCGCGCTACGTAGCCTATCTAAGATATGCTGTATTCTTGGGAGTGGGTACACATCTGGCACTGAGCGAGCGTTGAGCTGCCGATAGTCAACGCAGAGTCTCCATTTGCCGTTCTTCTTCCGGGCTAGAACTATTGGTGCACTGTGTGGGCTGTGGGATGGTTCGTCTACCTCCTTGTTTATGATCTCCTGCATCTTTGGGTTCTTAGGGAAATACCGCTGTTTGATTGGGCGGTCATCTCGCATCACTATCTTATGCGTGGCAATGTTGGATACTCCTGTCATCTCTTCGAAAATCTGTAATTCGCGCTTTAGAAACGTACTCACCGCAACGTCACTCCTCACGTCTTTCTCGATACTTGCGCTACCTTCGTCCTCCATCATGGTTGTACACGTCACCATCTCCTGCGCTCTCTCTTCTGATCGTAACATCATTGTTTCGTTGCCACACCTCAGCTCAAATTTAGCCTTTGCCAGATAATCTGTCCCGATCACCACGCTGTCGACTAACCCAGGCAGAACTAACAACTCACTCTGATGCACTTGATCCCCCAGTTTTACCTCTGCGTCCACTGCCTCCGCTATCCATGCTACGCTGCCATCGCCCATCACCACTCGTGTCTGTATCTTCTTGAGCTTCCGTGCGTCTATTTTCGCCGCTGTCTTCTCGCTGATGAAACTCCGTGTCGCCCCCGTATCTACTGACGCCACGACTTCCTCTCCATCCAGGGTTACTGCAGCCAAGATTCGCCCTTGGGTCTGCCTAAATGTACTTACTGAGTACGAGGTTGGGTTTGTTGAGACGCCATCCCTCGATACCAATGGGGTCTCTGCCCGTTTCCCTGCTGTCCACGACAGCAGTCACGCGTTACTATACCTACTCGGCCACACTGCCAGCAGAAATCCCTTCGTTCTTTTCGACACACATGTGCGTAGTGTCCGCTTTCCCCGCATCGCCTGCATGCGTTCCGTGGATCGATGGGCCCTTGGCGTGGTGTCGTCGCATGCTCTGGCGTGCTCGCTTGTCGTTGCGCCTCCGTTCTCCGATCTCCTTGCTTCTCATCTTCGTGTATATATTGATAATGCTCGGTTGGCCGTCGCGGCACAAAAGGTTTCGCCGCCGGCCTCAGCGGTTCTTTCTCCGGTAAGATGTTCTCGTAATCCTCGGCCATGCTTACCAGTTCCTCTAAGCTGGTGAACTCGCTCCGCTTGATGTAAAGTTGGTACTCTCGTCGACAATTTCTGTAAATCCGGTTCAGCTTCTGCTCGCCGTTGTAGTCAGCGTGACGCATGAGTGCCTGTAACGATAAAACGTAATCCTTAAACTGCTCACCTGCGCGCTGCGTACGCTGACGGATCTCATCATCTAGCTTCTCGAAATACCTCGAGCTCAGGAAAAATTTTAGAAAGTCCTTCTTGAAGGCTTCCCACTCTTGCCACTGCCTGTTGTTGTTCCGGTACCACACCAAGGCCTTGTCCTTCAGCAACTCAGGTAGCGCTCGTGGGATGGAATCGCGACCAACTTCGTAACTGTCGGCCAGCTCCTCCACCCGTTCAATAAAACATAGCGGGTCCTTACCACCGTCATATTTCAGACCCCACTTACGTACTCGGTCCATTATATTTGTGCGTGATGCTGGTTGGTACATCGCGTATGGCGGTGTTCGTGACCCCTCTTCGTGCCTGGTTGTTTCGTTGACATTTTCCTGTGTGTTGCCGCCTGGCGATGTTTGCTCGGCGTTTTCTATCGGAGTTGGTGGTCTTACCGTGATTACTGGTCGGACGTGCTGTAGGGCTAATTCTGTGAATCGTTCCTGGAATCTTGTGTCGGTACCTTTCGTCTGAATGAAGCCTGCGAGCCGCTTGCGTAGCTCTTCCACCGTTCCGCTGTCTTCCAGCCCAAACTCGGATGCGTATTTGAGAAGTTCCTCACGATTGAGATAATACACCGAAGTTACCTTCACCATGCCTGCTAGCTATTTTGCTTTCTCTCCGTGCCTTACCTTTGGATATTTTGTATCTTGCAATCCTCTGTGGTTTGTGTCTCGAAATCCTCTGTGTGGTTATCCTCGTGTTGTTACTTGTTTACATTGAGTCTATGTATTCAGAGTCCCTGCTCGGGCGCCATTTGTGACGGACTTTTCCTTGCGCCGGGGTATGCTCAGTCCGTCCAGGATCCCTGTGGAATTAGAGAAGAATCCCTATCGTCTCCTTTTAAAGAGAAAGATCCCGTTTTGTTGTTAAAAAGAAACGTTATAAACTCTTTATTCCGAAATATTCAAACTACCCTTAAAGCTATGGCGACGGAGGTGGGAAACCACCGTCGGTTCTACGCCGATGGGGTTGGGAAAACCCCCACCGGGACTACGCTTAAACTAAAAAAATCTCAGACTACTTCGTAAAGGAAGCGGAGGTGGAGAACCACCACTTCCTCCCAGTCGGTGGAGTTGGTAAAACCCCACCGAGTATATAGCTTAAGAATACCCTGCTCTTTCTGAAGGTTGCGGAGGTGGAAAAACCACCACAATCCCTCTAACGATGGGGTTGGAAAAACCCCCAAAGTTGCTAAAATAAAGAACTCGTGAGATGGAAAGATCCCAGGAGTCCCATTCACCGCTAAACAAGGCGTTAGCAGGCTACTATACCTAGCTGGCTACTGTCTCAATTCGCGAAATTTGTCGCCCTTTTATACTTGTCCATGCGCAGGTGGACAGTTATCCTGCAACAATAAATTTTACTTATTATATGTATTTACTTAAGGTATCTTACATTTAACTGTATTATTCTACCCATATATCGCATTATAAGTATTTATCTCCAAATTGCGTATGTAAAAATGCCTCTTGTACTGCCCCCCCTAACATGTGAGTTCGTTGGTACGCATCTCCAGTTAGCTAGCATAGTTATTTTTGTTTTCCCTCTGCTGCTTGCTTATTGGGTATTGTTGTTGTCGACGAGTTGGTTGCCCTTCGTAGGTAACTTATGTCTAGTACCCACGCTGTGTTGTTGGTATGCTAACGTGACCGCTTCCTAGTACATTGCATTTTTTCGTTTCTCTTTGTGCGATGTCCGCCCCGACGGTTCGCCTTAATGCCTGCTGTGCTTGGTCGCAATGGCTTGGTATACGTATGTTTGTATGTTTTTGGTGTTCTTCCAATGGGAGCTTATGTGTGTTGCTTATTGCATTGCTGTATTCCCAGCATTATTTAAAATTCCAGCCGGTTATGGGTTATCTGTGGAAATTATAATGTTCAACCAAAATATTTACCGTATGAGGGCAGAGACAATTATTTAAACGAAGAAATTAGATGTTGTTATGAATGTTTACATGTATATTAGGGTAATTCAAAAATGATTATTTTGTATGTGTAAATTTAATTCATATAATTCAGTTTTGTACATTTTACATGCTATATGTATAAATTCATTGTAATTCAAGTAGGATTTATACACGATTTAATGAGTTTTGATAAATATTTGTAGGTTCGAATGTGTGGGCTCCAAAGCCGGTGGATTTGGGTCCTCACAGTAGGTACATATTTGTGTCGAGTTGTATGTAGGTATGTAAGTATGTATGCTTAAAATAAATATGTATGTAAGAATATGTTTACAATAATTTAGTATAAATAAGCTAACAATATTTGAATAAAGATTCATTCACTCATTGACACTTACACCTCACAAAACACTATTCATTTTCCACATTGTATATGGTGATCCTGCCTATGATTCTGGTGGCTGATTTTTCAGCCTAAGTTCATTACTGGCAAGGATAATACTGGCTGATTACTCAGCCTAAAGCATATATGACGCTACTTTATTCTTGCTTGGATTCCAAGCTAATAAAAACTGACGAAACCTTATTGGACTTCAAAACACAAAAACAATTTCTATTATGAAGAAGCGAGACCACTATTTCCCCAAAATTAGTGAGTTTGACATGTTTTTGTTTATGTTTTACATTTTATTTTTACATCAACACTTTTAACAATAAAAGCAATGCAAATAACACACGAAAATTATTTCGGTCTATAATGGTTCACTTTTTTCACAAGATGGTTGATTTTATTTGTGTTTTTGTGCACCAAATTTTCAAACTAAAAACAAAATTTTCATGTGTCCGAAAAAAATAAAGAAAAAACGGCCCAATGTCAAAAAAACCTATCGAAATACAAACTGGCTCGTTTGTTTTTAATGAACTAGATTGTATTTTCCTTGTATTTCGTTAGTTTTTTGAAATATAGTTTAACACTTACACCAGTACTGAAGCCTTATTAGGAGGGAGTGCGACAAAAAAATTGAAGATAAAATACACGAAAATAAAGTAATGTCATATAGGTATAAGCGCTACATATATATACACATACTACATAAATCATACACAGCAACAAAAAAGCGACAGTACTAAGCGGTGCTCCAAATTGCCAAACATTTTTCCGAGTGCACCTGATGCGGCAAGCGAAGTGGAATATAACATTTGCTAGAGGATTGGGAAGAAATTAACGAATACCCTGAAAAAAGGCGGTGCTCCAAATTGCCAACCATTTTTCCGAGTGCAGCCGCGGCAAGCGAAGTGGAATAATATTTTCCGGATAATTGGGAAGAAATTAAATACACAGCAAAAAAAATAAAAAGGACAAAACTCAACAAAGGCAGCAAATATGTATTATAATAATTAACATTAATAATTAACAATAACAATATTCCGGCAACCTAACGGCTGCTACTGACAAGCAAAAATTATATTTTTGCTGTAAAAATTTTTTTTCCTCCTAATTATTGAATTATGTTCCCAGAAGAGGACATACAAAATCAAAGTCAATTTGACCAAATTTTTAATAAACTAGTTAGATTAAATTTAAATTTGCAAGGACGTGAAAGGAAAACACCCGAGAAAGTCAAGCAAGGCCCTAAGCCACTAACAATCGAGGAGTATAGAAAGAGAAATAGGATTCAAAAAATTGAGGAACCTAAAGTCCCACAGCCGGTCAAACTGAAAAGAAAAAGGGGAGGAATACAGGCCAACGGTAGGAGATCCATAGCAAAGCTATACGAAAAAATAAACTTGAGTACAAGTAGCGAAGAAAAAATTTACTTACAGAAGAAAATAAAGAGGTTAAGGAATATAAACAAAAAGAAGCCGCAACTAATAGTAAAATAAAAAGTTTGCAAAACTATTGATTTTAAATTATGGAAAGACCAAGGAAGATTAAAACTTGAGGACCTTAAAAATGAAATTAAAATTGTAGATGAAGAAACAACTGTAGTATGGTTGATAAAATGATGGAAACCTATTGATATGCCTGGGGAACCAACAATATGGAATGTAAGAAACCCACAAGCAACAACACCTGAAGAATTATATAGGTACAAAGTCAAATTTATGGGAAGAACAGACTAATATAATGACAAAAAATTAATAAAAGAAAAAAAAACAAAAAAAAATATTTCTTCATATTTTTTACGATGGGAGGTCAAGAATCAAAAATAGAAAAACCAATGGCAAACGTTGTAAACTCAGTCCAAGTGGTAGACCATACTGAGGCACTAGATACTATTAAGGTCATGCTTCTAATCATCTGCGTAGTTAGTTGCATTAGTTTGTTTCTGAAACTCTACTCAGCCCATAACAAATTCCACCATCCCAATGGGCAAATGGGAAGATATCGTTAAACTAATCATAGAAGAAAAAACGATAGGAGAAAAATTTTACAAATGTATTAATAAAAAGACAAAAGTAAAGGCAATGCGGGCTTGTAAGCGACTCATATCCCAGTTATCCACCAATCTAGAACTATGCGTTATCTGGGTCCCTGGTCATAGGGGGATAGAGGGTAACGAGAAGCACGACGAGCTGGCCCGCAGGGGCTCATCGGAGATGAGCGAGGAAATAACCAGTGTCGAATTAGGCATACCCTTAGCAGTAATCAAGGGAATATCCAAAGCTTCTACTTGAAGAAAGCACAAACAAAGTGGAATAACATCACCAGCTGTGCAATATCAAAATCCATTTGGCCAAACTATGATGGAAGGAAGACGAGAAGTCTTCTGAACAAATCCAGGGCCAACACACGCAAACTAATAGCAGTCTGCACCGGTCATTGGGCAGTAGGTACGCATGCGGAAAAGATGGGCATTCCGTATAACGACTACTGCAGAAGCTGCAAAGATTCAAATGCCAAGGAGATAGTAGAACAATTTATGTGTAAATATCCGGCTCTAGCTAGAGCCCGACTAAGATTCCTTGGAACACCGTTTCTAGAAGACCTCAGAGGTATATCTGTGATAGCAATCCCGAATATTCTTAATTTGATCAGCAACTCTGGCTGGTTGTAATACATTGACCGTAACATTCCGTAGGTTTTAGGCGAGTTATATGGCATCAAAACGGCTTTAAATAGCTACCTGGGAACCAGGGTCGCAGCCATTTCACCTACCTACGGCGCAGAAACAGTAGTAAAGCATCTCAAAATAATAGTTGAAGCATTTAACAAAATAAGAAAAACAATACAACAGTTAAATTGTAAACTAGACGGTAATCGAAAAGACCAAGCATATCAAATTTTTACCAGCGTTAGAGACAAGTTGGTGTCCTCACTGGCAAGATATGATATAGAATTCATAGTACCAACGAGTTTCAAAAAGGAAATAGAAATAGACTTTAGCAGATTCCTGCTGGAATCAGCCTCCGATTTAGAAGAGGAGCATGAAGTAGAACAAAAAGAAAAAAAAAAAACAGGAACAAAAAGAAATTTTAATAAAGACACCAAACTATCAAACAAGAAAAGACAAAATGGCACAAAACACAGTAGAATTCTTAAAAACGGCTTCGTCAATTCTGCCTGAGTTTGATGGTAAGCCTGAGAACTTACATAGTTTCTTGGACGCACTAGATATCCTAGAACTAATTAAGGATACTCACGAGACCATAGCAGTCTCCATGATAAAAGCTAAGCTCAAGGGAACAGCTAGAAACCTTTTGAGCACTGAAAACTCAATACTAGGAATAAAGCAAAAGTTGAGTTCAGCTATTAAAGGTGAATCTGTAGAAGTTTTGACGGCAAAATTCCTAAACATCCAACAACGCAGTAAAACAGCTAACCAATACCCTACCGAAATGGAAAAATTAACAAAATCGTTGGAGGGTGCTTACATATCTGACGGTCTTGCACCTGATGTGGCAACCAAATATGCCACACAACCAGCTGTAAAGGCTATGTGTAAGAACTCGGCTAACGAAAGAGTTAAACTGATAATGCAAGCAGGAGCGTTCACATCTATGAACGAGGCTATTTCAAAATTCACGAATAGCTGTACTGAAGTCACGGGTAACCTAAATACAGTGTTACGCCTGACGCGTTCACAAGGTAATTACCGAGGTAACTTCCGAAGAAGCTACCAAAATAGTACATATCGAGGTAACCAATACCGATCATATTACTTTAATACTAACAGATAAATAATAACAATAGTAATTGACAAAATAATAATTTCCCAAAACGCTATTTTGGAGGTCAGTCAAGATCATCTAATCAGAGTAACACGAGCAATCTCCGTAATATAAACCAACAGGAAAACCAGCAAACTCCACCCCAACAATAAACTCCAACGGTAATAAAGTATGTACATTCAATTTGCATCTAAACAGCTACATATGTTCCAATACCACTCTAACTAAGTCAACTTCAACGTTCCGGATAGATACAGGAGCGGATATCTCAATAATAAAGAAGGGTCAAATTGACAGTAATGTCACGATAAATAACTCACAGATCACAGATTTAAAAGGTATTGGCCGAGGCATAACAAGCACACTTGGAACAGCAAAAGCAGATATAACAGATGATAGTCTTTTAATACGACACAAATTTCACATAGTAGAAAATGATTTCCCTTTACCATGTGATGGAATTTTGGGACTCGATTTCATTAAAAAATATGATTGCATTTTAGATTATAATAAAAATGGGGACAGCCTAATACTACGACCATATGATTACCCCGAAGATATAGTTATTCAAATGATAAATAAACCAACAATCAATAGCATTACAATACCCACAAGAGCCGAAGTAATTAGACAGGTTCATATCAATAGTTACAATAAGGAACTATTAGTAACTCATCAAGAATTGACTGATGGCATTTTTGTAGCCAACACGATAGTAAACTCAAATCAAGCTTTAATAAGAATAATGAATACAACAGATAAACATGCAATCATTCAACATTATGACATCAAAACAGAAAGTTTATAGGATTATGCAATAATTGAAAATACACCTCACTGTAAAGCTAATAATAAAGAAAAGTTAGAAAGATTGAATAAAAATTTCCCGCCATTCGCTAGTAAATCACTCACACACTATGCTCAGAATTCATTGATATATTTTCATTAGAAACAGAACCAATCACGACCAACAATTTTTACAAACAAAAGTGGCATATTAAAGATAACACTCCTATGTATATTAAAAATTATATACTACATCAAGCGCATAAGAATGAAATAAATAAACAAGTAAATAAACTAATTCAAGATGATATTGTTGAACCATCAACCTCAGAGTACAATAGCCCTATTTTGTTGGTACCTAAAAAATCCCTTCCGGGCAAACAAGAAAAAAGGTGGAGATTAGTTGTTGATTTCAGACAAACAAATAAAAAAATAACAACTGATAAATTCCCTTTGCTTAGAATAGATGATATTCTGGATCAATTAGGAAGAGCGAAATATTTGTCATGCCTAGATTTAATGTCAGGATTTCACCAAATAGAACTCAACCCAGAGACAAGGGATATCACATCCTTTACAACGGATAACGTTACTTATCGTTTCAAAAGATTGCCTTATGGCCTCGAAGTAGCTCCAAATTCATTCCAGAGGATGATGACATTAGCATTCGCAGGTCTGAAACCATCACAAGCATTTTTATACATGGACGACTTAGTCGTATTAGGATGCTTCGAAAAACATATAATACAAAATTTAAGAAATGTCTTTTCAACTTGCAGAAAATATTATATAAAATTACATCCCGGTAAATTTTTATTCTTAAGTCAACAAGTTACTTATCTGGGACATAAATGCACAAGTACTGGAATTTTACCAGACCCAATTAAATTTAAAATTGTTTAAAATTACCCAACTCCCAAAAATGCCGATGAAGCAAAAAGATTTTTCGCATTTTGTAATTATTATATAAGATTCGTACCAAATTTCACGGAACACGCCAGGATTCTAACAAGGCTTAGTAAGAAAAATGTAATTTTCAATTGGACAGAAGACTGCGAGAAATCTTTTAGCCACCTAAAAAATGCATTAATTAGTCCAAATATCCTACAATATCCCAATTTTGATAGATAGTTCTTTATTACAACTGACGCAAGTGGTTATGCTTGCGGTGCTGTGCTAAGCCAAGAGTATGAAGGAAAATAATTACCCACTGCCTATGACTCAAGATCATTTACAAAAGGCGAAATAAATAAAGCCATGATCGAAAAAGAATTGGCGGCCATACATTGGGCCATTATATATTTTAGAACATATGTTTATGGCAGAAAATTCACAGTGAAAATCATCATCGACCTTTAACATATATATTCTCAATGAAAAACCCTTCATTTAAATTAACTAGAATCAGGTTACATTTGGAAGAGTATGAATTTGGGGTGGAGTACATAGCCGGAAAAGAAAATTACGTGGAAGACGCTGTGTCACGAATAGATATCAATGATTTGAAATAAATGTCAGTACAGGCATGAAAAATAATGAAAGCCACGAGAAGATCGCAAACTAAAATAAATTCCAGTGTAATAACAGTAATAGAAATGAAGAGAAGAAAAGTCACAATACTAAGCGCTTAATAAATGTGAAGTAAAAATACTAGTCCAGCTCGTCTTCGATCCTCCGAATTTATATTCAAAAAAGGAAAGAAAATTTGTAGTGAAATAAATATAGAGAATCAAATTGTTGAGGCGAAGATTGGCTTAGGCCAATTCTGTACCAGGCTTATGGAAAAAGCCGGCAATTTGGGAATTAAGAAAATACAGTTGTCCTTAGGGGACAAATTGTTTAATTATACTCGAGTAGACACATTTAAAGGAATAGGTACCAAAGTTCTCAAAAATTTAAAAACTGCATCCACTCCGGAGGTTGTGCATGTGACGAAAAATGATAAAATTAAAAAGATTCTTCAAAAATATCACGATGATCCTGTTAATGGTGGCCACCCAGGAATCAATCGTACAACTAATAAAATTAGACAAAAATATTACTGGAAAAATATGAAAAATGATTTAATAAAATACATAAAGAAATGCTTAAATTGTAATAAAAATAAAATTAATAAAAATTTAAAAGAACCAATGATTTTGACCGAAACACCACAGAAGGCGT
Source organism: Eurosta solidaginis (assembly GCF_040869045.1). Lineage (NCBI taxonomy): Eukaryota > Metazoa > Arthropoda > Insecta > Diptera > Tephritidae > Eurosta > Eurosta solidaginis. The sequence goes on along the minus strand of NC_090320.1, from coordinate 99,527,069 downwards.
TCGACATAGTACAAATAGATACAACTGGACCTTTTCCGAGATCATTAAATGGAAATGAATACGCTGTCACTCTGATATGTGATTTGACTAAATACTTAGTTGCAATCCCTATACAGAGCAAACATGCAAAAACAGTAGCCACAGCCATATTCGAAAATTTCATCTTAATTTATGGAAGTGTGAAAACAATAATAACGGATATGGGATCTGAATATAAAAATAGCTTGTTTGAGGAACTATGTAGGCTTCTCAATATTGAGCAAAAATCATCTACGCCGTATCACCACCAAACTTTAGGCACTGTTGAACGTAGCCATAGAACTTTCAATGATTATGTGCGTTCATGCATATCCATTAACAACGATGATTGGGATGAGTATCTTAAATATTTTGCATATTGCTACAACACTACCCCATTTACAGTCCATAGTTATTGCCCATTCGAATTGATCTTTGGTAAAAAACCACAGACTTACAAATTTTTACATGAAAATACGGTAAGCCCATTATACAATTATGTGGCTTACGATAAAGAAATTAAATATAGGTTACAAATAGCACAGGATAGAGCTTTTAACTTAGTAAAAGAAGCTAAAGAAAAACAAAAGATTAGTTATGATAAAAATATTCACTATAAGGAAATAACTATAGGAGATCTAGTGTTGGTAAAAATGAAGCAGGTCATAAGTTAGATAGTATATATAAAGGGCCCTATAAGGTAGAAAATATCGATAAAAACAATAATTTTATTATTGATATTAGAGAAAAATTGTAAAGTTTACAAACGGCGATGGTTACTAGGACATGTTTCTGAATTTCACTTCTTCATCAGCTAGCTTTTCGGGAGCTGAGCATTGAACTCGAATCTCCAATATTCACATCAGTGCAAAGGCAAACGCCTTTAGCTACTGAGCCATATGAACGTCCCGTTGCTCGCTGTACAATTGGTCTCTAAGAATTGCCTTTTTGTTTCTATTCTTTTTAGTCACCATGTAGGCACATACACTCTGTATGTAGTTTATTCCTAATAGTGTGGATATGACTTTTAGGCGCTCTTTGAAAGCTTAGTAACATTTGTTCGGATTTTTACAGTATTTGTTCTTAATACTTCCGCTGTTACTATTATATCAATATGATCATATGTATTTAATTAGCGAGCTTTGCTCATATTGCTTTATACAATGGTTTTTGTTATTGATATTAGAATAAAATTGTAAAGTTTACAAACGGCGATGGTTACTAGGACATGTTTCTGAATTTCACTTCTTCATCAGCTAGCTTTTCGGGAGCTGAGCATTGAACTCGAATCTCCAATATTCACATCAGTGCAAAGGCAAACGCCGTTAGCTACTGAGCCATATGAATGTCCCGTTGCTCGCTTTACAATTGGTCTCTAAGAATTGCCTTTTTGTTTCTATTCCTTTTAGTCTACACTCTGTATGTAGTTTATTCCTAATAGTGTGAATATGATTTTTAGGTGCGCTTTGAAAGCTTAGTAACATTTGTTCGGATTTTTACAGTATTTGTTTTTAATACTTCCGCTGTTACTATTATATCAATATGATCATATGTATTTAATTAGCGAGCTTTGTTTATATTGTTTTATGGAATGGCTTTTGTTATTGATATTAGAGAAAAATTGTAAAGTTTACAAACGGCGATGGTTACTAGGACATGTTTCTGAATTTCACTTCTTCATCAGCTAGCTTTTCGGGAGCTGAGAATTGAACTCGAATCTCCAACATTCACATCAGTGCAAAGACAAACGCCTTTAGCTACTGAGCCAAATGAATGTCCCGTTGCTCGCTGTACAATTGGTCTCTAAGAATTGCCTTTTTGTTTCCATTCCTTTTAGTCACCATATAGGCACATACACTATGTATTTAGTTTACTCCTAATAGTGTGGATGTGATTTTTAGGCGCGCTTTGAAAGCTTAGTAACATTTGTTCGGATTTTTACAGTATTTGTTTAGTACTTCCGCTGTTACTATTATATCAATATGATCATATTTATTTAATTAGCGAGCTTTGCTCATATTGCTTTATGCAATGGTTTTTGTTATTGATATTAGAGAAAAATTGTAAAGTTTACAGATGGCGATGGTTACTAGGACATGTTTCTGAATTTTACTTCTTCATCAGCTAGCTTTTCGGCAAACGCCTTTAGCTACTGAGCCATATGAATGTCCCGTTGCTCGCTGTACAATTGGTCTCTAAGAATTTCCTTTTTGTTTCTATTCCTGTTAGTCACCCTGTAGGCACATACACTCTGTATGTAGTTTATTCCTAATAGTGTGGATATGGCTTTTAGGCGCGCTTTGAAAGCTTAGTAACATTTGTTCGGATTTTTACAGTATTTGTTTTTAATACTTCCGCTGTTACTATTATATCAATATGATCATATGTATTTAATTAGCGAGCTTTGCTCATATTGCTTTATACAATGGTTTTTGTTATTGATATTAGAGAAAATTTGTAAAGTTTACAAACGGCGATGTTTACTAGGACATGTTTCTGAATTTCACTTCTTCATCAGCTAGCTTTTCGGGAGCTAATTTTAATATTTAATAATTTTACTCTAATACCCTATAAAGTAGAAAATATCGATAATAAAAATAATGACACTTTAATCCCATCTAGAATAGGAAATGAGGATAAGCAAAAATTTCCCAGTAACATAGAAAATAGCAATATCATAAATAATTAGAAACTAATAATACACAAAAATAGACTTAATAGAATAAGTAAATTTTCAACCTACAAATATCAAATACAAAATATAGAATTAATTTATACTTAACTAAACAAAAATAGAATGCTCATGCATTCGCCAAATGCATTAGCATTCTGAAAAAAGGGAGATGTAGAGTAAACAGCCAACAATTTCAATGCCAAATGAGTAAACCAGTTAATATGCTACCCTGTAACAAAAAGAGTCTAAATTTTAATCAACACAAAAGGGGCATTTGCTAATTGTTGCTGACAGAGTAATTCACACGATTTAATACAGGTGTGTGTACAACGCACGACTAAACCAAATTTGCATTCAGGCAAATTTGCTGACATTACGTTTCCCACAGTCACAGCTCAACACACATATGTAGGTCCATATTTGTGTCGAGTTGTATGTTTTTTTTTTTGTTTTTTTTTTTTACGAGTAGGAAGCATCGAAAGCCTCATAGTGAGTGTGGGACTTTAACCGCACTAAACCTCCTACCGTCTGAGTACCATTTACCCCCCGGTACTACCGTCAAGTATTCCGTCGTGAGGTAGGTTGAGCACTTAGCTCTACGTCTGTCGGGGTCACGTTGCTGTACTTAGATAGTGCCGCGGTATGGTTAACGCTGGGACTGACACCTGCTTACTACCTGAATGTGCTTGACGCATACCTCTTCTACGAATATTAGCAAGCCTACCTTAAACACTGTGCATATAGTGCTTGTGGCATGCTTGTGCGTTCGACTACTTGTATTGTAGGGTTTTGTTTTTTATATATGTATATATGTGTAAATAAATTATAAATTTTTTTTTTTTATTTTATTTTATTTTATTTTTTCGGTTTTTCCGTTTTTCATCATTTTTTTTTCCACAATACGTAACGGGGCTTTCCTCGTACTTCCACCGGTTGGAGAGGTCTTCTCTCCAATCCGAGTATAAACTCTGATTACATGTGAGACGTTTACCCTCATACTCGTTGTTTCTACGGTTGGAGAGGCCTTGTCTCCAATCCGTAGGTTTGTCGTTGCGTGTATGTTGACTGCTTTTGGTCGCACGGTTGAAGAGGCCGTGTCTCCAATCCGTGATTTATTCCTTCACCTGGGGCAGTATTCGAACGGTTGAAGAGGCCTTGTCTCCAATCCGTCGCCTGGTTTGCTATTACATTATCTACATATATTACGGTATTTTCATATTTTATCATTCTCACGCCGCTAATTGTACGGAGGCCTTGCATCCAATACGTGCTTAGCTCGATCCCCTCCACCTTAGCAATTTGTTATCCACCCACACAACTCGACTGTTCAATGTTCGCTGCTGCGCCGTAGCCTTTCAAGACTTCGTAGACACTTCATTATTTCCGCTATTACATCGCACGCCGCTTACCATTTTACCTTGCTTTGTAGCATGCATCCAACAATTGTTTCAGGAGTGTAATCCTCTCCAAATATCCTGCACAGTTTGCATCTCGAGCTATAGAACCTAGGACACTCGAAAAATACATGGTAAACATCTTCTACTGTATCGCCGCCGCAGTGATCGCATATGTTGTTAGGCTCGTGATTGAATCGGTGCAAATATTCCTTAAAGCATCCGTGACCACTCAGAAACTGTGTGAGGTAGAAATCCACCTCGCCGTGCTTTCTAGATATCCATATATTAATATCTGTGATACATCGGTGTGTCCAGCGACCATTTGTTGAGGCATTCCACCTGAGCTGCCAGTTCTGCACGCTTCGCTCTCGTGCTCCGTTACGTGAGCTTTGATCCCGATAAATCGTCGCTGCTTCTTTTGCTAATATGTCTATAGGACACATTCCTGCGATGATTAGTACTGCGTCGTCAGATACAGTTTTAAAGGCGCTACAGACGCGTAGTGCACACAGGCGGTAAGTCGACTTTACCCCGCGGAAGTATGATTTATACTCCGTGGCCTGATGCCAAACAGGAGCCCCGTAAAGTATTTGGCTTTTTACAACGCCAGCCAGAAGTTGACGCCGTCGTTGCTTTGGTCCTCTTGCATTTATCATTATCCTAGATAATGCTGCTACGGTTTTTGCTCCCTTTCCATTGCCATACTCTAAGTGGGATTTGAATGACAACCTCCTGTCTATCACAACCCCCAAGTATTTTATTGCAGGCAGCGTGTCGATGTCATGGAGGCCGATTCTTATAGTGACCTGCTCCACCCTTTTCCTACTTGATATGAGTACAGCCTCTGTTTTTTGTTCCGCCAGCTGCAGTCCATTTTTCGTAAGCCACGATTGAACCATCGCTATGCTTGTATTAGATTTGGCGCATATTTCGCCTAGGTGCTTGGCTGTGATTACCAATGCGATATCGTCCGCGAAGCCGATAATTTTCACCCCATTGGGTACCTTGAGTCGAAATACTCCGTCGTACATAATATTCCAAAGCAGTGGACCGAGCACGGAGCCTTGAGGAATACCGCCTGTGACGTGAAGCTTTTCTACTCCAGCAGCCGTTTCATATTCCAGCACTCTACCTTCGAAGTAGCTGCGTATGATCCTACGCAGGTAAAGGCATATGCCTATCTGCTCCAGCGTGTCTAAAATTTTTGCCCAATTGGCAGTGTTGAAGGCATTTTTTACATCTAAAGTAACGATAAGGCAATATTCCTTAGAGCCTTCGAGCCATCGGGTGCCGCTTATGGCTTCTTGGGCCACTTCCTTCGCCATGTTCACAGCTTGGATGGTAGATCTTCATTTCCTAAACCCAAACTGGTTATCGGAAATACCATCCACATCTTCAATTTCTTTTTCGAGTCGATTATAGAGGACTCGCTCAAGAACCTTACCGGCGGAGTCGAGCAGGAAAATGGGTCTGTAGTTAGATGGTTCCGCCGTATTTTTACCAAACTTTGGCAGCAGGACCAGCTTTTGTCGTTTCCACATTGTAGGAAATGTCCCCTCAGCCAAGCATGCATTAAATAGTTCCGCAAATGTTGGCGTGTTATAAGTGAGAGCTAGTTTGAGTGCTCTGTTTGGTACCCCGTCTGGGTCAGGAGACTTGCGGTCTTGCAGTCTATTCACCGCTTGAAGGACCTCGACGACGGTAACCACGTCAAATGAGTATAGTACGGCGCCTGATGTGGGAGACACTAGCTCCCTTTGCGTGGGAAATAAAGTACCTACCACGTTTCTGAGAAAAGAGGGGCATGTTGGCATCGCCTCTCCTTTGTGTTTCAATTTCTTAAAAACCAATTTATAAGCTGTGCCCCAGGGGTCATTCTCGACGTCATCGCAAAGCTTGAGAAAGCATTCGCGCTTACTATCTTTTATTGCTCTCTTAAGTGCGAGTCGCGCGCTTTTGTAGGTAGCTCTGCACTCTAGAAATTCCGGTCTCCCTCTGGTTCGTTGATAGCGCCTCCTAGCCTGAATACACTCTCTCCTTAGGGAGTGTATGCGCTCGTTCCACCAAAATGTGGAACAATGTTGTTTGCGCTTGGGCTTTCTAGTCATTGACGTATCGCATGCTGCTCTAATATCCGCCATTAATTTATTCGCCATGTCGTTAGCACTTCCTCTATGTTCGACTGTTGTCAATATTAGCTTGAATATGTCGGGGTCGAAAGTATTGATATTCCAACCTCTATTTTTTAGGGGTGGCTGTATAGTGGGCCACCCTCCCCCCTCGCGGTTGATGTCCACCAAAATCGCTGAGTGATCGCTTTGGGTATAGCAGTCACTGATTTTCCACTCAGCCAACCAAACGTTATGTCGATTACGGAGCCGAACCCATTTCTTAAGAAGGTGTCGAGTTGTATGTAGGTATGTAAGTATGTATGCTTAAAGTAAATATGTATGTAAGAATATATTTAGAATAATTTAGTATAAATAAGCTAACAATATTTGAATAAAGATTCATTCAGTCATTGACACTTACACCTCACAAAACACTCTATTCATTTTCCACATTGTATACCACTATAGTCATCCCAACATTCAGTGGGGACTTTAAAGAGCTGAAAAATTTCTTAGGGTTGATTGAATTCTACCACGATACCATTGCGGATCAAGCTCAAAAGACGATCCTTATCAAATTCGTACTAGCCACAAAATTCGCGGAGCAGGTGAAAAATAAAATTTTGACGGAAGTAACACCTCACAACTTGCAAACGCTGAAAGCAACCCTTAAAGATGGATACCGATCAAACGACCCCGCCTCTGGGTTACAAGCAGACATCATTAGGACTGTACAGGGTTTTCAGGCAATCCCCACATTTGCTTCCCGTATACAAAATCTCATAGCTTCCTTGAATGAAATTCAAATATCTGAGCAAGGAAGCGAACACAGAGAAATAATCGTTAAATTAAACGACCAAATTGGTCTAACCGCCTTCAAAAGCGGGCTGGGAGAGCCGCACAAGATAATAGTGGCAGCGGCGAGACCAAAGAAGCTCATAGAAGCAATCCGTATAGCAAGTGAAATAACCACCAGCCCAAATAATAAAAGCACCTTCAGAACCAAAAGCAATAACTTCAATATGAGAATCTACAATGGCAATGATCAAAACAGAAGACTAACCAACAGCAATCAAAATAGGCGCTATGGGCAGGGAAACTCATACATCCCGAGCCGTCAGGACTCGGGACCACAAAACCAAAAACCATAGGATTCCTGGGGGAAGGAACCACCACAAACTTCATAAAAGCAAAGATAAATAAGAAGATAGTAACACTACTGGTTGATTCGGGAGCTGATATCTCGGTGATAAAAGAGAAAGTTGTCCCAAAGAATGCCTCCACAATAAACTTACGTTGCAAAATAAGAGGCAAAAATTGCACAATAACTGCGAGTAAAGCCGTTGAAATTGATATCAATTGCCAAGATCACAAAATAAAAAGCCAATTCTACATTCTGCATCATATAAGCAATGTAGAGGCAGATTGAGTTCTAGTAGAGATTTCCTAATGAATTTGAAATGTAAAATTGATTACGAAACGCATGCACTAACACTTCAACTGAAGGACAGCCAAATCACATTACCAATATACGTATGGTTAGAAGAGTTTAAAACAGAGTGGAACCAACATAGAAGAATAAATTATTGCAATTAAGGGAAACGAAACTATCATACGGAAAATGAGGAAAACGAGGTTTATGATGGCGAGGGATGAACTAGCATTAGACAACGAGTCGAATAGTGACAATAATGCATGTTTGAAAATATGCAAAAAAAATCAACATGTGTTTCACTTACAGGAAGAAAACTTAACTACCAACAACTTCTAAAAGCAACAGGTTGATTTCGCGATAGATCACCTGTATACATTAAAAACTACAGAATGCCTCACGTTCAGCAACAGGTGATCGAACAAGAAGTTGGCAAATTACTAAAGGATGATGTCATCGAGCACTCTACTAGCCCTTGTAATTCACCTCTGCTAGCCGGTCCAAAAAAGGGGTAGCACGGAAGAAAAAAAGTGGCGATTAGTGGTGGATTTTAGATCATTAAACAACAAAAAGATCGTAGATGATAAATTTCCAATAACCCGCTTGGATGACGTATTGTACAAGCTCAAAGGAGCACAATACTTCAGCACATTAGACATGACAAGTTCATTTCACCAAATTCCGTTGGACAATGTTTCAAAAAAGCTAACAGCATTTTCAACAAGCAAAGGACACTACCAATTCAAAAAGTTGCCATTCGGATTGAAAATCTCGACAAATAGTTTCCAGAATGTTGTCGATTGCGCTCAGTGGACTTACTGACGCGGCATTTCTCTATGTAGATGACGTAATAATATTTGGGAAGACTCTGCATGAGCACAACAAAAATTTCGAAAAAGTGTTAGCCAGATTGAGTAAATATAACCTGAAACTCGATCCTGCAAAATGCAGATTTTTGAAAACAAAAGTCACATACTTGGGCCATCTAATCACTAATAATATGAAACGGCGACAACCTGGCTAGGCCACTCTAACATAATCGGTTTAAGCGCTAGCAGGGGGAGAAGATCTCATCGGCAGCGTCTGTACACCTCTCGGTGCGGCTGCAAGCGGGCGTCTGTCTTGGAGCAAGCGGCTCGCTATATAAATGTGCCAAATAATATTTTCACCCCCGCTGAGCGGGTTGTGCGCTGGGCTTGGGACCCGCCACGTAAAACCATACTCCAATGAAATATAACAACAGGCCTCGGATAAATACACTCCCTATTGATGACGACCATGGCAAACGTTTGAAGCACAATGAATTGAGGGCATGCACCTGGAACGTCCGCTCCCTGAATGGGATTGATGCAGATGCCCGGCTGGTTGATGTCCTCGTCAAAGCAAAATCTGACATCACCGCCATCCAAGAAATGCGTTGGACGAAGCAAGGAAGAAAGAATATCAAAAATTATGACATCTATTGGAGTGGCCATACGAATAAGCATAGTTTCGGCGTCGGATTCGTGGTGGGAGAGAGACTTTGTCGCCAAGTTCTGGCGTTCACACATCTGCGCTCATGCGCCGACAGAAGAGAAAGACGATGAGGTGAAAGACACTTTTTATGAACAATTAGAACGCACATACGAGCGCTGCCCCGTCACGATATAAAAGTCGTGCTTGGTGACTTTAACGCCAGGGTGGGCAAATAAGGTGTTTTTGGCCCTACAGTCGGAAAGTTCAGCCTACACAACGTAACGTTTGCCGGTTTTAGAAAATTCTACCTCGCAAAATCCTGCAAAATATTAAAAAAATCCTGCATAGGTAAAATCCTGGTTTTCTAAAATTTTTCTTTTCCAAAATCCTGGTTTTCCAAAATTCTGCTTTTGCTAAATCCGGATTGACAAATTCTGCTTTTAGTGTACTTACCCTTTAGATAAACTTTCTGAACAACGAAATGAACCGATACATAATGGCTGTTATGATATTTTTGAGTCAACAATTTATGACTTCTGTGTGAATAGCATCCCTGTTCATAGAGCAACAAAAAATAAACGTCCGTGGTTCTCCAAAGAACTCAAACGTTAAGGAATTTAAAGAATAAGTTCTATAAAAAGCATAAACGCTCTACCAATGCAAATGTTCGTGAGCGCGACTTATTTTACAGAGCTGAATTTAATAAGCTCAATAGATTTTTGTATCGGAGGTACATTCATAATGTTGAAAACAGTATTAAATGTAACCCAAAATTTTTGGGAACTACATTAAGTCGAAAAAGAATTGTTCGGATATTCCGACATCGGACCACCTTAGAGGTGTTTCGGCCAACTCAATTTCGGAAGCTGCTGACTTATTCGCTGAATTATTTTCCTCGAATTTCGTTCCGGATAATAGTAGTGGGGTGTCGTCTGAATATCTGCCAATTGTTGATACTTCCATCAATTTCGGGAAGCTATGCTTGACTGACTTGGACATAGCTAATGGTATTGAACAGCTAAAGATGTCAACCACAACTGACGCAGATGGCCTCTCGGCTGTCCTGTTGAAAAGTTGTTCATCTTTGATCGTTCCTTTAAGGCACATATTTAATATGTCACTATCTGCCGGAGTTTTTATTGATGTATGGAAATTGAAAAAATGATATCGAAAATTATAGGCCGATATCCAAACTTACCACTGTTTCAAAGCTATTTGAGTGCATAGTTAAGAATTAAATTTACTTCTCCGTGAAACATCTAATATGTCCTCAGCAGCACGGTTTCGTTGAAGGTAGGTCTACCATAACTAATCTGGCGGTTTTTACAGAAGACTGTTTGGATTCCTTTCAAAAGGGCTACCAAATCGACGCGGTCTATACTGATTTCTCTAAGGCTTTCGATAGGGTATCGCATCGAATACTAATGGCAAAACTTGAATGCTTGGGCTTTCACTCTGAGTTTCTGCAGTGGATCTCTTCTTACTTAGAGAACAGAAGTTGCGTCGTTCGTCTAGATAATGTGTCATCTTTTCCATTCGCCCCAATTTCCGGTGTCTCCCAGGGCAGATTTTTGGGTCCGCTATTATTTGTCATATTTATTAACGACATATCATCTTGCTTTTCAAGGTGTAAGTTTCTTCTTTATGCTGATGACTTAAAAGTCTACCATGAAATCAAGTGCTTGGATGATTCTTTAATCTTAAAAAATGAGCTTAGAAACTTATACCATTGGTGTGTTCGTAATCTTCTATTCCTAAATATGGTAAGTGTCATTTTACCACTTATGCTAAAGGTTCTGGTTTAGTTCCTACATCGTATAGCATCTCAGACGTTCAATTAAAAAAGTCAACTGAAGTTAAATATTTGGGTGTCTATTTTGATACCAAGCTGACTTTTACCACCCACATAAGCTATATAGTTTCTAAAGCGTACGCGATGTTGGCTTTTATACGCCGTACCTGCTCATCATTTTCAGATCCTTATACTCTCAAACTATTGTACACATCTTTAGTTAGATCGAGGTTGGAGTATGCGGTATTTGTTTGGAGACCTTTTCATGCAGTTTATATCAAGAGGTTGGAGTCTGTTCAGAGAGCTTTTATGTGCTTTGCATTGCGCCCGATGAACTTTGTAGACCCTGTACCATCATATCACTCTCGCTGTTTATTGATAAATCTTATGCCGCTAGACTCCAGGCGAACTCTGTTGTCAATGTGCGTTGTCTTTGATATCGTTTCGGGCTCAATTGACTGTTCTTACCTCCTCATGCAAATTCGTTTTAATGTACCATGTCGTATCCTTCGTTGTAACGATTTGTTTTATATGGGTGTTGCTAGAACGGTTTATGAATGGTCCCCTTACGAGGAAACTTTCTCAATTTAATGCTTATTCCTATTCCTTGGCGTTTGATTTTAGTTGTAGTAAATTTACATTTAAGAACCTGATAATCAAATACTTGTCATAAAGTTAAATATACTTATTATATAAGCTATGTAAACTTGAGGTTTTGTATACTAACAGTCTATAAACACCTTGTTTGTTGATTAAATAAATAAATGTATAAATATAAATAAATAAATATGTATGTGTGTATGTATGTAAATATTTTAGTCTAGTAAATTGAAACATTTTTTGCAACTCTCTTCAAATAACTTGGTTGACTTAATTCATTCCTTTTTATAATAACTCTTCGTAGTTGCTTGTTTTTTTAAGTTTTCGCATAAATAAGCACCTTTTGAAAATTTGATACGAGTTTATAAAATTGTGAGGTACTTTTACCTACAATGACTTTTAGTTTACGATGTATAACGGTATTTCTAGTTCCAGCAATTCGTCGATTAACATGTGTACATACATACATATGTATGTTCATATGGGTGGAATAATAAAATAAAAAATAATGTGTACACCGTGTTGTATTTAAATGTAATATAAACAATGTTAAAGTGGACATGCCATTACCTTGAAAAGTGCGCACTTTTCAAAGTAATGACATGTCCACTTTAACATTGTTTATATTACATTTAAATACAGAATTTTCTAATTCCGGAATCTGAGAAGCAGAATTTTAAAAAATCAGGATTTTAAGAAAGCAGTATTTTAAAAAAGCAGGATTTAAAAATAAACAGGATTTTAAAAAGCAGGATTTTGCTTTCGGGATTTTGCAAAAACAGGATTTCTTTACCAACCCTGAAACTTCTCCTAACGGACTGAGGCTGATTGACTTTGCGGGTGCTCGAAACATGGTCATATCCAGCACGAGGTTCATGCATAAAAAGATACATCAAGCTACATGGCTGTCTCCTGATCGAAATACTCGCAATCAGATCTATCACGTTGTGATAGACGGACGGAATGCCTCCAGCGTTTTAGATGTGCACACGATCCGAGGACCTAACATCGACTGAGACCATTATCTCGTTGCAGCCAAAATACGCACCCGCCTCAACGCGGCTAAAACCAAGGAACAAAAAACACAAGGAAAGCTAGACGTCGAAAAGCTTCAATCAAAACAGACAGACAATGGTTTCGCAACTCGACTGTCACACCTGCTCTCTGAGAGCACAACTCATCCTGAAGGAATACAGGAGCAGTGGGAGCATATTTCCAAAGCACTTCGTATTGCCGCCGAGGAAAATATTGGTTACCAGCGATCACGAAAAAACAATGAACGATGAAGAATGCCGCGTTGCAACTGAAAGAAAAGACGCTGCCTACAGGGCTACGTTAAAAGCGACCGCGACAAGAGGAGTGTGTGAACGCTATCGTGAGTTGAAAAAGGAAGCGAGACACTTTTTCAGGAAGAAAAAAGCAGAAGCAGAAAGGCGTGAGTGCGAGAAGCTTGAGCTGCTAGCCCCCAGGAATAACGCCCGAAAATTTTACCAAAAAATACGGCGCCAGACGGAAGTTTTTAAGACCGGGGCAAACTCCTGTAGGAACGAAAACGGCGACCTTATAACTGATGTCCAGAGAGTGCTTAGATTATGAGGGGGTATTTCTCTGTTCTCCTAAATGGAGGCAGCAATTCATGCTACTATAAAAGCATTGTGATGGACTTTTCCTTGACTTTGCCGGGGTTGATCTCAGTCCGTCCAGGGTTCCTGGAAGTAGAAATTCCTAACGGTCCTTCTGAAAGAATAACTCTGTTTTGTTCGATACAAAACGTTATAAAAATTATTTATTTGATAAAATTCTACTTTTCTACTCCTAGGCTGATTTCCTTGCTCTATAAGAGGTGACGGAGGTGATAAAGCCCTCGGCCAACCTCTGCGGTCGAATGGAGTGATAAAGCCTCCAGACGAGTATACTCTAAGTACAAATGAAGTGAAAAAGCCTTCAGGTGTACTCTTGGTCGGTAGTGATAAAGCCTACCGACTCGTATGCCTGTCTCCTAATCTCTGAATTTCAATGCGAACTCGTCGCCCTTATATACTAATTTTTGCACGCAGGCAAACGGTTATTTTATAATAACAACTTTGAACTAATGGTTTTAACAATACAAAACAACTGTTAATTCGGTAAATATTTCCTTCCCATGAATTTCCATGCACCATAATGCTCCTTATTGAATACAATGCCTTTGTACTTGCTCATACTGTGCTTTCCAGGCTTTGGTTTATATATTGTGTGTTTGTATATTTGTTTGTGGTCACCTGATTCTAATGTTGTGTTTTGCTTTGCCCAATGCTTCTGCCTTCTGTTGTATGGCGTGCGTTGGTGTGTTGTATGCTAGTGCGTAAATATGTATAACGAAATTTCAATTAGTAGCGGCGCTTGTTTTGACGACTTGCTGCTGATCTCCGTTCACTTAAGTTATTATGTATGTTGTATTTGTAACTGGGTACATTGGATTTTGAGTGTGCAAAGGGTTGATCGACCGCTGCATTTTTATGTTTTGTGCGTATCTACTTTCCAAATATTTAATGCATGTTAGGGTGATCCTATATTCAAAGTTTATGTTTGCGAAAATGTAAATATTTGGCTTGCGTGCAAAAGTGCGCAAGTGTAATTTGCTCTTCAATTTAATAATTATAAATTCAATGTACAACAGAATATATGTATTTAGGGCATAATTCATAAAGGTATACATATGTATATTTCTGGTGCTTCATGCAAAAAATATATGTGATAAAAATTCAAGTATAAATTCCAAGTTATTTCAAAACGTATCTTCTTTAGAAAAATGTATGGATATGTGTATGTTGTGAGGATACAAAGTCCTCGGCTTTGGGGTCCTCACACTCCCCCCTCACCTGCCGCAATGAGACCCACCGTCACCAGGTTGGTGCGCTTGATCCGTACGCGGAAGTGGTGTTTGCCCATGCTGTTCGTCGTCGCTGCAGTCGCTGGCCATCAGGCTCAATATGTCGCTGTTTTTGTCATTGAAGCTGCCGTTGACCCCGCTGGCCTTACGGCTTAATATTTCGCTGTCGTCGTTGGTTGTTGGCGTTTCGCTGCCCTTCCCGTCGGCGGTATGTGTGATGCCAGTCGATAAAATTAATGAAAAACTGGTGGATTTTCCTTAGGGTGTTCCCACCGTGTATGGTGGATTTAAAAAAAAACGTAGTATATCATGCGCATAGTTAAAGAGTATATTTATTGGATATTTATGTAATTGTAGTACGAGTTTACCAAGCTTTTAGTGATTGATTCCACTTCCGGGTACTTCTTGATATGAAATTTCTTCGTGTATGATTTGACACTGTCTCGGTTGGGCATGTCCGTTACTACCGATTTCATCCGGATTGAAGTAGAATCTTACAAAATAGTCTGTAATTCCGCAGTTGTCTCGGGGTGTGTGTTCGTTTAAGACCACCATAGCGAACTGCCTTCCCAGGTGTAATCTTGTTCCATGCGCCGGTTCTCTGGCGATCTGTAATTTGTTTTCTGGAAATATTCGTACCTGATTCTCCGCAATGTTTTGTACTTGACCGTCTCTGTATGCTATCAGCTGTTGACTTGTACCTTGGTTCTCTCCGTGTTGTCTCTCGGTCTCTTCGCTGACTCGTGTGAGTGTATCGCAAATAGCTACCTCGCTATTATTTTTCTGTTGTTGTATCTCGGGCTTGTTGTTTGCTGTTCGATTGGACGATGTTGACGCGGTTTGATCTTCACTAGCGTCCTTTTTGTATCTCTCTTTATGACTTTGCTTCCTGGATTCGTTTTTGTCGGCGGCGTCGGTTGCGTGGTATGCTTTCAGCTCACTTAGGTGGGCTGTCCTCCTCCTTCCTCTGAAGACTTTGTCTAGCTCTACGATCACTGGTGACACAAAGTTCATTACCCGGTGAGGTCCACTGTACCTCGCCGCTAGTTTGGCTGCAAAGTTATCTGCCGCTTTTGACAGCTGATGTTCCTTTACCAGCACTAGGTCGCCTATCGCCGGTCGCCATTGCCTTCTTCTTAAATTGTAATATTTCGCTTGCTCCATGGATGCTCTCTCTTGCTTCCGTCGTACCATCTCGAATATTTCTTTCATCCTCGTTGACTTCTCTCCTGGGTTCGCTAATTTCTCACCTGTACCAAATGTCTGCTCATCGTAAAGGCTGTTGGGGTTCGGTTCCCTCCCTTGTACTATGTATGCTGGACTGTAACCTGTCGATTCACATACACTTGTATTCAATGCCAGCGTTATCTCTGGTAACAACTCATCCCATGTCTTCTGCTCTTTTCCCGTAAATTGTGCTATCATCCTCTTGATGTTCCTGTTTTCCCTCTCTGTCGGGTTCTCCTGCGGTGTGTACGGTGCCGTTAATTGGTGTTTCACGCCAAGTTCCTCTAAAAATCTCTTAAAACGTCTGCTGATAAACTGTGCTCCGTTGTCCGTGATAAATACTTTTGGAACACCGAACCGTGCCAAAATTTTCTCTCGAAATCCTCTTATTAAACATTCTGTCGTTGCCTTTCTGATTGGTATTACTTCTACCCATTTTGAAAATTTGTCTAAGAATACTAGTGCCATTGTGTTTCCATGCTTCGATCGTGGCATTGGACCAACAAAGTCTGCACAGACTGTTGCCCAAGGCTCCTCTGCAATCTTCGTTAGCATCTTACCTGCGGCTGGCTGTTGACTCAGTTTGTAAATTTGACATGTGTGACACTGCTGTACGTACTTTCTTACATCCCTGAACATTCCTGGCCAGTAGTAACGTGTTGTTGCTCTTGCTATCGATTTTCGGATGCCCATATGCCCTGCGCTCGGTGTGTCGTGGATCTCCTCTAGCACTCTGCGTCGCTGTGAAGTCGGGACACACAGCTTCCATGGCACTGCATCTTCGCCATCGACCTGACTTCCTATGCGTCTGTACAACGTTCCTTCCTCGATAACGTACTCTGGGAATTTCTCCGGGGCCTTCCTTACATCTTCCATCTTAGCTTTAAGCCACTTGCATTCGTCTTTTCCATCATCCATCGTCAACATACCCAACTGCTCGTCCATCGGTTGCCTTGATAATGCATCTGCCACAACGTTCAACTTTCCTTTTCGGTACTGTACGTCAAATGAGTATTGCTGTAGTTCCAGCGCCCATCTCGCAATCCGACCAGTCGGACTCTCTATCGCATTCAACCATTTCAACGCTAGGTGATCTGTTATTACTGTAAACGTGTATCCTTCTAAGTATGGCCTCATTTTTCGTATTGCCCAGACTATTGGCAAACACTCCTTTTCTGTCGGTGAGTAGTTCATCTCTGCCTTGTTTAACCTGCGGCTTGCGTATGCTATTACTCGCTCTTCGTCGCCTGAACCTTGCGTAAGTACTGCACCAAGACCAAAGTCACTTGCATCCGTCTGTAAACTAAACTTCCTCGAAAAATCTGGACAAGCGAGTACCGGTGCCTGCGTCAGTGCTGCCTTAAGTGCTTCGAATGCTGATTGCTGTTCTTCAGACCACCTCCACTTACTACCTTTCTTAAGCATAGATGTTAACGGGTGTGATACTTGTGAAAAATCCGGCACGAATCTTCTATACCATTTCTCCTAGAAAACGTCGTAACTCTCGTATATTCTTCGGTGGTTGCAGTTCTTTGATGGCTGCTATCTTGTCTGGGTCGGTATGGATGCCTTCCTCGCTAACGACATGACCTAGATATTTTAACCTTTTCTTAAAAAACTCACATTTTTCCGGGTTTATCCTCAGGTTCGCTCTATGCAGCCTTCGAAATACTTCTGTTAAATGTGCAATGTGCTCTTCCAATGTTTTGCTTGTAATGATAATATCGTCGAGGTATGCAAACGCGTATGGCTCCAGTTCTGGTCCTATGACACGATCAAGTGCTCTCTGAAAAGTTGCTGGGGCTGAGTGCAAGCCAAATGGCATCACCCTCCATTGGTATAGTCCACGCTCAGGTACTGTGAATGCGGTGTATTGCTTGCTGCTTGCTTCCATAGGTATTTGCCAATATCCATTTTTCAAGTCGAGGCTACTAATAAATCTCGCGCTTCTTAATTTGTCTAAGATATGCTGTATACGTGGTAAAGGGTATGCGTCTGGTACTGATCTTGCTTTTAGTTGACGGTAGTCTACGCAGAGTCTCCATTTGCCATTCTTCTTCTTTGCCAAAACTATGGGTGCGCTGTGCGGGCTATTCGATGGTTCGATGCAACCTTTTTCGATCAGCTCGTCGACTTCCTTGTTGATAATTTCTTGCATTTTCGGATTCTTCGGATAGTACCTTTGCTTAATTGGACGGTCGTCCCTCATAACTATTTTGTGTGTGGCCACGTTGGATACTCCTGACATCTTTGCAAATACCTGTAATTCTTGGCTCAGAAATTTACTCACCGCATCTTCTGTCTTGCTAGTTGCTATCGCCGCCATTGGGTTGTGTGCCTTGAAATCTTCGCTATTTGTTTCTACCATAGTTGTACATGTCACTACCTCTTGCTTCCGTTTGTCTACTCTCAACGTTATTTCTTGACCACTACATCTCATCTCCAAGTTTACCTTCTCCAGATAGTCCGTGCCGATTACCACCTCGTCGCCCAGTCCCGGTAGGATTAGCATCTCGTTCCTCTGTACTTTACCACCCATTCTTAATTCTGCATCTACCGCTTCTTTGATTATTATTGCTCTGCCATCGCCCATTCTTACTCGCGTCTTTACTTCCTTGAATTTGCCAGTTTTTAATCTTCTCGCCATTGCATCACTTATAAAGCTCCTCGTCGCTCCCGTGTCAATCGCTGCTACTGCTTCTTCTCCATTCACATACGTTGTTACCGATATGCGGCCCTTTGTGTATTTGAACATGTCTAATCTCTCCGAAGATCCCATCCCTCGGTTCCAACGTGGTCTCTGGTCGTTTCCCTGTGGCTTCCTACAACAATCACGAGTGAGCACGCCTATCTTACCACAAATCCAGCAAAATTCTCTTCTTATGCCTCGGCACCCGTATGAGAAGTGACCACCTCTTCCGCATCGTCTGCAGGCCGTTCTTGTATCCACATATTCTTGTTGTGGGTCTGACCTCTGCTGTTGTTGGATCTCTGCTCGCTCTTCCTGTCTTTGTTCTGCCTGGAGACACTGGTACTGACCTTCTTGCCGCCGTGGTATGAATGGCCTTGTGGTTGGTCGCATTGGTTCCCTGTCAGGAATAATATTTTCATAGTCTTGAGCTAAACTTACCAGCTCCTCAAGATTGCTGACCTCGCTTCGCTTTATGTATAGTTGGTACTCTCTGCGCGAGTTTCTGTAGATGCGGGTTAATTTCTGCTCCTCGGTGTAGCCCGCGTGACGCATGATTCCTTGTGGTGCCAAGATATAATCTTTAAATAGCTCACCTTGTCGTTGTACGCGCATACGAATTTCATCTTCCAATTGCTCTAAGTATCGGGAGCTTAGGAAGAACTTCAGGAAGTCCTTCTTGAAGGCGTCCCACTCCTGCCAATGCCGGTTGTTATTCCTGTACCATACCAATGCTTCGTCCTTCAATAACTCCGGCAGCGCTTTTGGAATTGTGTTGCGGTTGATTTCATACCCATCTGCTAGCTCCTCCACTCTTTCGATGAATCCTAGGGGATCTTTGCCTCCGTCGTACTTTAATCCCCACTTCCTTACTCTGTCCATGGTCGTTGCATATGTGCCAGGGTGTTGAATATAATTTGTCGTTGCGTACATACCAGGCTGCTGAATAAAATGTACCGGCGGTTGTCCGACCTCCAATTGATTGGGTGCACCATTTGCCTGTTTATCATTTCTTGGTGAATTTAGTTCGTTGCTTGTCTTTGACGCTTGTGGATTTGTTAGCCGCGCATGCCGAATCGCCAACTCTGTGAATCGATCCCGTAAGTTCTCGTTATCCTTCTCCTCTTGGATGAATGTCGCCAATCGTTTTCTTAGTTCGTCAACCGTTCCGCCATCCTCTAGCCCAAATTCCGTGCTGTAGGCTACCAGATCCTCTCGAGTGAGATAGTATACCCACGATACCTTTACCATTGTTATGTTTTATATCCTCGTCGTATTAACCCATAAGTGTGTGAACCTTGTTTCCCCTTCGTTTCTGAGTTTATCATAAAATTTGCTCTATTTAACCTGCTCGGGCGCCAAAATGTGACGGACTTTTCCTTGACTTTGCCGGGGTTGATCTCAGTCCGTCCAGGGTTCCTGGAAGTAGAAATTCCTAACGGTCCTTCTGAAAGAATAACTCTGTTTTGTTCGATACAAAACTTTATAAAAATTATTTATTTGATAAAATTCTACTTTTCTACTCCTAGGCTGATTTCCTTGCTCTATAAGAGGTGACGGAGGTGATAAAGCCCTCGGCCAACCTCTGCGGTCGAATGGAGTGATAAAGCCTCCAGACGAGTATACTCTAAGTACAAATGAAGTGAAAAAGCCTTCAGGTGTACTCTTGGTCGGTAGTGATAAAGCCTACCGACTCGTATGCCTGTCTCCTAATCTCTGAATTTCAATGCGAACTCGTCGCCCTTATATACTAATTTTTGCACGCAGGCAAACGGTTATTTTATAATAACAACTTTGAACTAATGGTATTAACAATATAAAACAACTGTTAATCCGGTAAATATTTCCTTCCCATGAATTTCCATGCACCATAATGCTCCTTATTGAATACAATGCCTTTGTACTTGCTCATACTGTGCTTTCCAGGCTTTGGTTTATATATTGTGTGTTTGTATATTTGTTTGTGGTCACCTGATTCTAATGTTGTGTTTTGCTTTGCCCAATGCTTCTGCCTTCTGTTGTATGGCGTGCGTTGGTGTGTTGTATGCTAGTGCGTAAATATGTATAACGAAATTTCAATTAGTAGCGGCGCTTGTTTTGACGACTTGCTGCTGATCTCCGTTCACTTAAGTTATTATGTATGTTGTATTTGTAACTGGGTACATTGGATTTTGAGTGTGCAAAGTGTTGATCGACCGCTGCATTTTTATGTTTTGTGCGTATCTACTTTCCAAATATTTAATGCATGTTAGGGTGATCCTATATTCAAAGTTTATGTTTGCGAAAATGTAAATATTTGGCTTGCGTGCAAAAGTGCGCAAGTGTATTTTGCTCTTCAATTTAATAATTATAAATTCAATGTACAACAGAATATATGTATTTAGGGCATAATTCATAAAGGTATACATATGTATATTTCTGGTGCTTCATGCAAAAAATATATGTGATAAAAATTCAAGTATAAATTCCAAGTTATTTCAAAACGTATCTTCTTTAGAAAAATGTATGGATATGTGTATGTTGTGAGGATACAAAGTCCTCGACTTTGGGGTCCTCACAGCATGTCATTACTGGCATATGCTGATGACATTGATATCATCGGCCTAAACACCCGCGCTGTTAGTTCTGCTTACTCCAAACTGGAAAAAGAAGCGGTAAAGATGGGTTTGATGGTGAATGAGGACAAAACGAAGTACCTGCTGTCATCGAGCAAAGAGTCAGCACATATGCACCTTGGCAACCACGCTACTGTTGGCCGCCATAATTTCGAAATAGTAAAAGACTTCGTTTATGATGCTCCGGCCAAGAAAGTGTTTATATCGCAACCCGCCTATGGAAGCAGAGGTAGAGGGCGGCCTTCACTCCGTTGGAAGGACCAGGTGGAAAACGATTTAAACTCCCTTGGTGTGATCGATTGGCGCCGGTTGGCGGAGCGAAGGAGCGATTGGCGCGCCTTGTTGGACGGCCATAACCGTTTAGACGGTTAAGCTCCAATTAAGTACGTAAGTAAGTAATCACTAATAAAGGCGTAACAACTGATCCCAGCAAACAAAGTGTAGTTGAAAATTATCCTAAACTGTGCAACGCCGATGAAGTGAGAAGTTTTGTAGTATTCTGTAATACAAACAATTTATAAAGAAATTTGCAGAAATAGCACGACCACTGAATCAACTGCTAAAGAAGGACCAACCATTCTGCTGGAACAGCGAAGAAGAGAGAGCCTTCCACACATTGAAAGACAAACTGCTCTCTCCGCCGATTCTTTCTTATCCTGACTTCTACTACTACTGATGCTTACAACTTTGCCCTAAGGAGCGGTACTATCACAAGGTGAAGTTGGGGAAGATAGACCTATTGCATATGCAAGTAGATCCCTAAACAAACATGAATTGAACAAGTCAGTAATAGAAAAGGAATTATTGGCAATTCACTGGGGCATAAATGATTTTAGGCCTTATCTGTACGGCACAAAATTCACCGTATACACAGACCACAGGCCATTGGTAAGCTTGTTCACGCACAATAAGCCTTCATCCAAAATGACGAGAATACGAGTCGATTTGACGGACTACGACTTTGACATTGTATAGAAGCAATGTAAAATGAACACTAATGCTGATGCACTCTCACGAATTCAGCTTAACACAGAAAAGCTGAAAGAGATGATTTCAAAGCACAGAATAAACATTGGAACGAGGGCAATGAAGAAGAATCTGCAAACTTCAAAGAAAATAGAAGAAGATTCAAAAAGGTCACAGAATATGGGAGCTTCGAACACAAATTTGCAGACTGATCACCTACATATTTGGGAAAGCACATCAATTTCTGATATAAAATAAAGATTAAGTACAGTAATTAATACGTTTATTTGTAGGTTACCTTTTTGAAGATTCTGGAATCGCCGGTGAGATACGTCCGTACACGTTGATGTTAAAAATCCAAGAAGCACAATAACAGAATTTGTTAAGCCCGCTTGTCAGTCGAACTGTTTATTTATTCCTGCGATGTTTATTTACATGGTTAAGATAAACGGTTCGATATAAAGCAAATGCGAGGGCGACCCAATATGTTTTAGAGTTTGGGCTGTTGACCTAAACACATAGGAATGATGAAAGCACGAAGCCTAACGATATCACAATTGCAGTGAATGGTGACCTAATTATAGAATATAGTGACAACCAGGGCGGTAGAGAGAAAATCCGGGCCCGGGACTAAACAATTTACGGGCCCCCTATAAAAAATCCACTAATACATTTGATTAACTTGAATTAATGACGTCTCATCCATGAACCATTATTGATGGATTACATCAAAAAAATTTTTTGCCACATCAACTAAATGGTTTTTGGACTGAGAGCTGCAAAAAAAATTAACACAGAATATTTACAATTTATACTATTTTATTGTAACGTAGAAATAAAATTCTATTTTAACAGCCACATATTGTTTCAAACAATCTTTTCTAATTATTTGGTAACATTTTAATACATTTCTGATAAATTTAATGATGATTATAAATTTTGATTATTTAATATAGAAAGTTCGGATATCAAAGAGTGGCTTTTCTCGCTTTTTTCGCTGCAAAATTTTTATAATAATATCAAAATTTAACTGTCTTGCCAAAACGGATTCAACACAAAGCGTGGCAAGTCCTGAAACTCGCTCGTGAGATGAACACGATCTATGAAAGTTTTTGATTCTTGAAAGGACGCTGAAGGAACGTTCTGCACTAGCTACAGTGACAGGTATAGTGCAAAAGATACGTAAAGCAACACAAATGTTGGGGAAAATCGTATACAGATTTTGAACATATGTAGATGGTATTTAGCAATTCCAAAAGTGACAGACCTTTATCAAAATTTGCTTCGTAAATGTGTTTCAAGTGAATTCTTTCGCATTCTAAGCTTTGAGAAATGTCCGACTTGTATTTTTCTACAAATTTTGCTGCGCTCGCCCGAACCGTAGTTTCATCTATGTCTTTAAATTGCCACAAAAATGAAAACGTCGCGCTCAAATTTCTCATAGCTGCAAATCGTTCAGTAATGCCAGTGATTACCGCATCAACGATCACCGGGAATGTATTGTTTTTAAAATCAGACTCTGATCTTCAGAACGTCTTTTGGGTTTTCTCTTTCGAAAGTCCGGAAACTTTGGCGAGATGTTCAACTGAATAGCAACTGTTTTGCAGTTGTTTAAAATTGTTTCCCATTCGTTCCTGATCAACTCCAAATCAGCTAATAAGGCATCTAGATGTCGGACCTTAACATCTATGGTGGCGTCTCTAGCTTGGAGGACAACGCTTCTTTCATTAATGGTAGTCAGTATTTTGAACCAAATTGAGGACAGCAAGATATATTCGAACTTGTTGATGTACTTGAGAATGCCGGTAACATCGCCGTATGCCGTATAATTTTTTGGTTACAATTCACGAAAGCCAAAAACCATTCTTGTATTGTAAAATTTGTTGCATTCGAATTGAAATGGAGTTAGCACAAAATGAACGTAGTCAAAGTGACTAGCATCAGGCATAGCATCAACGATAACTTGGCAATCTTGCCTTGATCTAATATAATTTCCGTCAAGTGCTTTGCACAAATTTCTATAAACTCGATCTGGGTGTCTTGGGAAAGATAGTGAACTTGTAAACGTTTGTGCTGCCGTTGTGAAATCCTAACTTTCGCCAAATGATCTCAAAGTATCGGATCATATTGGCTTATGAGATCTTAGGTGCACAAAAATGTCCATCGTTTCGTTCACCAAGATATATACGTTCGCCTTTGAAAGCTAGGTCTCTTTCACCCAAAAATAAAATAGTGTCCAAAATTCTTTATAAAATTTCATTCCACTTTTGAGTTTCAGTGATTAGCTGCTGGTCATTGATAAGTGTATCAATTGTCGCCTCCTTTTGAATTAGATTTTGTAAAGATCGCCATTGAATATAACATTTAATATTTTTTCGTCTGATGGCAGTTTATCGTATAGCTTTTTCCATACCTGGAATTTCGAATATCCGCAGAACAAATTTTAGGTCGATTTAAAGTATTGGTGCTTAACAGACGACATGGTAGGCAATAAAAAGCATTGCTACTGGCACTCCACAATAACCAGTCACGCTCCACTTTCTCTCTATTTGACAAGATTCTGTTTAACAACGGGGTAGCAAATGCCTCGTCATGACAATCACGTGGAAAAATAACATTACAATTTTGATGACCTCGACGAATTATTACGTTGACTTCTTCAGATCGCAAAAACACATTATTCACGGTACCGATGTCGAAGTCGTTTAAATAATCTGGACTTTGATACAGAGTTGGTGGTATTGTTGGAAGACTTTTTGAAGATGAATCTTCATCAGTGTCACCACGAAAACTTTACGATTTCGGATTCATGTAAACATGCATTTTTGTTTGATGTTTTTATTGTCTCCTCAGGCCCAGGGAAAAAATAATTATCAATATTCGTTGCTTTTGAAATTCGGCTTAAAATTTGCACATGGAACAACTAAAGACTCTCCCGAATTAAAAAAAATATCTTAGTACCTCTAAATCGCGGGCCCTCTGAGAAACACATTTATGTTTGATATCTTTATCGTCACCTCAGGCCCAGGCAAAAAATCACTATCAATATTCGTTGCTTTTGAAATTCGGCTTAAAATTTGCACATGGCACAACTAAAGACTCTCCCGAATTAAAAAAAATATCTTAGTACCTCTAAATCGCGGGCCCTCTGAGAAACACATTTATGTTTGATATCTTTATCGTCACCTCAGGCCCAGGCAAAAAATCACTATCAATATTCGTTGCTTTTGAAATTCGGCTTAAAATTTGCTCATGGCACAACTACAGAATTTCCTGAATTAAAAAAATATGTCTTAGTACCTCTAAATCGCGGGCCCCATGAGAAAAACAATTTTGTTTGATGTTTTTATTTTCTTCTCAGGCCCAGGCAAAAAATCATTATCAATATTCATTGCTTTTGAAATTCGGCTTAAAATTTGCACATGGAACAACTAAAGGCTCTCCTAAATTAAAAAAAATTTCTTAGTACCTCTTAATCGCGGGCCCCTTCGAAACACATTTTTTTGATATTTTTATTGTCTCCTCAGGCCCAGGCAAAAAATCATTATCAATATTCATTGCTTTTGAAATTCGGCTTAAAATTTGCACATGGAACAATTAAAGACTCTCCTGAATTAAAAAAAAATTTCTTAGTACCTCTAAATCGCGGGCCTCCTGAGAAACCCCGGGCCCGGGGAGAATCCACCCATTCCCGTATCCGTTCCATAACACGATACACAAAAGAAGAATAAAATGTCACTGACACACCAACACCGTCTTCTGAGGAAATCGTGATTGACACGGGCGGACCGCTTCGACCATCCAAAAATTTTCGTTATAATGCTGACATTGCAGTGTGAGCTTACAAAGTTTGTCGTCATAATTCCCCTTGAAACAAAAGACGCAATAACGGTTGCAAAGGCAACCGTCTAACAGATTATTTTGAAGTATGGGTGAATGCGAAAAATAAAAACTTACAAAGGCACAGAATTCACAAATGAGTTGCTAAAGAATATATGCAACCAATTAAAAATAAATAAAGTGCATTCAATTCCATTTCATCATGAGACGGTAGGTTCAATTGAACGAAACCACAGAGTATTAAATGAGTATTTAATGACACTGAAAAGCATGGATAATTGGGACGAGATCATTCCATACTATATGTACTCTTACCATTCAACACCAAACACGTCAACGAAATATTCCCCCTTTGAGCTTGTATTTGGTAAACTATGTGCATTACCGAATGAAATAGTAAGCACTGTGTGATCGCATTGCAAGTGACACACTTATTAATGGCGTTCTAGAAACAATTAGCAATTAAGCATTTGTATGTATTTCAAGCGGATATCGATTATGAAAAATGCTCCAAATTCAATTTAGCAAGTAAGCAATTTTGTATGAATGAATAGAATTAGGAAATTGATTGTAAACAATAAAGTATTGTTGACTACAGACTTAAACCAGGTGTTTGTCTTTATTCAGGAATCAAAGCGGGCATTTTAATGCTTGGACAAATGCAGCTGGAGAGCTAAGACAATACTCAAATCCATACCTCATCCCAGACTAGGTCCTATATAGGAGAATTAGGGAAACACTCGATTCAATCCTGATTCAGTGGACTAGGTCCCTTACAGGATGCTTCCTCAAAATATCTTTGGAAGTGGTTATGCCACTTTATGTATAGCTCTAGCGCCGAAAGGATATTGTTATGGGGACGAGATATTACTTTACTGATCTTACGCATTAGTTAAACTACCTTACTCCTTTCCAACGCCGCTGGAGAATGTTGCACAATTTATAAAATATAGTCGTTGATACAGGATGGGCAGAATGTTGCAACAGAGGCACGTATAGGCCGTGCTGAGGAATGTGAATACTGCGCCAAACAATTGCCAAACTTATTGGCCCAATGGGTAATCGCTATATGGTACGCTTAAACTTGCGATCACAGGAGAATTTCCAAAACCGAATGTAATTGGTTAGTTAACTTAATTGCGACGATTTTGGTGAGAAAACTTTCTTTAGTGCGTGCGTTCGCCTCCGGTACTGTCGATTAAAAGGAAGATGCCCGCGGAAATTACACAGTAAAGCTTGCAACTGACGTTTGTCATTTACTGACGTGACATGGATGTGAGATTGCCAGATTGTATTTCTGGATCTGTAACACAAGGTGACCGCAACAGGGTTAGCGCTGTTGCCAGCTCTGCTTGGCTAAGCGTTCGAATATTGGTCGCCTTATCTTTGTTCTCTTATCGGCGTATGTCTTTGGCGTGGTAAACCCCTACGGAATGACCTGCTACGTCGTCCAGCTCGTATAACGCGTTCCCCCTGACTGCTAGGACTGTTGATCGAAGATACTTCGGAGCCAGCTTAGAGTTAAATCCATCCGCCGCTATGCTGAGCTTGAAGTTCCTCCGATACACGATTTCTCCTCGATTTTTAACTGACCTAGTCCGGGTGTTGTACTTCTGTTGTCCTTTTCTGTAAGCCTCCTCCAAATTGTGGATCAATCTATCACGCATGAGCCATGAACGATCACCTCTGTGTGGGATCTCCACGTCGCTCTCCCTCAATGCTCCCAATCGCCGAAAAATTTCGTAGGTGCAGCCATGTTGGACCATTGTCTGGCCAAAAAGCGCCTCGTATACAGCGCTTAGTAATGCGAGTGCTGCCTTGGGAAATGTGCTGGTCAAATCTGGACTGACTGCACCGTGAAATGTATGATCTTAACATGGCCTGCAGCGATCGGTTAACTCTTTCGGGCGCGTTCGACTGTGGTGCATATGCGCCGTCTTGACATGATTTACACCGTAGGTTTTGAGGAACACTGCAAACGAATCGGCGATAACTTGTCTCCCATTTTCGGAATGTAGGGTCTCCGGTACTCCGAACACATGAAAACCTCTTCTTCTAAATATTTGATCACCTCCCACCCCGTCGCCTGTCGCATTGGTTTAAGAAATATAAACTTTGTCAAATGATCAAGTGCTACAAACACCACCGCCTTTCCGGTCTGAGAGCGTGGATATGGTCCACAAAAGTCCACGTAAAGCCGTTGAAAGGGTCTTTCGGACTGCAATAGATTTACCTTAGGCGGTCTCTGAGATATATTCGGTGCTTTAGAGCACTTGCAGGTTTCGTAGCGCGCTACATAGTTACGGACTGAGACCACCATGCCAGGCCAGAAATACTTGGAACGCAACCTATACAAAGTTTTTGCTATACCGCCATGGCCGGCCGACCGATCGTTGATGAATCCTAACGTAAGTCCCTCCGGTATCCGTATCCCCCAGGAAGACTGCTCTAGCTCGTCTGCGCACCTCAGGCGAATTCTCTTATACACCGCACCGTCCACCATACATAAATCAGGCAGTCGTTCTACGTTTCGCTTGAAAATTTTGGTGACGCGAAATTTATCTCCATTGTGCGGTCCTGCTCCATGCGCATTCGGCTCAAGGTATCGGGAACGATATTCTGCGCCCCTTCCTATGCTCCACTTCAAAATCGAATGCTTGAAGTTTCAAACTCCATCTAGCCAAACGTCCGGAAAGGTCTTTCTGACCCATGAGCCACTTTAGACTCATGTGATCTGTGATGATGGTAAATGGTAATGCTTCTACATTCGCGCGAAACTGTTTTACGCTCACTACTGCGGAAAGGCATTTCAATTCCATAACAGTATGGTTTCGCTGAGCTGAATTTAGTTTTTGCGACATGAATGCAATGGGTCGCTCGTTTCCTTCGTTGTCCCGCTGGAATAATACGCTCCCGATACCCTGCGTCGACGCATCACACTGTATGTAAAAGTGCTTAGAAAAATCTGGATTAATTAGCACTTACAATTATGGAAAACGAAACTGCCATACGGAAAATGACACGAGGTTTATGACGGTGAAGGATGAACTAGCATTAGATAACGAGTCGAATAGTGACAAGAATGCAATATTGCAAATATGCAAAAAATATCAACATGTGTTTCACTTAGAGGAAGAAAACTTAACTACCAACAACTTCTACAAGCAACACATTGAGCTCGCTGATAGAACACCCGTATACATTAAAAATTACGAAATGCCTCACGTTCAGCAACAGGTGATCGAACAAGAAGTTGGCAAATTACTAAAGGATGATGTCATCGAGCACTCTACTAGCCCTTATAATTCAAATCTGCTATTCGTTCCAAAAAAGGGTAGCACGGAAGAAAAAATGTGGCTATTAATGGTGGATTTTAGATTATTAAACAAAAAGATCGTGGATCATAAATTTCAAATAACCCGCTTGGATGACGTTTTGGACAAGCTCAAAGGAGCACAATACTTCAGCACATTAGATCATTTCATCAAATTCCGTTGGGCAATGTTTCAAAAAAGCTAACAGCTTTTCAACAAGCAAACGACACTACCATTTCAAACGATTGCCATTCGGATTGAAAATCTCGACAAATAGTTTCCAGAGAATGTTGTCTATTACGCCCAGTGGACTTACTGATGCAGCATTTCTCTATGTAGATGACGTACTAATATTTCGGAAGAACCTGCATGAGCACAACAAAAAATTGGAAAAAGTGTTAGCCAGATTGAGTAAATATAACCTGAAACTCAATCCTGCAAAATGCAGATTTTTGAAAACAAAAGTCACATACTTGGCCATCTAATCACTAATAAAGGTGTAACAACTGATCCCAGCAAACAAAGTGTAGTTGAAAACTATCCTAAACCGAGAAACCCCGATAACTACTAGGAGCGGTACTATCACAAGTTGAAGTTGGGAAAGATTGATGGACTACTTTGACATTATATATAAGCATGGCAAAATGAACACTAATGCTGATGCACTCTCACGAATGCAACATTGTAACCAGGGCAATGAAGAAGGATCTGCAAACTTCAAAGAAAAAGATTAAGAAAGGTCAAAGAATATGGGAGTTTCGACCACAAATTTGCAGACTGATCACCTACATATTTGGGTATGCACATCAATTTCTGATACAAGGGCGTAAAAAGTCCTAAGTTCAGACATAGTAATGATGAAAGCACGGAGCCTAACGATATCACAATTGTAGTGAATGGTGACCTAATTATAGAATATAGTGACAACTCAGTATCGAATATTGAAGCGATTTTGAGGAAGCTATTAAACAAAGCCAGCAATAAAGTCTTAAAGAAGTTATCGCTTGCAAGGAATAGTGAAATATTTGACAAAGTAACATTAATAAATTCAAAACCATGTTCAATGAGCTACAGAAACATGGAGATATAAATATATGCCTGGATATAATCCTATAAGTACCGCCAAAAAGAATTGAGTCACAAAAAGTAATGCACAAAATAATAATAGACTACCACAACGCAATTCATGGAGGCCACAGCGGTATAAGAAGAATGCTATCAAAAATTAAGCAAAATTCGTGTAAAAAACATGAGGCAAATGATAGTAAAACACGTAAATAACTGCAAGCAATGCGCAAGAGCAAAAGTAAAACAATACACGAAAGAAGAATAAAATGTTACTGACACACCACAATCGTGATTGACAGGGTCGGGCCGCTTCGATCATCCAAAAATTTCCGTTATATGCTGACATTGCAGTGTGAGCTTACAAAGTTTGTCGTCGTAATTCCCCTTGAAACAAAAGACGCAATAACGGTTTCAAAGGCCACTGCCTAACAGATTATTTTGCAGTATGGGTGTATGCGAAAAATAAAAATTTACAAAGGCACAGAATTCACAAATGAGCTGCTAAAGGATATATGCAACCAATTAAAAATAAATAAAGTGCATTCAACTCCATTTCATCATGAGACGCTAGCTTCAATTGAACGAAACCACAGAGTATTAAATGAGTATTTAATGACACTGAAAAGCATGGATAATTGGGACGAGATCATTCCATACTATATGTACTCTTACCATTCAACACCACACACGTCTACGAAATATTCCCCCTTTGAGCTTGTATTTGGTAAACTATGTGCATTACCGAATGAAATAGTAAGCACCAAAGAAAAAGTGTACAATATAGACAATTATTTGAATGAATTAAAGCTAAAGCTTAGATACGCACATGACAATGCTGCTAAAAACTTGCAAGAAAGCAAAGTAGGAGCTAAAGAAACACAAACTAAAGTAAATAAAGCAAAATTTACAGTGAATGCTTATGTTTACTTGAAAGTAGGCAACAAAAGAAAATTAGAAGTACCATTTTAAGGACCCAATAAAGTAATTAGAAAAAATGGGCCTAATAGCACAATTGTAAAGGACAAAAAGGAAATAATTGTACATAGTAATAATCTAGTTAAAGATAGGAGAAAGTAACAAAAAACAATTTTATTATTTACAAAAAATAAAAAAATTTTATATATTTACATAGATAATTCACCATACATTTACATAAATAATATACCCAGAATTTTCTATATATTATATAAATAAGTTACCATATAAACACCCACTAATATATAACCGAATATAAATAAGTCTATATTTTAAGTAACTACAATTAATTTAAATTTTTTCTAAGGGGCAAGTTGTAGTCTGCCTGACCACGCTAATGCGCGCGGCACATATTGCTGAGTCAACAGGTTTGATGTCTCAATTGCATTTGACATAGCTTTATATATGAGACACCTGTGACACACATAGCTAGCAATGTGTGATCGCATTGCAAGTGACACACTTATTAATGGCGTTCTAGAAACAATTAGCAATTAAGCATTTGTATGTATTTCAAGCGGATATCGATTATGAAAAATGCTCCAAATTCAATTTAGCAAGTAAGCAATTTTGTATGAATGAATAGAATTAGGAAATTGATTGTAAACAATAAAGTATTCTTGACTACAGACTTAAACCAGGTGTTTGTCTTTATTCAGGAATCAAAGCGGGCATTTTAATGCTTGGACAAATGCAGCTGGAGAGCTAAGACAATACTCAAATCCATACCTCATCCCAGACTAGGTCCTATATAGGAGAATTAGGGAAACACTCGATTCAATCCTGATTCAGTGGACTAGGTCCCTTACAGGATGCTTCCTCAAAATATCTTTGGAAGTGGTTATGCCACTTTATGTATAGCTCTAGCGCCGAAAGGATATTGTTATGGGGACGAGATATTACTTTACTGATCTTACGCATTAGTTAAACTACCTTACTCCTTTCCAACGCCGCTGGAGAATGTTGCACAATTTATAAAATATAGTCGTTGATACAGGATGGGCAGAATGTTGCAACAGAGGCACGTATAGGCCGTGCTGAGGAATGTGAATACTGCGCCAAACAATTGCCAAACTTATTGGCCCAATGGGTAATCGCTATATGGTACGCTTAAACTTGCGATCACAGGAGAATTTCCAAAACCGAATGTAATTGGTTAGTTAACTTAATTGCGACGATTTTGGTGAGAAAACTTTCTTTAGTGCGTGCGTTCGCCTCCGGTACTGTCGATTAAAAGGAAGATGCCCGCGGAAATTACACAGTAAAGCTTGCAACTGATGTTTGTCATTTACTGACGTGACATGGATGTGAGATTGCCAGATTGTATTTCTGGATCTGTAACACAAGGTGACCGCAACAGGGTTAGCGCTGTTGCCAGCTCTGCTTGGCTAAGCGTTCGAATATTGGTCGCCTTATCTTTGTTCTCTTATCGGCGTATGTCTTTGGCGTGGTAAACCCCTACGAAACGACCTGCTACGTCGTCCAGCTCGTATAACGCGTTCCCCCTGACTGCTAGGACTGTTGATCGAAGATACTTCGGAGCCAGCTTAGAGTTAAATCCATCCGCCGCTATGCTGAGCTTGAAGTTCCTCCGATACACGATTTCTCTTCGATTTTTAACTGACCTAGTCCGGGTGTTGTACGTCTGTTGTCCTTTTCTGTAAGCCTCCTCCAAATTGTGGATCAATCTATCACGCATGAGCCATGAACGATCACCTCTGTGTGGGATCTCCACGTCGCTCTCCCTCAATGCTCCCAATCGCCGAAAAATTTCGTAGGTGCAGCCATGTTGGACCATTGTCTGGCCAAAAAGCGCCTCGTATACAGCGCTTAGTAATGCGAGTGCTGCCTTGGGAAACGTGCTGGTCAAATCTGGACTGACTGCACCGTGAAATGTATGATCTTAACATGGCCTGCAGCGATCGGCTAACTCTTTCGGGCGCGTTCGACTGTGGTGCATATGCGCCGTCTTGACATGATTTACACCGTAGGTTTTGAGGAACACTGCAAACGAATCGGCGATAACTTGTATCCCATTTTCGGAATGTAGGGTCTCCGGTACTCCGAACATATGAAAACCTCTTCTTCTAAATATTTGATCACCTCCCACCCCGTCGCCTGTCGCATTGGTTTAAGAAATATAAACTTTGTCAAATGATCAAGTGCTACAAACACCACCGCCTTTCCGGTCTGAGAGCGTGGATATGGTCCACAAAAGTCCACGTAAAGCCGTTGAAAGGGTCTTTCGGACTGCAATAGATTTACCTTAGGCGGTCTCTGAGATATGTTCGGTGCTTTAGAGCACTTGCAGGTTTCGTAGCGCGCTACATAGTTACGGACTGAGACCACCATGCCAGGCCAGAAATACTTGGAACGCAACCTATACAAAGTTTTTGCTATACCGCCATGGCCGGCCGACCGATCGTCATGTGCCTTTTCGATGAATCCTAACGTAAGTCCCTCCGGTATCCGTATCCCCCAGGAAGACTGCTCTAGCTCGTCTGCGCACCTCAGGCGAATTCTCTTATACACCGCACCGTCCACCATACATAAATCAGGCAGTCGTTCTACGTTTCGCTTGAAAATTTTGGTGACGCGAAATTTATCTCCATTGTGCGGTCCGGCTCGTCAATCTGCTCCATGCGCATTCGGCTCAAGGTATCGGGAACGATATTCTGCGCCCCTTCCTATGCTCCACTTCAAAATCGAATGCTTGAAGTTTCAAACTCCATCTAGCCAAACGTCCGGAAAGGTCTTTCTGACCCATGAGCCACTTTAGACTCATGTGATCTGTGATGATGGTAAATGGTAATGCTTCTACATTCGCGCGAAACTGTTTTACGCTCACTACTGCGGAAAGGCATTTCAATTCCATAACAGTATGGTTTCGCTGAGCTGAATTTAGTTTTTGCGACATGAATGCAATGGGTCGCTCGTTTCCTTCGTTGTCCCGCTGGAATAATACGCTCCCGATACCCTGCGTCGACGCATCACACTGTATGTAAAAGTGCTTAGAAAAATCTGGATTAATTAGCACTTACAATTATGGAAAACGAAACTGCCATACGGAAAATGACACGAGGTTTATGACGGTGAAGGATGAACTAGCATTAGATAACGAGTCGAATAGTGACAAGAATGCAATATTGCAAATATGCAAAAAATATCAACATGTGTTTCACTTAGAGGAAGAAAACTTAACTACCAACAACTTCTACAAGCAACACATTGAGCTCGCTGATAGAACACCCGTATACATTAAAAATTACGAAATGCCTCACGTTCAGCAACAGGTGATCGAACAAGAAGTTGGCAAATTACTAAAGGATGATGTCATCGAGCAC
Source organism: Eurosta solidaginis (assembly GCF_040869045.1). Classification (NCBI taxonomy): domain Eukaryota; kingdom Metazoa; phylum Arthropoda; class Insecta; order Diptera; family Tephritidae; genus Eurosta; species Eurosta solidaginis. The sequence continues at coordinate 99,492,680 of NC_090320.1, read as the reverse complement.
TCTACTAGCTCTTATAATTCAAATCTGCTATTCGTTCCAAAAAAGGGTAGCACGGAAGAAAAAATGTGGCTATTAATGGTGGATTTTAGATTATTAAACAAAAAGATCGTGGATCATAAATTTCAAATAACCCGCTTGGATGACGTTTTGGACAAGCTCAAAGGAGCACAATACTTCAGCACATTAGATCATTTCATCAAATTCCGTTGGGCAATGTTTCAAAAAAGCTAACAGCTTTTCAACAAGCAAACGACACTACCATTTCAAACGATTGCCATTCGGATTGAAAATCTGGACAAATAGTTTCCAGAGAATGTTGTCTATTACGCCCAGTGGACTTACTGACGCAGCATTTCTCTATGTAGATGACGTAATAATATTTCGGAAGAACCTGCATGAGCACAACAAAAAATTGGAAAAAGTGTTAGCCAGATTGAGTAAAATAACCTGAAACTCAATCCTGCAAAATGCAGATTTTTGAAAACAAAAGTCACATACTTGGCCATCTAATCACTAATAAATGTGTAACAACTGATCCCAGCAAACAAAGTGTAGTTGAAAACTATCCTAAACCGAGAAACCCCGATGAAGTAAGAGTTTTGTAGCATTCTGTAATTACTACAGACGATGTATAAAGAAGTTTGCAGAAATAGCACTACCACTGAATCAACTGCTAAAGAAGAACCAACCATTCTGCTGGAACAGCGAATAAGAGGAAGCCTTCCACACATTTAAAGACAAATTTTTCTTATCCTGACTTCTCAAAATGGTTAATACTAACTACTAGGAGCGGTACTATTACAACGTGAAGTTGGGAAAGATTGATGGACTACTTTGTCATTATATATAAGCATGGTAAAATGAACACTAATGCTGATGCACTCTCACGAATGCAACATTTTAACCAGGGCAATGAAGAAGGATATGCAAATTTCAAAGAAAAAAGAAAAAGATTAAAAAAGGTCACAGGATATGGGAGTTTCGACCACAAATTTGCAGACTGATCACCTACATATTTGGGTATGCACATCAATTTCTGATACAAGGGCGTAAAAAGTCCTAAGTTCAGACAAGGTAATGATGAAAGAACGGAGCCTAACGATATCACGATTGCAGTGAATGGTGACCTATTTATAGAATATAGTGACAACTCAGTATCGAATATTGAAGCGATTTTGAGGAAGCTATTAAACAAAGCCAGCAATAAAGGCTTATACGGTTTTCACACAGAAACTTAATGATCTCATTTCACCTGCTAATGAAATCGTAAATTTTTTGCTTTCACACAGAAGTAACTGCTCGATTAGTATGAAGGATGAGACAGACAATCATGGCGGAACGATACAAGGTGGGAGCATGGTGACATACCTACAAACAAAAAAAATTCCATGTACTTGTAAATTCGATGGACAAATGTCAAAATCGTACTGCGCCGGTAGTTGATGTATCAAATCAAATAAAAAAGGTTATAATCAGCTGTTCGATGCGGCCACCTTGTATCGTTCCGCCATGCAGACAATGACATTTGCTTTGACAAATGACATTTTTAAGCACTGAACACACCAAAAACTAAGAAGCGGAAACGGAAGCGGAACGCTGCCAACAGAGTTGCATTGTGCTTTTGACTTCATTAGGCATTCGATTAGCTACTAATGAAATAATAATAGATTAGAATTTTGTAGGGAAGATTGAGCTCAATAAGCGTCTTAATGTAGAAAATTGGCTTTATTTTTCAATAAGCCGTCTGTGTGAAAATAGTATTAAAGAAGTTATCGCTTGCAAGGAATAATCAAATATTTGACAAAGTAAGCAAAACTAAATTCAAAACCATGTTCAATGAGCTACCGAAACATGGAGATATAAATATAAGCCTGGATATAATCCTATAAGTGCCGCCAAAAAGAATTGAGTCACAAAAAGTAATGCACAAAATAATAAGGGACTACCACAACACAATTCATGGAGGCCACAGCGGTATAAGAAGAATGCTATCAAAAATTAAGCAAAAATACGTGTAAAAAACATGAGGCAAACGATAGTAAAACACGTAAATAACTGCAAGCAATGCGCAAGAGCAAAAGTAAAACAATACACAAAAGAAGAATAAAATGTTACTGACACACCACAATCGTGATTGACAGGGTCGGACCGCTTGTGATCGCATTGCAAGTGACACACTTATTAATGGCGTTCTAGAAACAATTAGCAATTAAGCATTTGTATGTATTTAAAGCGGATATCGATTATGAAAAATGCTCCAAATTCAATTTAGCAAGTAAGCAATTTTTTATGAATGAATAGAATTAGGAACTTTATTGTAAACATATAAAAGCTGGCGATGAGCTAAAATAAAGTATTCTTGACTACAGACTTAAACCAGGTGTTTGTCTTTATTCAGGAATCAAAGCGGGCATTTTAATGCTTGGACAAATGCAGCTGGAGAGCTAAGACAATACTCAAATCCATACCTCATCCCAGACTAGGTCCTATATAGGAGAATTAGGGAAACACTCGATTCAATCCTGATTCAGTGGACCAGGTCCCTTACAGGATGCTTCCTCAAAATATCTTTGGAAGTGGTTATGATACTTTATGTAAAGCCCTAGCGCCGAAAAGAAGAATGTTGTACAATTTATAAAATATAGTCGATGATGCAGGATGGGCAGAATGTTGCAACAGAGGCACGTATAGGCCGTGCTGAGGAATGTGAATACTGCGCCAAACAATTGCCAAACTTATTGGCCCAATGGGTAATGGCGATATGGTACGCTTAAACTTGCGATCACAGGAGAATTTCCAAAACCGAATGTAATTGGTTAGTTAACTTACTTGCGACGATTTTGGTGAGAAAACTTTCTTTAGTGCGTGCGTTCGCCTTCGGTACTGTCGATTAAAAGGAAGATGGCCGCGGAAATTACACAGTAAAGCTCGCAACTGACGTTTGTCATTTACTGACGTGACATGGATGTGAGATTGCCAGATTGTATTTCTGGATCTGTAACACAAGGTGACCGCAACAGGGTGAGCGCTGTTGCGAGCTCTGCTTGGCTAAGCGTTCGAATATTGGTCGCCTTATCTTTGTTCTCTTATCGGCGTATGTCTTTGGCGTGGTAAACCCCTACGAAATGACCTGCTACGTCGTCCAGCTCGTATAACGCGTTCCCCCTGACTGCTAGGACTGTTGATCGAAGATACTTCGGAGCCAGCTTAGAGTTAAATCCATCCGCCGCTATGCTGAGCTTGAAGTTCCTCCGATACACGATTTCTCCTCGATTTTTAACTGACCTAGTCCGGGTGTTGTACGTCTGTTGTCCTTTTCTGTAAGCCTCCTCCAAATTGTGTATCAATCTATCACGCATGAGCCATGAACGATCACCTCTGTGTGGGATCTCCACGTCGCTCTCCCTCAATGCTCCCAATCGCCGAAAAATTTCGTAGGTGCAGCCATGTTGGACCATTGTCTGGCCAAAAAGCGCCTCGTATACAGCGCTTAGTAATGCGAGTGCTGTCTTGGGAAACGTGCTGGTCAAATCTGGACTGACTGTACCGTGAAATGTATGATCTTAACATGGCCTGCAGCGATCGGTTAACTCTTTCGGGCGCGTTCGACTGTGGTGCAAATACGCCGTCTTGACATGATTTACACCGTAGGTTTTGAGGAACACTGCAAACGAATCGGCGATAAATTGTCTCCCATTTTCGGAATGTAGGGTCTCCGGTACTCCGAACACATGAAAACCTCTTCTTCTAAATATTTGATCACCTCCCACCCCGTCGCCTGTCGCATTGGTTTAAGAAATATAAACTTTGTCAAATCATCAAGTGCTACAAAAACCACCGCCTTTCCGGTCTGAGAGCGTGGATATGGTCCACAAAAGTCCACGTAAAGCCGTTGAGAGGGTCTTTCGGACTGAAATAGATTTACCATAAGCGGTCTCTGAGATAGATTCGGTGCTTTAGAGCGCTTGCAGCTTTCGTAGCGCGGTAAATAGTTACGGACTGCGCCCACCATGCCAGGCCAGAAATACTTGGAACGCAACCTATACAAAGTTTTTGCTATACCGCCATGGCTGGCCGACCGATCGTCATGTGCCTTTTCCATAAATCCTAACGTAAGTCCCTCCGGTATCCGTATCCCCCAGGAAGACTGCTCTATCTCGTCTGCGCACCTCAGGCGAATTCTCTTATACACCACACCGTCCACCATACATAAATCAGGCAGTCGTTCTGCATTCTGCTCCACGTGCCGTTTCAGCGCTTCATACGTTTCGCTTGAAAATTTTGGTGACGCGAAATTTATCTCCATTGTGCGGTCAGGCTCGTCAATCTGCTCCATGCGCATTCGGCTCAAGGTATCGGGAACGATAATCTGTGCCCCTTCCTATGCTCCACTTTAAAATCGAATGCTTGAAGTTTCAAACTCCATTTAGCCAAACTTCCGGAAAGGTCTTTCTGACCCATGAGCCACTTTAGACTCATGTGATCTGTGATGATGGTAAATGGTAATGTTTCGACATTCGCGCGAACCTTTTTACGCTCACTACTGCGGAAAGGCATTTCAATTCCATAATAGTATGGTTTCGCTGAGCCGAATTTAGTTTTTGCGACATGAATGCAATGGGTCGCTCGTTTCCTTCGTTGTCCCGCTGGAATAATACGCTCCCGATACCCTGAGTCGACGCATCACACTGTATGTAAAAGTGCTTAGAAAAATCTGGATTAATTAGCACTTACAATTATGGAAAACGAAACTGCCATACGGAAAATGACACGAGGTTTATGACGGTGAAGGATGAACTAGCATTAGACAACGAGTCGAATAGTGACAAGAATGCAGTATTGCAAATATGCAAAAAATATCAACATGTGTTTCAATTAGAGGAAGAAAACTTAACTACCAACAACTTCTACAAGCAACACATTGAGCTCGCTGATAGAACACCCGTATACATTAAAAATTACGAAATGCCTCACGTTCAGCAACAGGTGATCGAACAAGAAGTTGGCAAATTACTAAAGGATGATGTCATCGAGCACTCTACTAGCCCTTATAATTCAAATCTGCTATTCGTTCCAAAAAAGGGTAGCACGGAAGAAAAAATGTGGCTATTAATGGTGGATTTTAGATCGTTAAACAAAAAGATCGTGGATCATAAATTTCAAATATCCCGCTTGGATGACGTTTTGCACAAGCTCAAAGGAGCACAATACTTCAGCACATTAGACATGACAAGATCATTTCATCAAATTCCGTTGGGCAATGTTTCAAAAAAGCTAACAGCTTTTCAGCTAGCAAACGACACTACCATTTCAAAAGGTTGCCATTCGGATTGAAAATCTCGACAAATAGTTTCCAGAGAATGTTGTCTATTACGCCCAATGGACTTACTGACGCGGCATTTCTCTATGTAGATGACGTAATAATTGTTCGGAAGAACCTGCATGAGCACAACAAAAAATTGGAAAAAGTGTTAGCCAGATTGAGTAAATATAACCTGAAACTCAATCCTGCAAAATGCAGATTTTTGAAAACAAAAGTCACATACTTGGCCATCTAATCACTGATAAAGGTGTAACAACTGATCCCAGCAAACAAAGTGTAGTTGAAAACTATCCTAAACCGAGAAACCCCGATGAAGTAAGAGTTTTGTAGCATTCTGTAATTACTACAGACGATTTATAAAGAAGTTTGCAGAAATAGCACGACCACTGAATCAACTGCTAAAGAAGAACCAACCATTCTGCTGGAACAGCGAATAAGAGAAAGCCTTCCACACATTTAAAGACTAATTTTTCTTATCCTGACTTCTCAAAACGGTTTATACTAACTACTAGGAGCGGTATTATCACAACGTGAAGTTGGGAAAGATTGATGGACTACTTTGTCATTATATATAAGCATGGCAAAATGAACACTAATGCTGATGCACTCTCACGAATGCAACATTGTAACCAGGGTAATGAAGAAGGATATGCAAACTTCATAGAAAAAAGAAAAAGATTAAAAAAATTCACAGGATATGGGAGTTTCGACCACAAATTTGCAGACTGATCACCTACATATTTGGGTATGCACATCAATTTCTGATACAAGGGCGTAAAAAGTCCTAAGTTCAGACAAGGTAATGATGAAAGAACGGAGCCTAACGATATCACGATTGCAGTGAATGGTGACCTATTTATAGAATATAGTGACAACTCAGTATCGAATATTGAAGCGATTTTGAGGAAGCTATTAAACAAAGCCAGCAATAAAGGCTTATACGGTTTTCACACAGAAACTTAATGATCTCATTTCACCTGCTAATGAAATCGTAAATTTTTTGCTTTCACACAGAAGTAACTGCTCGATTAGTATGAAGGATGAGACAGACAATCATGGCGGAACGATACAAGGTGGGAGCATGGTGACATACCTACAAACAAAAAAAATTCCATGTACTTGTAAATTCGATGGACAAATGTCAAAATCGTACTGCGCCGGTAGTTGATGTATCAAATCAAATAAAAAAGGTTATAATCAGCTGTTCGATGCGGCCACCTTGTATCGTTCCGCCATGCAGACAATGACATTTGCTTTGACAAATGACATTTTTAAGCACTGAACACACCAAAAACTAAGAAGCGGAAACGGAAGCGGAACGCTGCCAACAGAGTTGCATTGTGCTTTTGACTTCATTAGGCATTCGATTAGCTACTAATGAAATAATAATAGATTAGAATTTTGTAGGGAAGATTGAGCTCAATAAGCGTCTTAATGTAGAAAATTGGCTTTATTTTTCAATAAGCCGTCTGTGTGAAAATAGTATTAAAGAAGTTATCGCTTGCAAGGAATAATCAAATATTTGACAAAGTAAGCAAAACTAAATTCAAAACCATGTTCAATGAGCTACCGAAACATGGAGATATAAATATAAGCCTGGATATAATCCTATAAGTGCCGCCAAAAAGAATTGAGTCACAAAAAGTAATGCACAAAATAATAAGGGACTACCACAACACAATTCATGGAGGCCACAGCGGTATAAGAAGAATGCTATCAAAAATTAAGCAAAAATACGTGTAAAAAACATGAGGCAAACGATAGTAAAACACGTAAATAACTGCAAGCAATGCGCAAGAGCAAAAGTAAAACAATACACAAAAGAAGAATAAAATGTTACTGACACACCACAATCGTGATTGACAGGGTCGGACCGCTTGTGATCGCATTGCAAGTGACACACTTATTAATGGCGTTCTAGAAACAATTAGCAATTAAGCATTTGTATGTATTTAAAGCGGATATCGATTATGAAAAATGCTCCAAATTCAATTTAGCAAGTAAGCAATTTTTTATGAATGAATAGAATTAGGAACTTTATTGTAAACATATAAAAGCTGGCGATGAGCTAAAATAAAGTATTCTTGACTACAGACTTAAACCAGGTGTTTGTCTTTATTCAGGAATCAAAGCGGGCATTTTAATGCTTGGACAAATGCAGCTGGAGAGCTAAGACAATACTCAAATCCATACCTCATCCCAGACTAGGTCCTATATAGGAGAATTAGGGAAACACTCGATTCAATCCTGATTCAGTGGACCAGGTCCCTTACAGGATGCTTCCTCAAAATATCTTTGGAAGTGGTTATGATACTTTATGTATAGCCCTAGCGCCGAAAAGAAGAATGTTGTACAATTTATAAAATATAGTCGATGATGCAGGATGGGCAGAATGTTGCAACAGAGGCACGTATAGGCCGTGCTGAGGAATGTGAATACTGCGCCAAACAATTGCCAAACTTATTGGCCCAATGGGTAATGGCGATATGGTACGCTTAAACTTGCGATCACAGGAGAATTTCCAAAACCGAATGTAATTGGTTAGTTAACTTACTTGCGACGATTTTGGTGAGAAAACTTTCTTTAGTGCGTGCGTTCGCCTTCGGTACTGTCGATTAAAAGGAAGATGGCCGCGGAAATTACACAGTAAAGCTCGCAACTGACGTTTGTCATTTACTGACGTGACATGGATGTGAGATTGCCAGATTGTATTTCTGGATCTGTAACACAAGGTGACCGCAACAGGGTGAGCGCTGTTGCGAGCTCTGCTTGGCTAAGCGTTCGAATATTGGTCGCCTTATCTTTGTTCTCTTATCGGCGTATGTCTTTGGCGTGGTAAACCCCTACGAAATGACCTGCTACGTCGTCCAGCTCGTATAACGCGTTCCCCCTGACTGCTAGGACTGTTGATCGAAGATACTTCGGAGCCAGCTTAGAGTTAAATCCATCCGCCGCTATGCTGAGCTTGAAGTTCCTCCGATACACGATTTCTCCTCGATTTTTAACTGACCTAGTCCGGGTGTTGTACGTCTGTTGTCCTTTTCTGTAAGCCTCCTCCAAATTGTGTATCAATCTATCACGCATGAGCCATGAACGATCACCTCTGTGTGGGATCTCCACGTCGCTCTCCCTCAATGCTCCCAATCGCCGAAAAATTTCGTAGGTGCAGCCATGTTGGACCATTGTCTGGCCAAAAAGCGCCTCGTATACAGCGCTTAGTAATGCGAGTGCTGTCTTGGGAAACGTGCTGGTCAAATCTGGACTGACTGTACCGTGAAATGTATGATCTTAACATGGCCTGCAGCGATCGGTTAACTCTTTCGGGCGCGTTCGACTGTGGTGCAAATGCGCCGTCTTGACATGATTTACACCGTAGGTTTTGAGGAACACTGCAAACGAATCGGCGATAAATTGTCTCCCATTTTCGGAATGTAGGGTCTCCGGTACTCCGAACACATGAAAACCTCTTCTTCTAAATATTTGATCACCTCCCACCCCGTCGCCTGTCGCATTGGTTTAAGAAATATAAACTTTGTCAAATCATCAAGTGCTACAAAAACCACCGCCTTTCCGGTCTGAGAGCGTGGATATGGTCCACAAAAGTCCACGTAAAGCCGTTGAGAGGGTCTTTCGGACTGAAATAGATTTACCATAAGCGGTCTCTGAGATAGATTCGGTGCTTTAGAGCGCTTGCAGCTTTCGTAGCGCGGTAAATAGTTACGGACTGCGCCCACCATGCCAGGCCAGAAATACTTGGAACGCAACCTATACAAAGTTTTTGCTATACCGCCATGGCTGGCCGACCGATCGTCATGTGCCTTTTCCATAAATCCTAACGTAAGTCCCTCCGGTATCCGTATCCCCCAGGAAGACTGCTCTATCTCGTCTGCGCACCTCAGGCGAATTCTCTTATACACCACACCGTCCACCATACATAAATCAGGCAGTCGTTCTGCATTCTGCTCCACGTGCCGTTTCAGCGCTTCATACGTTTCGCTTGAAAATTTTGGTGACGCGAAATTTATCTCCATTGTGCGGTCAGGCTCGTCAATCTGCTCCATGCGCATTCGGCTCAAGGTATCGGGAACGATAATCTGTGCCCCTTCCTATGCTCCACTTTAAAATCGAATGCTTGAAGTTTCAAACTCCATTTAGCCAAACTTCCGGAAAGGTCTTTCTGACCCATGAGCCACTTTAGACTCATGTGATCTGTGATGATGGTAAATGGTAATGTTTCGACATTCGCGCGAACCTTTTTACGCTCACTACTGCGGAAAGGCATTTCAATTCCATAATAGTATGGTTTCGCTGAGCCGAATTTAGTTTTTGCGACATGAATGCAATGGGTCGCTCGTTTCCTTCGTTGTCCCGCTGGAATAATACGCTCCCGATACCCTGAGTCGACGCATCACACTGTATGTAAAAGTGCTTAGAAAAATCTGGATTAATTAGCACTTACAATTATGGAAAACGAAACTGCCATACGGAAAATGACACGAGGTTTATGACGGTGAAGGATGAACTAGCATTAGACAACGAGTCGAATAGTGACAAGAATGCAGTATTGCAAATATGCAAAAAATATCAACATGTGTTTCAATTAGAGGAAGAAAACTTAACTACCAACAACTTCTACAAGCAACACATTGAGCTCGCTGATAGAACACCCGTATACATTAAAAATTACGAAATGCCTCACGTTCAGCAACAGGTGATCGAACAAGAAGTTGGCAAATTACTAAAGGATGATGTCATCGAGCACTCTACTAGCCCTTATAATTCAAATCTGCTATTCGTTCCAAAAAAGGGTAGCACGGAAGAAAAAATGTGGCTATTAATGGTGGATTTTAGATCGTTAAACAAAAAGATCGTGGATCATAAATTTCAAATATCCCGCTTGGATGACGTTTTGCACAAGCTCAAAGGAGCACAATACTTCAGCACATTAGACATGACAAGATCATTTCATCAAATTCCGTTGGGCAATGTTTCAAAAAAGCTAACAGCTTTTCAGCTAGCAAACGACACTACCATTTCAAAAGGTTGCCATTCGGATTGAAAATCTCGACAAATAGTTTCCAGAGAATGTTGTCTATTACGCCCAATGGACTTACTGACGCGGCATTTCTCTATGTAGATGACGTAATAATTGTTCGGAAGAACCTGCATGAGCACAACAAAAAATTGGAAAAAGTGTTAGCCAGATTGAGTAAATATAACCTGAAACTCAATCCTGCAAAATGCAGATTTTTGAAAACAAAAGTCACATACTTGGCCATCTAATCACTGATAAAGGTGTAACAACTGATCCCAGCAAACAAAGTGTAGTTGAAAACTATCCTAAACCGAGAAACCCCGATGAAGTAAGAGTTTTGTAGCATTCTGTAATTACTACAGACGATTTATAAAGAAGTTTGCAGAAATAGCACGACCACTGAATCAACTGCTAAAGAAGAACCAACCATTCTGCTGGAACAGCGAATAAGAGAAAGCCTTCCACACATTTAAAGACTAATTTTTCTTATCCTGACTTCTCAAAACGGTTTATACTAACTACTAGGAGCGGTATTATCACAACGTGAAGTTGGGAAAGATTGATGGACTACTTTGTCATTATATATAAGCATGGCAAAATGAACACTAATGCTGATGCACTCTCACGAATGCAACATTGTAACCAGGGTAATGAAGAAGGATATGCAAACTTCATAGAAAAAAGAAAAAGATTAAAAAAATTCACAGGATATGGGAGTTTCGACCACAAATTTGCAGACTGATCACCTACATATTTGGGTATGCACATCAATTTCTGATACAAGGGCGTAAAAAGTCCTAAGTTCAGACAAGGTAATGATGAAAGAACGGAGCCTAACGATATCACAATTGCAGTGAATGGTGACCTAATTATAGAATATAGTGACAACTCAGTATCGAATATTGAAGCGATTTTGAGGAAGCTAATAAACAAAGCCAGCAATAAAGGCTTATACTGTTTTCACGCAGAAACTTAATGATCTCATTTCACCTGCTAATGAAATCGTAAATTTTTTGCTTTCACACAGAAGTAACTGCTCGATTAGTATGAAGGATGAGACAGACAATCATGGCGGAACGATACAAGGTGGGAGCATGGTGACATACCTACAAAAAAAAAAAAAACCATGTACTTGTAAATTCGATGGACAAATGTCAAAATCGTACTGCGCCGGTAGTTGATGTATCAAATCAAATAAAAAAGGTTATAATCAGCTGTTCGATGCGGCCACCTTGTCTCGTTCCGCCATGCAGACAATGACATTGCTTTGACAAATGACATTTTTAAGCACTGAACACACCAAAAACTAAGAAGCGGAAACGGAAGCGGAACGCTGCCAACAGATTTGCATTGTGCTTTTGACTTCATTAGGCATTCGATTAGCTACTAATGAAATAATAATAGATTCGAATTTTGTACGGAAGATTGAGCTCAATAAGCGTCTTAATGTAGAAAATTGCCTTTATTATTCAATAAGCCGTCTGTGTGAAAATAGTATTAAAGAAGTTATCGCTTGCAAGGAATAATCAACTATTTGACAAAGTAAGCATAACTAAATTCAAAACCATGTTCAATAAGCTACAGAAACATGGAGATATAAATATATGCCTGGATATAATCCTATAAGTGCCGCCAAAAAGAATTGAGTCACAAAAAGTAATGCACGAAATAATAAGGGACTACCACAACACAATTCATGGAGGCCACAGCGGTATAAGAAGAATGCTATCAAAAATTAAGCAAAAATACGTGTAAAAAACATGAGGCAAATGATAGTAAAACACGTAAATAACTGCAAGCAATGCGCAAGAGCAAAAGTAAAACAATACACAAAAGAAGAATAAAATGTTACTGACACACGACAATCGTGATTGACAGGGTCGGACCGCTTGTGATCGCATTGCAAGTGACACACTTATTAATGGCGTTCTAGAAACAATTAGCAATTAAGCATTTGTATGTATTTAAAGCGGATATCGATTATGAAAAATGCTCCAAATTCAATTTAGCAAGTAAGCAATTTTTTATGAATGAATAGAATTAGGAACTTTATTGTAAACATATAAAAGCTGGCGATGAGCTAAAATAAAGTATTCTTGACTACAGACTTAAACCAGGTGTTTGTCTTTATTCAGGAATCAAATCGGGCATTTTAATGCTTGGACAAATGCAGCTGGAGAGCTAAGACAATACTCAAATCCATACCTCATCCCAGACTAGGTCCTATATAGGAGAATTAGGGAAACACTCGATTCAATCCTGATTCAGTGGACCAGGTCCCTTACAGGATGCTTCCTCAAAATATCTTTGGAAGTGGTTATGATACTTTATGTATAGCCCTAGCGCCGAAAAGAAGAATGTTGTACAATTTATAAAATATAGTCGATGATGCAGGATGGGCAGAATGTTGCAACAGAGGCACGTATAGGCCGTGCTGAGGAATGTGAATACTGCGCCAAACAATTGCCAAACTTATTGGCCCAATGGGTAATGGCGATATGGTACGCTTAAACTTGCGATCACAGGAGAATTTCCAAAACCGAATGTAATTGGTTAGTCAACTTACTTGCGACGATTTTGGTGAGAAAACTTTCTTTAGTGCGTGCGTTCGCCTTCGGTACTGTCGATTAAAAGGAAGATGGCCGCGGAAATTACACAGTAAAGCTCGCAACTGACGTTTGTCATTTACTGACGTGACATGGATGTGAGATTGCCAGATTGTATTTCTGGATCTGTAACACAAGGTGACCGCAACAGGGTGAGCGCTGTTGCGAGCTCTGCTTGGCTAAGCGTTCGAATATTGGTCGCCTTATCTTTGTTCTCTTATCGGCGTATGTCTTTGGCGTGGTAAACCCCTACGAAATGACCTGCTACGTCGTCCAGCTCGTATAACGCGTTCCCCCTGACTGCTAGGACTGTTGATCGAAGATACTTCGGAGCCAGCTTAGAGTTAAATCCATCCGCCGCTATGCTGAGCTTGAAGTTCCTCCGATACACGATTTCTCCTCGATTTTTAACTGACCTAGTCCGGGTGTTGTACGTCTGTTGTCCTTTTCTGTAAGCCTCCTCCAAATTGTGTATCAATCTATCACGCATGAGCCATGAACGATCACCTCTGTGTGGGATCTCCACGTCGCTCTCCCTCAATGCTCCCAATCGCCGAAAAATTTCGTAGGTGCAGCCATGTTGGACCATTGTCTGGCCAAAAAGCGCCTCGTATACAGCGCTTACTAATGCGAGTGCTGTCTTGGGAAACGTGCTGGTCAAATCTGGACTGACTGTACCGTGAAATGTATGATCTTAACATGGCCTGCAGCGATCGGTTAACTCTTTCGGGCGCGTTCGACTGTGGTGCAAATGCGCCGTCTTGACATGATTTACACCGTAGGTTTTGAGGAACACTGCAAACGAATCGGCGATAAATTGTCTCCCATTTTCGGAATGTAGGGTCTCCGGTACTCCGAACACATGAAAACCTCTTCTTCTAAATATTTGATCACCTCCCACCCCGTCGCCTGTCGCATTGGTTTAAGAAATATAAACTTTGTCAAATGATCAAGTGCTACAAAAACCACCGCCTTTCCGGTCTGAGAGCGTGGATATGGTCCACAAAAGTCCACGTAAAGCCGTTGAAAGGGTCTTTCGGACTGCAATAGATTTACCTTAGGCGGTCTCTGAGATATGTTCGGTGCTTTAGAGCACCTGCAGGTTTCGTAGCGCGCTACATAGTTACGGACTGAGACCACCATGCTAGTCCAGAAATACTTGGAACGAAACCTATACAAAGTTTTTGCTATACCGCCATGGCCGGCCGACCGATCGTCATGTGCCTTTTCGATGAATCCTAACGTAAGTCCCTCCGGTATCCGTATCCCCCAGGAAGACTGCTCTATCTCGTCTGCGCACCTCAGGCGAATTCTCTTATACACCACACCGTCCACCATACATAAATCAGGCAGTCGTTCTACATTCTGCTCCACGTGCCGTTTCAGCGCTTCATACGTTTCGCTTGAAAATTTTGGTGACGCGAATTGTGCGGTCCGGCTCGTCAATCTGCTCCATGCGCATTCGGCTCAAGGTATCGGGAACGATATTCTGCGCCCCTACCTATGCTCCACTTCAAAATCGAATTCTTGAAGTTTCAAACTCCATCTAGCCAAACGTCCGGAAAGGTCTTTCTGACCCATGAGCCACTTTAGACTCATGTGATCTGTGATGATGGTAAATGGTAATGTTTCGACATTCGCGCGAACCTCTTTCACGCTCACTACTGCGGAAAGGCATTTCAATTCAATAATAGTATGGTTTCGCTGAGCCGAATTTAGTTTTTGCGACATGAATGCAATGGGTCGCTCGTTTCCTTCGTTGTCCCGCTGGAATAATACGCTCCCGATATCCTGAGTCGACGCATCACACTGTATGTAAAAGTGCTTAGAAAAATCTGGATTAATTAGCACTTACAATTATGGAAAACGAAACTACCATACGGAAAATGACACGAGGTTTATGACGGTGAAGGATGAACTAGCATTAGACAACGAGTCGAATAGTGACAAGAATGCAGTATTGCAAATATGCAAAAAATATCAACATGTGTTTCACTTAGAGGAAGAAAACTTAACTACCAACAACTTCTACAAGCAACACATTGAGCTCGCTGATAGAACACCCGTATACATTAAAAATTACGAAATGCCTCACGTTCAGCAACAGGTGATCGAACAAGAAGTTGGCAAATTACTAAAAGATGATGTCATCGAGCACTCTACTAGCCCTTATAATTCAAATCTGCTATTTGTTCCAAAAAAGGGTAGCACGGAAGAAAAAAGGTGGCTATTAATGATGGATTTTAGATCATTAAACAAAAAGATCGTGGATCATAAATTTCAAATATCCCGCTTGGATGACGTTTTGGACAAGCTCAAAGAGCACAATACTTAAGCACATTAGACATGACAAGATCATTTCATCAAATTCCGTTGGGTAATGTTTCAAAAAAGCTAACAGCTTTTCAACAAGCAAACGACACTACCATTTCAAAAGGTTGCCATTCGGATTGAAAATCTCGACAAATAGTTTCCAGAGAATGTTGTCTATTACGCCCAGTGGACTTACTGACGCGGCATTTCTCTATGTAGATGACGTAATAATATTTCGGAAGAACCTGCATGAGCACAACAAAAAATTGGAAAAAGTGTTAGCCAGATTGAGTAAATATAACCTGAAACTCAATCCTGCAAAATGCAGATTTTTGAAAACAAAAGTCACATACTTGGCCATCTAATCACTAATAAAGGTGTAACAACTGATCCCAGCAAACAAGGTGTAGTTGAAAACTATCCTAAACCGAGAAACCCCGATGAAGTAAGAGTTTTGTAGCATTCTGTATTACTACAGACGATTTATAAAGAAGTTTGCAGAAATAGCACGACCACTGAATCAACTGCTAAAGAAGAACCAACCATTCTGCTGGAACAGCGAACAAGAGAAAGCCTTCCACACATTTAAATACTAATTTTTCTTATCCTGACTTCTCAAAACGGTTTATACTAACTACTAGGAGCGGTACTATCACAAGGTGAAGTTGGGAAAGATTGATGGACTACTTTGACATTATATATAAGCATGGTAAAATGAACACTAATGCTGATGCACTCTCACGAATGCAACATTGTAACCAGGGTAATGAAGAAGCATCTGCAAACTTCAAAGAAAAAAGAAAAAGATTAAAAAAGTTCACAGAATATGGGAGTTTCGACCACAAATTTGCAGACTGATCACCTACATATTTGGGTATGCACATCAATTTCTGATACAAGGGCGTAAAAAGTTCAGACATACTAATGATGAAAGCACGGAGCCTAACGATATCACAATTGCAGTGAATGGTGACCTAATTATAGAATATAGTGACAACTCAGTATCGAATATTGAAGCGATTTTGAGGAAGCTATTAAACAAAGCCAGCAATAAAGGCTTAAAGAAGTTATCGCTTGCAAGGAATAGTCAAATATTTGACAAAGTAAGCATAACTAAATTCAAAACTATGTTCAATGAGCTACAGAAACATGGAGATATAAATATATGCCTGGATATAATCCTATAAGTACCGCCAAAAAGAATTGAGTCAAAAAAGTAATGCACAAAATAATAAGGGACTACCACAACACAATTCATGGAGGCCACAGCGGTATAAGAAGAATGCTATAATAAATTTAGCAAAAATACGTGTAAAAAACATGAGGCAAATGATAGTAAAACACGTAAATAACTGAAGGCAATGCGTAAGAGCAAAAGTAACACAATACACAAAAGAAGAATAAAATGTTACTGACACACCACAATCGTGATTGACAGGGTCGGACCGCTTCGACCATACAAAAATTTCCGTTATATGCTGACATTGTAGTGTGAGCTTACAAAGTTTGTCGTCGTAATTCCCCTTGAAACAAAAGACGCAATAACGGTTGCAAAGGCAACTGTCTAACAGATTAATTTGAAGTATGGGTGTGTGCGAAAAATAAAAATTTACAAAGGCACAGAATTCACAAATGAGCTGCTAAAGGATATATGAAATCAATTAAAAATGAATAAATTGCATTCAACTCGATTTCATCATGAGACGCTAGGTTCAATTGAACGAAACCACAGAGTATTAAATAAGTATTTAATGACATGGCCGAGCTCATTCCATACTATATGTGCTCTTACAATTCAACACCACACAGGTTAACGAAATATTCCCCCTTTGAGCTTTTATTTGGTAAACTATGTGCATTACCGAATGAAATAGTAAGTACCAAAGAAAACGTGTACAATATAGACAATTATTTGAATGAATTAAAGCTAAAGCTTAGATACGCACATGACAATGCTGCTAAAAACTTGCAAAAAAGCAAAGTAGGAGCTAAAGAAAAACAAACTAAAATAAATAAAGCAAAATTTACAGCGAATGGTTATGTTTACTTGAAAGCAGGCAACAAAAGGAAATTAGAAGTACCATTTGAAGGACCCTATAAAATAATTAGAAAAAATGGGCCGAATAGCACAATTGTAAAGAATAAAAAGGAAATAACTGTACATAATAATAATCTAGCTAAAGATAGGAGTAAGTAACAAAAAAAAATAAATTTTATTATTTACAAAAAATAGAAAAATTTTATATATTTACATAAATAATTCACCATACATTTACATAAATAATTTACCTAGACTTTTCTATATATTACGTAAATAAGTTACCATATAAACACCCACTAATATATAACCGAATATAAATAAATCTAATCTAGGTTTGATGGCTCAATTGCATTTGACATAGTTTTATATATGAGACACCTGTGACACACATAGCTAGCAATGTGTGATCGCATTGCAAGTGACACACTTATTAATGGCGTTCTAGAAACAATTAGCAATTAAGCATTTGTATGTATTTAAAGCGGAAATCGATTATGAAAAATGTTCCAAATGCAATTTAGCAAGAAAACGATTTTGTATGAATGAATAGAGTTAAGAGCTTGTAAACATATAAAAGCTGGCGATGAATGACTACAGACTTAAACCAGGTGTTTGGCTTTATTCAGAAATCATGCTTGGACAAATGGGGCTGGAGAGCTAAGGCAATACTCAAATCCATACCTCATCTCGGATTACGTCCTATATAGGAGAATTCGGGAAACACTCGATTCAATCCTGATTCAGTGGACCAGGTCCCTTACAGGATGCTTCCTCAATATATCTTTGGAGGTGGTTATGCCGCTTTATATATGGTCCTAACGCCGAAAAGATATTGCGCTTTCCCATAGGGTAGCGTATATGCTTCGGGTTGTCTCCCACCTTTTCGTACCGGGTCGATGAAGTTACTTGTAGGTGTCGTGGTTGGCTTACTAACAGCGTGACTCCGAACGTCTTGGCGACGTGGCAGCTGTTTCGCTGGGCTGGACCAGACTACCGCTATGGGGACGAGATATTACTTTACTGATCTTACGCATTAGTTAAACTACCTTACCCCTTTCCAACGCCGCTGAAGAATGTTGTACAATTTATAAAATATAGTCGTTTATACCGGATGGGCAGAATGTCGCAACAGAGGCACGTATAGGCCGTGCTGAGGAATGTGAATACTGCGCCAAACAATTGCCAAACTTATTGGCCCAATGGGAAATCGCGATATAGTACGTTAAAACTTGCGATCACAGGAGAATTTCCAAAACCGAATGTAAATGGTTAGTTAACTTACTTGCGACGATTTTCGTGAGACAACTTTCTTTGGTGCGTGCGTTCCGCTCCGCTGCTGTCGACTAAAAGGAAGAAGGCCGCGGAAATTACACAGTCAAGCTTGCAACTGACGTCATTTGCTGACGTGACACGGACGTGAAGTTTCCAGATTTTATTTCTTGCTTGGCTAAGCGTTCGAAAAGCTGGTCGCCTTATCTTCATTCTCTTATCGGCCTTTGTCTTTGGCGTGGTAAACCCCCACGGAATAACTGCTACGTCGCCCAGCTCGTATAACTCGTTCGCCGTGACTGCTAGGACCGTTGATCGAAGATACTTCGGGGTCAGCTTAGCATTAAATCCATCCGTCGCGATGCTGAGCTTGAAGTTCCTCCGATACACGATGTCTCCTTCTCGATATTTAACTGGCCTAGTCCGGGTGTTGTACGCCTGTTGTCTTTTTCTGTAAGCCTCCTCCAAATTGTGGATCAATCTATCACGCATGAGCCATGAACAATCACCTCTGTGTGGGATATCCACACCCTCAATGCTCTCAGTCGCCGAAGAATTTCGTGGGTGCAGCCATGTTGGACTATTGTCTGGCCAAAAAGCGCCTTGTATGCCTCGATACAGATAGCCTCGTATACAGCGCTTAGTAATGCGAATGCCGCCTGGGAAACGTGTTGGTCCCATCTGGACTGACTGCCCCGTGCAATGTATGAGCTTAACATGGCCAGCAACGATCGGGTAACTCTTTCGAACGCGTTCGACTGTGGTGCATATGTGGCCGTCTTGACATGATTTACACCGTATATTTTGAGGAACCCTGCGAACGAATCGGCGATAAGTTGTCTCCCGTTTTCGGAATGTAGGGTATCCGGAACTCCGAACACATGGAAAACTTTGTCAAATGATCAAGTGCTACAAACACCACCGTCTTTCTGGTCTGAGAGCGTAGATATGGTCTACAAAAGTCCACGTAAAGCCGTTGAAAGGGTATTTCGGACTGGAATCGATTTACCATAGGCGGTCTCTGAGATAGATTCGGTGCTTTAGAGCACTTGTAGACCTCGCAGCGCGCTACATAGTTACGGACTGCGCCCAACATGCCAGGCCAGAAATACTTGGAACGCAACCTATACAACGTTTTTGCTATACCGCCGCGGCCGGCCGACCGGTCGTCAAGTGCCTTTTCGATGAGTCCTAACGTAAGTCCCTCCGGTATCGGTATCCTCCAGGAAGACTGCTCTATCTTTTCTGCGCACCTCGGGCGAATTCTCTTATACACCACGCCGTCCACCATACATAAATCGGGCAGTCGTTCTGCATTCTGCTCCACGTGCCGTTTCAGCGCTTCATACGTTTCGCTTGAAAATTCTGGTGACGCGAAATTTATCTGCATTGCGCGGTCCGGCTCGTAAATCTGCTCCATGTGCATTCGTCTCAAGGTATCGAGAACGATATTCTGCGCCACCTTCCTATGCTATACTTCAAAATCGAATGCATGAAGTTTCAAACTCCATCTAGCCAAACATCCGGAAAGGTTTTTCTGACCCATGTAATGGCACCCTAAGTCAATCAATCTCACCACATCATCTATCAGCTAATGTTTTAATTGCCCGAACACGCTCGCACGGGCGAATGCAACCCGGCGTGAGCGTGGCTCGGCGATTACAATTTTTGCAACTGAGAAAAACAACCAACACTTTGTCAGCCTAAATAATAATTTTGTGAAACATACTAAAATTGAGTTGTGTGACAATGTTTAAACAATTAAACATAATTATATAAATACATATAATAAAAATCACGTTGAGGGTGACACATCAACTGTAAATAACCGAGTTTAAATTTCGGCAACATTTGGGATAAATTTCGGATACTGAAGTGGTAATATAAAATACGTACATCATTTTTCATATATACACGTTTGGGCATACCCCTGGGATTCTCCTGGCGTACACAATTATAAATTCCACAACTTTTTTTGTTCATATGGCACATGGCGACCGTGCCATCTGGCCACACCGCGTGGGTAAAAATGGCGGATTTGCCAATGTCGGCTGCAGACTGCACACAACTTCTAGAATTTCATATATAAGTATTTAAAATCCTAAATCAGGAAGAGGTTAACATCGTGGTTTCAGTAGCGCTGTTACATTTATACATTTGATCCCTGATTCTCCAATTTCACTCAATTGCAAACCATTGTGGCTACAATGCAACAAAATTTTCAACACCATCATCGTGTTTCATCCAACCAATCTTCATCTGTAACGCTGGTACAGCAACGTTTATGTGTTTATATGTATTTTTATGTATATAAAAAATTATTGTCTTCATACTTACATTTATAAATTTCAATAGTTGCATAAATTTTTATAAGAAAGTATATGCGGCAAATTTATCATACATATAATACACATTTCAAGGCATTCATTGTGTTTTAAACTGCATGTGGACAGCCTCGTGCATGTTACCTTCTTTTGCTTCAAACATCCATACAGTTTTTTCCAGGTTATTTTGCAAACGGTACTTTGCGGAATTTGGTAATTACAATATATAAAATATTTTAAATATTATTTCAGTTTTGGCATATCATTATAATTTCCAATTGAAACACTCTATTATTTCAATTTAGTGCGTTTTAATTTATATTATATAATTCCCATTCCATTTTTCTTATCCCTTTGAGGTTTTTCTTTTCGAACACGAGTTCCTTACAAATTCCTTAGTAAGTCCTTGCAAATTCCAAAGTTTCAAAGTTTGGCATTTGGTATCCATCCTGGAATTCATTAGGCCATATTTTGTCAAATTTGAAAATTTCGACTTCATATTCACTGTAATTAATAAATTTAATTTTTCCAGATTAGTATTATTATTAATTCCCTACTAATAAGGCGTATAACAAGCCTTATGAAACCCCTATAAAACCCTTATTAAAACATACTTAATAAATCAATACAAAGTGAGATTTTTTTTGATATAAAACGGTGGTTCCGTGAAAAACCAATTGAGATTTTTTTTTTTAATAAAGCAGTGCGTCCGTAAATATATATGAATTTTTTTGAATAAAGCGGTGCGTCCGTGAATATATATGAATTTTTTTTTTGAACTGTTTACCACAATTTTAGATTCTTACCAATTCATATTTCTGATCCATTTTAAAATTCAATTACTTCTTACAGATTTTTCATACAATTATATTTCAGTTGCAATTAATTCCGACAATAAATTTTGATATATTTCGCTAGCGACAATTTACTGTAACCAAATTTTTTTTTCTTTTTTCTCTTTTTCCTCAACATTTTAGCTTCAATTATAAATTCCTACATTCAAATAA
Organism: Eurosta solidaginis; assembly: GCF_040869045.1. Taxonomy (NCBI): domain Eukaryota; kingdom Metazoa; phylum Arthropoda; class Insecta; order Diptera; family Tephritidae; genus Eurosta; species Eurosta solidaginis. The sequence continues at coordinate 99,470,762 of NC_090320.1, read as the reverse complement.
GTGCTTCATTAATTTCACAGTAGTTTAAATCTTTTGCTCTTCTTATAACTACATATGTACAATTTGAGAGATAGGAAGCGAGTTCACAAAACTTAAGATTCAGAACCAGATTCCGATAAATTAGCTTCAAGCTACGAAAGTTTAACTTCATCTTCGACCGAAAAAGTCACAAAACAGGAAAATAAATTATCTTTGTCGGCAGATTGCACAGGCTTCGAAGATTCTTCCAACAAAAAATTAACTTCAACTTCTTCTAATTTAGAATCAAATCTTAACGATTCAAATAGTCCAAACTAGTCCAAAACACGTTGCCTCACCTTCTTCTAATTCAGCTTCAGATCTAAACGACCAAATCACGGCAACACTTGAGGAAAAGAAATCTTTCATTAACATGTGTGCTGATTTTATTAGAGAAAATTACAGCGGTGATCCTCTAGCACTTGAGACCTTTATAGACAAAATTGAATTACTTGAAGAGTTCGCTAGTGCAAATTTAAATAATACTTTTATAGCATTTTTAAAATCAAAACTTGAGATTAAAGCCCGTGAAGCAATACCAAGGCAAGTAACTTCAGTTAATAAAATTAAAGTAGCTGTACGTAGTAGGATCAAACCAGATAACTCGGAAGTTGTAGCAGGGTTAATGTCAGCGTTTCACATTAACAATAATCATTATACAGATTTTGCTAAACAAGTTGAACGGTTAACGTGTGTCGTTTAAACGCAAAATCCAATTTAGTTAAAACTAGTTTAACCTCAACGGCATTTACTGATCCGAAAGACGTAGTAGCCAAACTAATTGTAGAACAAAACAACGAAGTAATAGTGCGTCAGGTTCTAGCTTTCCGATCGCGTGGTAACAATACATTCAGAAATTCATGTGATAGTTATCGTGGTTTTTACCCAAGTCACAGCTATACTAGTTATAGAACTAATAGTTCATTTTCATACAATAGCAACCGTAACGGTAACAATAGACAGCGATATCGGTGTGATAACAGAAGCAATACCAAGGCAAGTAACTTCAGTTAATAAAATTAAAGTAGCTGTACGTAGTAGGATCAAACCAGATAACTCGGAAGTTGTAACAGTGTTAATGTCAGCGTTGCACATTAATAATAATAATTATATAGATTTTGCTAAACAAGTTGAACGGTTAACGTGTGTATTGTATTGTATTGTATTGTATAGTATTTATTTTCTCGTAAATATTTACAATTTCTAGAGTATTACAATATGAAATAAAAATACAAATAAGAAAATAGATAATGACATTAGATGCTCATTCAAAGAGCAGAGGAAATGCCATTTCGTTTAAACGCAAAATCCAATTTAGTTAAAACTATTTTAGCCTCAACGGCATTTACTGATCCGAAAGACGTAGTAGCCAAACTAATTGTAGAACAAAACAACGAAGTAATAGAGCGTCAGGTTCTAGCTTTCCGATCGCGTGGTAACGATACATTCAGAAATTCAAGTGATAGTTATCGTGGTTTTTACCCAAGTCACAGCTATACTGGTTATAGAACTAATAGTTCATTTTCATACAATAGCAACCGTAACGGTAAAAATAGACAGCGATATCGGTGTGATAACAGAAATAGATTCCAAAATAGTAACAACAGTAATACACGTTAAAATTCAAATAATACTAACAATAGAAGCAACAACTCAAGATCGGCAAACGTACGCGATTTAAACGCGAGTGCCCCTCAGGAGCGAACACTGGGGCTGGACGAACTAAGCGAGTAAGCGAATTTCCTTCACCAATAGGCATCTACTATTTAAACTTAAATTATTCAGATTTCATAGAATTACAACTTAACGGGTCACAAAAATTTTGTTCTTTCTTAGTAGACACTCAAGCAGACATTTCTTTAATAAAGATATCATGTCTAGACAATAATATTTCGACATTATCAACATTACCGTTGTCACTTCAAATTCCGTTTCGAATTTAGGTAAAATTACCGTACATTGAAAATTTTCAAACTTTTCTCTTAAACATACTTTACATGTAGTAAATGAAGACTTTAATATTCCATCCGATAGAATATTGGTTAAAGATTTTATGAAAATTAACAAATGCATTATTAATTAGGGAAGAAAAACTTTTACCCTTTTGTGTAGGTAATCAAAAAGTCGCGATATCAATCCTGCACGGAACAGAAGGCGACAGTTGTATCATTCCTCCCAGATGTGAAATATTCAGACTTATTGATTTAGGACATTCACCCGAGCCAATTTTCGTGGACTCGCAGGAAAATGAAAAGGGTGTTTTCACAGCTAGGTGCATTGTTAATTCCGGTAACCCAATAACTAAAGTCATATACACCACGGATGATGTAATGTATGTGAAAAGAAACAGTATTCGGACAGAAAAACTTTCAAATTACAATGTTTATACAATTAACAAGACAGAAACAGAAGACAAACGTACGAGAAAACTGACCTCAATTTTTAAAAATCAAATACCTAAACATTCTGATAGTAAATTAATTGAGCACTGCATAGATTATGCAGACATTTTCATTTTTGATACGGACAAAATGACTTTAAGCAACTTCTACGAGGAGAAATTAAGATTGACAGACAACGAGCCGGTATATGTTAAAAACTATCGATTGCCATACTCTCAACGCGAAGAAATAAATCGCCAAGTAAATAAACTGTTAGACAACGACTTGATTGATCCTAGTTACTCTTATTACAATAGTCCTTTGATTGTAGTCCCAAAGAAGGATACGAATAGTCAAAGAGCTTATCGTATGTGCGTAGATTTTCGCGCAGTAAACAAGGAACTCATTACTGATAAATTTCCACTAGCTAGAGTTGACGATATTTTAGATAACCTTGGTAGAGCAAAATATTTTTCCACATTAGATCTTTTCTCAGGATTTCATCAAATTCCCTTGAATCCTGCCTCAAGTGACATTACGTCTATCAGCACTGATCGAGGTGCATTTAGATGGAAAGTTCTTCCATTCAGCTTAAATATAGCACCAAATTCATTTTCACGAATGATGTCAATAGCTTTTTCGGGTATACCAGCCAATGTCGCATTTTTATACGTCGACGATATTATCGCCATAGGTTGTAGTGAAGCACACCATATTAAAAATCTTTCACAAGTTTTCAATACCCAAATAAATGCAACTTTTTACGACCGGAAGTTACATTTTTAGGTCACAAATGATCAGCCAAAGGTTTGTTGCCAGACGAATGCAAAATAAACGCAATTAAAAAGTATACAAAACCGACTGATAAAGACGCGGTACGACGATTCGTCGCGTTTGCAAACTATTACATAAGGTTTATACCAAATTTTGCGTCTCTGGCAGCGCCTCTAAATCGATTAAGTAGAAAAAGAGTTGATTTATTTTGGAATGTGTGCGAAAGGGCTATTTTATCTTTGAAAGTAGCATTACTTTCACCAAAATTATTTCAATACCCAGATTTTACAAAACAATTAATTATTACCGTTGATGCTTCAACAACTGGATGTGCCGCTATTTTGAGTCAAGAACAGCAAGGCAGTGATTTACCAATTTGTTTCGCTTCTAAAGCATTTAATAAAGCAGAGCACAAAAAATTAATTATAGAATTGGAACTGTTAGCTATTAACTTTGCAATTAACCAATTTCGACCACACGTTTATAGCACACATTTTATTGCAAAGTCAGATCATAGACCTCTAGTATACCTTTTCAAAATGAGAGAGCTTTCAAGAATTAGCAGAATATAACTTTACTATAGTTTATATAAAGGGTTAATCAAACGTTGGCGCTGATGCACTATCGCGCATTACAAGCGATGCGATTAAGGAATCAAACAAAATTATTTTAGCAGTACAGACAAGATCAATGACAAAACGGCAAAACGTTGAAAACCTTCATAGGAAAATAGAAAAAAACGACGAAAAACCACTTACTTTACATGTTTATGACAAATTTGCATTTAACTATTCGAAAAAGGTTCCGCGTATAAGAACCACAATTTTTTATGATGATAAAAGTCAAATTTCTAAAATACATATAAGCTTTACCCAAAAATTCGTACTGAATACTTTTGGAAAAACATGACCCGTAACATTGCTAAATTCGTCAAACATTGTCAAAAATGTTTAGTAAACAAAGTCAAACCAAAAATCAAAGAAAATTTAGTACTGACTACAACGCCGAGTAAATCATTTGATATAGTTATTAGTGATACAATCGGACCTTTACCACAATCGAGTTACGGTAACAAGTTCGCAGTTACCATCATATGCGATTTAACAAAATACCTGGTAACAATAGCAGTGCCAGATAAAAGCGCCAAAACAATAGCTTCAGCAATTTTCGAGAGTTTTATTTTGATATATGATCCTATGAAATCCATCAGGTCAGATTTAGGTACCGAATATAAGAATGAAATTCTTGCAGAACTTATGAAACTTTTGAACATCAAACATAACTTTTCAACAGCGTATCATCAAAACGGTTGACTCATTAATATGTGGATTAATATACATATAAATACCCATCATCTGCAAAAACAAAATCGATTCTATCTTGCTTGGTTCAATAGATATGGACACTTATCCCTTTTAGTCGGTTAACCCCATCCACTTTGACGTAGAAATTGAACCGTTAACGATAGAAACTTGTATCAGCTTTTGGATTAATGTACACATAAAAACCTACCATCTGCAAAAATAAATTCGATTCTATCTTGCTTGGTTCAATAGATATGGACACTTATCCCTTTTAGTCGGTTAACCCCACCCACAATAGATATGGACACTTATCCCTTTTAGTCGGTTAACCCCATCCACTTTGACGTAGAAATTGAACCGTTAACGATGGAACCTTGCATCAGCTTGTGGATTAATATACACATAAAAAACTATCATCTGCAAACAAAAAAAAAATCGAATCTATCTTGCTTGGTTCAATAGATATGGACACATATCCCTTTTAGTCGGTTAACCCCATCCACTTTGACGTAGAAATTGAACCGTATATAACCTTGGATCAGCTTGTGGATTAATATACACATAAAAAACTAGCATCTGCAAAAACAAAATCGATTCTATCTTGCTTGGTTCAATAGGTATGGACACTTATCCCTTTTAGTCGGTTAACCCCACCCACAATAGATATGGACACTTATCCCTTTTAGTCGGTTAACCCCATCCACTTTGACGTAGAAATTGAACCGTTAACGATAGAACCTTGTATCAGCTTGTGCATTAATATACACATAAAAACCTACCATCTGCAAAAATTAAATCGATTCTATCTTGCTTGGTTCAATAGATATGGACACTTATCCCTTTTAGTCGGTTAAACCCACCCACTTTGACGTAGAAATTGAACCGTTAACGATGGAACCTTGGGTCAGCTTGTGGATTAATATACACATAAAAACCTATCATCTGCAAAAACAAAATCGATTCTATCTTGCTCGGTTCAATAGATATGGATACTTATCCCTTTTAGTCGGTTAGCCCCACCCACATTGACGTAGAAATTGAACCGTTAACGATAGAACCTTGGATCAGCTTGTGGTTTAATATATACATAAAAACCTATCATCTGCAAAAACAAAATCGACTCTATCTTGCTTGGTTCAATAGATATGGACACTTATCCCTTTTAGTCGGTTAACCCCACCCACAATAGATATGGACACTTTTCCCTTTTAGTCGGTTAACCCCATCCACTTTGACGTAGAAATTGAACCGTTAACGAAAGAACCTTGTATCAGCTTGTGGATTAATATACACATAAAAACCTACCATCTGCAAAAATAAAATCGGATCTATCTTGCTTGGTTCAATAGATATGGACACTTATCCCTTTTAGTCGGTTAACCCCACCCAGTATGACGTAGAAATTAAACCGTTAGCGATATAACCTTGGATCAGCTTGTGGATTAATATACACATAAAAACCTACCATCTGCAAAAATAAATTCGATTCTATCTTGCTTGGTTCAATAGATATGTATACTTATCCCTTTTAGTCGGTTAACCCCACCCACTATGACGTAGAAATTGTACCATTAAAGATAGAGCCGTGGATCAGCTTGTGGATTAATATACACATAAAAATCTATCATCTTCAAAAACAAAATCGATTCTATCTTGCTTGGTTCAATAGATACGGATACTTATCCCTTTTAGTCGGTTAACCCCACCCACTTTGACGTAGAAATTGAACCGTTAATGATAGAACCTTGGATCACCTTGTGGATTAATATACACATAAAAACCTATCATCTGCAAAAACAAAATCAATTCTATCTCGCTCGGTTCAATAGATATGGATACTTATCCCTTTTAGTCGGTTAGCCCCACCCACTTTGACCTAGAAATTGAACCGTTAACGATAGAACCTTGGATCAGCTTGTGGATTAATATACACATAAAAACCTATCATCTGCAAAAACAAAATCGATTCTATCTTGCTTGGTTCAATAGATATGGACACTTATCCCTTTTAGTCGGTTAACCCCACCCACAATAGATATGGACACTTTTCCCTTTTAGTCGGTTAACCCCATCCACTTTGACGTAGAAATTGAACCGTTCACGAAAGAAGCTTGTATCAGCTTGTGGATTAATATATACATAAAAACCTACCGTCTGCAAAAATAAAATCGATTCTATCTTGCTTGGTTCAATAGATATGGACACTTATCCCTTTTAGTCGGTTAACCGCACCCACAATAGATATGGACACTTTTCCCTTTTAGTCGGTTAACCCCATCCACTTTGACGTAGAAATTGAACCGTTAACGAAAGAACCTTGTATCAGCTTGTGGATTAATGTACACATAAAAACCTACCATCTGCAAAAATAAAATCGATTCTATCTTGCTTGGTTCAATAGATATGGACACTTAACCCTTTTAGTCGGTTAGCCCCACCCAGTATGACGTAGAAATTGAACCGTTAGCTATAGAACCTTATATCAGCTTGTGGATTAATATACACATAAAAACCTACCATCTGCAAAAATAAATTCGATTCTATCTTGCTTGGTTCAATAGATATGTACATATACTTATCCCTTTTAGTCGGTTAACCCCACCCACTATGACGTAGAAATTGAACCATTAAAGATAGAGCCTTGGATCAGCTTGTGGATTAATATACATATAAAAATCTATCATCTTCAAAAACAAAATCGATTCTATCTTGCTTGGTTCAATAGATATGGCCACTTATCCCTTTTAGTCAGTTAACCCCACCCAAACGGTTGGCTCAAAATAACGTAGCCATAGAGTTTTTAACGAATACCTACGGGCATATCTTAACGATACCTACTCTGATTGGGATACATACTTATTTAAAGTACTTTACTTTCTTGCACATACAACATCCAATACTAATTACGACAATAAATTCACCCTCTTTGAACTATCATTTTTTATGAAGGAAGCCAGTTTTGCCAAATGCGCTAAAGAAAGAACCCATTGATCCAATATATAATGTTGAGAATTATGCAAAGGAAATGAGGTACCGTATGCAAAAATCCCATGCATTGGCAAAAGAGTACATAAATAAATATAAGGAGCATAATAAATTGTATTACGATAAAAATATACGTCCTTCAGACATTGCATTAAACGATACGGTCCTAGTAGAAAAAGAACCGCGCGATAAACACGCAAGCATTTACGAGGGTCCATATGAAGTTAAACAAATGGATGGCGTAAATGTAATAATTCATGACAAAACAACTAAAAAGTCAAAAACAATTCACAAAAATAGATTACAAAAAGTAACATAACCCCGATTTTTATAGTATACTATACGTATTTTTTAGTCAATATATCAATGACTAAAAAGATCATTACATAAATACAAAAAAAGAAAAACAATTTTGTTTCGAATTAAAAGTTTTATTATATTCATTAATATTTAAATGATCTTACACATAAGTACAAAAAAAATCATAATCAAAACCGTATTATAAGCTTCCATCTTTATTGTAACAAGAAAAAAAAACCACAAGGAAAACCCTAAGGAAAATTAGAATTTAATGTACAAAAAAAAAATCGCTTTAACAAATAGTACAAAAATACATTAAAAACACAAAAAAAGGTGAACTGAATCATACCAAAACTTTACATATACATATGTATTAAAATCATATACCTAATATTTGCATATTGCAATACAATACAAAAAAAAAAGAATTTGTGTCCATCAACATTGTATAAATAAATTTAATTATCATTTATTAAAATATTTTAGATATAAAATATTAAATAAGTTTAATAAGATTGTATAAATAAACTTAATTATCGTTAATTACAACTATTTTACATATAAAATAATTTCATATACTGTTTGTCAATTGGAACATAAGCTGATGAATATTACATTTTTTTCATTTGAAATATTTAACTTCATCCAATTTTTTCATTTCAATTTTTACTTAATAAATTTACATTTTAATTTTTCTTAAATTTTGAGCAAAAAGAAGTCGGCAGACTTGATCACCCTGCCGACTCCTTTTTTCCAAAGGAGGGTGATGTAATGGCACCATAAGCCAATCAATCTCACCACATCAAAAATCTATCAGCTGATGTTCTAATTGACCGAACACGCTCGCACGGGCGAATGCAACCCGGTGCGAGCGTGGCTCGGCGATTACAATTTTTGCAACTGAGAAAAGCGACCAACATTTTTTCAGCCTAAATAATAATTTGGTTAAACGTACTTAAAATTGAGTTTTGTGACAATGTTTAAACAATTAAATATAATTATATAAATACATATAATAAAGTACACGTTGAGGGCGACATAAAAAATAAATAAATGTAAGGCGCGATAACCTCCGAAGAGATCTAAGGCCGAGCTTCTCTTCCAATTTGCCCCGTGCTCCTCTTGATTTTTCCCTACAAATTGGCCGGACGGGACCTACATGTTTTATGCCGACTCCGAACGGCATCTGCAAGGCAGATGAGTTTTCACAGAGAGCTTTTCATGGCAGAAATACACCCGGAGCGCTTGCCAAACACTGCCGAGGGGCGACCCCGCTTAGAAAAATTGTCTTCTAATTGAAAAACCTTATTTCTAAAATTTAATGATGTTGCTTTGCCCGGGGTGTGAACCCAGGGCATACGGAGTGGTAGGCGGAGCACGCTACCATCACACCACGGTGGCCGCCACATATAACATTGAGGGCGACATATAACCTGTAAATAACCGAGTTTTAATTTCGGCAACGTTTGGGATAAATTTCGGATACTGAAGTGGTAATGTAAAATACGTACATCATTTTTCATATATACACGTTAATTATGAAATGGCTTAAAATGAATAGGCTCAAATTGAATGAAGAGAAAACAAAAGTAATGGTGATGAATACAAATAGCGAAATAAATTTAGTGATAAATAATACTAGTATTGAGCAAGTAACCCATATGAAATACTTAGGTGTAGTAATAGACAATGAGCTCAAATTTAACAATCACGTGGACTATTTGTGTAAAAAAGCTGCAAAAAAAATTTACTTCTTTAGAAGAATACGAAATAAATTAGACACTTTAACAGCAACAAAAATATACAATACAATCATAAAGCCACATTTTGAATACTGTTCCACAATTCTGTACACATCTTGTAACCAATCACAAATAGGAAGAATACAGAAATTACAAAACAAATGTATGAGATCAATAATAAAATGCCACAAATACACCCCAATAATTCACATGCTTGAAACATTGAAATGGCTAAATATTGAACAAAAACAGATGCTCAATACACTAATAATCATTTTTAATATTAAACACACATGGCGCCGATGTATTTAACAAGTTGCATTCCGTATGTTAGAGATACACACCAATATGCTGTGCGGGATGCGAATGACTTTCGACTAGGATTACAGCGGACTACTGCAGCCCAAAACACATTATTATATAAGGGCCTTAACATATTTAACTCGTTACCTGATTATATCAAAAGAGAGAATAATATTATGAATTTTAAACGGCTATGCATAGATCTTATTCGAGGCTAAAATACTTTTTTATTACTTAATATATATATATATCATACAAGTCTGTGAAATGAAAATGAATTTGTGATATTTAAAATTTATTGTAAAATCAAAAAATATGTAAACATATTAATAATAAATATCAATCTATCTGTCTAAAAATAATTTTTAAACATATAACTTGATAAGCAGGCTAGCGTGAATAGCCCTTAAATTTTATTTTCTCTTTGCGGACGGGGCCGTGGGTAAAGGCTAGTACTAAATATATTTGAATAACGAGTTCCATAAAAAACATGATTGTTACAGTTTTTTAGAATATTGATGAAAGCGCAGTTTTACTTTCTAATGACTATCATGACATATAGAAATGTAAAATTTATACTACAATTAAATAATTGCGATAAAAAAGTACACGCTACCTTCATGGGACTAGTTATAGTGAAAATTAGGAGGAAATAAATTTAGTTCCACCTATTTTGACATATTGTACATTGAAAGTTAAGGCAAAAAGCTGTTACTATATTTCGACTATCAGTACTCTGCAATGTGTTATGTTTTGGAACTTAAAGTGGTAAGTTCAAAACATAATTACGTTTGTCAGAAACCAATATATGTACATCCCTGTAATAATACCTAACACGTCGTAAGTCTAATGATGTAAGTTATGGAATATAAACAGGACATCAAGTGCTAAATTAACTCTGTGACGAATTGTATATTTTAACACATCACTAGTGATAGTGATTTTGCTGCTGCTGATGTAATCCCTAGATAAGGCAACACATGTGAGGCTGTACTAATTAACACCAATAAAATATCTATTGGCAGACATCCATCTGGTCTTTTTTTCATTAATTGGAATAACAAGCACCCATTCTTGTTACATGGTGTCAGAAGCGGAGAATAAAGCGGATATTTCAATAATCGGAATAAAACTGGGATAGAAAGAATGAGTGAACGTACGCCGGCAGATCTCAACTGCGTAAATTTAGCGACAGAGTGGCCAAACTAGAAACGCAACTTCATGGTTTACTTGATAGCAAGCACTAACTCGAAGGAACCGGAGCAGACAAGAATTGCAACTTTCATTTGGTTATTAGGGACACAAGGCGCTAATATTTATAACACATTACCAGGCATGCTTAACGAACGAAACGATATCATTTCGTTACTATAATCAACGCTTCCTTCATTTCGTTTATTAGCGTTGATTATCGTAACGAAATGATATCGTTTCGTTCGTTAAGCATGCCTGCACATTACTCCCTAATGATGGCACCCAAGACTCATTGTTGGGGCAAATCAAGACTGAGCGCCAGATTGCAGCTGTAATCGTCGATGGTGTCGAACAACAACCATCGCGGGTTGAACAAGTTGTTAAACAACGTACACTCGAGGAAGCGCTTCGAAAATTCGACGCGCATTGCTTGCCTCAGCAAAACATTGCAATGGAGTCATACAAATTCAATGTGATGGTCCAAAAAGAACACCGAATGCTGCGTGATCGCATTGTGGTTGGTTTCTTTGACAAAAATTGCAGCACAAACTGTTGGATGGCCGTGACCAAGATCCAATGCGCATTATCACGACATGCAAAACATATGAAGCAGCTAACATCAACAAGGGCATATTGGATAACAAAAAATCAGTTCTTAACACTGTTAGCATGGACATGAAAGCGGAGTCAATGGTCGGTGCGGTTAATCGTTTCTGCTACAATTTTGGTGATGCGTGGAAGTTAAGTCATCTTAATGAGTGCAAGGCGAGGGATGTAACGTGTCATCATTGTCAAAAGAAGGGACATTGTATGAAGATGTGTCGCAAACCAAAGAAGGCATCGTAACCAAAAAACGTGGAAAGGAACGACAACAGCAACAAAAATAGGTCAAAAATGGCAATAAAAACAAAATTTTCGGCACAACAAATTTGAAATATTTAGACTTACAATTAAATACGGAGCATACAGCTGAATTTCTTGCAGTCAATGACAATTGCGAGCCGGTTCTCGGACTAGAGTCGTGTGAGAAATTTGGTCTAATTAAACAGTTGGATATCCAAGGAAGTGTTAGTTTTCCGCAATCAAAGGAAGACTTTTTAAAAAAAAATTTAAGATGTTTTTAATGACATTGGTAAATTTCCCGGAAAATTTAAAACTCATTTGCCGAATAAATCAAAGCCAGTTCTTCATTACAAAAAGCGTATACCGAATTCCTTAAGGGACAGATTAATATCTGAGCTTCAGAATATGGTGCGAGATAAAATAATTTCTCCAGTAGACTACACAACAGAGTGGGTTAATAACTTGCAAATAATTGAGAAACCCAATGGAAATTGCGGATTTGTCTAGATCCAAAACCACTCAATGCTTGTATCAAGCGCGAACATTTTCTAATCCCAACGTTTGATGACTTAACGTCAAAACTCTCGAATAAAAAAAAATTTCTCAGTGTTAGATCTAAAGAGCGGGTTTTGGCTCATGGAACTCGACAAAAATAGTTCCGATTTAACAACCTTTATGACCCCGTTTGGGAGATTTAAGTTTAATCGCGTTCCCTTTGGACTCAACTGTGCTCCGGAAAGATTTCAACGGAAAATGGTTCAAATTTTCGGAGATGTACCGGGAGTGTTAGTGTACTTTGATGATCTGGCTACCTGTACAGAAAATGAAGAAGAACATGATAGGATCTTGAACTTAGTGTTAGATAGGGCTCGTAAAAATAACGTAAGGTTTAATCACGAAAAAATGCAGTATCGAACCCACGAAGTAAGGTTCATGGGCAATATTATTGCGGAAGGGAAAATTAAAGCGGACTTAAAGTATCGGGATGCAATTTTAAATATGAAAAAAACCGAAGTATAAAGCGGGAGTTTTAAGATTCTTGGGCTTATTTAAATATTGGGCTAAATTTATTCCGATCCTCTCAAAAGGGACAGCAGAGATGCGGAGCTTGATAAGAAATAATGTTGAGTTCAACTGGACGAACAAACATAACCAATTGTTATCGATTATAACATCACAGCCAATGTTAACAATATATGACCCAAAGAAACCCGTGGTAGTACAAACTGACGCACCGAAAGACGGATTAGGGTGTGTAATTATTCAAAACGGGCATCCCGTTGCTTTTGCTTCCCGAACTCTCAGTCAAAGTGAGCAAAAATTAGCCCAAATAGAAAAAGAACTCTTAGCCATAGTTTTTGCATGCCAACGGTTTCATTTTTACCTGTACGGCCGAGAATTTACTGTCGAAAGCGATCATAAACCCTTGGAAACGTTAATTAAATGAGACATTGATAATGTCACAATGCGACTTCAACGAATGTTCATGTTTTTGTCGAAGTATTCGCAAAAGTACCTTGTGTATAAGCCAGGCAAAGACATGCTGGTCGCTGATTGTTTATCGAGAGCAAAAGTCGCAGATGTCTGGGAGAACGAAGTGCTATCGGGAATTTTTCCCTCGTTGACAAAATCGGTCTGTATTTCGGAAGAAAATTATCGGTTTTATAAGGAAACCTTAAAGACACATGAAAAATACTTACGGATTTGTAAATACATAAAGCAAGGCTGACCGAGACATCATAAACTTGATGATTTTAGCCAACATTTTTTGGAGTTTAAAAGCCAACTACATTTTTCACAATTGCAGAAAAAATAGCAACATGGTTGCACGGCCCTAACTTGGGGATTGAAACAACTCTTGCGCGGGTAAGAAAGTTATACTATTGGCCAGGAGTGAATTATCAAATTAAAGAACTTGTCGTATCCTGTAAGATCTGCGAAAAGTTTAAGAGAAACAATCAGAAGAAACCACTAGTACAGGAGGAAATTCCCAAATATCCATATCAAAGCAATAGACTTATTTAAATACGCTAGTCATGATTACTTATCTCTGATAGATGCATACTCCAATTATTTAGTTGCATTAAATCCAAAAACAAAACATGCAAGGAAATCGTGGGAGTGATATTTCAATTATTTGGCAAACTTGGATATCCAACAATTATCAAATGTGATAATAGGCCTTTTCGGTCGGCAGAGTTTGAACGATTCGCAATTGAATGCAATATCCAATTTAAATTCCCAAGCAAAGTAATGGTCTAGCGGAAAAGGGCGTAGCTATAGCAAAGAACATGTTAAAGCGATGTTGTGAAGCAAATGAACCCGAGCAATTTTAATACCGATTGCTGGAATAGAATACGACGCCTTTGGCGTGTATGCAGCTAGCACCGTCAGAACTGTAGGTAGGCTCATTAAAACGAAATTACCAATTACGGACTCGCTCTTGGTAAAAAAAAATTTAAAGGAAGCGATAATTCGAAATGCACTCGTACTCCCAGTTGGTGAATTTGCTGCGCCTTCAGAAAGCCCTAAAAGGAGAGGATAGCGTATATGCCACCGTAAAAACACTAGAAATTCACTATGGGCACCCAGAGCTTCTGATTAGGAGACAAATTGCCAAGGCTCGAGCCTGTCTACCTGTTACTGCCGGACGAATCGGCGATAAACTAAATTTGAGTTCGATGGTGTCGAATTTAGTAGCATTTTTAGAAACTTCGGGTGACACCACACCTGAATAACCCAATATTAATCGACGAGCTAGTGAGCAAATTACCGCAAGAGAGAAGAGTAGCCACGCCACATCCTCGAAATACAAAACACACATGCAAATATGCGTCAGTTTCCAAACTGGTTGCAAAACACCGCTATGTACGCGTCCATGGCGATATATGTTGTGTCAACACGGAATATATCAAACGATCTTTCATACCACAAGCCGAGAGGACCGCCTAAGCCCATAATGACTTAGCAGTTTGTGTTATTATGTAGGTCATATCCTTAAAATGAATACTATTAGTCCCTTGAAGATAATTTAATATCAATACGAGAGCATCCTACACCAAAAACATGGAAAAATATTAAACAGTTTCTAGGGAAAATAAATTTTTACAACAAATACATACCGAACATTTCCATCATATTGGACCCTTTACATAACTTACTTAGGAAAGGTCAGTACTTCGTATGGTCAGAAAAATGCCAGAAATCATTTGAAAATATGAAAAGATTACTTTGTTCTCAACCTATTTTTTTGATCCAAACTTGCCTATACACATATAACTACACCGACGCGAGTATGCTAGGAATTGGAGCTGTTTTAAAACAACCCCAAGAAAACAATGAAGAAAGGCTAGTGGCCTATTTTTAAGAAAAACTAAATGAGGTGCAAAAAAGAGAAAAAGCAATATATCTGGAATACCTTGCAATAAAAGAAGGTGTAAAATATTGGCAACACCAGCTTATAGGAAGAAAGTTCGTAGTTTTTTCAGACCATAGGTACATCTTTAGAAAAATTAATATAAGAGCTAGAACAGATGAAGAACTTGGGTATTTAACATATTACCTATCCAATATGGTATTCACATTAAAAAAATTCACCAGGAAAAGACAACCTAGAAGCAGATTGCTTAAGTAGAAATTCAGTATTAGATCCGTATGAAGATAATGGTGGAAACTTCAAAATGGTAAATTTAATCTCAATAGAGGACATACAAAGAGATATGGAGGGAAATGTACAGTTAAAAAAACAATAGCGGAAATTTTAATTACATATATTACAAAAGAGTTGGGAATGGAGAAAAAAATTTACTAACAGAGTCGCTTAGCATAAAATTAATAAAAAAGTACATGAATATTACTGTCATATACGTACAAAAAGATAAAATTAGACCATTCTATACAGCAATAAATTTAACAAAAAATATAAATATTTGAAAATTGTGAAACATGCATAAAGAACTATTCAAGGGGACAAAATAAGCATTGACAGTTGTCTCAATTAGGTCCTGCCATTATTCCGTTCGAGATAGTTTCCATAGATACAATCGGTGGATTGGGAGGTTCACGATCTACAAAAAAATACTTAAACTTTTTAGTGGACCCCTCACTAGGGTAGGTGCCTCGTCGTTGGTGTGAGGGCTAAGCTGAACTCCATAACGCCCGGCTATGAGGCGGAGCGGTTAAGGGCTGGCATCTACGCCGTTTCGCCTCATAGCAGGGCGGCGGGTTGTCGGTGACCAAGAAATGCCAACCCCCTAATCCAGGGTGTTATGCGGATCGTGCCTATTGGACGATTTGCAGCCAGGAGATAAATTCGGCTGTATTCGGAGCCTTCCAATACCGGGCCACCTCGGGAAGTATTGATGGCCTTACCATAGTAAGGAGCGCTGCTGTGGCTGATGGTTCTTTCCCCGTATATAATACTGGACCGATGAGCCCACTTGTCGGGCAGGTGGTAGTACGACCAAGATGAACGACTCATTACCTAATTGTAATAAGGACGATGATAAGAGGGGGACTGACTCGCAAGCTAAGGACAACAAAAACGAATTAAGCGATGAGTCGGACTCGGGGACCGAGAGTACTGCTAATGCAATGAACTCCGTGTTGAAAAAGCATACAAATGAAAACGGAGGAGCAGAGTGGAGAAGTGTTTGGAGCAGAGGAAGTAAGAGAGCTCTCTCCCAGTATCGTACAGCACTAAGAATTGTCCAACGCCTGGGAGCAGTGGTCGACCCTACAGAAGCGGGGATCGAGCGCTTGGAATGGGCTCATGTGGCGGTAGAATTTCATCAGAAATCTCCAATATCAGCAAGTAAAGACGTTTTAGTTTTGATTTTTCACCTAATCTTGCCATTGATAAATTTGTATAACAATCAAAAAAATTTTGTTTGGCAATAATACAGCTGACAAACGATCAAGTTTATCAAGAATATTACTAGGTGCGTTCATATAACAGTGTGTGTAAATGGATATAATTTTACACCTTATAAGTTTATATGCGTTCATGAGTCCCCCTATTTTGAAGTTGCTTCTTCAGGTATGTTTTCGTTATCGCTAACCAAAAGATATGCAACAACAACAACACGGGTAACTGGCTTGTCTTTTACCCGTACCGGTTACCTTCTGTCAAAACGCTTTTTCCGTGAATGAAACGCGTCCTTTATGTTCAGATAATATTTAATTATAAATAATTCATATATACAATGTTTTTTATACAATTTAAATTGTTCCCTTATTACTCTAGTGAACTTTACATATGTGTATATTGATATGTACAAGCTAATTAAGTACATCAACGTCTATTTATAGTTGTGCCCTTTCTGAAACTTTCGAAGCTCAGTGATGATGCCCAATTTTTTTGCAGAGCCATATGAGTTTTGTAGGCATAATATCGGAAGCCCCAATTCGTGCTATCAAAGTCGATTTACAGGTGATATTGAGCCTTTGGTCTTGACCCTTTCCCATAGTATGCTTGTTCGCGCCTTATATGTGTTACTAAAAAGGCGGAGGGATAGTTGTCGCAGTTTTCTTATAATTTGGACAAATTTATGTTCTTCCTTCAGCCACAGCTGGAATATTTGGAATATTGCTATGCGCACATCGTCAAAATCAAATTACCTAGAATGATAAAGAAACTAATATCAGTAAAGATAGATTAAAGTTTTTAATATATTCAACCCGAAAAGTGTTCTATAAATAGGGCTCCACAATTAGCTATTTTCTGAGGCCAAAGGCCCAAGGGACTCAAGGAGATTTCAGATAACTAGAATCAGGGATACCCAAAGATACTTCGCTGTTGCATTCATAGAAAACATAACATTATAACAAGGGATAATTGATTGATGTTATGAAGTAAATTAGACGTGCTACAAAAACAAACAAATGCAGATGACTGTTTAATTCTTTATCCGAAGTTCTTTTATGGATGTGCAGTATGAAAAGGGCAAAGTACTGCTAAAACTGCTTTCACTGAGTAACGCGGGAACGAATTGATATGACTACGCCTATCCTTCTTTAGCAGCAGGGTCTAGAACCAGTTCCCTGTTGGCCAGGAAAATAAACGTTTGTTTGTCTCCAAGTTGATCATATGATATTACAGAATATACTCGTTTGCTGTATCCGACCAGTACATCCAATTTTCCCAGATTTTCTAGGCTCCAGCAAGGGTATTCTCCTGAATGGTGCATTTGTTGCACGCTACTGCCTGGCCGCTCACCCAACGACACCAGGCACGACGGAACATGCCTTGGGACACCCAAGGTCACTTACGCTTCTCATGGCTCCAGCGAGTTAGGGGGCTTAGAGTATACCCGCGGTAGCTATGCCTGTCGTAAGAGGCGATTAAAATACCAAATTGATTCAAGGGGTTGTGTAGCGCAACCCGTTCAATGGATTGCCAGCGCAATATATAGCTTCTCCAACCCAATTGTCAACCTCAGCTACCCCTGGGGAATCCTGTTTCTTTAACAGCCGAGGCTCTGGCGACCCCATGTTCCTTATGTGTCTACATTTGAAGACGCTTATTTAACTGAAATCGCTTACTTAACCGGTTGATTCTAAAGTAAAAAACAAAATATAGGTTAGGTTCAACTGGCCGTTTCATGAGGACCTCACATGGACTGAATGAGTCCGTCGTGTTACCAGAAGTTTGTTTTAACGACCAAGCTTAAAACCCTATCAACAACCAGGGCCTATGTTATAAAATAACTCCGTCCTCTTGAAAAATACTAGAAGCTTCCTATAATTTAAGCCACTTGCTGCTTCTAGATCTGACAGCTGTATCACACCTAATAGCTGGAGTCTTAGCCTGGCAAGCGCAGGGCACGAGCACAACCCGCATTTCCTACATCTGCTATCACTGACCAAGCCTAATTTAAAGGCATCGGAGCCAGAAGGTAATGTCCAGTCAGAATACCCGTTATGAGTCTACAGTCCTCTCTTTTTAATGATAATGAACATATAAGAATCATTGTTTATGAATAACATATTTAAAGTGATCTCTTACAACCTGATCGGTGGCTACATCCCCATGTAGTTAGTGCGGTGTACCACCTTATATAAACGTAGGTATTGTATGTGCTCAACGTGCAAATTGACATTAGCAGTGACATTATTTACATAAGCATTACTTGGTATTTGTGCAGGCATCAATATAGCATACATTGGTTCAGTTCGGTGTGCACCAGCCACTGGTACAAACACTTTTGAATGCATAGCTTTAATATAGATTGGATGTCCAATAGTGCTCCGGTTGTGCCAATATGTAATGGGCTGCTCCGTCTCTTGGTACGGCTGTATAAGTATGGGCGGGTGCAATGTATTACTAGTATACTCGACGGTACATAGATGCCTCGAAGACGCCAGGGGGCATTGGGCATTGGTCTTCAGTCCCAGAGCCAAAATATCAGTACCTCTAAAAGCACATCCGTTATAAGTTAGACCGCTAAGCTGAACCTTAAGCGCTGATACTACAATGAAACAATTGCCATACTTAGTCACACAGTCAGAGCCCACTAAGGCAATTACGGCGTTCGAAATAAAGTCAGCACTGGTCCTTGAGTGCATAGAAAAGCTGAATCAATTAGGAGCACACAACGTGGTACTCTTTCCCTGGGTCCCAGTCCACACGGGAGTAGAGGGTAATGAGCAGGCGGACTCAGTGTTTAATTTGTTGCGTCCCTCCCACAAATTGTCATCCTCCCAGCATATCCTTGCAGCGGGTCTGCACCATACTCTCCTCCTCCGAGAAGGTATCGAACCCAACCCGGGTCCTTCTCCTGACCCCGGTCTTGAGAAATGGCTTTGCTGCGTTTGCCGGAAAAGAATATTTTTGGGACGGTCACGGGCAAGGGATGGTTGCATCGGACAGGTTGCTCTGGGCTAGATCCCAAAACCCGACGTCTTCGTAACTTTTATAAATCTTTTGTGGATCCCTGTTGTTCATGCAATCATTACATTATGAGGAAATACGGCACCTGAGAACACAGACGTATGAAACTAAAAAAACATAAGCAGGTCCTCGGTGAACTCCACAAACAGGCGTCGGACCGCTATGCCAGAAAATTGCCGGGTGAATCCTGTACTCAAAAAACAAAACTAGCAGAGGAGTAACGCACTCTCCCTAGGGAAACGCCACTCACTCTAGCTCAACTTTGATCTGGATACTGTAACAGGTTAAACTCTTACCTATCCAGAATCAACCCCGGCATACAAAATTTATGCCCCGCTTGCAATGTGTCCCCACATGACACCAACCATCTCTTTAATTGTAATGTGGAACCAACGCCTCTAACAACCCTTTCATTATGGTCCACCCCTGTTGAAACAGCAAGTTTCCTTGGACTCCCGTTATAGGATATTCATGAAAATTGGTGATCGGTCGCAACTATTAGGTGGGGCGAAGCACTGCTACAATAACAACAACAGATGCAGCAACTGCATCACTCATCGATCCCGAGCCGTTCCTGCCAGTTGGCACACAGGGGCATTTATTAGTAGAAGGGAGGGAAAAGAGAGAAGAACACTGGAGCAATACGCCAAGTTTCAGATAATCTAAGATACTGTTAGGAGGTTATAGCACAAGTCCCTACAGGGCAATAATAGACCTGTCGCAAAATAATCTAAGAATCCCAGGAGCTGTTCTTACAGGGCATTATAGAGTGAACAACCGTATGTAGAACCTGGGAATACTATCGAATAACATATGCCGATGTTGTGATCGATCAGCAGACGGCCATATCCTCCCAGAATGCGACGCAATCTCAAGACGTAGGGGTAAGTTCATGGGCTCACCATGGCCAGAGCATTCCCACACTTAATCCCTCAAGACAAGAACACTGCTAGGGTCCATCAAGGAAGTCGACTAGGATGAGGTGCTGTGAAGGAGATGTGCAAGTCACTGCACAATCCTCAATAAATTATCTATCTATCTACGTACCGGTAACAAGCACCATTGAGGTACTAGCTCGACCATCTCGGGAACTATTGATATGACTACATTAAACCTTCAAGGGATTGAATATTAATAATGATCGCAATACGAAAGTCTGCTAAAATTTACCATTCTCCATAGAATGCTCGATATATAACTTTCCACGTTTTGAATCAGTAATGAAAAGAGCAAAATTTACTAAAATTTTAACATGCTGTGGGTAATAAGGTGATTATGTCCTCTCTTAACGCAATGTAATGACAACGGCGATGCAGGGAAAATTACAAATATCTTGTAAATCTTTCTTCAGTTGGTTATCAACCAAAGCATGACAAATTATCACTAAAAAATTCACACATGTTGTTTATATATTTAAAATGGTAGGCAATTTACTTACCCTTTCTGGTGCGATGATTCCTGGACAATCGGGTCTGGCTAGACGCTATTTATTTTGCCTTAAGGGAGCGTGCTTAACGCGAACCATATCATGTTAGGGCACACCTTTGGTGATGCAAAAAATCAAAGAAATTTGTGCTTCTAATGCTTCTAGGATAGCAGCAGCAGCTCCCGGTGGCGGCACGTGAAGAACAGTTGCTTGCGGATCAGTTGCCTTTCTTGCTTCGGCTACCTATTCAATTTTAATTCACATTACATTATCTACTATTGCAATTTTTAATCAATACAAATATAAATTACCAAAGCAAATACTGGCAAACCAAGATGCGTAGTTCCACCCGTTTTTTGGGGAAATGCATCCAACCAGTTTGGTACCGTATTCCAAAGCATGTTGATTGTGGAAAGTACCTTGTTTACCGATAAATCCTTGGCAAATGACACGTGAATCTGCATTTAATTGTAGGTTTCCTCTTGTTTTGGTATATTCTGAGCTGAATCGCACCCCGGCAGAATAATATAACATTTTTTTGTTATCGGATAAGGCCCTAGAAAATCGCAATATAATCGCTGAAATGGCCTTTCGGATGCAAAGGTACTCTTTATAGGTGGTCTCGACTGTTTATTAGTGGGTTTTACAGCTTTGCAGGTGTCACAACGCTGGACGTATTTCCTGACGTCCTTAGCCTGCTGGGGCCAGAAAGAATTACTTTTGCCTGACACGTTCTAAGGTTTTCTGCCACCCGCCATGGTAACTCTGGTTGGCGTCATGTGCCAATCTCACGCCTTCCTCCGTCAACCCCTTCGGCAACCACAAACGGCATAGCGAGTCTTCTTCCCCTTCCACCCCCTTACGAAATTTAACCCTCTTGAAAATGACACCATCCACTACTCGTAAGTCCGGAAGCGACTCCTCGTTTTCAGTGACGGTCCTAATCAAATATAGGTATTCGTTACTACTAAATTCGGGAGAGACTAAATCTATTTCCCCGGGTGTGGTAGTGAAAGTCAATTCGTTGGCATCAAACCGCGAAAGTGCATCGGGTACTACATTCAGGGTGCCTTTGCGATGTTCCATTCTAAAGTCGTATCTTTGCAGCAGAAGCGAGCACCTCGCCAACCTCCCGCTCGAGTCCTTTTGTGTCATCAACCACTTGAGACTGGAGTGGTCCGTGATACGGAAACTGTAATCCTTCAACATAGGGTCGGAAGCGCTTTAAGCTGACTATGGCGGCGAGACATTCCAGCTCGGTTACTATATAATTGCGTTGAGAAATATTCAGCTTTTTCGAAAAGAACGCGATTGGATGCTCAGCAACCTTATCATCGACCTGGAACAACACCCCGCCAACACCTATTTGGGAAGCGTCGCATTGGATTACAAACTCTTTGGAAAAATCGGGTTGGGCCAAGACAGGAGTGGAACTCAAGGCTTCCTTAAGTTTTTCGGATGCCTCTATAGCTTCAGAGATAAGCTTGAACGGGCCTGATGACTTACGAAGGCAGTCAGTCAAGGGACCTGCCAAGACAGCAAAATTGGTAATGAATGCCCTGTACCAAATTGCCGTGCCCAGAAACCTACGCACCTGACGAGGAGATTTAGGGATCGGAAAGTTTTGCATCGATTCTATTTTCCCTGGATCCACTTTCAAGCACCCGCTGCCTATCAAGTGCCCTAAATATCGAATTTCCTTCTGACAAAATTTGCATTTCTTTATGTTTATTGTCAGACCTGCGTCGGTCAAACACTTTGCCACTTCAGCCAGCAACTTCAGGTGGTCCTCAAAGTTCGTACTGTATACCATCAGGTCATCCAGGTAGATGAAGACATTCTCCAGCAGATGTAAAGGGATTGCCTTGTCCATCAGTCTACTCATAGTCTGCGGTCCATTGCACAGACCAAAGGGCATTACCTTGAAGTGGTACAGAGGCCGCCCCGGAACCGCGAATGCTGTTTTTTCCTTGGAGGACTCCGTCAATTTGATCTGGAAGAACGCTTCCTTCAGATCAATGGCACTAATAAAGTGCGTATCCTTCAGTCTGCTCAATAAGCCGTTAATATGAGGCAGCGGGTATGAGTCTTTCTTAGTTAACGCGTTGACCTTCCTGGAATCTATGCACAACCTAACTTTACCTGGTTTCCGGACCAGTACCACAGGACTAAACCACGGAGAGTTCGATTCCTCTATAACTCCCAATTCGAGTAGCCTGTCTATCTCGCTAAAAGCTTCGGATTGCCTCGGTGGTGAGAGAGGGAAATGTTTGCTTTTTATAGGAAAAGCATCACCAGTATCAATGTGATGCTCCACTAACTACGTTTGCCCCAGACCTAACTTTTCGAATAAAGGAAACGCCTCTATCACCTTCTGTAAATCTCTTCTTCGGGTTGGTGGCAAATCATGGAGATTAAGTCCTTCGTCCTTTTTATTGGTAACCTCTATGCACTCTACACTTGGGAATATTTGGGGAGCTAACGCAAATGTCCTCCAAAAATCAATCCAGAAGTATGCTTCTTGGAGGAGTGAAGGAACAAGGTAAAAACGAATAACCTTAGTGGTATTTTTGAATGTGACCGGTAAATATATCGAGCCTAAGATTTTTTGCTTTTTGCCACCCACGGTATATATGAAAGCATGTAGGGGCTGATAATCGAAGCCGTTATCTTTTAACAATTTCTTCACCATTCTTCCCCAAGATAGAGACGTCCCGAGTCCAATAACCCCACAATAAAACTGTCTTTGATTTTCACCTTAACGAGAGGCCTTTCATCCTCCGTAAGTATTAACGGGGTGGTTTGCAGCAATCTACGCTCCCTGTACTCTCCGGTGATATCTTTTCCTGCACCTTAAAATATTTTCTGATACCGGTTGATTTTCAAAAATCGCCTGCCTTACTCGCTCGTACCTAGGTTCTTTTTCTTCTAGATTAAGTGGAAAATGCGTTTGGCAAGCGGCATCCCTATGCTGGCGTTGCAGAATTCTGGTCGTTTCGCCCATCGCGGATGAGGACGTTTGACTGTCGGATTCAGAGCTATTTGAATTATCCGTACTGTCAGGGAAAGTTACAATTACCTTTAGGTATTCTTTCGCCAGGGTACTACTGCTCCTCGGAAGCTCATCACCTCCCTGCAGCCCTGTACCAGCGAGAGACCCACCTTCTGGTTCAGCGCACGGGACGACGCCTCGAGCACTGGTTGGAATGGGGGCTAGGAAACCGAACGAGGTTCCCCCATCTTCTCGCTCGGCTACTGGTTTCCCTGCCTACGATGGACCCTGAGGCATTTTGAGGCAAATACTCCCTTATGCCCACATTTAAAACAAAACGGATTCCTAATGGGTTCCTCATAGTAAATATAAGAATGCCCATAGCCTGGCAATTCCAACACTGGATTCCTGAATAGTCCCGTTTCCTGTTGCGTCGATACTCCAACGCCTCTATCTGAGGGTCAGCTTCGCAGTCCTCGCCTTCCATCCTCATCTCCGGGGTTATCGCGCGGGCCTCGTTCACGTGACGTCTCGGGTAAGTGGTTCCCAATAACTTGCTTTCCTTCATAACTTGTTCTCCTCTGCGTGCTACATCGCGTAGATCCTGAAGGGTTCTCACTTCCGCGTTGAAGAGCATCAGCTTAAGGCTACTGTTGACGTTCCTTTTTATGTTGTCAATCAGTGAGACCTCTGCCATTGGTTCTGTTAAGCGCGCATTCAAGGAGACTATGTCCGTGTGGAACACGTCATAGCACTCACTTAGCTTCTGCTTACGCATGGAGATCTCCATCATGATCTCGTGGTCACTTTTAAGAGTACCGAACTCTCTCTTCTGCTTCTTCTTTCGTTCTAACCGCGTTCCTGTTAAAATTCCTTGATTGTTGAGCAGACTCTAGAGCTTCGTTGAGCTGGTCCACGTTGTTTCGAATCGTCGCCATCTCCCTCCGCATTTCTTCCTGCGAGGCCTGGAAAAGCAGATGTAATACTTCCACCCACGAGTTTCCACGAGGAGCTTCGGTAGGGATCCCTGGGGTATGCGCCCTATCGCTTGCAGCTTCTCCAAAAGTCCCACGATTCAATGGCAAAGCATCAGCTCCGTCCAGTGCATATGTCGACACATTGGTCATTAACCCCGAGGTATTATGCGCGTTTATCAGGGGTGCGTTCAGATTGCTGGTGCTTCCTGGTCTATCCCTTTTTTTCGTGCTGGTACTTTAGGTCCGACCTTGCATTCGTCCCCGCGGGACCTCCATCTCGGCCACCTATTTGAGTATACACCACCAGGGAACGCTTATACTGGTTTCACACAGACGGTTTATTGAATAATAAAGGCAGTTTTCCAAATTAAGACGCTTATTGAGCTCAATCTGCCCTACAAAATTCGAATCTATTATTATTTCATTAGTAGCTAATCGAATGCCTAATGAAGTCAAAAGCACAATGCAACTCTGTTGGCAGCGTTCCGCTTCCGTTTCCGCTTCTTAGTTTTTGGTGTGTTCAGTGCTTAAAAATGTCATTTGTCAAAGCAAATGTCATTGTCTGCATGGCGGAACGATGCAAGGTGGCCGCATCGAACAGCTGTCTCATCCTTCATACTAATCGAGCAGTTACTTCTGTGTGAAAGCAAAAAATTTACGATTTCATTAGCAGGTGAAATGAGATCATTAAGTTTCTGTGTGAAAACAGTATTAGCCCTCGAAAGAGCCCCCCTATTATTGCTACCCCGGTACTGGTTTCCTCTAAAATTTCCAGTACTCCCGAACGGAGTATTCCGGCCCATTCGCCCAAACGACTGGTCATGCGACATTGTAACCCCCCCTCCCTTCACCCTATATTATTGACACAAATGGCTAAAAAAAATTGTTATATTGAGAAAAAATTCGCGAAAGTTCAATTTAGTATTAATTTGATAATCGTATCGAATGAAAAAAAAAAAAACAAGTAAGGAAGGTTAAGTTCGGGAGTAACCGAACATACTCAGTTGAGAGCTATGGTGACAACATAAGGGAAAATAACCATGTAGGAAAATGAACCGAGGGAAACCCTGGAATGTATTTGTATGACATGTGTATCAAATGAAAGGCATTAAAGATTATTTTATGAGGGAGTGGGCCATAGATCTATAGGTGGACGCCATTTAGGGATATAGCCATAAAGGTGGATCAGGTTGACTCTAGAATGCGTTTGTACGATATGGGTATCAAATGAAAGGTGTTAATGAGTATTTTAAAAGGGAGTAACCCTTAGTTCCATAGGTGGACGCCGTTTCGAGATATCGCCATAAAGGTGGACCAGGGGTGACCCTAGAATTTGTTTGTGCAATATGGGTTTCAAAAGAAAGGTGTTAATGAGTATTTTAAAAGGGAGTGATGCTTAGTTCCACAGGTGGACGCCGTTTCGAGATATCGCCATAAAGGTGGACCAGGTGTGACCCTAGAATTTGTTTGTATGATATGGGTATCAAATTAAAGGTATTAATGAGGGTTTTAAAAGAGAGTGGTGGTAGTTGTATAAGTGGTCGCCTTTTTGAGATATAGCCATAAAGGTGGATCAGGTTGACTCTAGAATGCGTTTGTACGATATGGGTATCAAATGAAAGGTGTTAATAAGTATTTTAAAAGGGAGTAATCCTTAGTTCCATAGGTGGACGCCGTTTCGAGATACCGCCATAAAGGTGGACCAGGGGTGACCCTAGAATTTGTTTGTACAATATGGGTATAAAAAGAAAGGTGTTAGCGAGTATTTTAAAAGGGAGTAATCCTTAGTTCCATAGGTGGACGCCGTTTCGAGATATCGCCATAAAGGTGGACCAGGGGTGACCCTAGAATTTGTTTGTACGATATGGGTATCAAATTAAAGGTATTAAGGAGGGTTTTAAAAGGGAGTGGTGGTAGTTGTATAGGTGGTCGCCTTTTCGAGATATCGCCATAAAGGTGGACCAGGGGTGACTCTAGAATGCGTTTGTACGATATGGGTATCAAATGAAAGGTCTTAATGAGTATTTTAAAAGGGAGTAATCTTTAGTTCCACAGGTAGACGCCGTTTCGAGATATCGCCACAAAGGTGGACCAGGTGTGACCCTAGAATTTGTTTGTACAATATTGGTATCAAAAGAAAGGTGTTAATGAGTATTTTAAAAGGGAGTGATGCTTAGTTCCACAGGTGGACGCCGTTTCGAGATATCGCCATAAAGGTGGACCAGGTGTGACCCTAGAATGCGTTTGTATAATATGGGTATCAAACGAAAGATGTTAATGAGTATTTTAAAAGGGAGTAATCCTTAGTTCCATAGGTGGACGCCGTTTCGAGATATCGCCATAAAGGTGGACCAGGGGTGACCCTAGAATTTGTTTGTACAATATGGGTATCAAAAGAAAGGTGTTAATGAGTATTTTAAAAGGGAGTGATGCTTAGTTCCAGAGGTGGACACCGTTTCGAGATATCGCCATAAAGGTGGACCAGGTGTGACCCTAGAATTTGTTTGTACGATATAGGTATCAAATTAAAGGTATTAATGAGGGTTTTAAAAGGGAGAGGTGGTAGTTGTATAGGTGGTCGCCTTTTCGAGATATCGCCATAAAGGTGGACCAGGGGTGACTCTAGAATGCGTTTGTACGATATGGGTATCAAATGAAAGGTGTTAATGAGTGTTTTAAAAGGGAGTTATCCTTAGTTCCATAGGTGGACGCAGTTTCGAGATATCGCCATAAAGGTGGACCAGGGGTGACCCTAGAATTTGTTTGTACAATATGGGTATCAAAAGAAAGGTGTTAATGAGTATTTTAAAAGGGAGTAGTCCTTGGTTCCATAGGTGGACGCCGTTTCGAGATATCGCCACAAAGGTGGACCAGGGGTGACCCTAGAATTTGTTTGTACAATATGGGCATCAAACGAATGGTGTTAATGAGTATTTTAAAAGGGAGTGGGCCTTAGTTGTATAGGTGGACGCCGTTTCGAAATATCGCCATAAAGGTGGACCAGGGGTGACTCTAGAATGTGTTTGTACGATATGGGTATCAAATTAAAGGTATTAATGCGGGTTTTAGAAGGGAGTGGTGGTTGTTGTATAGGTGGTCGCCTTTTCGAGCTATCGCCATAAAGGTGGACCAGTGGTGACTCTAGAATGCGTTTGTACGATAAGGGTATCAAATGAAAGGTGTTAAAGAGTATTTTATGAGGGAGTGGGCCCTAGTTCTATAGGTGGACGCCATTTAGGGATATAGCCATAAAGGTGGATCAGGGTTGACTCTAGAATGCGTTTGTACGATATGGGTATCAAATGAAAGGTGTTAATGAGTATTTTAAAAGGGAGTAATCCTTAGTTCCATAGGTGGACGCCGTTTCGAGATACCGCCATAAAGGTGGACCAGGGGTGACCCTAGAATTTGTTTGTACAATATGGGTATCAAAAGAAAGGTGTTAATGAGTATTTTAAAAGGGAGTAATCCTTAGTTCCATAGGTGGACGCCGGTTCGAGATATCGCCATAAGGGTGGACCAGGGGTGACCCTAGAATTTGTTTGTACAATATGGGTATCAAAAGAAAGGTGTTAATGAGTATTTTAAAAGGGAGTGGGCCTTAGTTCTATAGGTGGACGCCGTTTCGAAATATCGCCATAAAGGTGGACCAGGGTGACTCTAGAATGTGTTTGTACGATATGGGTATCAAATTAAAGGTATTAATGAGAGTTTTAAAAGGAAGTGGTGGTAGTTGTATATGTGAAGGCGTTTTCCAGATCGCGACCAAAATGTGGACCAGGGTGACACAGAACATCATCTGTTGGATACCGCTAATTTATTTATATATGTAATACCTGCCAAGATTTTAACGGTTTTTTATTTCGCCCTGTGGAACTTTTTCATTTTCTTCTACTTAATATGGTAGGTGTCACAACCATTTTATAAAGTTTTTTCTAAAGTTATATTTCGTGTCAATAAACCAATCCAATTACCTCACCATGTTTCATCCCTTTTTTCGTATTTGGTATAGAATTATGGCATTTTTTTCATTTTTCGTAATTTTCGATATCGAAAAAGTGGGCGTGGTCATTGTCGGATTTCGTTCATTTTTCATACCAAAATAAAGTGAGTTCAAGTAAGTACGTGAACTAAGTTCATTAAAGATATGTCGATTTTTGCTCAAGTTATCATGTTAACGGCCATGCGGAAGGACAGTCGAACGACTGTGTATAAAAACTGGGCGTGGCATAAACCGATTTCACCCGTTTTCACAGAAAACAGTTAACATCATAAAATCTATGCCCCTACCAAATTTCAAAAGGATTGGTTAATTTTTGTTCGACTTATGGCGTTAAAAGTATCCTAGACAAATTAAATGAAAAAGGGCGGAGCCACGCCCATTTTGAAATTTTCTTTTATTTTTGTATTTTGTTGCACCATGTAATTACTGGAGTTGAATGTTGACATAATTTACTTATATACTGTAAAGATATTAAATTTTTTGTTAAAATTTTACTTTAAAAAAATTATTTTTTAAAGTGGGCGTGGTCCTTCTCCGATTTTGCTAATTTTTATTAGGCGTACATATAGTAATAGGAGTAACGTCCCTGCCAAATTTCATCATGATATCTTCAACGACTGACAAATTACAGCTTGCAAAATTTTAAATTACCTTCTTTTAAAAGTTGGCGGTGCCACGCCCATTGTCCAAAATTTTACTAATTTTCTATTCTGCGTCATAAATTCAACTCATCTACCAAGTTTCGTCGCTTTATCTGTCTTTGGTAATGAATTATCGCACTTTTTCGGTTTTACGAAATTTTCGATATCGAAAAAGTGGACGTGGTTATAGTCCGATATTGTTCATTTTAAATAGTGATCTAAGATGAGTGCTCAGGAACCTACATACCAAATTTCATCAAGTTACCTCAAAATTTACTCAAGTTATCGTGTTAACGGCCATGCGGAAGGACAGACGGACGACTGTGTATAAAAACTGGGCGTGGCATCAACCGATTTCTCCCGTTTTCACAGAGAACAGTTAACATCATAAAATCTATGCCCCTGCCAAATTTCAAAAGGATTGGTTAATTTTTGTTCGACTTGTGGCGTTAAAAGTATCCTAGACAAATTAAATGAAAAAGGGCGGAGCCACGACCATTTTGAAATTTTCTTTTATTTTTGTATTTTGTTGCACCATGTCATTACTGGAGTTGAATGTTGACTTAATTTACTTATATCCTGTAAAGATATTAAATTTTTTGTTAAAATTTTACTTAAAAAATTTTTTTTTTAAAAGTGGGCGTGGTCCTTCTCCGATTTTGCTAATTTTTATTAGGCGTACATATAGTAATAGGAGTAACGTCCCTGCCAAATTTCATCATGATATCTTCAACGACTGACAAATTAAAGCTTGCAAAAATTATAAATTACCTTCTTTTAAAAGTGGGCGGTGCCACGCCCATTGTCCAAAATTTTACTAACTTTCTATTCTGCGTCATAAATTCAACTCATCTACCAAGTTTCGTCGCTTTATCTGTCTTTGGTAATGAATTATCGCACTTTTCCGGTTTTACGAAATTTTCGATATCGAAAAAGTGGGCGTGGTTATAGTCCGATATCGTTCATTTTAAATAGCGATCTGAGATGAGTGCTCAGGAACCTTCGTACCAAATTTCATCAAATTACCTCAAAATTTACTCAAGTTATCGTGTTAACGGACGGACGGACGGACGGACGGACGGACGGACATGGCTCAATCAAATTTTTTTTCGACCCCGATTATTTTGATATATGGAAGTCTATATCTATCTCGATTCCTTTATATATGTACAACCAACCGTTATCCAATCAAACTTAATATACTCTGTGAGCACTGCTCAAATGAGTATAAAAAATCAAAAGGGTGAAAATAAAGGGGTTATTGAAATATACGTGTTATATAATCAATAAAAAAACAGTATAGGATTCGCAAAACTACTTGTGTATTTAGGTGTTGATTGGAATGCTGACATCCCTTCACTAGAAGGCAGTGTTATACAGGTACAAAAAAAATAAAGATTTTGTTACAGAAGAAAATAAATCCATCATACTTGCCCCTAGTGCTCCCAACCGCAGCGCAAAAGGGGGTCGCAGGGACCTTCCTCTGGGACTGGTTGGGGCCACTAGGGTCAGTTCCAGAAACGCACAGTTCGGCTTAAATATAGCTTATTTATTATAATTACTTGTTTTTTTTTTTACCGAGTTTGCAGTAAAAAAATTGTTGAGCTAAGCATACTCCTAAACTAAAGGGATACAAATTTTATAGCAATTAATCTAGCCAAAATACAAATTTCCAATGGTATAAATTGGTATCAGTATCAATTTGTTGCAGAGCATTTCGCGCGTAATTTTCTTATTTTATAATTCCTCCTGCTAACTTTTAATGAGTTAATGCAAAAACTTGCTCGAATATAAGTTCAAAAAAAAAGGAGAAAAAAAAACGCTAATAGATTATTCAATGCGCGCGAAATGTTTTACAATTTAAATTATGCCATTGCCAATTTCGAAATTAACTTAGAAAAGGTTTTCAAAATTTCGAACATTCGAAACTAGGTCCGTACATCCGAAATTTTGCACTCTAATACTGAAACAAATATTCGAATAATTTTAAACTTTCTAATATTAGGTTTGAAAATTCGAAATTAGGTTCGAAATAATAAAAAAATCTATTTCCTTATTCTGAAGTCGTAATGCCATATTAAATAAGAATATAACATAGTACCAACAAAAGTTATAATATTACTAATTTGTCCGTAGTACGGAACGAACTCACCCGTTAGATGTTGCTCTCGTTTTCGTAGCCGTTTAGGTGGGTCTCTGCCTTTTTGTTGTCACTGTTGGTTGTGCAGGAGGCCGTTTAGGTGGGCCTCTGCCTTTTTTGTCAGTGTTGGTGCTGCAGGAGGCCGATTGGGTGGGCCCCTGCCTTTTTGTTGTCACTGTTGGTGCTGAAGGAGGCCGTTTAGTGGGCCTCTGCCTTTTTGTTGTCACAGTTGGTGCTGCAGGAGGCCGTTTATGATGGTGTTTGGGTGCTCCTGGAGAAAGAGAATACATAAGTGGCGTTTATGGTCATTGCGTGTGGCATTTATTTTGCTCGACAAAGCGACTTCGGGTGTTATGCTTTTACTTATTAATTTAGAGCGTGATAGTGGCGTTTAATGGGATTAGGATTTTGTTTACTTACGTTTCCTTCTGATGTTGATGTTGCGGATGTGGATGTTAAGATTATGTAGATGGTGGTGGTTGTTGTGGTGGTGTAGTCGTGGTGTTGTGGCCGGAATCGTGAATTGACCGCCGGCTTATGGTGATACTGGATTGTAAATATGTACAGTGGTTAGGCTTGCTTATTTAGTTCAGATGGAACATTATCAGCCTGCCGCAGAAATGCCCTCGTTTTCCTAATGTGTTGTGTATAAGGATTTGGCAACGTTATTGGCGGTTCGAATAGATGTTATTTGGAATATCCGCACAACTCAAGTTAAAAATTTGTAAAAAAAAACATTTCAGTAAGCACCAGTTTCACCTGGCGAAGAGATAGTAAGCAAACATTTTCAAGAAACAATGCAAAAATTTGGAAGCACGTTTACTCAATACCACCACTAAACCACACACTCCAGATTCGATCAGAAGACTTACTTTCCTTCCTGAACTTTTTGTAAGGCTTTGCCTTGCTTCAATATTGGTTATTCAAGCTTTTAATAAGAGGTAAGCTGGTAAGAATTTAAATGACACCGCAAATTTTCTTCTGATTACGAATCACTTGATTTCGATTACATTACTTGCACTTTATGTAGATATGTGAGTATATTTGCGTGTGCATAACTATACACATTAGTTTTAACAAAAATTTTCACTATACACGATTATATTATTAGTTTTCATGCACTATGACCACAATTTTTTTTCACTAAAGCGGCTTTATTTCGCGACAAACCGACCACGACGCTTGCCAATTAGTTTTTGATATTTTTGTCAAATATACAATATGAGCGAGGTGAATCCTGCTCTTTTCCCCTATCACTAGCCAACTAGTACGTTCCAAGGGAGAATCTCCTAAATGGACCATAACAAACCTGCTTCGCTTTGAAGATCTGACGATGAAGCGAACAGGAAACCGGTCCACCTGTGGGAAGCCACTTCCAGGAACCCCCGAGGTCAGTTAACGTGGGGCACGACTCACCCCTAAGATAAGAATCTCAAAGTCTTACCGCGAAGCTAGCCGGGCAACAAAGGTCCATCAAAAAAAATCAAGGTTTATAAAAAAAATCAATTTGCAATTTAGCAAAAAAAACGTTCTCGAAGGTTTATTGTGGGCGAATATCCGAGGAAGCGACCTATCAATTTCCCGTTTAGCTCCTCGTGGTCATACAATGCATTGCCTATTTTTCGGCGCACTCGGCACTTAAGGTATTTTGGCAGGAATTTGGCGTTAATGCCCTGTTTGAAGTTACTTAAAGCAAAGTTTTTCCGGAAAACTTCCTGGCCTTCCTTGTCGTTGACTAACCTGGAGCGCTTGTTATAGGTGTTTATTCCCATTTTTGCCTGATCTAAATTCAGTTCGCGGCTCTATTTGCTATTGTAACCTGATCTTCCCTAAGGCTGCCGAGTTTCCTAAAATATTGTACGTTGAGGCATGTTGGACCATGTTTTGACCATAAAATGCAAAGTATGGAGAGCACTGAATCGCCGTATGGAAGTCGCTTCTCAAAACTGATAAAATCTCGGATATATATTTAACTCAATTGGTATGGTCTGGTTTATCCTTCAGGAAAATTCTTATTTTAGAAACAATTTCTCTATTGACTCGTTATGAGCCGTTCGCTTAAGGAGAATATAACCACGTCCTCACGTGTGTCACCTCATAATTTCCTAAAAATGTTTTCATTTCCTTCGAGATAAACTGTTTACCATTGTAGCTATGAATAAACTCCAGGACCCCTACAGCTGGAAAAATTTCTGAAGCGAAGTAATTTATAACATTAAGAGTTGTGGCTCTCTGCATGGGCTTTCGCTAAACATACTTTGCAAAATGGTCCAGAACTATGAAAAGAAATTGATTTCGCCGATTGCATCGCGGATAAGGCCCTACAAAATAGCAATATAAACGCTGAAATGGCCTCTCGGATGCAAAGGTATTCCCTATAGGTGGTCTTGACTGTTGGTTCGTGGACTTTACAGCTTTGCAGGTGTCACACCGCTGGACGTAGTCGTTGACGTCCTTAGCCTGCTGTGGCCAGAAGTATTTTTGCCTAACGCGTTCCAGGGTTTTCTGCCACCCACCATAGTAACTCTGGTTGGTGTCGTGTGCCAATCTCACGGCTTCCTCTGTCAGCCCCTTCGGCAACCACAAACGCCATAGCGAGTCTTCTTCACCCTCCACCCCCTTCCGGAATTTAACCCTCTTGAAAATTACACCATCCACCACTCGTAAGTCCGGAATCGACTCCTCGTTTTCGGTGACGGTCCTAATCAAATATAGATATTCGTTGCTGCTAAATTCGGGAGAGACTAAATCTATTTCCACGGATGTGGCCGTGAAAGTCAACTCGTCGGCATCAAACCGCGAAAGCGCATCGGGTAGTACATTCAGGGTGCCTTTGCGATGTTCCATTCTAAAGTCGAATCTTTGCAGCAGAAGCGACCACCTCGCCAACCTCCCGCTCGAATCCTTTTGTGTCATCAACCACTTGAGACTGGAGTGGTCCCTGATACTCCGAAACGGTAATCCTTCAACATAGGGTCGGAAGCGCTTTAAGCTGGCTATGGCGGCGAGACATTCCAGCTCGGTTACTATATAACTGCGTTGAGCATTATTCAGCTTTTTCGAAAAGAACGCGATTGGATGCTCAGCGCCCTCATCATCGACCTGGAACAACACCCCGCCAACACCTATTTTGGAAGCGTCGCATTGGATTACAAACTCTTTGAAAAAATCGGGTTGGGCCAAGACAGGAGTGGAACTCAAGGCTACCTTAAGTTTTTCGGATGCCTCTATAGCTTCAGAGGTAAGCTTGAAAGGGCCTGATGACTTATGAAGACAGTCAGTCAAGGGACCTGCCAAGTCAGCAAAATTGGTAATGAATGCCCTGTACCAATTTGCCGTGCCCACAAACCTACGCACCTATCGAAATTCCTTCTGACAAAATTTGCATTTCTTTACGTTTATTGTCAGACCTGCGTCGGTCAAACACTTTGCCACTTCCGCCAGCAACTTCAGGTGGTCCTCAAAGTTCGTACTGCATACCATCAGGTCATCCAGGCAGACGAAGACATTCTCCAGCAGACGCGAAGGGATTGCCTTGTCCATCAGTCTACTCATAGTCTGCGGTCCATTGCACAGACCAAAGGGCATTACCTTGAAGTGGTACAGAGGCCACTCCGGAACCGCGAATGCTGTTTTTTCCTTGGAGGACTCCGTCAATTTGATCTGGAAGAACGCGTCCTTCAGATCAATGGCACTAATAAAGTGCGTATCCTTCAGTCTGCTCAATAATCCGTTAATATGAGGCAGCGGGTATGAGTCTTTCTTAGTTACCGCGTTGACCTTCCTGGAATCTATGCACAACCTAACTTTACCTGGTTTCCGGACCAGTACCACAGGACTACACCACAGAGAGTTTGATTCCTCTATAACTCCCAATTCGAGCAACCTGTCTATCTCTCTAAAAGCTTGTGAAATGTTTGCTTTTTATAGGAACAGCATCACCAGTATCAATGTGAAGCTCCACTAATTTCGTTTGGCCCAGACCTAGCTTTTCGAAGGAAGGAAACGCCTCTATGACCTTCTGTAGATCTCTCCTCCGGGTTTGTGACAGATCATGGAGATTAAGTTCTTCGTCCTTTTCATTGCTAACCTCTATGCACACTACACTTGGGAATATTTCGGGAGCTAGCGCAAATGCTCTCCAAACATCAACCCCGAAGTAAGCTTCTTGGAGAAGTGAAGTGACAAGGTAAAAACGAATAACCTTCGTGGTATTGTTGAAGGTGGCCGGTAAAGATATCGAGCCTAAGATTTTCTGCTTGTTGCCACCCACGGTGTATATGAATGCATGTAGGGGGTGATAATCGAAGTCGTTATCTTTTAGAAATTCTTCACAATTCTTCCCCAAGATGGAGACGTTGGCTCCCGAGTCCAACAACCCCACAATAAAATTATCTTTGGTTTTTGCCTTAACGAGAGGCTTTTCATCCTCCGTAATCGTTAACGTGGTGGTTTGCAGCAATCTACTCTCTTGTACTCTTCGGTGATATCTTTTCCTGCACCTCAAAATATTTGCTGATACCGTTTGATTTTCAAAAATTGCATGCCTTACTCGCTCGTACCTATGTTCCCTTTATTGTAGATTAAGTGAAAAATGCGTCTCGCAAGCGGCATCCCTATGCTAGCGTTGCAGAATAGGTACTACTGCTCCTCGGAAGCTCCTCACCTCCCCGTAACTCTGTGCCTGTGAGAGACCCACCCTCCGGTTCAGAGCACGGGACGACGCCACGAGCACTGGCTGGTATGGGGGCTAGGACACCGAACGAGGTTCCCCCATCTTCTCCCTCGGGTGCTGGTTTCCCTGCCTACGATGGTCCCTAGGGCATTTTGGAGTAAATATTCCCCTATACCCACATTTAAAATAAAACGGATCCCTAATGGGTTCCTCACAGTAAATATAAGAATGCCCCATAGCCTGACAATTCCAACAATGGATTCCTGAATAGTCCGGTTTTCTGTTGCGTCGGTACTCCAACGGCTCTATCTGTGGGTCAGCTTCACAGTCCTCGCCTTCCATCCTCATGTCCGGGGTTATCGTGCGGGCCTCGTTCACGTGACATCCCGGGAAAGTGGTTCCCAATAACTTGCTTTCCTTCAGCACTTGTTCTCCTCGGCGTGCTACATCGCGTAGATCATGAAGGGTTCTCACTTCCGCGTTGAAGAGCATCAGCTTAAGGCTACTGTTGACGTTCCCTTTTATGATGTCAATCAGTAAGACCTCTGACAT
The DNA here is from genome assembly GCF_040869045.1 of Eurosta solidaginis. NCBI lineage: Eukaryota > Metazoa > Arthropoda > Insecta > Diptera > Tephritidae > Eurosta > Eurosta solidaginis. The sequence continues at coordinate 99,433,621 of NC_090320.1, read as the reverse complement.
TGGTTCTCTTAAGCGCGCATTCAAGGATACTATGTCCGTGTGGAACACGTCACAGCACTCACTTAGCTTCTGCTTACGCATGGAGATCTCCATCATGATATCGTGGTCACTTTTCAGAGTACCCAACTCTCTCTTTAATGAATACCACAAAAATGCATATGTCGCGTTTGGGTTTTGTTTCGTAAACAACCAGTACCAATCTTCGGCCCTCCCAGAAAGGAATAGGTGGAAACTAGCCATTATTTGGTCGTCAAAACATTGTTTACGCTCAGACAGGGCGCTTAGATTAAACAGTAAATCCGCCACGCTTCCAGTATCGTCGAACGATATTTTCCACCCCTGGGGTTTTACTACTATGTTGCTCTGAGCAGGGTTCATTGGGGTTACAACCGCTGGAAGTGGGTTACGTTCCGTTCTAATCGCGTTCCTGTTGAAGTTCATGGATTGTTGAGCAGACTCTATAGCTGCGTTGAGCTGGTCCATGTTGTTTCGAATCGTCCCCATCTCCCTCCACATTTCTTCCTGCGAGGCCCGGAAAAGCTGGTGTAACACTTCCACCCACTAGTCTCCACGAGGAGCTTCGGTATGGATCCCTGGGATATTCGCCCTATCGCTTGCAGCTTCTCCAAAAGTCCCATGGTTCAATGGCAAAGCATCCGCTCCGTCCAGTGCATATGTCGGCATATTGGTCATTTGCCCCGAGGTATTATGCGCGTTTGTCAGGGACGCGTTCAGATTGCTGGTGCTTCCCAGTCTATCCTTTTTTTCGTGCTGGTCATTTAGGTCCGAGCTTGCATTCGTCCCAGCAGGACCTCCATCTCGACCATCTACTGGGGTATGCACCACCAGGGGACGCTTAGCCTTCGAAAAAGCCCCCCTATTATTGCTACCCCGATACTGGTTTCCTCTAAAATTTCCAGCACTCACGAACGGAGTATTCCGGCACATTCGCCAAAACGACTGGTCATGCGACATTATAATCAGGGAAAAAAATTGTAAATTGTTAAACTTGAGTATTGGCATTTCAAAAAAAAAAAAACTTATATTTAAAGAAAAACGTAAGGAAGTTAGGGGTTAAGGAAAAAGGTCAGAATTCACCCCCCTCTTCATCCTATATTATAGAGGATGATTGGTTAAAAAAAAAAAAAAAAAATATATATATATATATAATATATTCGCGAAAGTTCAATTTAGTATTAATTCGATAATCGTATCGAATAAAACAAAAAAATCAATAAGCTGGAAAAAAGTGGTTATTGAAATATACGTGTTATATAATCAATAAAAACAGTATAGGTTTCACAAAACTACTTGTGTATTTAGGTGTTGATGGGAATGCTGACATCCCATCACTAGAAGGCAGTGTTATACAGGCACTAAAAAAAATAAAGATTTTGTTACAGAAGAAAAAAAAAATGCACTCAGGGACTCCCAACCGCAACGCAAAAGGGGGTCTTAGGGACCTGCCTCTGGGACTGGTTGGGGCCACTAGGGTCAGCTCCAGACACACACAGTTCGGTCCCAGCACACCCAGCCGCAACGCAGGGGCGGTCTCCAAGGGCTCGCTTGTGAGACTGGCTGGGGGTGTTGGTACCTCCCGTCCATTCAACCTGGACAACCCTCCTGCCTCCGGCGCAATGGATGGAGCGGTTCCCGAGGCCACTCCCCAGACTGGTGGGATAGGTAAGGGCGCCGATTTGAACCCAGCTCAACCCATCACAATCCAGGTAATATTCTGTGCTACCACCTGACACGTGGGATGAGCTGGGGTCCTTACAAGACACACACACACGCCATTCATACAAATTCGGCAAATAAAAAAAATACAAAATTCTAAACATAAAAAAATAAAACCCTATTTAACGGACACATATATACCAGAGCCGACTCGGGAAAAACTAAAACCCCAATTACAAAAAAAATTAAGTGCCTGCATCACTGCCTCTTCGGGTGAATACAAAATCTAGAGGACACGACGTTCAGTCTTGAGGCACCCTCTGCCACTGTCCCCGATGACCATTCCGGACAGCCTGATCCAACCAACCATCCAACCGCAACGCAGGTAGCTGCTCCTGCGGCTGCTCACCTCGGTCTGGTGGTATGGTCAACTTCATAAGCTGACCCGAACTGAGCACCGAGACCAGCGCCTCAGGTGCCACGTTGGGCGCCATCTGTTATGGAAACGCATTTTCTATGGGAGCAGCAAGGAAAGCAGTCGGCATGATATTGTGGCGCACTGTGGATAGTCATGTCGGCTGGGCTGGGTTCTTGCCAACCTTGCTGTCCTGCGCCATAAACAGAAAAAGGGTCATATCATGCCTTTAAAATGGTAGAAAGCGCAGAACTAATTCAAAACGTTCAAATGGACTAAAAACAATATCCGGCCGAACCGGATGTCACGGACAGACCGTTAAATTCAAAACGAAATTCAAAATTCAAAAATCTTAAACAAACTAAACGCAAAAAAAGGAACAAACCGGACATGACCGGGTGCTAAAGCTGAAAATCAAAATGTCAAAAAAAGGCTGAAAATAAAAATAACAAGGACGAATATACATAGGGGGCGCCGCGGGTGTTGTTGCGACGCCCGGTGCTTTATCCCACCCTCAAAACCATGGCCACCGACGCACCTGATTTTCAGTGGCCCCTTACCTGTATTACCCTAGGTGCCTACTAAATAATTACGCAATCAGTATTCCCATTTTAAATTACAAATTTATTTAAAATCCATTATATAAACTTAGTTGCAAATACTAGTGATATTATACTAGGGCTTAACTGAAATATGCTAAGGAGAACCCTAAGGCATAAAAAAAACGGCTGTATTACATATTATTTTCAAAGGTTAGACAACACACAAGTTGAAAAATAAAACTGTCATACTAATTGTAAAACTAGATTAGTTAGGATACGTTTCCGACTGATTTATATGGCTGTCCTTTTATTTTCTAATCTTATCCTATCCTGCCTTTATTATCTATATATTAATTCGCTAACAAAATTTCCATACAATCAGTTGACAGGTTGTTTCGCATACTTATCATACGTAAAATCATATAAAAGTTATATGAATCGATTCGTATTGATCAGCCGCAGTGCATAGGCCTATTTTTGTTAACAAATATTACTCTATTTGTTTATAATTAATAGAGAAATTTTTTTGTAAATTCGAACAATTCATACAAATATCGTAATTCATTTTCGTGCACAAGCGCGCCATCTTTGGGAACAATTATCTAAGTGTTCTAATGCGAATTTCAAAGACCTAAATCTTTATGCATAAGCGCGCCGTCTTTGGGAACAATTATTTAAGTGTTCTAATGTGAATTTCAAATTCTATGTATCCCCGCTAAATTCGAAAGCACAAATGTTTCACCTACATACAAATATGGTTTCCCATTGTTGCCACTGTAGCATTATACGTCATGCCCACCTATGCAATACATTTGCGGCATTACGCATCATGAACTTCTATGCCAATACCTTTTTATAATAGCATAATCATATTACAATATTATGCGACATAAATTACATTGACCTAACACAGCGGTAAGCCAACATCAATGGAATGCCGAATATGAAACCCTTGTCAGTTCACATATTACATATTTTGCTTAGTCACTCACCCCGGTCAATACACTTGCCGATCGTCAATGTTAGCTTGCCACCTAAATATTTACATACAACCAGTAATGTGAATTAACCAAATATTCACATACAAACATTTTACATGAATAGCAATCTGCTGACTTTGCATACAAATCTACATGTATGCATACCATTTATACAAATCTACATGTATGTATACCGTTTATACAAATCTACATATATGCATACTATTAATACAAATCTACATATATACACACCACTAATACAAATCTACATATCTTTAGTTCGTAAGTATTAGAATAATTATGAATGTATACGTTAAGAAATTATATATAAAAGAGAAAGAATTTCTTTTAATAAAGACAATCACTATCTGACATTCAAAGTCTCCTAACCTTTTATTTGAACATTTCACCACTTACCTATAATAACCTCTACCAAAATCCTAAAAAATTGTTCCAAAATAATTTGTAACGTACCAAAAAATCTTAAATATAATTAATTTTTGACCGGCCCATTTTTTGTGGCAAGTTTCACTTACACGTAAATACATAAGTCTTTATTTAACAGATTATTTGTTTTTTATTTTAGTTGTTTTCAAAAAAACATGAAATCACAGATAGTGAGTTAACTTTTGTTGAAACTAACTAATTTATTAATAACAATTAATGGCAAATTTGCCCGAAAATGTTTTTGCATTTGCAGATTTAATTAATCCTCATTTTAGATAAAGTACGTCTTATACTGAACAAAAAAAAAAAAGTTACAAAAATATAACATTACATTTTTTATATTGCCTTTTATGCTAATTACGAAACAAAAAACGTCTCAAAAACGTATTTGATTTTAGGTCAAAGCGGCAACCGGCATCATAGCGGCCGTCTTGCATAGGCAGTATATTACCCACTATCTATATATTAATACGCTAACAAAATTTCCATACAATCAATTGACAGGCTCTTTCGAATACTTAGCATACGTAAAATCATATAAAAGTTATATGAATCGATTCGAATGTGTATAGGCCTATTTTTGTTAACAAATATTACTCTATTTGTTTATAATTAATAGAAAATTTTTTTGTAAATTCGAACAATTCATACAAATATCGTAATTCATTTTCTTGCACAAGCGCGCCATCTTTGGGAACAATTATCTAAGTGTTCTAATGCGAATTTCAAAGACCTAAACCTTTATGCACAAGCGCGCCATATGGTTTCCCATTGTTGCCACTTACCTATAATAGCCTCTACCAAAATCCTAAAAAATCAATTGACCTAAACCTTTATGCAGAAGCGCCCGTGTTTGGGAACAATTATCTAAGTGTTCTAATGTGAATTTCAAATTTTATTTATCCCCGCTAAATTCGAAAGCAAAAATGTTGCACCTACATACAAATATGGTTTTCCATTATTGCCACTTACCTATAATAGCCTCTACCAAAATCCTAAAAAATTGTTCCAAAATAATTTGTAGCGTACCAAAAAATCTTAAATAGAATTAATTTTTGACCGCCCCATTTTTTGTGGCCAATTTCACTTACACGTAAATACATATTCTTTATTTAACAGATTCTTTGTTTTTTATTTTAGTTGTTTTCAAAAAAACATGAAATCACAAATAATAAGTTAACTTTTGTTGAAACTAACGAATTTATTTATAACAATTAATGGCAAATTTCCGCGAAAATGTTTTTGCATTTGCAGATTTAATCCTCATTTTAGATAAAGTACATCTCATACTGAACAAAAAAAAAAAGTTACAAAAACATAACATTACATTTTTTATATTTGCCGTCTTCCAGTGAGTTTTACAGCTCCGGCTCACGCTCAATCCTTAGGGGAATGCTCTGGACCATTGAGAGACTTGAGAAGCAGATGTCGTGAAATTTTCGCACACGTGAAATGTGATAGGCAGATGTCGCCGCCGTTTTTCATTTAACTCATACGGCAAAAGGTTAAGCAGCGACATCTATTTTTGAAAAATTAGGTCTATTAAAGGCAGCGTTGCCAAACTAAAAAGAAGTAATTAACAAATTATCTGGATCTCAAATTGAACCAGACTTCTATCTGGATTTATCTGGCTCAAATCGTTGTTGTTGTATTTGCATGCAAAATTATTTATCTGGCCCAGGATTTTGCCACCGGATGATGGCAATTGCCTTTTATGTTAATTACGAAACAAAAAAACGTCCCAAAAACGTTTTTGATTTTAGGTCAAAGCGGCAACCGGCATCATAGCGGCCATATTGCATAGGCAGTATATTACGTATATTTATTATTAGGCTAACTTTGTTGGATTATATATCCATTAATCGGATGCTTAGATCCCATAGCCCTAATTTGTTTATGTCGCTTAAAGTTATGAAGTCAATTTTATTTTAGTAAATATGTTTGCGTGAATAATTTCAATGTTTTTGTTTGTTTTTCTTTTCTTCCTAATTTATTCTGCTTTGTTAAATCTTACTATTATATTGTCCACATACGATATTTTATGGTAGATATGGTCATATATATTAATGAAATGAAGTGTTTACAAATTTAATACAAATGAATTACGTACATAGATCTCAATGGGAAACCCAACATTAAATATCCGAACATTAGAATCTTCATATTTCCACAATGATCACATTAAAACCCGTAAAAAAAGTCTAAGTGCACTTATTGCGTTTTTATATGGGGCTGTTTGATCACTTCACTTAATTTTTTCGCAATTTAAGTACTTTATTTTTTTTCTTTAATTAAAATGTTTTTTGTAAACTCTGCCTTCTTTCTCATTACATAATTTTTTTATATTTTTATTTTATTTTTTATGAAGGTATCCTCTATTCTACTCGAAATTTTTGTTTTGTGTCACACTTACATATTAGATATGTATTTATACAAAATTAAACGGGTGGCGTGGAATAGGCTAAATTCTTTTAGCAAATTTCTTCGTTTTTAACTAAAAGTTCAGGTATTTTGAATTATGACACTATTGAAGTAAATGGGCGATATGGTTGATATAGGCCTACTGGGGAACCGAGCTCCAAAAACTAACTTCGGTAGCGCGCCAACGGGGACCTTCCGGGTGTGGAAAGCCCTATTTTTCAATTCAATTTTGTTACGGTCTGCTGTTATGGTCTACGGTTACGGTCCACTTGAGAGCGTTTTCGTGCGAACACACCTAGTGACTAGTGATGGGACCAAAAAGTTGCGATGCAAAGGTATCGAAAACAGGAAAGAAAAGATCTGCGATCACCAGCGAAAAAATTGCCACGAGTTTCCGCCCGTAGAAAAACCAAGAAGGAGTGGAAAAATTTAGAAAAGAAAGAAAAAGATAGCCACGAGTTTTCCGGCCGGGAAAAAAAAGCAAGAATTGGCTTTCTTTTGCGCAGTTAATCGGAAAATTTTATAAAACAAAAAGGTTTATTGTAAAATTATTCATTTAAGGCCGTTATACAAACGAGAAGATTTGTGATTTGCTTCAGCCTAATTTTTGGCGGCCCTGCGATTATACAAAAGGATCGTATAACATCTATTGACACCACTTGAACGGCAAAGGCGTCAAGCTCAGATACGGCTTCATTAACACTATTGCTTACATCAACTGCACATCCCCAATTATATTCAACTCGTCGCAAAACACCCTCGCCGTGCTGTGCACATATTCAAGAGAGTATTGTTGAAGAACCAAAAGACTGCAACGAGGAATCGCGGGCCGATTCCTTAACCCAACTACTAAAAGAACAAACAGAGAAATGCCCAGAAACTAGGAAAGAGTCGATAGCGCAAAGTACCGACATAGTTCATTCCAACAAACCTCGTTTCTACTCGTCTATTTTGGGTGGTAATAAACCTTACAACAGTTGTGTTGTGTTGACACAAGCTCAACGTAAAGAATATCCTGTTGAAGTAGTAGGTCTGTCACGTACACGTATTGTTTGGCTCCTTGGGGTACCCGGACTAGCTCAGTATACGAGGGGCAGTGGTCCTCAACCCTAACACCAAGGAGTCGTACGGACGCATATTTATTCCTTTCATCATCCATCCTATCAGCCTCACACACATCTCACCTCAGGAAGCCCGCCCTACCTTGGACCGCTCGTTTCATGCACCCTAACTTTAGCGGTCTCCCTCTAGTCATGCTCCGTCCCCTCCACTTACCTCTCTATCACGCCATCTTCACCTCCCGCCCAAAAAGTGCTTAACTCCGCATTTTAACTCTCAACAACAAACTCAAAATATATTGAAATCATAAAAAGAATTACAATGAATCATAATAAAAAAACTAATCTTATTATTTAGGCTAAAAAAAAATGTTTCACTATGATGAAACGTCCTGCCGATCATTCAATATAATAAAAAAAAAACGAGAACAAAAAAAAGTTAATTTCAAAATTTTACTCGGTTAGGGGTAATGGATCCTACCTAATCGAGCTCTCTTAATTGGTTTTACCCCTACCTATGTATGTAGATATGTATGAGATTTTAAGAATTTCTCAAAAAAAGTGTTCGATATTAATGTTACTTATGGGCAGAATCGCTTACCATATATAGGACAACGATACAATACACCTAACCTAATCACAATAATTTTCTTAACAATTAATTTCAGCTTGGCAAAAAAAAATAAGAAATTTGGTCACTCTAATGCGACTGCTTTACTCGCTTGCAGACACGCAGATAGCTAAACTATAATTGGCAAGTCCAACAACCTGCACACTATAAAACAAATATAAAAAGCTTTTGGTTCGTTACCATACCCTCAATAGGGTGTGCATAAAAATGTACAAAAAAAAAATCTTGATTGTACCAAAAATATGTATATCACGAAAATTTAGAAAAGTTTAATAATTTTTTTTTTGATATATGCGTGCGTGCATGCGTGTACGCAACAAAAAAAAACGTAAAAACACAAAAAAAAAACTAAAACTACAAAAATTATATATGCATATAAGGAGTAAATATATGTAAAATCCGAAACCATTCTTGGGTGATTTTGTGCTGCTTCTTACTGGCCTTTGTGCCTTGTATTGGAGTCTTACGGGAAACTGGATATGCACGAAATTATTAGTTTTCGATTTTGGTGATTGGCTACTACAGCAAAATGGTATATGTAAAAAAATTCAAATTTTGATCTCTGTGTCGAGTGTACACCACATAACGAAATAGGTGCTCCGAAAGATTGTTAAAACCAAAGATCGCTTTGGTTTTCTGACATAATCACGAAGCACACCATTAACGGTATTCTCCTACCTTAGCGTATTAAACAAAAATGTGTATGTAACCACGCATATGTATATAAACGGGACGTCTTCCCCAGTTTCCCTATTTTGTTGTTGTTCTCATCGGGTGCATCAAAATTAGATAACTGGACATACGTATATATATAAAAAAAGACAATTTGGAACTAAAGACTTACGGCGAGTTGTGCCTAATCCCTCCACGCCAAAATTTCCGGGCACACTATAACACAATAAGATTTTATCACAAAACCGATTACTTCAAAAAAATATTTATTTTGGGACTTACACGTCGCCGCACTGTTCGTTTTACGCCACCACAATTCTCACTCCAGTCACTTTTCCTAAATCGCCACTAATCCTCTTTCCTATGACATACAGGATTTAGTTAAAATTTCAGGATTTCGTAAATTACAGTAACTACTTCCTACGTGCGTATATATGTACGTACCGATATGTGCGCATATCAAAATTTTAACCCAATTATTCCCAACGTCCTATCTACAGTATCCCTGTTTATTTAATTTAACTAATCCACCAGAGCTTTTAATTTAGCTAATAAATAAATTACTAATAATTACAATAATTTTTCAGGAGATTAAAGATTCAAATAAGAAAAAATCTATCACACGCAGGACGATTTGAATCTACAGGCTACAGGCATAAAACTTTTCTTGGATAAAAATTATTTTAACTTTTTACGCAAAAATTTCGCTTAAAACCGCGACAAAACTATAAACAAAATTTATGCACAAAAAAATTTACCAATTACCCCCATCCAAGCAAAGGAAATTATTATAAAATTACTATTAGCCCTACATTCACCTATATGTACTCATATATGTATCCACATATATACGCACATACTCCTACTTCTCTAAGCTACCTAACTCGGCTCACCTTTAATCCGCTGCCCTGGAACTCCGATCCTCGTCTCCTTGCCGGAACCTCCTTGTTTTCCGGAACCACAAAAATTTATATTTTAAATTAGTTATTTAAAAACAACGCACAACACAGGTTTCACAATTAAAAAAAAACTTTATAGCACAGTGGCGCGGAGGCAGTCGTATGCCAGAACTTTAACACTTCAAACTGTCTTAGTTTTAACCTGTGTCACCCCCTTTTATATCTTCTTTCTTCGCCCTACTCGCCTAACGTTAATCACTCTATTCCTTATCCGCTAATCGTTTGCCGTTCCAGTGTAGCAATTTTTTTTGTTGCTGCAATCTGTCTCTACACCATTCTTTATGCTACGTCCGGCAACCCTATCAAAAGCTCTATCTTTCGTTAAGTTCTGTTTGTTTTGTTGTCCGCCATCATTTTGACATTTGAGCACACAATCAAAACAAACTAAGTGAAAAAAAAGATAATACCATAATTTAGCCAATGTTTTGCAAAATATAAATTAACAATTAAAATACAAAAAATGTTATTGCTCGAGCAATACGAACAACAATATGCTGTACTAATTGCGGAAACTACTTCTGAAAGTGTGCCAGTGCCGCAGATGAGAGCAAAGAAAAGTGAGCTTGCAATTAAATAGCCGGATTATTTTATTTGTTTTTGTCGATCATATTATTTGCTTTTGCAGATTAAACTACACATTAAATCAATTTGCAAAACCGCTCAGAGCAATTAATAGTAACCAACAAAAGCAATTGTATTAATACAGAACTGATCCCTTTCGCAGGTGAGCGCCTCGGTCGTGGTGCAAAAACCGTATGTCATCCTGAAGAAAGAAAAACAAGACCCAAATTTGACTTTTAGTTACTACGTTTTGAATAGAAGATATACTCTGATAGAAAATACGGCGCCTAACGTTATTTGGAGACTAAGCAGGTGAAATAACGAATTAGATTGCATAAATAAAGAATTTTTCAACGTCCGGAGGTAAAACAACTATATCAACACGAAGAGAATCTTATCGATATTGACCAATGTTTTGTGGAGTCATTGAAGATGTTTTTAAATCGCCAAAAGTTTCCATGATCGATAACACTCCTACCGAGGCAAGCATGGATTCATTTACTGAAAAACTCGATACTCTCCTGGGCCAAAAATGGGAACCACTCAACCCACATGCTTTACATCCTGCGCTTGGTTATATACCAGTGTCAGATGATGTCCGTGATGAATACGTCTTCGATCTCATGCGTCGTAACATGGGCTATTAAAAATTTATTATGGCAGCAACTTATGCCACAAATTTTATGCGAATTTAGGTGTACTATAGATTTTTAACAAACAATAAAATTATGTATGCAAAATTTTTAATGCATACAACATACACTGCAAAACATCATGTAACTAGGCAAAAATTACGTCGTTGCAAAAATATCTTAGCAATATACAACAGCTTCATTAAAACAACAACCAGAGTATAACGCAAAGTTAGACGATAAAAGGCTTGTCAGCCCAACGCGGGGAACACCCACCCCTGACACAGTCTCCTGCTTCATGAGTTACGCCGGGCAAAATTTATCAACTAAATCCGATGGAAAATATGAAAAATCAGTGAGTTTACGGGAAGTATACTTATGTCATATCCATATGAGAATTTTACTTTTTGATTTCTTCTATTTGTTTTTACAGGTTCGCTGACAACGAGGCATACGTGCATCTCCGGACGACTTGACCCTCATCGCCGGAGACACATCAACGTGTATGGTAAATTATTGCTTGAGGTCTTTTGCATGCCAAGCACCCAAACTACGCCCAGAAAGAGTTTCTAGCAGGTACATATTATTACCCAACGCTTTCGTTACCCTACACTTAGTAAATTTTTTGCAGAACTTCGCGTTGATATTATTTTTGAAATCGCTTAGCACAAAATTACGTTTGTAAATTTCCTGTCCGGGTACGAATCGCACTTCGCGGATCCTTTTGTTGTAACGTGTTGCATTCGTTCTATACGCGTTATGCAAATTCTCCTTAATCCTTTCCCTCATAACTCTCATTCGGTCAATATTGCTCAGCAAAAGAGTTTCGCTATCATCCAAGGCGCTTAGTTTTCTGGCCAAAGCATAGTCAGCGCCACTGGTAAACATGTTCATCCCAAATAGGGCGAAGTAGGGTGATACACCTGTGGCAGAATGTACGGCGTTTCGCAACGCGCATTCGATTTCCGGCAAGTACAAATCCCAATCCCGGTGGTCGGTTCTTAAATACGAGCGGATGGCAGCCAAAACCGATTGATTTACCCTCTTCGCTGCATTTGACTGAGGAGAATAAAAGGCGGTTTTTAGGTGTTTAATGCGGTACGTTTGCATCATATGGGCAAATTGTTTTGACGTGAACTGCTTCCCATTGTCGGAATGTATTATTTCCGGTACGCCAAACTTCAAAAAGATTTCTTCTATTAGAAATTTCACGACATTGGTTGCAGTTGCTTCACGCATTGCTTTTAAAAAGGTAAATTTTGAAAAATGATCCACCACTACAAATATAACCGTATTCCCTTTCTTAGACCTGGGATACTTGCCTAAAAAATCTATATAAATTTTTTTGAAAAGGTCTTTCAGTGATAACTTCTGATCCTATACCTGGTTTCAAAATGGCATTAATTGGCTTATTTTCCTTGCACACTTGGCAATCACGAACGAAGTTTCGGACTTGTACAACCATATTAGGCCAATAATACATCCGCCGTAACCGATGCAATGTTCTCGTCATTCCCCCATGTGCAGCCGTCTCGGAACAATGCGCATCTTCAATTAACGTCGATGTCAATGCCGCCGGTACCCATAACTTCCATTCAGACTCTTCTAACTCGACAGCCCTTGCCAACATTTTCTTATATACAAAACCATCCTCTACTTTTAAATCCGGCAATCGTTCCCCATTTGAATCGATTGTAACTATCAACCCTAAGTATTCCTCAGATTCGAACTCTAGAGTATCTATGCCCGGTATTAAAGATTGTGTTATGTCGTCGATACAACGAGATAACGTATCGGCAACTATATTTTCGGACCCTTTTCGATGTTCGATTTGGAAATTGAATGCTTGAAGATGCAGTGACCATCTCGCTAGTCTCCCGCTTAAATCTTTAAGTGACATAAGCCATTTTAGACTTGCATGATCAGTCACTACGGTAAATGGCATAAGTTCAATATACGGACGAAATCTTTGCACTGCCATCACTGCCGCGAGACACTCCTTTTCGGTTGTGGTATATTTGCGTTGGCAATCATTCAGTTTCTGAGAGAAGTACGCGATGGGGTTTTCCGCATTATCATCCGTCTTTTGATATAGCACCGCGCCAACACCATAATCAGAGGCGTCACATTGGACCCAAAAACGCTTCGAAAAATCTGGGTGCTTTAATACAGGTGCGCTTGTAAGCGCTTTTTTCAAATTATTAAAGGCTTCAATAGCTTGAGGTGCCATTTCAAACTTGCTGGATTTTTTTAAGGTGTCTGTAAGTGGTGCGGACAACGTTGCAAAATCCTTTATGAATCGCCGGTACCACCCAGCTGTTCCAAGAAAACTCCTTACTTGTTTCATTGTTTTTGGTAAGGGTATATTTAGAATAGCTTTCACCTTTTCGGGATCCGTCTTTAACATCCCACCGCCTACAATATAACCCAAATATGGTAATTCCTTGAAGCAAAACATTGATTTTTTTAACCCGATCGTTAACCCTGCTTCTTTTAAACACATAGCCACCTCTTCCAATATTTTCAGATGCGTATCGAAATCTGGAGCAATGATGAGCAAATCATCAAGATATATAAAAACGTTTGACTTTAACCTCTGCGGTATGACGCGGTCCATTAGTCGACACAACCGTTGTGCCGCATTGCATAAGCCGAATGGCATGACTGCAAATTGATACAAGGGACGCCCCGGGACGGTGAAAGCCGTGTACGGTTTGCTGCTTTCTTCCAGCTCTATTTGCCAGAACGCGAATTTTAGATCCACGCTACTTATATAATGCGTATCATCGATGCGACTGATTATGCCTTCCATATTTTGTAAGGGATATGCGTCCTTGATGGTCAGAGCATTCAATTTCCGCGCATCTAAGCAAAATCTGTTTTTCCCGGTTTTCTAACTACCGTGGTTCTATTACTCCAGGGGCTTTCGCTTTCTTCGATAACTCCTAATTCTAACATTTTGTCTATTTCAGAATACACTATGGCTTGCATTGCCGGAGACATGGGATAATGCCTATCTTTTACTGGCACGGCATCCTCTACTAACTTAATGGTGTGTTTCTCCAGTGGAGTACGATCTAAACCATCTTGTTCAAATGTTTTAAAGCTATTTTTGACCTGCTCTAATCTTTGCTGTTGCTCTGGCGTCAGATCGTGCAACAGGCGACGCTCGTGCCTATCTTCTTCTTTCACCATCTGCTGTTCTAGCTTAGATAGGTCAATTTCCTCACAACCTACAACGCTTGGAGCCAGCTCAAATGCGCGCCAAAAATCTATTCCTAGATATATGTTTTGCTCCAGGTATGGACATAGATAAAAGTTATAACGTTAACTAATTTTTTGTATTTCACAGGTATTTTGATTTTTCCTAACACCGTATGCGCTCCACCTCCGGCAGTAGTAACGGATGAAATAAATCGTTCTATTGGTAACCCTAATTCCTGTACTAACTCACGACCACCTCGCCCCAAAATACTAACCGATGCCCCCGTGTCTAATAGTCCGCGTGTCTGAATCCCATTCAACTCTATATCGGCGAATACCCGCGGGTCACTTCTATCTGCCCTTTTTACTGCTGCCACAACTTCTCGACGAAGCAGCTTTCGTCGTCGAAAACGCTCCCTTGCCTTTTGTATCCTAACCGATACCATACGACGACCTAGCAGCACACTGTCGGCAAAAATTCGTTCTCTGGCTTCGCGGTATCTCATCATGCGTTCTTCAAAAGAAAGGGTAACTGGTCGGTGTAGAATAGTTTTTTTGTTAGCCTTTGATTGTGATTGGCTTCCAAAAATGATTTTTGGTTTCAATCCGGGCTGTTCGTTCTGACATCTTATATCCAAATCTAAAGTTGTGCTGGTTGATGCATCTGCTCTTGCGGGAACTGAGTGGAGCGCGACACCCCCGCTGTCATCGCGTTCCGATTGGCGTTTCCCGTCGGGTTACATACGGGACACTTGGGCGTGATGACCTCCGGCTTTCCACATTTAAAGCAGAAAATGCGCCTATGCAATGACATGCAGTCGGTGAAAAGATGGCCCTCGAGTCCGCAATTCCAGCATGTGTTTTTCCGGCTTGTCTGATCGCGCGATGGTGGATGCTTCGTTACGCGTTGATAGCGGACCTCTTCCACAGAGACTTGACCCTCATCTTTGGGAGATTCCTGCTCATGTGTCGGTGTGGGCGTGATCTCATGCACCTGATAAGCACGAGGCGCGAATCCACTTTGCTGCACACGGTCTCGTCGAGGGAAACACCTTTCCACCTCCTTACATTCCATCCTAAGCTGCTCGACAGAGTATACCGCGATGGGATAAACCAATTTTGCCAACGATTCCCGCAAGTTTCCTTTCACTAGTCGAACCATTTCATATTCGGGTATGGGGTTCCTTAAACGAGATCGTAGTATGCCAATAGCATGGAAGTATTCATCAATACTTTCCCCGGGTTTCTGCTTACGTTCATTTATCTCCCTCATCAGTTCGAAATCTGTCAACTGGGAGGCGAACTGCCTTTGTAGTGCAAACTGCAAGGTTGGCCAGTCTACATTTCGGTTCGTGCGAATGTACAACCAGTACCACTCGCGTGCTTCGCCACCCAGAAGACGATGAAAATCCCTTAAAATATCTCCCCATGAACAACCGTACTTCTCCTTTAAATATTCCAATCTAAACAAAAAATCTTCAATGGTCATGGAATCTCGGAATCCTTGGAAACTAATTCCCCACTTTTCTATATTAAGTTCAGGTCTTATACCCGAATTTCTACCTTGATTTTCAATTGGGACGCTTTCCGAGTACGAATTGTGCCCCGCTGGTTGTGCTGTTTGGATGTGGCGCTGATGTACTTGCGCCGTGAACGCCGGCAAGTTACCCACTGTAGGCCTCCTAGGGTTACGGGTGCTTCTGTTGACATCTCTAATTACATTGTTATTGCTGTTGCTATGGACATTTTCATTGAAAAGTTCATTTTGAGTTATCGACCGCCTAGACTCCATGGACTCACTGCTAGTATTGTGCCTCCTTCGCTTGTATGGACCACGCGTTCTATTTTCTCCACCACCAGCTCCCATCTCACCGCTTGAGCTTCGCAAACCATCCATTATCTCCTGCATATTTGTTCTCATTTCACTTAAAAGGGCCTCTTTTGCTTCACCCATCATTTCTTTGATCATAGGTGCTATTTCGTTTCGTATCTGATGGGTTTTCGGTCGCTGAGCTATGGCCTGGTTAGAAAAATTGTGGAATGGTGGAGGGCGCGGGAAAGATACCGAGGGCGGCCGTAAAAGCACGGACTGCGTTACCTGTGCACCTGTGTTCTGCTTGGGCAACGTCCCTGTTTTCCCGCCTGCCGTAGGTGTCGCGCTTCTGGCACCACCGTTCTCCATGTTTTCTTCCGTTTTGTCCCCACTACTCTTTGTCCCTCCCCTTTATCGGAGCGGGATAAATCAATAAACGAGGCATCCTGGTCAACAGATGCGTTCACGTTTGGATCATTAGATGCCATGGCTGCAATCTTCTTTTTGGCTCTGGTGTTCAATGCAGGTGGTGTACTATTCATAAAAAAATTAGTTTCCGTGTATCACACAAAAAAAAATAATCAAAAACGCAATGTCTTTCGGAACCCTTGCATTTTACACAAAAACTCGTATAAAACCTAAAATACCTAGTATCTTTGCATATATTTGCATATATGTTAAGCGCCAAATTATTTTCAAAAAAAAATCCAAATAAAAAAAATACTCTTATTGTAATTTCAAAACTCTAACAATGTTCTACTTTGGGGGAGTTCAGATGGCATGACTCCTGAAGAGGTTTTTCCAAACAGAGGGTTTGGAGCATAGTTTATCGTTCCTGTATGAGTTCGTGTGTGGACTGATTATTTAATAATAAAATAAATATAAATATGTATATCCAGAAAAAAGTTATGCTTCACAACCTTTGTATCTAAACGAGTGTTGCGGCCACTAACTACTCTATGTAAATATGTATGTATGTATGTATGCGTGGAACATCAAAATTTAAACTTTCAATTTCGGTCTCCATTTATAGAAACTAAACTGATTTACATTGTTAATCCAAAAAAGAAAACTGTAAAAAAAGTTATACCAAAAAAAATAAATTTGAACATTATCTTTGCATTGTACTGTGGCGGTGCAGATAGATCACCCTAATGTTCGGTAACTAGTCACCGTTGGGCTATTGTTTGGGGATTGATGTGCTACCACCTAACGCCTTAGTGCAATTAAACTACAAAAAAAAACTTTATAAGTAAGCCAACTAAGCCGCACGGCTGACAGCGGTCATCGAACCCTTTTTCGATGAACGATATTAATCAAAAAGGCTTAAATAAATTTTTAAAATAAAACGAAAAAGATGAAAATGTTTCATTGTTTTTTTTTTTTTTTTTGAAACAAGCTGTCTGGGCGCCAATATAAACCTTTTTATTTTTTTTGTTTTTGTTTGTTGCGCTGATGTTACTTTATAATTTTATGTACAATATACCTGCATATAACTATGCGAATATATGTACATTTCTTGTATTTTAGATTGGGCGCCATAGGTCGGCGTTTCACAGTCACATCTAGTGGGGAAAATTCTTCTGATTCCGTTTCGGTTTTGGACGGCACTAAACTAATTGTTGATGAGAACCCCTCGGTATCGAAGATAAACCCCTTCCTCTACGTTTACGAAGTACACCGCCACCTTTAGAAATTCGTCCAACACCACCTGCGCCTCCAGGGCCAGCAGTACGCTGCAGCGTAATACAACGAACGCCAAAATTAGCACCAAGTCATCCAGATCGTAAAGGTCAACACGAAGTTTTATTGCCACCAGGTTCACTCGATCACCTCGGACCAGAGCGCAACAACACTCGCGGCGCCCCACTGTATATTCGGCCTTTTTGTTTTTTTCCTTTTCAGTTTTTTTATTTTATTTTTCAGCAGTTTTTTTGATTTTGATTTCCGAGTTAGTACCCGGTCGTTTCCGGTTCGGTTAGTTTTTTTGAACAGTTTTTTTTTAAATTTTCGGTTTTTTTTTTGAAATTTAAATTTTTTGAATGTTAACCGTCTGTCCGTGGCGTCCGGTTCGACCGGATGTCGTTTCATTTTGAAGTTATAAGCGTTTTGAGTCGGTCTCTGCGCTTCTGTCGGTTTTTTTTTGAATTTGACACCTCTGAGTCTTGAATAGGCATGATAGGAACTTTTTTCTGTTTATGGCGCGGGAACAGTAAGGTTGGCAAGGACCCGCCCCAGCCGACAATGACTAGCCACTGTGCACCACCACATCATGCCGACCGCCTTCCTTACTGCTTCCACCGAAAATGCGTAACCATAACAGATGGCGCCCAACGTGGCACCTGAGGCGCGGGTCGCGAGGGTCAGTCGGGTCAACGTGTGAAGTTGACCATTCCGCCAGTCCGAGGTGAGCAGCCGCAGGAGCAGCCACCTGCGTTGCGGTGGAATGGTTGACGGATCAGGTTGTGCGGACTGGTCATCGGGGGCAGTAGTCAAAGGCGCCATGTGACTTAACGTCAGTCTCCAGATTTTTTTATTTCACCCGGTGAGGCAGTGCTGCACGCACTTTTTAAATTTTTTTTTTCGTAACTGGGGTTTTTTGTTACCGGATGTGGTCCGTAGTCGGCTTTGGAAAAATATTTGTCCGCTAAATTGGTTTTTTTTTGTAATGTTTAAATTTTTTTTATATAGTTTCTTTCCTGCTGCCGAATTTGTGTTGTTAGTGTGAGTGCGTGGTGAAAGAAACCCAGCTCATCCCACGTTCCAGGTGGTAGTTTAGAATACCACCTGGACTGTGACGGGGTGAGCTGGGATTCAGAGGACACCCCTTCCTGTCCCACCAGACTGGGGAGCGGCTACGAAACCGCTCCACCCATCGCGGCGGAGACAGGAGGGGTGTCCAGTGAGAATGGACGGGAGGCTTCAACACCCCCAACCAGTCCCAGGGGCGAGCCCCTGGAGACTGCCCCTGCGTTGTGGCTGGGCGTGTTGAGACCAACCCGTGCGTGTCTGGAACTGACCCTAGTGGCCCCAACTAGTCTCGGAGGGGGGCCTTAAGACCCCCTCGCATTGCAGTTGGGAGCACTAGGGACATGTATGAATGTATCTGTTTGATTTTGTTTTTTTCTGTAGCCCGAGTGCCTTCGGGAAGGGAATGTCAGCGTTCGGGGCTAATAACCAATGTATCGACCTACGCACCGGATGAAGCTGGTGCCTTACCATTACACCAAGGAATGGAAAATATAAGAGAAGCTGCAAGTGATTGGACGAATACCCCAGGGATCCAGAACGAAGCTCCTCGTGGAGACTCGTGGGTGGAAGTGCTACACCAGCTATTACAGGCTTCGCAGGAGGAAATGCGGAGAGAGATGGGGTCAATCAGAAACAATATGGACCAGCTCAACGCCGCTCTCGAATCTGCGCAGCAATCAATTCATCAGAACCGGAACGCAAATAGGATGGACCGTAACCCACTTCCAACAGTAGTACCACCAATGTACCCGGCTCCGAGCAGCATAGTGGTGAAACCGCAGGAGTGGAAAATCTCATTCGACGGCACTGGGAGCGTAGCAGATTTCCTTTTTAAGCTGAACACCTTATGTGAGCGTACACAAAGAACGGACGAACAAATAATGGCTAGTTTTCCACCTGTTTCTGTTTTTCGGGCGGGCCGAAGAATGGTACTGGCTGTTCACGAAACTAAACCCAAATGCGACATATGCCTTTTTGTGCTACTCATTGAAAAGAGAGTTCGGTACTTTGAAAACTGACCACGAGATCATGATGGAGATCTCCATGCGCAAGCAGAAAGCAAGCGAGTGCTATGACGTGTTTCACACGGACATAATTTCCTTGAATGGGCGCTTAAGAGAACCCATATCGGAGGTTCTACTGATTGACATAATAAAAAGAAACGTCAAGAGTAGCCTTAAGCTGATGCTTTTCAACGCAGATGTAAGGACCCTTCATTATCTACGCGATGTAGCACGCCGAGGTGAACAAGTGCTGAAAGAAAGCAAGCTGTTTGGAGCCACTTACCCAGGAAGGAATGTAAACGAAGCACGCGTGACAACCCCGGACATGAGGATGGAGGGCGAGGATTGCGAAATGGATCCGCAGATAGAGGCGCTGGAATATCGACGCAACAGGAGACAGTACTATTCGGGAATCCAATGCCGGAATTCCCAGGCAATCGGCCACTCTTATATATACTGTGAGGAACCCATCAGGAATTCTTTTCGTTTCAAATGTGGCCATAGGGGAGTATTAACTCCAAAATGCCATAGGGGCCATCGCAGGCAGGGAAACCAGTACCCGAGCGAGAAGGCGGGGGAAGTTCGTTCGGCATCATAGCTCCCACACCAGCCAGTGCTCGAGGCGTCGTCCCGTACACTGAACCAGAGGATGTATCTCTCGCAGGTACCGAGTTGCATGGAGGTGGTGAGCTTCCGAGGTGCACTAGTACCCTGGCAGAAGAACCCTCAAACGTGATAATAACTTACCCTGACAGTACGGTCAGTTCGGACAATAGTTCTGAAGCCGAGAGTCAAACGTCCTCATCCGCGATGGGTGAACCGACCAGAATTCTGCAACGCCAGCATAGGGATGTCGCTTGCCAAACGCAATTTTCACCAAACCTAGAAGAAAGGGAACATAGGTATGAGCAAATAAGACATACCATTTTTGAACAATACCCGTTATCGGACAATATTTTGAAGTGCAGGAAGAGATACCACAGGAGAGTACAGGAGCGTAGACTACTACAAGCCATCACGTTAACGCTTACAGAGGATGAAAGGCCTCTCGTAAAGGCAAAAATTAAGGATAGTTTTCTCGTAGGGTTGTTGAACTCGGGAGCCAACGTCTCCATCTTAGCGAAAAACGGATTAGAATTCTTAAAGGATAACGGCTTCGATTATCAGCCCTTACATGCGTTCGTATATACGGCGGGCGGCAACAAGCAAAATATTTTAGGCTCAGTATCTCTACCGGTCACCTTCAAAAATATCACTAAGGTTATTCGTTTTTATCTTGTTCCCTCACTGCTCCAAGAAGCATACTTCGGGGTAGATTTTTGGAGAGCATTTGCGTTAGCTCCCGAAATATTCGAAAGCGTAGAGTGCATAGAGATTAGACCTGAAAAGGAAGAAGAACTTAACCTCCATGAATTGTCACCAGCCCGGAAATTAGAATTACAAATGTTCTTCGAGACGTTTCCTTCGTACGAGAAGTTAGGCCTAGGCAAACTAAATTAGTGGAGCATCACATTGACACCGGTGATGCAGTTCCCATAAAAGCAAACATTTCCCTCTTTCGCCACCGAGGCAAGCCGAAGCTTTTAGCGAACTAGACAGGTTACTCGAATTAGGAGTTATAGAAGAATCAAACTCCCCGTGGTGTAGTCCTGTAGTACTGGTCCGGAAACCAGGTAAAGTTAGGCTGTGCATAGATTCGAGGAAGGTCAACGCGGTGACTAAGAAGGACTCATACCCCCTGCCTCATATCAACGGCTTATTGAGCAGACTGAAGGATACGCATTTTATTATGCAGCACTAATTTTGAAGACCACCTGGAATTGCTAGCGGAAGTGGCCAAATGTTTGAGAGACGCAGGGCTGACAATAAACGTGAAGAAGAGTAAATTTTGTCAGAAGGAAATACGCTACTTAGGGTATTTGATAGGCAGCGGGTGTTTAAAAGTGGATCCGGAAAAAATAGAAGCAATGCAAAACTTCCCGATCCCTAAATCCCCTCGGCAAGTGTGTAGGTTTGTGGGCATGGCGAATTGGTACAGGGCGTTTATTACCAATTTTGCTGACTTGGCAGGTCCCTTGACCGACTGTCTCCGTATGTCATCAGGCCCGTTCAAGCTTACCTCTGAAGCTATAGAGGCCTTCGAAAAACTAAAAGTAGCTTTGAGTTCCGCTCCGGTCTTGGCCCAACCAGACTTTTCCAAGGAATTTGTAATACAATGCGATGCTTCCAAAATAGGTGTTGGCGGAGTGTTGTTCCAGGTCGATGACGAGGGCGCTGAGCATCCAATCGCGTTCCTGTAGAAAAAGCTGAATAATGTTCAACGCAATTATACGGTAACCGAGCTGTAATGTCTCGCCGCCATAATCAGCGTGAAGCGTTGCCGACCCTATTTTGAGGGATTACCGTTTCGTATTATCACGGGCCACTCCAGTCTCAAAGAGTTAATGACACAAAAGGACTTGAGTGGGAGGTTGGCGAGGTGGTCGCTCTTACTGCAAAGATACGACTTTAAAATGGAACATCGTAAGGGCACCCTGAATGTAGTACCAGATGCGCTGTCGCGGTTTGATGCCGATGAGTTAACTTTCACTACCACACCCGGGGAAATAGATTTAGTCTCTCCCGAATTCAGCAGTAACGAAAATTTAGACCTGATTCGGACCATCACCAAAAATGAGGAATCGCTTCCGGATTTACGAGTGGTGGACGGGGTAATTTTCAAACGATTAAATTTCGTAAGGGAATGGAAGGGGAAGAAGACTCGCTGTGGCGATTATGGTTGCCGAAAGGGTTGACTGAGGAAGCAGTGAGACTAGCACATGACGCTAACCGGAGTTACCATGGCGGGTGGCAGAACAACTTAGAACGCGTTAGGCAGGAATACTTCTGGCCGCAGCAGGCTAAGGACGTCAGGGACTACGTTCAGCGTTGTGATAGCTGCAAATCGGTAAAACCTACTAGCCAACAGTCGAGACCACCTATAGGGAGTACCTTCGAATCCGAAAGGCCATTTCAGCGACTATGTTGCGATTTCCTAAGGCCGTATCCGAGATCTAAGCGGAGCAACCAATTTCTTTTTATAGTATTAGACCATCTTTCAAAATACGTTTGGCTAAAGCCCATGCAGAGAGCCACCACTGTAAACGTTATAAATTACTTCGCTTCCGAAATTTTTCCAGATGTAGGGGTCCCTGAATTCATTCACAGTGACAATGGTAAGCAGTTTATCTCGAAGGAAATGAACCAATTGTTTGCAAATTACGGGGTGACGCACGTGAGGACGGGGTTATATTCTCCTCAAGCAAACGCATCCGAACGCGTTAATAGAGAAATTGTTTCGAAGATTAGGATTTTCCTGAAAGATAAACCTGACTATACCGATGGGATAAACATATACCCGAGATTTTATCTGTTTTGAGAAGTGATTTTCATACGGCGATTCAGTGCTTTCCATACTTTGCATTATATGGCCAAAATATGATTCAACATGCCTCAACGTACAAAATTTTAGAGAAACTCGGCAGTCGGCAGGTTACGATAGTAAGCAGAACTGACAATTTGCTAATATTCGTGAGCAGATCCGTAGAAATTTAGATAACAAGCGCTCTAGGCAAGTCAACTATAAGGAAGGTCAGGAAGTTTTTCGGAAAAACTTTGCCTTAAGTAACTTCAAACAGGGCATTAACTCCAAATTCCTGCCAAAATACCTGAAGTGTCGCGTGCTCCGAAAAATAGGCAATGCACTGTATGATCTCGAAGACCTAAACGGGAAATTGATAGGTCGCTTCCACGCTTCGGATATTTGTCTTCAATGAACCAACAAGAACGGTTTTCTGCCAAATTACAGTTTGATTTTTTTTATATAAATACCCATTAGACCTTTTTTTGTCTGGGCGTTTTGGCGATCGGGGACATCTCGCCCAGTATCCTCCCCGAGCACTGACCTCATAGGATGTTCACACGCGTACTCACCGAGGACCGTGAACACCCTGGCAGTCCAAGCTTAGGTTGGACTAGCCATTCGGAGTTTGGACGAGTTCTCCTTTACCAAAATCTCTACCCAAATATTTTTTTGGCCTTCTGTGGGGGCCATAACCACTAGCTTTTCGGAGTTTGGACGAGTTCTCCATATCAAAATGTCTACACCTTTTTTGTGTTTTGCCTTTCTGTGGGGGCGATAACCACTAGGAATCATCTTTCGGAGTTTTGACGAGTTCTCCATAACAAATGTCTAATTGCCGCAAAGCCCTTTTAAACTAGGAACCAGAATTAATTCCCAAATTTGACTTAACTTTTTTTTTGTAGGACTTTGAGACTCTTATCTCAGGGGTGAGTCGTGCCCCACGTTGATTGGCATCGTAGGTTCCTGGCAGTGGCTTCCCACAGATGATCCGGTTTCCTGTTCGATCCATCGTCAGGTCTTCAAAGCGAAGCAGGTTTGTTACGGTCTGCTGTTATGGTCTACGGGTACGGTCCACTTGGGAGCATTTTCGTGCGAACACACCTAGTGACTAGTGATGGGACCAAAAAGTTGCGATGCAAAGGTATCGAACACAGGAAAGAAAAGATCTGCGATCACTAGCGAAAAATTTGCCACGAGTTTCCGGCCGTAGAAAAACGAAGAAGGAGTGGAAAAATTTAGAAAAAGAAAGAAAAAGCCACGAGTTTTCCGGCCGGGAAAAAGCAAGAATTGGCTTTCGTTTGCGCAGTTAAACGGAAAATTTTATAAAACAAAAAGGTTTATTGTAAAATTATTCATTTAAGGCCGTTATACAATCGAGAAGATTTGTGATTTGCTTCAGCCTAATTTTGGCGGCCCTGCGATTATACAAAAGGATCGTATAACATCTATTGACACCACTTCAACGGCAAAGGCGTCAAGCTCAGATACCGCTTCATTAACACTATTGCTTACATCAACTGCACATCCCCAACTATATTCAACTCGTCGCAAAACACCCTCGCCGTGCTGTGCACATATTCAAAAGAGTATTGTTGAAGAACCAAAAGACTGCAACGAGGAATCACAGGCCGATTCCTTAACCCATCTACCAAAAGAACAAACAGGGAAATGCCCAGAAACTAGGAAAGAGTCGATAGCGCAAAGTACCGATATAGTTCATTCCGACAAACCTCGTTTCTACTCGTCTATTTTGGGTGGTAATAAACCTTACAACAGTTGTGTTGTGTTGACACAAGCTCAGCGTAAAGAATATCCAGTTGAAGTAGTAGGTCGGCGTTTCACATTCACATCTAGTGGGGAAAATTCTAGTGATTCCGTTTCGGATTCGGACGGCACTAAACTAATTGTTGATGAGAAACCCTTGGTATCCGAAGATAAACCCCTTTCTCTACGTTTACGAAGTACACCACCACCTTCAGAAAATCGTCCAACACCACCTGCGCCTCCAGGGCCAGCAGTACGCTGCAGCGTAATGCAACGAACGCCAAAATTTGCACCAAGTCATCCAGATCGTAAAGGTCAACACGAAGTTTTATTGCCACCAGGTTCACTCGATCACCTCGGACCAGAGCGCAACAACATCCGCGGCGCCCCACTGTATATTCGGCCTTTTTGTTGTTTTCCTTTTCTGTTTTTTATTTTATTTTTCAGCAGTTTTTTTTGATTTTGATTTCCGAGTTAGTACCCGGTCGTTTCCGGTTCGGTTAGTTTTTTTGAAGTTTTTTTTAAAATTTTCGGTTTTTTTTTTAAATTAAAATTTTTTGAATGTTAACGGTCTGTCCGTGGCATCCGGTTCGACCGGATGTCGTTTCATTTTGAAGTTATAAGCGTTTTGAGTCGGTCTCTGCGCTTCTGTCGGTTTTTTTTTTTTGAATTTGACAGCTCTGAGTCTTGAATAGCATGATAGGAACTTTTTTCTGTTTATGGCGCGGGAACAGTAAGGTTGGCAAGGACCCGCCCAGCCGACAATGACTAGCCACTGTGCACCACCACATCATGCCGACCGCCTTCCTTACTGCTTCCACCGAAAATGCGTAACCATAACAATTTCAAGTAACTTAACTATAATTCTATGTCAATTTCATTTGATTTTACATAATTTTTATATTTTGGTTTAAGGAGCTCCATACCAAAACATTATAACTACATGTGAAAAGTTTGTAGAAAATTTAAGAAAATACGATCAAAAAGTACAAAGTCTCAGATCAAATTCAAAATTTTAAAGAAAAAGTTAAGTAAGTTAGACCAGTTTGATATATTTCCAACACTTGATGAACAGACTGAGTTGAAAAAATACACGTTGGCCAAATTTCGACCACAGGCGATACTAGTTTATATTATTTTATTCTATTGTAACGAATGTTAGCAGCACTGAGCGATGCTATCGTCTCTAAGCCGATGCTAAGCAGTGACGTGAATTCACATCCATAGATCAATCACTATGTATCTACATAAACGAAGCAATAATTGCGTCTACACATACGTACCATGTACGCATACGAGCAGCGCAGAGTCAATGCACAAACACATGCATATATCTGAGATACTCCTGAAAGTATGCAATGAGAAAAACTATAAAATTGTGCAATTGTAGTTACAGCTGAGAAGTTTGAGAGCTGCTGGACTAGTAGATTCTGGAAGCGCCTAGAAGATGCGAACGTTGAAATCCAAGAGTATAAAAGGCGGCAATTGTAGAGGCGCTGGAATTGAGTTTGATTTGAGTTGTCAAGCAGTTTCATCTAAGATGCTATTTAGCGAGCAAGAGCAGTATTATTTTGAATAGTAGAGTTTCATTTGAGCTATCAATCAGTTTGAATATTAAGCAAGCTATTCGTTGCACAGTTTGAGCGTTATTGTGAAGTACTTTAATAAAGGCCATTTTGCATTATTACATATTGGAGTTATTTATTCAACAGTTTAGTGATTCGAACTTAGCAGAAGGGCAAATAAGGGGATTTGCAAGTAAAATCGTTACACTATGGTAGTTTAGGTTTTGTTGAATATTTAGTTCAATGTTATTGTATTCTATTTTATTTCCTTTTATTTCATGTTATTTAGTTTAACATTAATTTTAATTTTATATATGGCAGTTTATGTTTTGTTGAATATTTAGCTCAATTTTATTGAACTTTATTCTAATTCATTTTATTTTTATCTTTTATTTAATGTTATCTGGTTTAACATTAATTTTAATTTTATATATTTCTCCCCCTCTTTTCCTTTTTCTACCTTCAATCTAAGTAGATGTTTATTTTGTTTCCTGGTTTTTGTGATGTTTAAGTGATTATATAATATTAGTATTAATTTAGTAGTAACTGTTTCCCTTTTTGTTTTGAATACTTATATACATTAAATGTTTACTAATATACCCTTATTAGACTAGCGCGGCTTTTAAAAAAAATATTGTGTTCTTTCTAATTTTAATAAATATTATATATATATATATATATATTTATATATATTCTAAATATATGTATGCATGTGAACAGCTAGGCAAAGCATGAGAGTCAAATGGTTTCGAAAAAATATATGAAAAAAATATAATTTTTAATAAAGCAGTTTATTGCCTGCTTTAATCTTTATATATTAAATTTCATTTACTCTTTTCGCCTAGCACACGCTGGCCAAACAAATGCCTAAATAACTTTTTAATGCGCTTCAAAAGCTCGCAACAAAGCACGTCAATTTTGTTATACAAGAAAAAAAGTTAATTATGTTTATCTAAAAAAAATTCCTAGCATTAAAATTTTCACTGCAGCAAACAAAAAAAAAAAAATTAAAAAAATTAAATGTGAAAAGTTTTTCAACATTTAACTTTTTCTTATTATAAAATATTTTTAATTTTATTTTCCCGAAGCAAAATTTATGCAAAAAAAAACTTAATAGTAGTCGGCTTAAATATAGCCTATTTATTATAATTACTTTTTTTTTTTTTTAAACGGGTTTGTAAAAAAAAATTGTGGAGCTAAGCATACTCCTAAACTAAGGGGATACAAATTTTATAGCAATTAATCTAGCTAAAATACAAATTTCCAATGGTATAAATTGGTATCAGTATCAATTTGATGCAGAGCATTTCGCGAGTAACTTTCTTATTTTATAATTCCTCCTGCTAACTTTTAATGCGTTAATGCAAAAACTTGCTCGAATATTAGTTCAAAAAAAAAAGAGAAAAAAAATCGCTAATAGATTATTCAATGCGCGCGAAATGTTTTACAATTTAAATTATGCCATTGCCAATTTCGAAATTAACTTAGAAAAGATTTTAAAAATTTCGAACTTTCAAAACTAGGTCCGTACATCCGAAATTTTGCACTCTAATACTTAAACAAATATTCGAATAATTTAAAATTTTCTAATATTAGGCTTGAAAATTCGAAATTAGGTTCGAAATAATAGAAAAAATTCATTTCCTTATTCTGAAGTCTTAATGCCATATTAAATAAGAATATAACATAGTACTAACAAAAGTTATAATATTACTAATTTGTCCGTAGTACGGAACGAACTCACCCATTAGATGTTGTTCTCGATGTCGTAGCCGGTGCTGCATAAGGTTGTTGTTGTTGTTGTTGTAGCAATGCTCGCCCCACCTAATAGCCGCGACCGATCACAAATTGTCATCAATATCCTCTAACGGGAGTCCAAGGAAACTTGCCGTTTCAACAGGGGTGGACCATAAGAAAAGGGGTGTTAGAGGCGTTGGTTCCACATTACAATTAAAGAGGTCGTGTAGGTGGGTCTCTGCCTTTTTGTTGTCACTGTTGGTGGTGCAGGAGGCCGTTTAGGTGGGCCTCTGCCTTTTTTTTGTCACTGTTGGTGCTGCAGGAGGCCGTTTAGGTGAGCCTCTGCCTTTGTGTTGTCACTGTTGGTGGTGCAGGAGGCCGTTTAGGTGGACCTCTGCCTTTTTTTTTTGTCACTTTTGGTGGTGCAGGAGGCCCTTTAGATGGGC
The DNA here is from genome assembly GCF_040869045.1 of Eurosta solidaginis. Lineage (NCBI taxonomy): Eukaryota > Metazoa > Arthropoda > Insecta > Diptera > Tephritidae > Eurosta > Eurosta solidaginis. The sequence continues at coordinate 99,404,939 of NC_090320.1, read as the reverse complement.
CTCTGCTCTTTTGTTGACACTGTTGGGGTTCTAGGAGGCCGTTTAGATGGGCCTCTGCCTTTTGATGTCACTACCGATGCTGCAGGAGGCCGTTTGGGTGGGCCTCTGCCTTTTAGTTGCCACTGTTGGTGGTGCAGGAGGCCGTTTAGGTGGGCCTCTGCCTTACGATGTCACCGCCATGCTGCAGGCGGCCGCTAAGGTGGATCTCTGCCTTTTTTTGTCGCTATTGGTGCTGTAGGAGGCCATTTAGTGGCCCTCTGCCTTTAGGTTGTCACTGTTGGTGCTGCAAAAGACCGTTTATGGTGGTAGTTGGGTGCTCCTGGGGAAAGAGAAAAAAAGAAAAATAAGTGGCGTTTATGGTCATTGCGTGTGGCATTTATTTCGCTCCACAAAGCGACTTCGGTTGCTATGCTATTACTTATTAATTTCGAGCGTGATAGTGGCGTTTAATGGGATTAGGATTTTGTTACTCATATTGCGCACTGGTCTACTTACGTTTCCTTCTGATGTTGATGTTGCGGATGTGGATGTTAAAATTATGTAGATGGTGGTGGTTGTGTCCGCCTGTGTTGTGGCCGGAATCGTGAACTGACCGCCTGCTTATGGGGATACGGGATTGTAAATATGTACGGTGGTTAGGCTTGCTTATTTAGTTCAGGTGGAAAATTATCAGCCTGACGCAGAAATGCCCTCGTTTTCCTAATGTGTTCTGTATAAGGCTCGGGCAACCTTAGTGGCGGTCCGAATAGATGTTATTTAGAATATCCGCACAACTCAAGTTACAAATTAATAAAAAAAACGTTTCAGTAAGCACCAGTTTCACCGGGCGAAGAGATACTAAGCAAACATTTTTAAGAAACAACGCAAAAACTTGGAAGCACGTTTATTCAATACGAAAAAAAAGTTAGTTCAATAATGGCAGAGCACCACTAAACCACACACTCCAGATTCGATCAGAAGACTTACTTTCCTTCCTGAACTTTTTGTAAGGCTTTGCCTTGCTTCAATATTGGTTATTGAAGTTTTTAATAAAAGGTAAGCTGGTGAGAATTTCAATGACACCGCAAATTTTCTGCTGATTACGAATCACTTGATTTCGAAAATTCCTTTTTTTCCACATTACTTGCACTTTAATAGTTTTAACAAAAATGTTCACTATACACGATTGTATTATATTATTACTTTTCATGCACTATGACCACAAATTGTTTTATGTGAGTATATTTGTAGATATGTGAGTATATTTGTGTGTGCATAACTATACACATTAGTTTTAACAAAAATGTTCACTACACACGACTATATTATTAGTTTCCATGCACTATGACCACAAATTGTTTTCACTAAAGCGGCTTTATTTCGCGACTAACCGACCACGATGATTGCCAATTACCTTTTGATTTCTTTGGCAAATGGCGCCCCCTCGCCGCCAAGCCGTTCAAGAAAAAATTCCATTCCATTATAGGGATGGAAAAACGCAGTTGTCTAACTGTGGCGGCCATTATCGAATGGTCCAATGTTATGGTTAGCTCATCTCTACAGCGTTACACATGCCGCGTTCCGACTTTCAGAGCATTTGTGCTGATGTTAGGCGAATGGAACGCAGAGAAAGCGTAAAACTTTACAACTTTTGTGTATTGTGGGAACGGTGTGCGCTAAATTAGGTAAAATTTTTCCACCATGACAGTGCATAATTGCCAATGCATTGGTTACATTTTGCGTTTGCCATCCCCTTTTGACAATCTCTATGCAAGCACAATGCCAGAAATCCCAAGTCAGATGATGAGATGAGCCACCTATACAATTGAGTCATGTGATATTGAAAAATCGTCAATGTAATTGGAATTTTTGGCGATGCTACTAGTATGAAAGAAAAAAAAATCGTTTTAACCACCCCAGGTAGAAATGAGTGAGGTGAATCCTGCTATTTTCCTTTATCACTAGCCAATTAGTACGTTCCAAGGGAGAATCTCCCAAATGGATTATAACAACCGATTGGCCAACCTTCCATGATTCATTCAATCGACTAATTCATAACAATTTTGAATTAAATTCTATCCAAAAATTATATTATTTGAAGCAGGTACTGGTGGTTTACCGTTATCAGGATATTTATCAAATGCTTTTAACAGAAGCAAATTATACCACGGCATGGGAGTTGTTAGTAAAATGTTATAATAATCCGCGTATAAAAGTTTCGCATCATATGAATACGTTATACAATTTACCAATTTTCGTTAAAGAAAAGGCAGACGACATAAAGACACAAAGACTTTACTTAAGGTGGCGAATGTGTGTTTCAATGAATTGAAACGGCTTAAGGTTCCAATAGGGGAACGCGATCATTGGATTGCACATTACTTAACAACCAAACTACCAGTTGAAACACACTCCGCATGGGAGCGTCATCCAGGAAGTAAAATCGAGATCTCGACTTTTTCTGATCTACAAGACTTTTTAACCAGTCGTCTTTTTACGATTCATGCAATCGAAAATCGCACTTTAATTTTTTTTGCCACACCTATACGTCCACTGTCAAATGATAATATGAATAATCATCTTCGCAAATCAAAATTACATGCGCGTACGGTACCTAAGGTAAAATCACACCACGCTGCCACTAGAGTCCATCAATCTTCGCAAGATCTTTGTGCTCTTTGTGGACAAGCACATATAATTCGCCGTTGCCCAACCTTTCTCTCCAAAGATTGTTTTGAAAGAAAGAACATCGTCGATAAAACTAAGCTGAGTCTCAACTGTTTGAGTAAGTCTCATGCATTATCATAATGCATGTTAGCGTTAAAATGCGTGTTATAAGTTTTACTTACGCGAGAATTATAGCCGATTATAAAAAACACTTCCATTTATTTTTCTTTGTTTAATTACTTTAGATAAACGGAAGTAACCATTGACAGCTGACAGTCAGTGCTGCCAATGCCACTAATTGACGTTGATATGATTACATATAGAGATGCCAATTAGGCGCAAACATGCCGGCCGCCTTGAACGACCGTTCTAAATTAGAAAAAGGTACAAAGTATTTAAAGTTTACATCAATAAAATTCAAAGTGAAAAAATGTCTGTTTTTGTTGGTAATAATTGTAGCTTCGCAATAAGTCTTAGCAGCTCTCCTTCGGATGTTCGTAGGTTGACAATTCGTACGCGATCATCTGAGCCGGTATAGCTGTCGAGAACTCGACCAAGTTTCCATTTAGTGGGCGGAGCGTTGTTGTCGTGTATAACTACGACATCATCTCGTTGTAGGTTTTGCGTTGGACGAACCCACTTCGATCGTCGCTGAAGATTCGCGAGATATTCGTCTCGCCATCGCTTCCAGAAGTTCTGCCTTATTGCTGTGATTGCTTGCCACCGCTGATGAAGGTTGCCCTTGAAAGGTTCTGTGTCAAGCTCCGGTAAACCCTTTATTTGTTCGCCGATCATAAAGTGCCCAGGTGTTAGCACTTCGAAGTCTTGTATGTCAGAAGGTATCCAGAAGAGTAGTCGAGAATTGACGCATGCTTCCACCTCGGTTAGGACTGTTGAAAACTCTTCGTAAGATAGTACCGCGGCGTCTAGTACGCGTTTTAAATGATGCTTTATGCGCTTGATTCCAGCCTCTCAATAGCCGCTCATGTGTGGAGCGCTTGGAGGGTTAAAATGCCAGATGGCTTGGGTGTTGGCGAAATAAGATGCCAATTTGTCGTCGTTAACGCACCTTTCAAACGCGGCACGTAGCCCCCCTTCGGCACCGACAAAATTCGTGCCATTGTCGGAGAACATATGCTGACAATGTCCTCTTCGGTTGGTGAAACGTTTGAATGCGGCGATAAAGCTTGCAGACGTGAGGTCTCCGGCCAATTCTAGGTGCACGGCGCCTGTGCTCATATCTATAAATGAGCAACTGTACGCCTTTGTTGATTTTGCGCCTCTACCATGAGTAAATTTTACATTATATGGGCCGGCATAATCGACCGCACTTTGAAGGAAGCATCGCGTACTCGTAACGCGACTAGGTGGTAGATCGGACATCTGCTGCTGTAGCGGTTTGCGGTTCAAGCTTTGCATCGTACGCAATGGTGGTATGTACCCCGAACTAAATTGCGAATGCCAGGGATCCAAAATTTACGTTCTATAGCAGCTTGCATCATTTGCGGGCCAGCGTGCAACATACCGATGTGAGTTTCAGCGGCTATTGCTTTAGCGAGCGGTGAATTTTTAGGCAAAATAATCGGATGTTTTATATCGTTCGTGCACGATGCGTTCTTAATTCGACCTCCTACTCGTAAAATGCCTGCGTCGTCTAAAAACGGCTGATGACGAACGAGGCTACTACGTATCGGTATTGACTTCCCTGACCTGCAATTAGAAATTTCTTGTTGGAAAACGTTAGCTGGGGAATACCTTACCAAAGATAATTCGGCTTTGCGAATTTCAGAGCATGTTAACGGTCCGGACAGCCGTTCGTGTGCACTCGACTTCTGAGCAGGTATGCGAGCGTTGTTTATGAAGCGAAGTATATGTGCGGTCACTCCTTTGAGTTTGTTGTAAGAGTGAAGTTTCGTTAGTAAATCCGAATCTTGGTGCATTTGCGTTACACGAGAACTAGCTTTGATTGATTTCAGTTCCAAATTCGTAGTATGTTTCGTTATGTGCTGCGTCCAAAAACGATCGGTTTCGGATAACCAGTGTGGCCTCTGCTACCATAAGCGGTGATCGAGGAGCTGTGCAGGTGTGAGACCCCGAGAAGCGCAATCTGCAGGGTTATGCTCTGAGATGACGTGTCTCCAATGCATTGACGGCAAGAGTTCTTGTACATCGGCTACACGATTTGCAATGAACGTTGCCCAACGATTTGTATTTGATTGCAGCCATGCCAACGTTATCGTTGAGTCTGACCACGCGTACAGCTTTTCAAGTTTCTGACCAAAACTTTGTTGAATTGGGCGGACGAGTTAAGCGCCTAGATGAGCTGCGCAGAGTTCCAGACGAGGTAACGAAGTTGTTTTTAGCGGAGCTACTTTAGTTTTCGCAGCAATGAGCACGACGTTTATCTCGTCTTCCGATGACGTGTGCGGCAGTAAATAGCGGCTGCATAGGCAGCCTCTGATGCGTCAGTGAAAACATGGAACTCTGTGTCGGCGTTCGGACTAGTACCAAGCCAGCGATTTAGCTTCAGCGATGAAAGCATGGCCAGCTCTTTTCTATGCGTTAACCAATCTGTAGCTATCTCAGGCGGAAATAACTCATCCCAATCGACATTACAACGCCAAATTCTTTGCAACCAAATTTTTGAGCGAATGGTGCATGGAGATATGAGGCCGAGAGGGTCGAAAATCTTGCTGGTATCGGAGAGAAAAATGCGTTTTGTTAATTCGCACTGGAGTGGCTCTATATTGAAGGCTATCGCAAGAGATTCGGCATCCGTGTGCCAAATATATCCTAGGGTTCGGATATCGCTTCCATCAGCCAAGAGATGGGACACCTATGTAGACGCATGCGGCATCTGTTGTCTCAATGGCTTGCAATTTGTTGCCCACTTCAGGAGCTCGAATCCACACTGAGATAAGACGTGTGAGATGTTACGTTGAAGCGCTGTCAGTTCTTGGAAAGAGTCGGAGCCGGAGAGCAAGTCATCCATGTAAAAATTTAACGTAACGATATTTTGTTATAACGCGCCAGCTTGTTGTGCCGCGCGATGCAACGATTTGGCAGCGAGATGAGAAGCGGATGCTACCCCATAGGTAACCCTTAATAGACGATAGTCGCGTATTGGCTGCGATGAATGCTCACGCCATACAATGCGTTGATACTCGACGTCCCGTTTGTCGACGTAGACCTGTCGATACATTTTATCGATGTCCGCAATTATACCATAGCGATGGGTGCGGAAGCGGACTAAAATCGGGAAGAGATCTTGTTGGAGCTGAGGACCAACCATTAGCGCGTCGTTTAACGAGTGCCCTGACGACGTCTTCATTGACGCGTTGAATACGACCCCAAGCTTAGTAGTGGAACTTGTTTCTTTTACCACGGCGTGATGTGGCATATAGTCTGCGGTTTGCGTTGTTGGAGTAGCTAGCTCCATATGACCCAGGTCAAGAAGCTCCTTCATAAACTTGCAGTACTCTTCGTGAAGGTCTTTGTTGGTGGCGAACCTGCTTGCAACAATGTCCGAACGGCTGCATTACGCGACTCACCAATCAACACCTCGGGTTTTAGCGTAAACGTACAATAAATCGGCCGTCAAGTGCGCGCTGTGTTATATCGTCGAATAACTTCTCACAATATAACTCTTCGGGCGTGTAAAACTTTCTAGGTGGTAGCTCTTCCAGCTCCCAAAACTTAGCGAGGAGGTCAGTTAGTTGCGTATTACAATAATGCGTTGAGATTACCCGGGGTTTTATTTGTGAGGAAGTCGCGTTCCCAAACAGCACCTGTGCCATCGGAGTGCCATTTTCACCCTTTTTTAGGCCATCGAGTAAAAACTTGTCCATTTCGTCTATGCCAATCAAGACATCTATCGGACCAGGTTTGAAATAGTTAGGGTCAGCAAGCGGTAAGCCACTGACATGCGGTCACCGTGATTCGGACAAGGCGTTTGTTGGTAGGTCGTTAGTAATTTTAGATAAAATAAGCGTACTCACGTGAAATTTAGAGTTTATTGACTTTGGCGCTATAGATAACTTGACCTCACCCTTTGTGCGACCTCCTTGTACGGATCCAATACCCGTGATGCAAGCTGATGACGTATTTTGTGGTAAACGAAGTCGTTGAACGCAGGGCTCCGTGATGAACGAAGCATGTGAGCCGTTGTCGAACAGTGCCCTGGCTGGCTGCCAGCGGCCGGAGTTATCTTGCAATAAAATGTCAGCAGTAGCTAGTAATACTACGCGTTGAGCATCGGATGTTACGTTGTTTTGGACGGCATTTTGCATAGCAGGAGCTGCCTCGTTTGTATTGAGACCAGCATGAAGAAGCGTGTGGCGGCGGCGTTGGCATATGCGGCACGATGACGAGCTGCGGCAGTTAGCGAAAACATGTCCTTTACTAAGGCAGTTTAGACATGCGCCATCTGATTTGATTGTGGATAGCTTTGCTCTCGCGTCGAGTTGGTTGAATTTTTCGCAAGTGTAGATTCGATGCTCACCTTTGCAGTATGTACACGATGTGGTTTTAGCGGTTTTTGATGATGGATGATTTTTTGGTACTAATTGGTTGCATGTTGTATGCAAAGCGTTCTTTGCAGTTGTACGTGCGTTTGCGCCAGCGGGCACCATCTCCAAAGAGCGGGCTCGCGTTTCCAAAAAATCTCGAAGCGATGTAAACGATGGCACATCGTCGGCTACAAGCGATAATTCCCACGGTTTTCGCGTTTCATAGGCTAATTTCGAAACAGTCAAATGGACAAGCCAGTCGTCCCAAAATTCAACCGGACGTTTGAGGGCACGTAGCGCACCAACGTGCTGCAATGTTAAATATAAAACGTGTTTAATTGCTTTTACGGAGTCTTTCGATGCCTTTTCAATCTATGATAATGCCTTTATATTGCTGTCCACTATGATACGCATAACTTTATAGCGTGCTGTCAGCATATCCCAAACTTCATTGTAGTTGATGTCGCTTACAGCAAAACTACTAATTCCAATGATTCACCATTTAAACAATTGCGTAAGTATTGCAACTTCTGTCCGTCCGAAAAACTTGCATTGGAATTCACTAGTGAACAGAATGCGTCATGCAAAGTGATCCATTTTGTTGGATCGCCACTAAAGGATGGTGTTTAAGCGACTTAAACTATGACTTTTTTTCTTTCGTTTATTTCATTAGCCATTGAGTGTGCTTGTAATTCTCAACTTGTTAGTGAAATATTCTAAAGATATAGTTTTAGTTTTTAATTTAAAATTGAGGTTCTTCGAGTAGAAGATGGGGTGCCAATACCTCAGAGCCCAGTGCTCGCCTCCATATCACATTTTTTAAGGGTTCTTCAAATAGAAGATGAGGTGGCTCATTAGAGCGAACCCTCAGAGCCCCCAGTGCTCGCCCCCAATGAATAAATACAAGAGGTTCTTCAAATAGAAGATGAGGTGGCTCATTAGGGCGAAACCTCAGAGCCCCCAGTGCTCGCCCCCAATGAATAAATACAAGAGGTTCTTCAAATAGAAGATGAGGTGGCTCATTAGAGCGAAACCTCAGAGCCCCCAGTGCTCGCCCCCAATGAATAAATACAAGGGGTTTTTCAAAGCAAAACAAGGTGGCTCATCCCGTAGCCAATACCTTGGAGCCCCCAGTGCTCGCCCCCAATGAATAAATACAAGGTGTAACAGGTACATAGTGACCTCTCTCTAAATAAATTTAAAAATAACAAACAAATACATTAAAATAAAGATATCATAAATAAGGTGTACCGATGCTTTGCATCGTCCCGTATTTTAAATACACCATAAACAAAGTAAAATAATATACAGTCCATTAAAATAGTAATTTATAAAATAAAAAAGATAATAAATTTAAAAAATGCTTGCTTGCAGTGGGCTTTGAACCCGCAACCCCAAACGTGTGAGTCGGGTACGTCATCCACTGTCCCACGACTCATACGCCTACAAGCACATCAAATTATTCCCTTATAACTCACACTAAGCTGCTCGCCCCCAACTGCCCCACGCTTAGCTAGATGGTAACTGCAGCTTCGGTAGCGGCATGCGTGCAGGTGCAGTCGGAGTTACTGTAGGGGTTGGTTGCTTTTGTGGCGCAAGAATGCGCGTAAAATTTGATTTAGCGATCAAATACCACTCCTCACCTTGAATTCGTGCCTGCTCTTCTACTGCTGTGTTTTCGTCGCCACGCGACACCTCCACTTCTTATTGTGCTTTGCAGAAACGTTCCCACTGCTCCTCTAGCAATTGCAAATATGTGGTTGCAGCCTCTACATCGACTGCAAGCGAATCGGCTTTGCTCGATTGCAAATGCCGCTTTAATGCATTTAAAGCAGAATCACGAACTTTCAAAGAAGACATTTTTTAAAGCGATGTGGACTGTATTTTTCGAAAATATTGCGCGATCCGGGTCGATGGACCAAAATGTTAGCGTTAAAATGAGGGCTGCGGGTTGTAAGTTTTACTTACGCGAGGATTATAGCCGATTATAAAAAACACTTCCACTTGTTTTTGTTTGTTTAATTACTTTAGATAAACGGAAGTAACCATTGGCAGCTGACAGTCAGTGCTGCCAATGCCACTAATTGACGTTTGCTATGATTACATATAGAGATGCCAATTAGGCGCAAACAATGCACATGCAGCAAAAACTGCCCACAATGTGATCAGCGTCACCACACATTACTACCTTTTCCACGTCCTTCTCAAACCAATACGACAACAACAACAGCGCAATACGCTCAGCCTTTAGCCCAGCATCGGCTTCAACCCAAGGGTAGGTAGGGCTTAGATCCACACCATCATTAAATACACAACGTGGTGCTCATGCCCACGCAACTTTAACAACCAATTATGTACATGTGGAATCTAACCCATCTGCTAGTCATTTGTCCAAACAGGTTCCTTTGGCCACGGCTTTAGTTTCATTACGGAACGAAGCCACAAATCAGTCCTCCACATTTTATGCTCTTATAAATCGAGGTTCGGCAAGAACACTTATTTCTGAAAATGCAGTTCAACGCTTAGGCCTTCAACGTCATCCTACTTCTGCAAATTCTGTGGAGTTGGTCCTAGTGCCCTGAGCCAGTCGAAGTTTGTAGTTAGCTTCACTATACATATTTTCCTCGACAAAAATTTTGCTGTTCCCATTGAAAGCGCTTACGGGCTGACTCATCTCACTACGGAACTGCCAAGTCGGTGCTGTGTTCCACAAGAAATGGAACATATTCGAGATCTCACTCTGGCAGACCCGTTATACTATCAGCCTAAGAAAATTGACGTCATTCTTGGCGCTGACATAAATGCGCAAATCTTACTATCGGAAGTGGTGATCGGTGCGTTCAATCAGCCGAATGCTCAAAAAACCCATCTCGGCTGGATTTGCTGGGTCGAATCGATTCTTCCCCATCTCCTGCTATCAAGGTGCGCTGCCATCACACTAACATTGAACTAGAAGCGCTTGTGGAAAAATTCTACAACAGCGAACAAGTGTATGCTGAAAACAAAATGTCAGAGCAGGACAAGTGGTGCGAAGATTTCTTCTGCAAAACCCATGTGAGACTAGCTAATGGAAATGTAGAATATCTAGCAGTCAATATTAGCTGTCTAATGCAGCCATACAGTTATGATTTCTACCTGCTGTCATCAGTGAATTAGTGTGTAAGAAAAACAAGAAAAAAAGACATGAATTGGAATAAAGCACTTGAACTGAAAGCACGCGTTTTACTTTTGATGTAATATATCATAATGGCGACGAGTCAAAAAAAAAATATTCATATATATAAAAAGTTCATTTTTGGGCGCTTTTCAGTGTATATACACGGCAGTACATACTGTTCCAGCTGAAATAAAAATTGTAAAAATAAATATTAATAATAATGGCTACAGCCCCAGTGAGTGTAATCCAGTCTCAAGCAATCTCAGAGTTTTGTCCAAGCTCGGATAATTGGACACTGTGGAAAGAAAGATTGGACATATACTTCACTGAAATAAACTGTGAAGAAGACAACACAAAAAAGCTATCTTATTAAAACTCATTGGTAGTGAAGCATACGGCGTATTACATAGCCTGTGCAGCCCACAATCACCAATCTCAAAAGCATATAAAGAAGTATGCGAAATATTAGCAACGCAATATACACCACCTACAATCGTATTTCAACAGCGTTGAATATTTCATACGGCTTCCAAACGCGATGACGAAACAATGGCCGAATGGTTTGCCAGAGTAAAAAAATTGGCGTTAAACTGCAAGTTTGGTAGCAATTTGGGCGCATTTGTGACGAATCAATTCATTATGGGCATGCCGCAGAAAATCTTTGACAAACTGTGTGAGGAAGATGAAAAACTAACCTCAACAGAGGCATTACGTAAGGCGATCATATTTGAAGCAAAGTTTCAATCGTCAGCAAGTACGGTAGAGAAGGATAGCATTAATTATGTCAGCAACAAGGCACGTGCTCAAACAAAACCAGGTGATGAAAAGTCAAACAGTGGGTACAAAAACAACTCTAGCAAAGGGAAGTACAACAACAGTGTTGGACACAAAGGCAAAACCAAAAAGAAAGCCTGTGCGTATTGTGGTTGGCACAATCACGAGACGATGGAATGTAAATACAAAAATAGCAAATGTCACAACTGTGGCAAAATAGGGCATCTTGCGTCAATTTGTAGAGATAAATTAAAAAGGTTAATTATGTTTCAGAAAATAATTATAACGTGTATTCTATATTTAGTTCTGATGTTAAAAAGACGGCGTTCCTTTACACCCTGCCAATTGAGATAGATGGTACCAAAGTGGAAGCGATGTGCGATACTGGCGCACCTTGTGTGTTGATCTCAGATGAATTGTATCAGAAAATCAAAGGAAGGAAGTAATTAACGAAGTGCAAGATTCCGTATTTAACATATAGCGGTGATAATATTGACATATTGGGTGAGTACGAAGGTGCAATCACGTATCAGAATATTAAAAAGGTGCTTATGATAGTGCTGACACGAACAACGACGCCAGCCTTGTTAGGGCGGTCTTTCTTACGAGAATTTTATTTCGAGCTGGTGCAGCAGCAAGCAAACCTTGTCACAGAAAATAACAAACATGAAATCATAATACAGGGGCTCAAAAGCGAATTCAGTGACTTATTTAATAGTAGTTTAGGTTCATATAATGGTGAAAAGATTTCACTAGCCATGAGTAAATCTTCTAAACCCATATTCTTCAAACCACACCCATTGCCTTTAGCGTGTGTTTGCGCGGCGTAGGCTGCCACCCGTCCCATCTCCTTCTTGTACATACGTATATCCACGAATTTATATATATTCCATATCTTGTACTGTATTTTATTATATGGAATTGTATTATATTGAATTACCCATAAAATCAAAGAATTGTATTTACCCTTAAATTTCCCACTGGGAATCCTCTTGGACGTGTGGCAGCCTCCATCGCGCAAAATCCACCAAATGTAATTCGCCGCAAATGCAGGATGGCGATCTGGCAAAATCGCCACCTGTCAGAAAACAACCACTGTTTTTTGGTCTTGTAAATTTTTCATATAATTGTTGTCATCTTTGCCAGAAAAAGACAAGTTTTCCTAAATAAAGTTTTGTTTCGCGCAAATTATATAAATACGAACATCCCGGTTGCAGAGTTTTTTTGGAAATCAAAGTGCTGTTGAAAGATTGTAATTTGTGCTGTCGTGCGAACCATCGTTTTCCTGGAAAATCATCACCTTTTCTACCAAGCAACACTGTGCGAGGAACATCCAATTTACATACGGTATTGTATTGTTATATCCATTTTATGCTCGCGTCAATTGTATATTACAAACAACGTGAATCTTGCCATATAAACTTTGCGATAATCGCGCATCAGTACGGGTATTTCATATCGTACAACCACAGTATTGTCTTCAACCGCAGTTGTTAAAATCACCCCTCAGGGAAATAAAGAATAAACCATAACCTAATCCAAGAAAGGTGTTATCAATTTGGGCACCACATTCTCGTGTTTGAGAACTTCCTCCTAGTGTGCAATACTACGCCGGAACTGCCGAAAGTTATCTGACCATCATCAGCTGTTCAATACATAGTCCAAGCACCTGTAACTACCAAGCATTTGCAGTTGGAATTCTTGGTCTACACGTACACGTATTTGCCTAATCTCATTGGAATCGGATGTGAAGAAAGGTCATCCACAATTTGGTAAGAAGCCTCCACGAGGAAAGGCGTAAGCGTGATCGAGTCAGCGGATAGCCAATCATTCCACCTCAAATCGGCGATTACCGAGGTGAGTCTCTAAATTAACTAATGGTCCTTCGTCGCCATAGACGAACCCAGCCCCTTGTACAATAATATACATATATAGATTAAAATATATCCCTCCCGTAAATTTTGGTGGGTCCCGACCACATAAAATTTTCCCGCCAAAAATATATTTCTCCCGCGATAAAATATATATGTATATTCCCACCAACATATATACACGTACGTAAAAGCGGTGCATTAAAAACTTCGAAGCAAATCCCACACACACTTGCACAAAGTTAGCTCATTGCCCTTTAATACTTGATTCCCTTGCGGTATAATTTAAATACATATCCCCAGTTTTACATTGTTGGCGATACCCAGCAAAAAATTCAGCCACAGTCACATAGTTTGAAATACCCAGCAGCAAATTCTGCAGGTCATCCCAACTGAGCCCAGCCTACTCCCAATTTAGTCTAACTGGTCCTAGCCTACTACACTCTCGACCAATAGGAAAACTTATCCCTTTGGTTTTCCCGCATAAATAAACCCTCGGCAATCTCCAAAAGTAACCAAAATAGCCAAAATAAAACTAAGCAAGTCCCTCTTCAGAATGGCTAGCGTAGTCGAAAGTAAATTTATATCCGAAACGGATCTCTTTTCGGATTACTGCGCTCGGTTCGGTACAACCGACATCCAAGATAACACCGAGGCATCCCTAAAGATAAAAGACAAAAATATCGATGTGTTCTGGGAAAGGGTACAAAGCGCATATGACGCCGTCGTAGAGTCAGATGACAACGACCTTCCCGACGACTTTAAGGCCTCAGCCTTCAATAAATACCGCGCCTGCCTTATAGCATACGAAGACACAAAGGCAAGAATAGGCGATCAGCTCCAGCTAAGGGTACTAAGAAATCCCGTCCCCGCTACAACTACCACTCCCCAAGAAAATTCCGGGATGCACCTCAAAGTACCCGCCTGTGACACCGAAGTCTTTTACGGGAGTTATGATCAATGGCCGTCCTTCCGTGACATGTTCACGGCGGTCTATATCAACCACCCCAAACTCTCGAGCGCCCAAAAACTGTACCACCTCAGGTACAAAACCCAAGGAAAAGCCGGCCAGATAGTAAAGCAATTCCCACTTAGCGATGACAACTTTGCTCTGGCTTGGTAAGCTCTTAAATCCCGTTATGAAAATAAAAGAGTCCTGGTCGACAATCAAATAAAAGTCCTCATGAAGCTCAAGCCCATTCCGACTGAAAACAGCGAAGACATTCAGCGACTGCAACCTTCCGTTAATAACTGTCTCCAGATATTGGCAACCCAACAAGTCTCGACAGACAGTTGGGACCCCATATTAATATATCTGGTAACCTCAAAACTGCCGGAAAATACGGTTGCCTTTGGGAACAATCCTTAAGCTCTAGAAGAGACCTACCGAACTGGTCCCAAATGGATCAGTTTCTGACTACTCGCTACGAGATAGTGGAAAGGGTGGATCAATGGCGACCAGCCAAATCCCGATATAATCCACCCTCCACTAATTTCTCAAAGCCTCCCTCAAGTCAAAACAATCACCAGTTCAGGCAGGCTCAAACCCCTAACCAAAACCGCAACCCCCCGCAGAACAACAACTACTCTCAAAATCGCACAAATGCTCATGTGGCCGAGCATCAAAAAGTATACGCCTGCAGAAAGTGCAAGCAGAACTCCCACACGCTACAAAGCTGCTTGCATTACAAAAAGCTGGCAATCCCTGAACGGAAAAAATTCGTGAGAGAAAGCAATCTCTGCGAAAACTGCCTGTCCCAAACCCACCTCGTAAAAGATTGCACAAGCACAAGAACATGTCTCTACTGCCAAGGTCGCCACAACTCCACCCTCCACGATACCGGAATATCACACCAAACCAATGGCCCTCGGAAAACAACAGCTCAGGTAGCCACTAGTCAGGACGTTACCAACCCAGATCCCAACGAAGAACTTCCAACCACCTCAAACGCTGCCCGCATCCAATCTTTGCATGCGGAAAATGATAGCAAGATCATTCTCCCCACAGCGATAGTGTCCATAGAACACCGAGGGGACTGCTTCAGGCTCAGAGCCTTAGTGGATCAAGGGTCAGAGCGTAGCTTCATCTCGTCGAAAGCTCAAATCAAGCTAGGCCTCCCATATACCCACTCCCTATTTGAAATATCGGGAATGGGAGGCGGAGTAGTACAAACCTCCAACAAGCTATGCTCACTGACCCTAGTCTCAAATGACCACAAGGTAAAAATAAAGGCCCAGGCAATCGTGCTACCTCGGCTCACTAGGCAACTCCCAACACTCACGCTAAATAACGACCAAATGCGTAAATGGTCCCATCTCAAGCTAGCAGACCAGAACACTCAGAACCCCTCCCAAATTGATCTGGTATTAGGCAGTGATCTTATCCCACAAATAATGCTAAATGGCATAAAAAAGATCTCGCCCACACTGCTAGCACAAAACACGATATTTGGCTGGATAATAAGTGGCCAAACCCCCGAAAAGGTAGGATCACACTCCTCTCAAGCGTGGGAAGTTACGAATGTCCAGCTGAATGAACAGCTAAGGCAATTCTGGGAAATCGAAGAAATACCCAGAACGCGAGTGGAAACCCCAGAAGATAAAATGTGCGAAGACTTTTATCAAAGCACAACCACTCGCATGGATGACGGTCGATATATGGTTCGGCTCCCCTTTAAACCAACATTCCCGAACGATATCGACCTAGGTCAGTCCCGTACTGCAGCCCTACGACAGTTCCATGGCATGGAACTTACTCTCGCAAAAAAGGGCGATCTCAAGCAGCAATACGACCAGGTACTCGAGGAATATCTGTCCCTAGGCCACATGGAAGAATGCAGTCCCAATGAAATAAAATCCCTGGGTAAATACTGCTCATTCTATCTGCCGCACCATGCAGTCGTAAGGCCAGATAAAAAGACAACAAAAGTCAGAGTTGTATTCAACGCCTCCAAAAAGTCGGGTTCCGGTCACTCCCTCAACGATCTTTTATGTACCGGACCAACCCTCCAACCCGATCTCCGACTTATGTTGCTGAAATGGCGAACATATAAATATGTGTTTAATGGCGACGTCGAGAAAATGTACCGCCAAATTCTCTTGCACCCCGATGACCGAGATTACCAACGGATAATATTCCGAACCCCCGAACACAGTCCAATACAGGACTACAAGTTAAAAACGGTCACCTTCGGGGTTAATTGCGCGCCTTTCCTGGCTATTCGCACTCTACACGAGCTGGCGAAAGACATAGCCGATTCCCATCCACGCGCAGCCCCAATACTAAAATCCGAGACGTATGTTGACGATATTTTATCTGGCAGTCATGATCTTCAATCAGCCGAGCAATCCCTAACAGAGACTATAGACGCTCTCAATTCAGCCGGCTTTCCCCTAAAAAAGATCACGGAAAACCATCCCAACATCCTCCAAAAAATATCAAAAACTGATCTGCTGGAAACAAACTTTCTCGAGTTCGAAAAGACTAGCACCGCCAAGACCCTGGGCATCCAGTGGAACGCCCTAACGGATACATTCTCGTATACCGTTGACTCAAATCCGGCATCCACTGCAGCCACGAAGCGGCAAATTCTCTCCTCCATAGCAAAACTTTTCGATCCCGCAGGGTGGCTAACGCCAATTATGATCCAAGCAAAAATCTTGATGCAAGAGCTATGGCTAGACGGGACTGACTGGGATGAGCCAGTGAAACCCCTCCGTCTCATCAACTGGGCGCAGTTCGCCGAAAATCTCCCAACGATCTCGGATATTCAAATACCACGCTGGATAAACTACCACCCCGATAAACCAGTTGAGCTCCATGGCTTCTGCGACGCCTCGGAAAAGGCTTATTGCCCGACACTTTACGTAAGAACCACCGTAGGAACTCAAGTATTCTCTCACCTTTTAGTCTCTAAAGGGAAAGTGGCCCCCCTAAAAACCATAAGTTTGCCTCGACTAGAGTTATGCGGCGCGGTCTTATTAGCCAAGTAAGTCGCAGTTGTCCAATCCCATCTCGGCCTCAACCAGCGAAAGTTAACCCTGTGGTCGGACTCCGAAATCGTTTTAGCCTGGCTTGAGAAACCACCTCACTCCTGGAAAACCTATGTCACCAATCGAACTGCGCAGATCATCGACCTCATCGGCAATGCCACTTGGCGGCATGTACGCAGCAAGGATAATCCCGCAGATATGGGCACCAGAGGATGCACCCCACTCGAGCTAGCTAGCTCATCGCTATGGTGGAATGGCCCAGAGTGGCTTTCCCGACCCCCCGAGGACTGGCCAACACCAACGGCCAGGAATATTGTACCCCCCGAACTTCGCCGAGTCGAATCACTACATGCAGCGGAAGAGTCAGAAGATTTCTTGGAACGGTTCTCCTCCTATCCCCGCGCCCTACGCGTAACAGCGTACATGTTGAAATTTGTAACTCGACTGAGAAATGCTGTAGGACGCAATCGTACCCCTAACGATCCCGCCCTCTCTTACGCCGACGTCATGCGCGCGAAAAACCGTCTGCTGCACTTGACTCAGTCGAGATTCTTCGCTTCCGAAAGAGCCTCCCTCGAAAATTCAAAACCAATCGGAAAGCGAAGTCCCCTACTGGCACTTGACCCCTTCCTGGATACAAACGGGATTCTCCGGGCCAACGGAAGATTAGTAAACGCCGACATGACCTACAATGAGTGTCATCCTATCATTCTCCCCGAAAAGGCTAGATTTACTACCCTTTATATAAGGTTTCTACACGAGAGCTTCCTCCATGCGGACCTCCGCCTCCTGCAACAAGCTATGAGGCAGGAATTCTATACCCCCCGACTCAAACCTCAGCTGAAAAAATGTATATTCCAATGTAAAGTCTGCACCATTCATAAGCGACAAACGCAATCCCAAATAATGGCGCGGGTGTTTAGGCCGATGATATCAATGTCATCAGCATATGCCAGTAATTGCACGCTTTTATAGTATATTGTGCCAGCGCGGTTAAGTTCTGCAGCCAGTATAATTTTCTCCAGCATCAAATTAAAGAAATCGCACGATAGGGGGTCACCCTGTCTGAAACCTCGTTTAGTTTCGAACGGCTCGGAGAGGTCCTTCCCAATTCTGACTGAGCTGATGGTGTTGCTCAACGTCATTTTGCACAGCCGTATAAGTTTTGCGGGGAAACCAAATTCAGACATAGCGGCATATAGGCAGCTCCTTTTCGTGCTGTCGAAGGCGGCTTTAAAGTCGACGAAGAGGTGATGTGTGTCGATTCTCTTTTCACGGGTTTTTTCCAAGATTTGGCGCATTGTGAAAATCTGGTCGATGGTAGATTTACCAGGTCTGAAGCCGCACTGATAAGGTCCAATCAGCCGGTTCACGGTGGGCTTCGGTCTTTCGCACAATACACTTGAAAGGACCTTATATGCGATATTAAGAAGGCTGATTCCATGATAGTTGGTGCATTTTGCATTATCCCCCTTCTTGTGCACTGGGCAAAGAACACTTAGATTCCAACCGTCGGGCATGCTTTCGTCCGCCCATATTTTGCTAAGAAGCTGCTGCATGCACCTTACCAACTCCTCGCCGCCGAACTTGAATAGCTCCGCAGGCAATCCATCAGCGCCCACGGCCTTGTTGTTTTTCAATCTGGTTATTGCTATTCTAACTTCGTCATAATCGGGCGGGGGGACATATATTCCATCATCATCGATTGCGGGATCGGGTTCTTCATCTCTGCGCGGTGAATTGCTGCCTCCATTTAGGAGAGCAGAGAAGTGTTCCCTCCATAATCTAAGCACTCTCTGGACATCAGTTACAAGGTCGCCGTTTTCATTCCTACAGGAGTTTGCCCCGGTCTTAAAACCTTCCGTCTGTCGCCGTATTTTTTGGTAGAATTTTCGGGCGTTATTCCTGGTGGCTAGCAGCTCAAGCTCCTCGCACTCACGCCTTTCTGCTTCTGCTTTTTTCTTCCTGAAAAGGCGTCACGCTTCCCTTTTCAACTCACGATAGCGTTCACACACTCCTCTTGTCGCGCTCGCTTTTAACGTAGCCCTGTAGGCAGCGTTTTTTCTTTCGGTTGCAGCGCGGCATTCTTCATCATACCAGTTGTTTTTTCGTGGCCGCCGGTAACCAATTTTTTCCTCGGCGGCAGTATGAAGTGCTTTGGAGATATGCTCCCACTGCTCCTGTATTCCTTCAGGATGAGTTGTGCCCTCAGAGAGCAGGTGTGAGAGTCGAGTTGCGAAATCATTGGCAGTCTGTTGTGATTGAAGCTTTTCGACGTCTAGCTTTCCTTGTGTTTTTTGTTCCTTGTTTTTAGCCGCGTTGAGGCGGGTGCGTATTTTGGCTGCAACGAGATAATGGTCCGAATCGATGTTAGGTCCTCGGATCGTTCGCACATCTAAAACACTGGAGGCATGCCGTCCGTCTATCACAACGTGATCGATCTGATTGCGAGTATTTCGATCAGGAGATAGCCATGTAGCTTGATGTATCTTTTTATGCATGAACCTCGTGCTTGATATGACCATGTTTCGAGCACCGGCAAAGTCAATCAGCCTCAGTCCGTTAGGAGAAGTTTCATTGTGTAGGCTGAACTTTCCGACTGTAGAGCCAAAAACACCTTCTTTGCCCACCCTGGCGTTAAAGTCGCCAAGCACGACTTTTATATCATGACGGGGGCAGCGCTCGTATGTGCGTTCTAATTGTTCATAAAAAGTGTCTTTCACCTCATCGTCTTTCTCCTCTGTCGGCGCATGGGTGCAGATGAATGATATATTAAAAAATTTTGCTTTTATTCGAATAGCGGCGAGACGCTCGTCCACAGCCGTGAACGCCAGCACTTGGCGACAAAGTCTCTCTCCCACCACGAATCCGACGCCGAAACTGCGCTTATCGCCGAACTGCGCTACTGCGCTATTGTCCAAAGTAACAGAGGCCGTAAATACAGGCACCGTTCACAAATTACGTGGAGATGAATTTGCTCCATTTCGCGAGAAAGCTCTTGAAGTTTCAATAGAATATGACTGCATACTGTGGGACTATGGTCATACCACAGAAGCTAAGAAAATACGTTTTGGAAGAACTGCACCGATCACATTTTGGCATTGTCAAAACTAAAGCACTTGCACGTTCTTATGTATGGTGGCCTGCCATTGATAAGGATATTGAAAAACTAATTCGCGGTTGCAGCTCTTGCCAACAATTGCTACCTGACCCAGAAAAAGCTGAATTAAGGCCTTGGACTCCATCCGAGTCCGCTTGGAGTCGCATACACATAGATTATGCCGGCCCAATAAACCATTATTATTTTCTTCTATTAATTGATTCGTACACCAAATGGGTAGAAGTTTTCAAAACCAAAACTACGACCCTAATCAAACTTTAGGCCCATCCAGACAAATCGCACTCAATCGTTTTTTACAACTGGATCATAAATTTTAGCGCGACTATACATTTCGTTCTCAATATACGGAGGGTATAGACGACTACTTTCGCTGTAACCAAATCATTCCAGTGACGTCCAGCGAAGAACAACATTAATCGCTGACTGAAACAAATAAGCCTACGTTTAGCTTCTGTGTCTTACCACATCATGTAGTACTTAAGATGGATAACCCCACCACGAAAATTCGAATCGTTTATGATAAAAAAAAAAAAAACTGGCGTTTACAAAAATTTGTTTTTATAGCTGACATCCAAAAGATGTACCGATGCATTGACATGCATCTAAATGATGTGCATTATCAACGAATTCTTTGGCGAGCTAAAGATGGGCAAGTGCAAGAATACTGCCTCACCACGGTTACCTTCGGCACGGCCTCAGCTCCATATACGGCAATAAGGGTTTTTCACCAAATCGCACGCGATGAGAAAGAGCGTTTCCATCTCGCCGAGAACATTTTATTGAAGATATTTACGTAGACGATGTACTCAGTGGCAGGAGCACCTCGCTAAAGCAATACAAATTCGCAACCAATTTATTTCAGCTCTCCGATCTGCGGGTATGGAACTCCGGAAGTGGTCAAGCAATACGCCTGATCTATTGCAATCCATCCCAGCGGAACATCAATCATTTAGTTCAAGTTGTCAAATCAACGAAGACCAAACCATTAAAACTCTTGGATTGCACTGGCAGCCCAATAACGACTTGCTTACGTTTTCCTTAAATTTTGCAATTTTACAATTGGCGACTAAACGATCGGTATTAAGTACTATAGCCCAAATATTCAACCCACTTGGATTCATAAGTCCAATAACTATTGCTGCAAAGATTATTTTAAAGGAAATCTGGACATTAAAATTGACGTGCCACGACAGAAAACAGTCGGGTCTATACTAGGACGAAGAGCTACCGTCCTCAGTTGCAATCGCTTTGCGCAATTTCGTTGCGGAGTTTCCTCATATAGAGGGGATTGCCATACCTTCATGGCTTAACTAAACTTCAGACATTCATTCCATGGAATTACATGCCTTCTGCGATGCTTCATCCGTTGCTTATGCAGCGGCCGCATATTTACGAATACAGTACACCCAACAATCCAATTACAATTCCAAGAGTCGAACTATGTGGAGCGGTATTGACCACAACCATTGCCAAGTGGACACAAAAACAACCTGATGCAACCATAATTTTATACTGGATCACGGGTGATGTGAATAGATGGAAAATATACGTGGCGATTCACGTTTCTAAAATTTTATCAAGTAGCTTGCCAAGTCAATGGCGCCATATAAAAACTCAAGACAATCCGGCCGACTGCGCAACAAGGGGTTTAACCCCAACCCATATGCAACAATACGAAGTTTGGTGGCAAGGACCTGCGTGGTTGCAGAAAGATAAATCGACTTGGCCTATTTCCTTCATGAACCGCGAAGAAATTGACAGCACAATGACAGAAGAAAACCCGACTAAGATATTAACGTATACGACAGTCACACACACGTCGTTCATACTTCGATATTCTTCTTACAATCAATAGATATGTGTAACAGCGTGGCTTCTTAGATTTTTCATAATCTCCGCAAACTTAATGTTGGTGACAATATTTATGGACCGCTCACAGCTAACGAACTGCAACAAATTCTCTATCGAATTGTTTACTTAGTACAGTGGAAAGCCTTTGGAGCCGAAATGCGATGCATCAAATCGAATACCAACTTGTCTACCAATAGTCCACTAATAAATTTAACACCATTCCTAGACGCCAAAAAAGTTCTTCGCGTTCGCTTAAAATATGCCAATCTGCCATACGATCAAAAGCATCCTCTGATTTTACCAAATAATCATCATTTCACGAAACTACTAATTAACTTCGCTCATCAAATCACTTTACATGGGTGCACGCAATTATCGCTAGCAAACATTCGACGGCAGTTTTGGATAATACATGACCAAAAACCTGTGCGTAATCAACTTCGACATTGCATCACGTGCTTTCGTAATAAACCCCAGTCATTCACGCAATTAATGGGAGACTTGCCCGCTCAACGAGTTAATCCCCCTCAACGTGCTTTTATATCAACCGGGATCGACTACACAGGTGCTATTGAATTGAAATCGTTGAAGTATCGAGGGAACACTTTATATAAAGGCTACATTGCCATATTCATCTGCCTGGCTACGAAGGTGGTGCATCTTGATGCAGTCACCAGCGTGTCTACCAAACATTTTTAATGGGCGTTACAGCGATTTATTGGACGACGTGGACTTTGTCATTACATTAACTGTGACTGCGGCACTAACTTCATTGGTGCCCAAGCCATTCTCAAAACCAATTACCAAAAATTTCGAGATGAGTTTGAACGCGAAGTAATTCCCAAACTAACTGAGCAACATATTCAATGGCATTTCAATCCACCTCATTCCCCCAACTTTGGTGGGCTTTGGGAGGCCAATGTAAAATCTATCAAATACCATTTAAAAAGGGCCGTCGGTCGAACGAGACTGACATATGAACAGCTATCAACCGTTTTAATGCGTATCGAGGCGTGCCTCAATTCGAGGTCATTATGCACACTAACCTAAGATCCCGATGATGCCTTGCTGTATCCACCGGAAACGTCGGCTGCAAACAAATCTTTGTCTACATAATATTTTGAACTTCAACGTTTGGTCCAGCAGTTTTGGACAAGATGATCCACGGATTGGCTCTTCTATCTTCAAGCTCGCCCTAAGTGGAGACAAAAAGAACCAAATTTATCGGTGGGTGAACGCGTTTTAGCAAAGGATGACCGGCTGCCCCCAATCAATAGCTGTTGGGTTGCGTCACGGATCTACACCCAGGATCCGACAACCTCGATATGGTCGTCACGGTTAGCACACAACAAGGTCTTTACAAGCGATCGGTTTAAAAAATCTGCAGATTACCGATCCCAACTTCCGCTGAGCATCTTCCCAATTGATGCCGCTTGATCTTATAATAGGTCAACCCTTATTGCACCTTATTATCGTCAGCTACAATACACGTTTCGTAACATTTATGCTGGAGTCAGCATCGGGGCCGGCATGGACAATATGCAACGAGTACATTGATCTTTTCATTACCATAATTTTCCTACTCAGCGGAATGCACCTATTTGGTAAAATAAGGTTCCAACTCAGGGGAACGCGATATAGTTGCTAACATAATAGCTATCATCCGGTGGCAAAATCCTGAACCAGATAAATAATTTTGCATATAAATGCAACAACAACGATTTGAGCCAGATAAATCCAGATAGAAGTCTGGTTCAATTTGTGAGCCAGATAATTTGTTAATTCTTCTTTCTAGGTTGGCAACGCGGCCTTTAATAAACCTACTTATTCAAAAATAGATGTCGCTGCTTAGCCTTTCGCCGTATGAGTTAAATGAAAAACAGCGGCGACATCTGCCTATGACATTTCACGTCTGCGAAAATTTCACCACATCTGCTTCTCAAGTCTCTCAATGATCCAGAGAATTCCCGTGAGAATTGAGCGTGACCCGGAGCTGTAAAACTCACTGAAAGACGTCAAAAGTTTGTGATATGCAGCCAACTTCCGGCATCCGCAATTTTAGATACTTACACTGGCAATTCTTTCAACATCTGCATACCGGCAATTTTATATATATATACTTTGGATACATCTATTGGCAGATCATTTTCTCTTTCTACATTTAAAAATTAACAAATTACTGTGTAAATTTAAATATATATATTTAATAATTTGGGGAAAATTTAAACAACGTGACATCAGGACGGACAAGGCGACAGCTGTTTCGATTATACATTGTAAATCTCTTCAAAGGCAATCATAAATCGAGGTAACTATAAGATCCTTATACAGAATTACTTTGGAACTAATGGGTTAATGTAACTGCGGTTTAGCTCCATCCTATTTCTATCTCAGTGTTCTATTCCAAGTCCTTATTTCTTTGACGTAATATCTTATTTTCTCCAACAAATACCGTGTTTAATTCTCATACATTCTAATATAAACATACGCAATTAGTTATATATGAATATTTTTAAGTTATTATTTTTTGTAATTTTTGTGTTTACCTATAAGTTGATGTACTATAAAATACTATGTCTTAACGATACAGCCATTCCTTACTATATAAATAAATAAATAAAAAGCCTTTTCTGCGGGAGTCGAACCCGCACTCCTACGATAGTTGAAATGGTTACAAACGCATTCAGCTACGCCATGCCTTGGTTGTTGTAAATTTTTTCCCAATTGCCTTCGTTTTGCATATAATCTTCTGCACATCACATACTTCGTATGTAAATTATGTTTTGAAGTTATGCATGTTTGTAAGGCGGTTTCAGAGAAATTTGGTATTGTTGCTATTTTTGTTCTATTTATAGAACTACAACGAACTAACCAAATGTTGTCTGTTCATATAAGTTAATCGGGGATTTTCCGTATTGCTTTAAATGTATGGAAACATTTATTTCAAACAATTTTTAATTTTATAATTTATTTAATAATTTGGGAAAAATTTACACAACGTGACATCAGGACAGAAATGGCGACAGCTGTTTCGATTATACCTTGTAAATTTCTTCAAAGGCAATCATAAATCGAGGTAACTTTAAGATCCTTATACAGAATTACTTTGGAACTAATGGGTTAATGTAACTGCGGTTTAGCTCCATCCTATTTCTATCTCAGTGTTCTATTCCAAGTCCTTATTTCTTTGACGTAATATCTTATTTTCTCCAACAAATACCATGTTTAATTCTCATACATTCTAATATAAACATACGCAATTACAACGTGACATCAGGACGGACAAGGCGACAGCTGTTTCGATTATACATTGTAAATCTCTTCAAAGGCAATCATAAATCGAGGTAACTATAAGATCCTTATACAGAATTACTTTGGAACTAATGGGTTAATGTAACTGCGGTTTAGCTCCATCCTATTTCTATCTCAGTGTTCTATTCCAAGTCCTTATTTCTTTGACGTAATATCTTATTTTCTCCAACAAATACCGTGTTTAATTCTCATACATTCTAATATAAACATACGCAATTAGTTATATATGAATATTTTTAAGTTATTATTTTTTGTAATTTTTGTGTTTACCTATAAGTTGATGTACTATAAAATACTATGTCTTAACGATACAGCCATTCCTTACTATATAAATAAATAAATAAAAAGCCTTTTCTCCCGGGAGTGGGAGTCGAACCCGCACTCCTACGATAGTTGAAATGGTTACAAACCCATTCAGCTACGCCATGCCTTGGTTGTTGTAAAGTTTTTCCCAATTGCCTTCGTTTTGCATATATTCTTCTGCACATCACATACTTCGTATGTAAATTATGTGTTGAAGTTATACATGTTTGTAAGGCGGTTTCAGAGAAACTTTAATATAATATAATAATAAAAATTATAACTTAAGAATATTAGGAAATAGTTGTTGGACATGAATTTTAAAACTGCTTCCATCTTTGAATGTTTTCTTATCGAAAAATTGCATGTTATAGGAGTTGTAGGTGGCCACACCTAAATTATTTATAGTAATTGAAGAAATGAGTGGAGATCTAATGGAGATTTGACTCAGATCTTCTGCGTTTCGAATTTTAATTGTGTATGATGAAATTTGTAAGATTCATCTTTAAATCCTGTCATAGGCCTAAATCTCAAACAAGACTCTAAATGGAGATATGCTATTATGTTCATACATGTACGCACATTTGAAGACATACAAGTACATGATAGAACCATATCAAAAGGGTTGGCGTGGCGTGTATGTGACCCTGACACACAACGCACTCTATAACTAAGCGGGAAAATATATTGACCGTAAGAAAACGATTTCGTAAAGTGCATATATATTTTTTTTTAAACTACGAGAATTACAAGATATAACAAACCACGTACGTGGCTTCGTAATTATTCGAGCATTTCGATATCGCCAACCTAGCATTGAGAAAACTAAAGGCTCAAGGTTAGGTGGATCTGTTCGGAAAATCAAACCAATTCCGGGTAAATATTTAGCCTTATTGCCAATGCAGCAATATATAATTATTGAAAATTGTTATACATTTTGTCGCCTATAAAACATTCACAGCATATTTTTTTTTATTTCACAGCACCACCACCAACCGCGCGTTAACACCACTAGCAGCGGAACCCCGCGCGCTATCATCGTCGATCGCGCAACTCCGCGCGCCATCACCAACATCCCGCGACAAAACCGCTCGCTACCATCGTCGATCGCGCAAGAGCGCCTATCACGACCAAAGGCGCCAACACCGCGCGCCCAAACCACGCGCCAACACCAACAACAGTGCCAATACCCCGCGACAGAACCGCGCGCTACCACATCAATAGCGCAATCACCACCCACGCACTTCTACCACCAACGCACAACAACCGCGCGCTATTTACATCGGCAAGAACAACAACCGGCCGCACTAGTTAAGTGGCTTTTACATCGCCAGCAACAACAACCAGCTGCCCTAGTAAGCGGCCTTTACCTCGGCAAGAACAACAACCGGCCGCATTAGTTAAGCGGCTTTTACATCGGCAAAACAACAGAAAGCCGCACAAGTTAAGCGGCTTTAACATCGGGAACAACAACAGCCAGCCGCCCTAGTAAGGGGCCTTTACATCGGCAAGAAAAACAACCGGCTGCACTAGTTAAGTGGCTTTTACAGTGGCAAAACAACAGACAGCCGCACAAGTTAAGCGGCTTTAACATTGGGAACAACAACAGCCAGCCGCCCTAGTAAGGGGCCTTTACGTCGGCAAGAAAAACAACCGGCCGCACTAGTTAAGCGGCTTTTACATCGGCAACAACAACAGCCAGCCGCCCTAGTAAGCGGCCTTTACAACGGCAAGAACAACAACCGGCCGCACTAGTTAAGCGGCTTTTACATCGGCAAAACAACAGACAGCTGCACAAGTTAAGCGGCTTTAACATCGGGAACAACAACAACCAGCCGCCCTAGTAAGGGGCCTTTACATCGGCAAGCACAACAACCGCCAGCCGCCCTAGTAAGCAGCCTTTACATCGGCAAGAATAACAACCGGTCGCACTAGTTAAGCGGCTTTTACATCGGCAACAACAACAGTCAGTCGTTCTATTAAGCGGCCTTTACACTAACCAAATGTTGTCTGTTCGTATAAGTTATTGCTTTAAATGTATGGAAACATTTATTTCAAGCAATTTTTATTTTATAATTTATTTAATAATTTGGGAAAAATTTAAACAACGTGACATCAGGAAAGAAATGGCGACAGCTGTTTCGATTATACCTTGTAAATCTCTTCAAAGCCTTTTCTCTCGGAAGTGGGAGTCGAACCCGCACTCCTACGATAATTGAAATGGTTACAAACGCATTCAGCTACGTCATGCCTTGGTTGTTGTAAAGTTTTTCCCAATTGCCTTCGTTTTGCCTATATTCTTCTGCACATCACATACTTCGTATGTAAATTATGTGTTGAAGTTATACATGTTTGTAAGGCGGTTTCAGAGAAACTTTAATATAATATAATAATATAATATATAATAATAAAAATTATAACTTAAGAATCTTAGGAAATAGTTGTTGGACGTGAATTTTAAAACTGCTTCCATCTTTGAATGTTTTCTTATCGAAAAATTGCATGTTATAGGAGTTGTAGGTGGCCACACCTAAATTATTCATAGTAATTGAACAACTGAGTGGAGATCTAATGGAGATTTGACTCAGATCTTCTGCGTTTCGAATTTTAATTGTGTATGATGAAACTTGCAAGATTCATCTTTAAATCCTGTCATAGGCCTAAACCTCAAACAAGACTCTAAATGGAGATATGCTATTATGTTCATACATGTACGCACATTTGAAGACATACAAGTACATGATAGAACCATATCAAAAGGGTTGGCGTGGCGTGTATGTGATCCTGACACACAACGCACTCTATATCTGTTCGGAAAATCAAACCAATTCCGGGTAAATATTTAGCCTTATTGCCAATGCAGCAATATATAATTATTGTAAATTGTTATACCTTTTGTCGCCTATAAAACATTCACAACATATTTTTTTTTTTTATTTCACAGCACCACCACCAACCGCGCGTTAACACCACTAGCAGCAGAACCCCGCGCGCTATCATCGTCGATCGCGCAACACCGCGCGCCATCACCAACATCCCGCGACAAAACCGCTCGCTACCATCGTCGATCGCGCAAGAGCGCGCTATCACCTCGCACCAACACCAACAACAGCGCCAATACTCCGCGACAGAACCGCGCACTACCACATCAATAGCGCAATCACCACCCACGCACTTCTACCACCAACGCACAACAACCGCGCGCTATTTACATCGGCAAGAAAAATAACCGGCCACACTAGTTAAGCGGCTTTTACATCGCCAGCAACAACAGCCAGCTGCCCTAGTAAGCGGCCTTTACCTCGGCAAGAACAACAACCGGCCGCACTAGTTAAGCGGCTTTTACATCGGCAAAACAACAGACAGCCGCCCTAGTAAAGGGCCTTTACATCGGCAAGAAAAACAACCGGCCGCACTAGTTAAGTGGCTTTTACATTGGCAAAACAACAGACAGCCGCACAAGTTAAGCGGCTTTAACATCGGGAACAACAACAGCCAGCCGCCCTAGTAAAGGGCCTTTACATCGGCAAGAAAAACAACCGGCCGCACTAGTTAAGCGGCTACTACATCGGCAACAACAACAGCCAGCCGCCCTAGTAAGCGGCCTTTACAACGGCAAGAACAACAACCGGTCGCACTAGTTAAGCGGCTTTAACATCCGGAACAACAACAGCCAGCCGCCTTAGTAAGGGGCCTTTACATCGGCAAGAAAAACAACCGGCCGCACTAGTTAAGCGGCTTTTACATCGGCAACAACAACAGCCAGCCGCCCTAGTAAGCGGCATTTACATCGGCAAGAACAACAACCGCGGCACTAGTTAAGCAGCTTTTACATCGGCAACAACAACAGCCAGCCGCCCTAGTAAGCGGCCTTTACATCGGCAATAACTAAAGCCAGCCGCCCTAGTAAGTGCCCTTACATCGGCAAGAACAACAACCGGCCGCACTAGTTAAGCGGCTTTTACATCGGCAACAACAACAGCCAGCCGCCCTAGTAAGCGGCCTTTACATCGGCAATAACAAAAGCCAGCCGCCCTAGTAAGTGCCCTTACATCGGCAAGAACAACAACCGGCCGCACTAGTTAAGTGGATTTTACATCGGCAACAACAACAGCCAGCCGCTCTAGTAAGCGGCCTTTACCTCGGCAAGAACAACAACCGGCCGCACTAGTTAAGCGGATTTTACATCGGCAACAACAACAGCCAGCCGCACCACTTAAGCGGCTTTTACATCGGCAACAATAACAGACAGCCGCACTAGTTAAGCGGCTTTTACATCGGAAACAACAACATCCAGCCGCCCTAGTAAGTGCCTTTACATCGGCAAGAACAACAACCGGCCGCACTAGTTAAGCGGCTTTTACATCGGCAACAACAACAGCCAGCCGCTCTATTAAGCGGTCTTTACATCGGCACCAACGATAACAACAACAACACGTGGTAAGTTCGTTCCGTGATACGGAAAACCAAACATTTTCCATCTACCTTTAGTTTAATGAACTTATATTAGATTTTGGAAATAACACAATTTAAAATATACATAAATGTAGGTATATGCAAACATCAAAAAAAGTAGGGAAAATACTTGAAATCTATATGCACGCAAATTAAATTTTTTTTCTCTCATGCATAAAATTTATTCTTTATATACTATGTACGTATATGACGCCTACGGCGTATTCATTTATATATATTTAGATTGTAAGTAAGGGCACTTATAAGAGGCGTGAATTATTGCGTTGACGGCCAATAAGGGTTGAATATTTTACACTAGGGTTCATAATTATCGTAACGTTAATATTTACGGTATACCACATTTGAAAATTTCGGATTATTAAATTTAAAATGAAAATGAATACGCTTAAAGATTTAATATCAAATGCATAAGTATGATAAATGCATTAAATATATGTGTATATTTAGCTTTAAAGACTAGACATGCAAATTTGTATGTTACATACTGTAACGTAGCGTTACAATAATATCACCCCCCTGTATTTCCTTATTCACTTAAACCTGAACCCCCTGTACTTATTTTTCCATAGCATAGCCAACAACCACTATGGTAAATAACCACACGCTACCAGCGACTGAAAGCAAACCAATGGTGTGTTCCGTCAAAACAAGAAAATTACATGAAAATCACAATAATGGTGTATTAGTTTCTCAACCAGTTTGCGACACCACCCATATAAACAGCGAATTTGCATTTTTGCAATTCAGTCCTCACAAGCGAGCCAGCGGGAGTTGATGTCTTTTTAAAGACATACCTTTCCCTCCTGCTAGCTAGCTAAGTGGAAGGGCCGCCGTCATGGCGCGAGTCACCCTTCACTTAAGTAAGGACGACGGGGAGCATGCCTTCTGCTACTTTGCCCCCCGCGCCCTCCTAAGTGTTGAGCGGCCCGACGCCTTCATGGCCATTTAACCCTATCCCCTCAGTTCTAGCTTCGGCCGGCTGAGTGGAAGGGCGCTGTCATGGCGCGGGCCACCCTTCCCTAAGGTAAGGACGACGGGAGGATGCCTTGTGCTAATTTCCCCCCCGCGCCCACCTAGGTGTTGTGCGCCCCGATGCCTTAATGACCATAAAACCCCTCACACTCAGTCCTAGCTTCGGCTGGCTGAGTGGCAGGGGCGCCATCATGGCGCGGGTCACCCCTCACTTAGGTAAGGACGACGGGGAGGATGCCTTGTGCTACTTTGCCCCCCGTCCCCTCCTAGGTATTGAGCGGCCCGACGCCTTCATGACCATTCGACCCCTTCCCCATAGCTCTGGTTTCGGCCGTGAGCCGATGCGTGCGCACAGGGGCTACCGCTGTGCCGTTAAGGTGCAATTCCACTCCGCCCACGGGTCGACACACGGTGTCTCGGCTGGTACAACCCAGCCCCCTTACGCGCTATCTAATAGTGTGCAAGTAGGGGGCGGGTGTGTCCAGCGGTGAAACCAGCATTAACGAGTCCTCGCAGTCTCTTCCCCAGGCGACTCATCCCGCCGACTATCGAAGACTACCGATCAAGCCGATCCCGCCAACCGACCCCGCCCAGAACGATCCGCCGCTGTCCAGGTAAACACCATCGCCCGCCTGCTTCCCCCTCACCCCGGCCCTGATACAGGCTCCGTAGCCCACCGCCGCTGCATCCGTCACGCCGCTGCTACGACGACCGTTGACCGTCTGCCATCCTATCGCCGTTAAACCGCTGCCTCCGTCCCGCCGCTGCTACGACGACCGTTGGCCGTCCGCCATCCCACCACCGTTAAGACGCTGCATCCGTCACGCCGCTGCTACGACGACCATTGGCCGTCTGCCATCCTACCGCCGTTAAGCCGCCGCATACGTCCCGCCGCTGCTATGACGACCGGTATCCGTCCGCCATCCTACCGCCGTTAAGCCGCTGCATCCGTCCCGCCGCTGCTACGACGAACCTTGGCCGCTTGCCATCCTACCGCCGTTAAGCCGCTGCATCCGTCACGCCGCTGCTACGACGACCATTGGGTGTCTGCCATCCCTCGTCGTTAAGCCGCTGCATCCATCCCGCCGCTGCTACGACGACCGTTGGCCGTCCGCCCTCCTACCACCGTTAAGCCGCTGCATCCGCCCCGCCGCTGCTAAGACGACCGTTATCCGCCATCCTACCGCCGATAAGCCGCTGCCTTCTTCCAACCGCTGCTACGACGACCGTTGGCCGTCCGCCATTCTACCGCCGTTAAGCCACTGCATCCGTCCCGCCGCTGCCACGACGACGTTGGCCGTCCGACATCCTACCGCCATTAAGCCGCTGCTTCTATCCCGCCGCTGCTTCCGTAACGCCGTACCAACTCGCTGGTTACCCGACCGTCCTACATACCCCCTCTGCTCCAAAGACCGCCAACCACATCTCCGCCCTCCTCACAATCTTGCGATGGAAAGCGCGTGTGTTCGTAACACATAAATATTGTGTATTTATTCAGTAGGGGTTTGCGGGACCTGTAACCGACTCTGGATTGACTGAGCGTTACCCCAGCCTTAAGCAAAACCCACCTCATCGTACCGCCGTTAAGCCGCTGCATGCGTCACGCCGCTGCTACGACAACCGTTGGTCGTCTGCCATCCTGCCGCCGTTAAGCCGCTGCATCCGTTCCGCCGCTGCTACGGCGACCGTTGGCCGTCCGCCATCCTACCGCCGTTAAGCAACTGCATCCGTCCCGCCGCTGCTACGACGACCGTTGGCCGTCCGCCATCCTACCGTCATTAAGCCGCTGCTTCTATCCCGCCGCTGCTTCCGCACCACCGTACCGCCGTACCAACCCGCCCGTTACCCGACCTTTCAACCGTCCTACCTACCCTCCTCTGCTCCAACGACCGTTATCCGCCGCCCCGCCTCCTCACCATCTTGCGACGGAAAGCTGCTGCCCGCCTAACATCTCCAGCCGTGTTTGCGTGTGTTGGTGACGCATAAATGTTGTGTATTTATTCAGTAGGGGCTTGTGGGACCTTTACTCGACTCTGGATTGACTGAGCGTTACCCCAGCCTTAGACAAAAGTCACCTCATAAATGGCGCCCGAGCAGGGACCCCCTCCGCAGATGACCGTGAAAAACCAATACAACATCCACCAACACTGCCGGGGCGGGTTCGACGAACACACCGCTAGAAACAACACATACACCGGTTCCTGAAGGTACGCTGCTGAATACCGACTCGCTCAATTGGATCTACCTACTAAAGAGCGAGAGGCTGATCGAGGAGTGTAAGGAATACCGAAGCAACGTTGAAGGCCAGACCGTAGCCGAGCTGCGTCGCGCATTGAGCACTTACGTGCGAGCGAAACGCACCAGAAAATCAAGTGAAGACCTTCTGAAGGAGCTGGAACGGGAAGTGAACGAGAAAGAGGGAAGTCCGCTATGCTACCTCAGCCTACAACAAAGTCGATCCCTTCAATCCAGATCTACAGCCCAGAGCCGCACGGAGGAAAGAGAGAGAACGCATCACCAAAATGAGACGAAATGAGCGACGGTGAACTTACGAATACCGTTCGCCGCTGGAATTTGCACTTTTCGGGAGAGGTGTCGCTGCACAAGTTTCTTGAGAGGATAGAGGAGCTCGCCGAATTCTACCGCATCCCCGTCGACCGGCTCTTCCCAACGCTGCCGGAGCTTCTACGGGGCAAAGCACTGCAATGGTACCGCGTCCGTAGGCAACACATACACCGCTGGAGCGATCTGCGGAGGGAGGTGCAACAGTTTTTTCTACCTAAATGACACCTACGACATTTGGGCGAGGCCATCCGACAAAGCAAACAGCAAGGCCGGGAGAGGGCCAAGGATTACATCCTCGCGCTGGAAACGCTGATCCGCCAACACCCGACGATGTGCGAAGAGAAAAACCTCGAACGGATCTACGATAGTCTACGCGTGGAATACCGCCTTTTCGTCAAGCGCAGCGAATTTAGGACGATCGAGGAGCTCCTGGAGCTAACGGAGGAGTATGAGCTGCTAAGAGGCCAGGAAGCAAAACAGGAAAAAATGGTGGCCCATAGCCTATACCACCTGCACACGGAGTACGGCAGCAAGAAGTGCTGTTGGCGCTGCAAGGGACGTGGACACCAACGCTTCCAATGCAAGGGACTCTGGAGAAAGTTCTGTCCCGGTGTGGCCAAGAAAACATCCTCTCCAGGGACTGCCCATACCCTCCGACTAGCCCAATTACCGACAACGCGTCCAGGACGCCGCCCAACGCTATTAACGGAAGCCGCCAAGAACCGTACGTCCGACCAGAGAAACCGAGGGAACCACCCGCCGGCAAATCAACCGCAGAAACACAAGTAGATGGCCGATTCTACATACCAGTGGTCATCGGGGGCATGAGCGTGTGCGCAGTAGTGGACACCGCCGCCACCCTCTCCTACGTAGATGACACCGTACGGAAGCGCCTAGAAAAGAACATCATTAAGGCGCCCCAACAAGGGAAGCATCCAGCTGGCAGACCAGACGTGTGTTTTTACCTCGAACTCCTACCCGGCAAGGATTGAGTATCAAGGACGAGTCACAGACGCGATGCTGTCCGTCATCCCGAACTTGGCCGAACAGGTAATCCTCGGAATGGACTTCCTAAGAAAAAAGGGGAATCATCCTCACGCTGAATGGTCAGCAGTTAGAGGCCACCGTGACCAAGAGAGCACCCGAACTGGATATGCTATGCGCATTAACGAACCGAGAACACTTCAGCGACGACCAAAACACGGAACTGCGAAACTTCCTAGCACACCATCCAAAGCGGTTTGGCGAAATCACTGGACCAAGCACTGCAGCCGAGCATAAGGTTCGCCTCAAACACAACCGACCGCTGAAGCAACGATACTACCCCGCAACCCGGCCATGCAACAAGTCATCAACGAGGAGGTAGACGAGTTACTGTCAGGAAGAAGAACAGAGCCATCGCGAAGCGCGTACAGCTTGCCAATCGTGCTAGCCCGAAAAAAAACAGGGCACGTGGAGGATGTGCATAGATTACCGTCAGCACAACGCCGCCAGCGAACCAGACGCTTACCTCTTGCCGAAAATTGGAGCCATTATCGACCAGCTGAAAGAGGCGAAGTTCATCAATACCATTGACTTTAAGAACGGCTACTGGCAGATCCCGCTCGCCAGAGAATCTCGACCCTACACCGCATTTAGAGTTACTGGTAGGGGATTGTTCCAGTGGAAAGTTATGCTATTTCGCCTACACTACGCTCCGGCTACATTTCAACGCGCTCTGGATTCAATACTTGGGCCCGAACTCCAACCAAAAGTTTTCGCCTACCTGGAACATATCATCGCGTTGGGAGATACCTTCGAAGAACACTTCGCGATCTTGGGGGGAAGTATTCGAGTGCATACAAAGACACAAGATGCAAGTAAACTTCGAAAAGTGCAGCTTCGTCCAGCAACAACTCCATTACATAGGATACATAATCAGTTCGATAGGAATGCACACCGATCCAGCAAAAGTATCCGCTGTACAAGGAATGTCCTCACCGAAAACGCTCAAGGCTCGCGTCCTGGTACCGCCGCTTCGTGGAAGACTTCTCTTCGCTCGCCAAACCGCTTAACCAACTGCTGAAAAAGGGACAACTCTGGAAACGCGAGGCGCAACAAGATCACGTTTTCAAAGCACTGAAAGACAAGTTTTCCAGCGCGCCAATACTTTGTTCTCCAGACTTCTCTCGACCATTTTTCTCCAGACCCACGCGAGCGGAGAGGGCCTGGGCGTCGTGCTCTATCAACGCCATTCCGACCACGAGAATGTGGTAGCATACGCCAGCCGAAGCCAAACCCAGCTAGAAAAGCGATATTCGGCCACCGAACAAGAATGCCTCGCCGTGCTATGGGTGCGAGAAAAACCGCAGGCAAATCAAGATTACCAGATCGTCGATAACCGACCCTTCCGCCAAATTTCCCTGAGAAATCAACTCTTGCGGTGACCGCAATGGAAGCTGTGCGTCCCAGCCAACCGACGAAAGGACGTACTGCAGGAAGTCCACGACGCCGCTGCCGCCAGACATTTCGGGGTGAAGAAAACGCTCAAAAGAGCGCAACAGAACTATTACTGTCCCGGGATCTTCCGCGATGTACTCAAACACGTACGGAAGTGTGTCAGATGTGCGGAATACAAAGTCGAGCAAAGAGGCCCAGCAGGATTGATGGCAACCATGCAATCATCACGACCGTGGGAAATAGTAACCGCTGACTAAGGGGGACCACTGCCCCGTTATAAACAAGGAAATACTTGTCTTCTCGTCATGGTGGATAAAATCTCCAAGTGGGTGGAGTTGATCCCAGTGCACCAAGTGACAACGGCAACGTAATCAAAGCACTCCAAGAAAGAGTCATATACCGATTTGGTTGCCCGAAAACCTTCCTCACCGACAATGGGAAACAATTCGTCGGGAAGGCATTAGCAACATTTTTGAACGACCACCGCATCGATCACAGGTCTACGGTATCCTACGCACCCCACGAAAACCCCACCGAGCGAACCAACCGAGTCGTAAAGACCATGATAGTTCAGCGATGCAAGGACGACCACCGCACCTGGGACAAGGAGATTCCGCAAATAGCATTCGCGATAAAAACGGCTAGTCACGAATCTAAAACAGCATCCGCAGCAGAAATCAATTTCGGTAGAGATCTTACAGCTCCGCCGCAAGTGCGCACGGAGGGAGCAGTACCAGCAGAGCCACCAACCGTACCACCATCCATCACCAAGTTATGGGATGAATTAGAAGGGCACCTAGACAAACTTCAAAGCAACAGAAAAAACACTAACTTACGCAGCGGCAATGGAAACCACGCATAGGCGAGCAGGTGATGAAAAGGGACCACCCACTCTCATCCGCGGCAGACAAATCCGCCCAGAAGTTAGCACCAAAATTTTCGGGCCCATACTTGGTAATGAAATATTTTCTACGAACGAACGAACGCGGCCACCCGGAGCGAGCAAAGCGTCAACACGCGCACGCGCACCTGCAAGACTTAAAGCCGTACGAGTCTTAATAACCCGCTTATTTATTCATTCCAGAAACCAAACCGTCCAACATGAGTCGAGCGCAACGGCAACCTACACCACCGGACACACCAAAACCGATACGGCCGTGGCGCCCACCATTTGAGGCAACTTTATGGCCGGCAAACAAACCTAAGATTCAGAGGATCCAAATTTTTTACGGCCCACCGACCTACGACCACCTTATTGCCATCAGGGAACAGGAGTTGGCACCAGAGAGAGAAGAGGCCGATACGCACGCAAAACAGATGGCCGCAGAAAAGGCTAAAAATAAACGACCGGACCCAGAAGAATGTGTTAAAGAAGTTACGGTAAAGCAGATAAGAGGGGAGCACCTGACGCAGAAGAATTTTTCAGGAACGTAAGGCTAAAGCGCCCGGCCAACCAATCCAAGAAAACCTGGACATTTCGGTGGAAAGCAAAGCGGGTGAGGGTCGAAATTATAAATGAGAAAACACGCAAAGGTGTCACTCACGGGAACGAAACGAGTCATATCCATTGAATAAGGTACTGAAGAAGGAAGACGGGCCCAATCAAAATTTTCTGTTTTTTATATATATACACTCTCTGTTAATTTTAAGAAAAAAAATGAAATGTAAATAGTGTTCTCATATAGTACGAAAAAAAACCACAACAACACATTACAAAGGGACACAGGAGAAACACTAAAACGGACAGTTTACGTGCCCCCCCCCCCCCCCCCCCCCCAACAAAAAATAAATTGAACAAAAAAAATGTTATTCATTAATGAATTTAAATAATATGATATGTACACATTAACTCTTTTACAACTTAAGTGGAATGACTCTGTATACTATTGGAAAATTGGGGTGGGAGGGGGACTATAACGTAGCTTTACAATAACATCACCCCCCTGTATTTCCTTATTCACTTAAACCTGAACCCCCCTATACTTATTTCTCTACAGCATAGCCAACAACCACTATGGTAAATAACCACACGCTACAAACGACTGATAGCAAACCAATGGTGTGTTCCGTCAAAACAAGAAAATCACAAGAAAATCACAATAATGATGTATTGGTTTCTCAACTAGTTTGCGGCACCACCCATATAAACAGAGAATTTGCATTTTTGCAATTCAGTCCTCGCAAGTGAGCCAGCGGGAGTGGATGTCTTTTTAAAAACATACTTTTTCCTCCTGCTAGCTAGCTGAGTGAAAGGGGCGCCGTCATGGCGCGGGTCACTCTTCCCTTAGGTAAGGACGACGGAGAGGATTGTTACATACATATATCTTGAATGCATTCTAAACATTTCTCATGCTGCAGTGCATTCGACACTCTGCTTATGTCGTAAGTATGAATGTGTGTATAATAAGCAATGTCAACATAATTACGTTCCCACAGGCAGGCAAGCAAGCGAAGCGCGTGCGATATATGAGCCACGCTTATGCACCAGCGACCGCGTGAGCGGTTGCTATGTACAACCGTTTACATCTTTCATGCAATATGTATGTACGTATGTTTAGTATATAGGAACTTTAGTACATAAGAATTTGTTTAGAATATTTTTAGTATAAATAAGCCGAAATTTTCTGAATAAAGTGAATTCAATCTTGGTGCCGCTTCAATGGCACTTCCCTAATTCAATTTCTTTATATTGCCATCCTACATGGCGATCCTGCCATACTGCTGAAAATAAACCATCAGTCTCCTTATCATCCTTTGATCTGCTGAATTAAATCGGCAGCCTCCCTCGTCTGCTGCTTGAAGTATAGGCAGACTTCCTCTAAAAATCCTTAAACTTTTGAAAGGGTCCTGTAAAATCTGAAGCAGGACAACCACCTAATCATTGGGGGAGATTCCAATGCAGGAAATTGCAATTGGATTAAAGGCGAGGAACACCTTTTTACGAAATATCTTTGGAAACAGTTTATTTTCTGCAAAGGAGTCCAAGGCATCAACTTTGCAACGGCGAATGGTATAGACAATGCAAAGGAGCGGATTACAGCGACAGTGACAACAAGTGTGCAATTCAAAGAAGGAAAAATATTTTTGGTCTTTAATACTGATTGCATTCTAGTTATTAAATTAAATGTTTGCAACTGCAAGTCCACTACTGCCCACCAACACGCCCATCGCCGACGCATAACGAAGTGTAATAAACGTGGAATAAACCTTATGCGCTATACAACTTGTTGGAGGTTGTTACTGTGTCGGACGATTGTTGGAATAAGCAGACACAGCAGATTATGTATTTATTATCTAGGTATTTGTAAGATTATAATAGAAACATTTGGCAACCTAACGGCTGCCAGTTTACGGGCAAAAAGTAGATGTTTGCCAATAAATTTAAGAATTTTTTTGCCACTAATTTTTATTTCAAATGAATAATATAAGTAGTAAAGAAGAATTTGACGCTATATTCTTGCGTTGTAACAAATTAATTGAAGAAGAAAAAAAATTCATTTAAATAAAATTTTGTGAAAATTTTTTTTTAACCAATAGAACTTAGGCAGATCAATGAATATGAAGAAAAAGAGAAAAAATATGAAGCCCAAAGTGGCATAGAAAATAGAAATAAAAATAGCATATAAATGTAAATAGTAGAGAAATAAATTTTGAAATTCCAATATTATGTAAAGTTTGTTAAATAAGAAAAAATAAATTATGATATTTTGAAAAGAAAATATTTTTAAAAAGAAAAATTTTAACAAACAAGAAAGTTGTAAAACAAAATTTTAAATAAGAATACCTAGAATAAAGAACAAAATCAATAATTTTATTAGGCCTAAATTAGTCCTTTTTCATATTCTTAGTCCTTTTTTTTTAAACAAAAACCTTATTACTTTACCATTAAAATACCCATTTCCAAACAATAATCCTCAAAATGCTCCAATAAAAGTATATTTTCTTGAGACAGCTTTATAAGCACTGCCTAAATTCGATAGCAAACGAAAAATTTGGATAATCTTTTTGGATTCTCATGACATCTTTGCAAAAGCTTTTATGGATTTTTTTTTTAAATGCATGTACTTAATATTCTTCTAAATAATTACATACCCATTATAAAAATAACGAATTTGATATTTATATCACAATTAATGCTTCAAAAAGTACATAGCTAGAAAGGAAAACGTCAGTGGAAGCATGCAAAACCCGAAAAAAAAAACCAGCCACCAGTAATGAAGAAACTAAGAGTCAAAAAGAGAACCTTATTATAAATAAAGCGCTGAATAAATAAATAAATTTGCAATTAGACATGTCGCGCTCGTTTTCATCCAAAAGGATAGAAAATTTGTAGCATAATAAATACAAGCAACCGGATTGTTGAGGAAGTTATTGACTTAGGACAATATTCAACCAAGCTGAAAAATGCCTGCAATCTAGGACTTGTAAGAGAACCCAGCTAGAAAAGCGATACTCGGCCACCGATCAAGAATGCCTCGCCGTGTTATGGGGTATCCGTAAGATGAGACCGTACCTGGAGGGGTATTACTTCACCGTCATCACCGACCACCACTCACTAAAATGGCTGCACTCGCTCCAAAACCCCTCTGGACGCCTGACAAGATGGGCACAGGAACTACAATAATATAACTTCGAGATAGAATACAAGAAAGGAGCACAGAATGTGGTAGCCGACGCCCGCTGCCCGCTACAACACGTTGAAGACGACATTTTATATACCATAACAAACGGAACAAACGACTGGAACGAGAGGAAAGCCAGACAGGTGCGGGAAAACCCGCAGGCACATCCAGATTACCAGATCGTCGATAACCGACT
Organism: Eurosta solidaginis; assembly: GCF_040869045.1. NCBI lineage: Eukaryota > Metazoa > Arthropoda > Insecta > Diptera > Tephritidae > Eurosta > Eurosta solidaginis. The sequence continues at coordinate 99,364,136 of NC_090320.1, read as the reverse complement.
CTTCTGCCACATTTCCCCGATAAATCAACTCTCGCGGTCACCGCAATTGAAGCCGTGTGTCCCAGCCGACCGACGAAAGGACGTACTACAGGAAGTCCACGACGCCGCCGCCGCCGGGCATCTCGGGGTGAAGAAAACGCTCAAAAGAGCGCAACAGAACTATTACTGGCCCGAGATCGTCGATGTACTCAAACACGTATGGAAGAGTATCAGATGTGCGGAATACAAAGTCGAGCAAAGATGCCCAGCAGGATTGATGGCAACCATGCAATCATCACGACCGATGGAAATAGTAACCGCTGACTTCGGGGGACCACTGCCCCATTCCAAGCAAGGAAATACTTGTCTCCTCGTCATGGTGGATACATTCTCTAAGTGGGTGGAGTTGATCCCAGTGCGCCAAGCGACAACGGCAAGCGTAATCAAAGCTCTCCAAGAAAGAGTCAAATACCGATTTGGCTGCCCGAAAACCTTCCTCACCGACAATGGGAAACAATTCGTCGAGAAGGCATTAGCAACGTTTTTGAACGATCACCGTATCGATCACAAGTTTACAGCATCCTACGCACCCCACGAAAACCCCACCGAGCGAACCAACCGAGTCGTGAAGACCATGATAGTTGAGCGATGCAAGGACGACCACTGCACTTGGGACCAGGAGATTCCGCAAATAGTGTTCGCGATAAAAACAGCTAGTCACGAATCTACAACAGCATCGGCAGCAGAAATCAATTTCGGTAGAGATCTTACAGCTCCGCCGCAAGTGCGCACGGAGGGAGCAGTACCAGCAGAGCCACCAACCGTACCACCGCCCATCACCAAGTTATGGGACAAGATAAAAGGGCACCTAGCCAAAGCTTCAAAGCAACAGAAAAAACACTAACTTACGCAGACGGCAATAGAAACTACGCATAGGCGAGCAGGTGATGAAAAGGGACCACCCACTCTCATCCGCGGCAGACAAATTCGCCTAGAAGTTAGCACCAAAATTTTCCGGCCCATACTTGGTGATGGAATATGTTTCTACGAACACGGTGAAACTAGGCCACCCGGAGCGACCAAAGCGACAACACGCACACGCGCACCTGCAAGACTTAAAACCGTACGAGTCTTAACAACCCACTTGTTTATTCATTCCAGAAACCAAACCGTCCAACATAAGCAACGGCAACCCACACCACCGGACTCACAAAACCGATACGGCCGTGGTGCCCACCATTTGAGGCAACTTTATGGCCGGCAAACAAACCTAGGATTCAGAGGATCCAGATTTTTCACGGCCCACCAATCTACGACCACCTTATGGCCATCAGGGAACAGGAGTTGGCAACAGAGAGAGAGAAGAGGCCGACCCGCACGCAAAACAGGTGGCCGCAGAAAAGGCTACAAATAAACGACCGGACCCAGAAGAATGTGTTAAAGAAGTTACGTTAAAGCGACGGGACAACGACAGGAAAAACAACGAAGATACAGATAAGAGGGGAGCACCTGACGCAGAAGAACTTTTCAGGAACGTAAGGCTAAAGCGCCCGGCCAACCAATCCAAGAAAACCTGGACATTTCGGTGGAAGGCATAGCGGTTGAGGGTCGATATGATAAACGAGAAAACACGCAAAGGTGTCACTCATGGGAACGAAACGAGTCATATCAATTGAATAAGGCACTGAAGAAGGAAGACGGGACCAATCAAAATTTTCTGTTTTTTATATATATACACTCTCTGTTAATTTTAAGAAAAAAAAAAATGAAATGTACATAGCTTTCTCATATTGCACGAAAAAAAAAACACAACTCATTACAAAGGAACACAGGAGAAACACTAAAACGGACACAGTTTACGTGCCCCCCCCCCCCCCAAACAAAAAATAAATTGAAAAACAAAATTTTATTCACTAATGAATTAAAATAATATGACATGTACACACCAACTCTGTTACAACTTAAAAGGAATGACTCTGTATACTATTGGAAAAAAAAATTTTAAGTAAAGTGCTCGCCCACATGCGCACCGGCATAAAACCTAGGCCATGCGTGGAGATCCATCCCTCCCCACCGCAGTTTTCTGTCAACCGAAGTGGGAGGGGGACTGTAACGCAGCGTTACAATAACATCACCCCCTATATTTCCTTATTCACTTAAACCTGAACCCCCCTGTACTTATTTCACTACAGCATAGCCAACAACCACTATGGTAAATAACCACACGCTACAAACGACTGATAGCAAACCAATGGTGTGTTCCGTCAACAAATAATGATGTATTGGTTTCTCAACTAGTTTGCGGCACCACCCATATAAACAGAGAATTTGCATTTTTGCAATTCAGTCCTCCCAAGTGAGCCAGCGGGAGTGGATGTCTTTTTAAAGACATACTTTTCCCTCCTGCTAGCTAGCTGAGTGAAAGGGGCGCCGTCATGGCGCGGGTCACTCTTCTCTTAGGTAAGGACGACGGGGAGGATTGTTACATACATATATCTTTAATGCATTCTAAACATTTCTCATGCTGCAATGCATTCGACACTCTGCTTATGTCGTAAGTATGAATGTGTTTATAATAAGCAATGTCAACATAATTACGTTCCCACAGGCAGGCAAGCAAGCGAAGCGCGTGCGATATATGAGCCACGCTTATGCACCAGCGACCGCGTGAACGGTTGCTATGTACAACCGTTTACATCTTTCATGCAATATGTATGTACGTATGTTTAGTATATAGGAACTTTAGTACATAAGAATTTGTTTAGAATATTTTAGTATAAATAAGCCGAAATTTTCTGAATAAAGTGAATTCAATCATGGTGCCGCTTCAATGGCACTTTCCTGATTAAATTTTTTATATTGCCATCCTGCATAGCGATCCTGCCATACTACCGAAAATAAACCATCAGTCTCCTTATCATCATTTGAGCTGCTGAATTAAATCGGCAGCGTCCCTCGTCTGCTGCTTGAAGTATAGGCAGACTTCCTCTGAAAATCCTTAAACTTTTGAAAGAATCCTGCAAAATCTGAAGCAGGACAACCACTTAATCATTGGGGGAGAGTCCAATGCAGGAAATTGCAATTGGATTAAAGGCGATGAAAACTTTTTTACTAAATATCTTTGGAAAAAGTTTACTTTCTGCAAAGGACTCCAAGACATCAACTTTGCAACGGCGAATGGTAAAGTCAATGCAAAGGGGCGGATCACAGTGTCAGTGACTACAAGTGTGCAATTCAAATTTTAAAAATTATCGAATACCACAAAGGAAAGAAGGAAAAATATTTTAGGTCTTTAATACTGATTGCATTCTCGTTATTAAATTAAATGTTTGCAACTGCAAGTCCACTACTGCCCACCAACACGCCCACCGCCGACGCATAACGAAGTGGAATAAACGTGGAATAAACCTTATGCGCTATACAACTTGTTGGAAGTTGACCGGGTCCCCGAAAGCCAAATCAAAAATAGCATTCTAATTACTGTGTCGGACGATTGTTGGAATAAGCAGATACAGCAGATTGTGTATTTATTATCTAGGTATTTGTAAGATTATAATAGAAACATTTGGCAATCTAACGGCTGCCAGTTTACGGGCAATAAGTAGATTTTTGCCAATAAATTTAAGAATTTTTTTCCCTCTAATTTTTTTTTCAAATGAATGATATAAGTAGTCAAGAAGAATTTGACGCAATATTCTTGCGTTGTAGCAAATTAATTGAAGAAGAAAAAAATTTTTTTTTTAACCAATAGAACTTAGGCATATCAATGAATATGCAGAAAAAGAGAAAAGATATGAAGTCCAACGTGGCATAGAAAATAGAAATAAAAATAGCATATAAATGAAAATAGTAGAGAAATAAATTTTCAAATTCCAATATTCTGTAAAGTTTGTTAAATAAGAAAAAATAAATTATGATATTTTGAAAAGAAAATATTTTTAAAAAGAAAAATTTTAAAAAGAAGAAAGTTGTAAAATAAAATTTTAAATAAGAATACCTAGAATAAAGAACAAAATCAATAATTTTGTTAGGCCTAAATTAGTCCTTTTTCATATTCTTAGTCCTTTTTTTTTTAAACAAGAACCATTAAAATACCCATCTCCAAACAATAACCCTCAAAATGCTCCAATTAACAGTATATTTTCTTGAGACCGCTTTATAAGCACTGTCTAAATTCGATAGCAAACCAAAAATTTGAATAATCTTTTTGGATTTTCATGACATATTTGCAAAAGTTTTTATGAACAATTTTTTTTTTTAAATCCATGTACTTAATATTCTTCTAAATAATTACATACCCATTATAAAAATAACGAATTTTTTATTTATATAACAATTAATGCTTCAAAAAGTACATAGCTATAAAGGAAAACGTCAGTGGAAGCATGCAAAACCGTTAAAAAAAAAACAGCCAACAGTAATGAAGAAAGTAAGAGTCACAAAGAGAACCTTATTATAAATAAAGCGCTTAATAAATAAATAAATTTGCAATTATACATGTCGCGCTCGTTTTCATGCAAAAGGAAAAATGTGTAGCATAATAAATAAAAGCAACCGGATTGTTGAGGAAGTTATTGACTTAGGGCAATATTCAACCAGGCTGAAAAATGCCGGCAATCTAGGACTTGTAAGAGAAAAAACAGTTGTCCCTTAGGTGACAAATTGGTCAAGAATAATGAATACTCAAATAAGCATATTTAAAAATAAAAATAAAAAAGGTACCCAAGTTCTCAAAGATCTAATATTTGCATTAACCCCAGAAGTTATGCATGTGACAAATGTCGACAAAAATTCAAGAAATTCTTCATAAATATCATGACGATCCAATCTGGGAAGGCCACCCAGAAACCGCATGACACATAATAAAAAAATATTGCTGAAAAAAATTAAAATGGTATGAAATATTTTTGAATCCACTGTACCCATTGGTTTAACCACTTATCACTATATAACTACTTCCTACTCTAGTAGCAACTGAATCTACCCAATCTACTGTATATAATACGCTCAGAGATCCCGCTTTTCGATCAATGTCAATTTTTAACCAATGATGACTGTAACCATTATCTTATTCCATACGTTTTAATTTTACCTTGAAATGGACTACCAATACAAAAGCTTTGTTTAACCGTTCTTATATAGGAGGTTATAATTTTAGATAATAGGATTTTTGGATCTAGATAAATAGGTAGTAGATATATAAGGCCCTTTAGAATAGAAAATATCAATAATAATTAATATTTTATTATTAAAGAATAGGAAAATAATTTTATTTATAACCTGCGGAATAGAAAATATCAATAGGAAAAATTATTTTATTAATAACCTTTAGAGTAGTAAATATCGATATGCTATAAATGTTGCTATGTACAAACGTTTACATCGTTCATGCAATATGTATGCACGTATGTTTAGTATATAGGAACTTTAGTACATAAGAATTTGCTTATAATATTTTATTATAAATAAGCCGAAATTTTCTGAATAAAGAGAATTCAATGTTGGTGCCGCTTCAATGGCACTTTCCTAATTCAATTTCTTTAAATTGCCATCCTTCAGGATGCCTTGTGCTACTTTGCCCCCCCGCGCCCTCCTAGGTGTTGAGCGCCCGGACGCCTTCATGGCTATTTAACCCCTTCCCCTCAGTTCTAGATTCGGCTGGCTGAGTGGAAGGGGCGCTGTCATGGCGCGCGTCACCCTTCACTTAGGTAAGGACGACGGGGAGGATGCCTTGTGCTACTTTGCCCCCCGCGCCCTCCTAGGTGTTGAGTGGCCCGACGCCTTCATGACCATTCGACCCCTTCCCCTCAGCTCTGGTTTCGGCCGTGAGCCGATGCGTGCGCACAGGGGCTACCGCTGTGCCGTTAAGGTGCACTTCCACTCCGCCCACGGGTCGACCCACGGTGTCTCGGCTGGTACAACCCAGCCCCCTTACGCAACTTCTACTAGTGTGCAAGTAGGGGACGGGTGTGTCCAGCGGTGTAGCCAGCACTAACGAGTCCTCGCAGTCTCTTCCCCAGGCGACTGACCCCGCCGACTATCGAAGACTACCGATCAAACCGATCCCGCTAACCGGCCCCGCCCAGAACGAACCGCCGCTGTCCAGGTAAACACCATCGCCCGCCTGCTCCCCCCTCATCCCGACCCTGGTACACGCTCCATAGCCCACCGCCGCTGCATCCGTCACGCCGCTGCTACGGCGACCGTTGGTCGTCCGCCATCCTACCGCCGTTAAGCCGCTGCATCCGTCCCGCCGCTACCACGACGACCGTTGGCCGTCCGCCTTCCTATCGCCATTAAGCCGCTGCTTCTATCCCGCCGCTACTTCCGTACCGCCGTGCCAACCCACCCGTTACCCCACCGTTCAACGGCCCTACTTACCCTCCTCTGCTCCAGCGACCGTTAGCCGCCGCTCCGCCCCTCACCATCTTGCGACGGAAAACTGCTGCCCGTCCAACATATCCAGTCATGTGTGCGTGTATTCGTAACACATAAATATTGTGTATTTATTCAGTAGGGGTTTGTGGGACCTTTACTCGACTCTGGATTGACTGAGCGTTACCCTAGTCTTAGAAAAAACCCACCTCATCCTACAGCCGTTATACCGCAACATCCTACCTACCGCCGCTGCTACGACGACTGTTGGCCGTCCGCCATCCTACCCCCGTTAAGCCGCTGCATCCGTCTCGCCGCTGCTACGACGACCGTTGGCCGTCCGCCATCCTACCGCTGCTAAGCCGCTGCATTCGTCCCGCCGTTGCTACGACGACCATTGGCCGACCGCCATCCTACCGCCGTTAAGGCGCTGCCACGACGATCGTTGGCCGTCCGCCTTCCTACCGCCATTAAGCCGCTGCTTCTATACCGCCGCTGCTTCCGTACCGCCGTACCAACCTACCCGTTACCCGACCGTTCAACCGTCCTACCTACCCTCCCTCCAACGACCGTTAGCCGCCGCTCCGCCCCCTCACCATCTTGCGACGGAAAGCTGCTGCCCGTCTAACATATAAAAAACTTGAAAGATCTGTGAGATTACATTTGTCTGTATTCACGTATAACTGAGTGTATTAATTTAAGATAATTGATATCCGTGAGCGATAAAATTAAATTAAATAAAGTAAAATAAAAAAAACTAAATTAAAATAGACTAAAATAAACTTAAATAAAATAAAACTAAATAAAATGAAAAGAAAAAAAATTCAAAATAAAATAAACCAGAATAGAATATACTAAAATAAAATAAAATAACCTAAAATAAAATAGACTCAAATAAAATAAAGTAAAGTACAACCAATTCTTCCTTTAAATATATATACCCCCTACTTAATTATATATAGGGCCTTCTGCCCATCTTACAACTAAAACTTTTTTTTAAACGAATTGTGTAATGCAGAAGATTCTCGTACATTTGGTAATATATACAACTCGAGATTTTTGTATGCCTTAGGGTTTTCCTTAGGATATTTCTAATAAGTCTTAATATAGTAATATTGTTAATTGCAACTAAGTTTTCATAATGCATTTTGAATAAACTTGTAAACTGAATGGGAATGCTGACTTCATTATTTATGTAGAAGGCACACAGGTAATACAGGTAAGGGGCCACCGAAAATTAGGTGCGTCGGCCATGGTTTTGAGGGTGGGAATAGCAACGAGCGTCGCAACAGCACCCGCGGCGCCCCATGTATATTTGGCCTTGTTATAATTTTAAGCTTATTTTTTTTTTTTTTTTTCAGCGTTAGTAACCGGTCATTGCCGGCTCCGTATATAATTTTTTTACGTTTGATTTTTTGGTTTGGATTTCGTTTCGAATTTAACGGTCTGCCCGTGACTTCCGGTTCGGCCGGATGTTTTAGTTTGAATTATAGTGTTTTGGGTCGGCTCTGAGCTTTGTCAGTTGTTGAAAGGCATGATAGGAATTTTTCTGTTTATGGCGCAGGGCAGTAAGTTTGGCAAGAACCCCGCCTAGCTGACATGACTAGCCACAGAGCACCACTAGATCATGCCGACTGCCTTCCTTGCTGCTCCATTAAAGATACGTAACCATAACAGATGGCGCCAAACGTGGTTCCTGAGGCGCTGTCGCGATGGTCCTGCCTGGTCATCTTGTGATGTGGACCATCCCATAAGTACCAGGTTGGCAGCCGCAGGAACAGCCACCTGCGTTGCTATGGGATGGTTGGACGGAAAAGGTTGTCAGGAGGGGTGATCGTTGGCAGTTGCTGAGGGTTCCACGAGATTGAACGTCGTGTCCTCCGGATTTTGCATTCACCCGGTGAGGCAGTGCTGCACGAACTTAGTTTTTTTGTTGATTTGGGGTTTTTGTTTTTCCGGTTTTTTGTCCGTCAGTCGGCTCTGGTTTAAAATATGTGTCCGCTAATTGTGTTTTTTATTTTTGTTAATGTTAAAATTTTATAACTTTTTTTTTATATAGCCGAATATTGTGTTGTTGAGACACCCCTTTGGACACCCCTTCTGGTTCCGCAAGTCTGGGCAGGGGACTTTGAAACCGCTCCTTTCATTGTGGCGGAATCAGAGGGGTGTCCTGACTGAATGGTTAGAGTGGCCCCAGCATCCCAGCAAGTTCTAGAGGTGGGTCCGCTGAGACCAACCCTGCGTTGCGGCTGGGTGTGCTGGGACTAAACTGTTTTGAACTAATCCTAGTGAACCCAATCAGTCTCAGAGGTGGGTCATCGAAACCACCTCTGCATTGCGGTTGGGACCACTAGGGACAAGTATGAGTGGATTTTTGTTCAAATTTTTTCTTCTTAAGCCTGCGCCTTCTAATGATGGGATGTCAGCACTCCCATCAACGAATAAAAGTATTTTTTCCAACCAATACACGTTTATTAGTGAATATATTACCCGTATATATATCAAACTAATCCATTTACTATTCAGAATTTTTTTTTTTTTTTTTTTAATAATTCGATACGATTATCTAATTAGACTTCAATTGTAATCTCGCGAAAATTTTTTCTGAAAAATACTTTTGTTATTTTCTTTTATTTTTCAAAATCCAAAACTCGGTAATATACGGTGAACGGGAGTGGATCCTGATCTTTTTGTTTAGCCCTAATTGCCCATAAGACTTGGAATTTCAAAATTTTGTCTAGAAGTTTTTCTTTAATCCAACAATTTACTTACAATTTTTTTTATTAATGTCACATGATCAATCGTTTGGGCGAATGGCCACCAGGAACACTCCGCTCGGGAGTGGTGGCAATTTTAGAGGTAACCAGTACCGGATTAGCAAAAATAGGGGACGATATCAAGGGTTAAGCATCCAGTAGGTAGCCGAGATAGAGATCCAGCGGGGGTGAATACAAGCCCGGGCCAAAATAACCGGAATGAGAAAATGACTAGGCAGGCAAGTACTAACAATTTTAACGCACCCCTAAAAAATACGCATAATATCTTGGGTCTAGTGACTCATGTGTCGACATACTCACAAGACGGAGCTAGTGCGTTGCCAGTAAATCGTGGGAATTTTGAAGGACCTGCAAGCGATAGGACGCATAACCCAGGGATCCGAGCCGAGGCCCATCGTGAAGACTCATGGGTGAATGTACTGCACCAGTTATTTCGAACTTAGCAAGAGGATATGCGAAAATCAACAGGACCATTAAAACTTACCTCTGAAGCGATAGAGGGCTTCGAAAACTTAAAGTAGCCTTGAGTTCCGCTCTTGTCTTGGCCCAACTCGCTTCTAAAATAGGTGTTCGCGGGGTTTTATTCCAGGTCGATAATAAGGGAGCTGAACATCCGATAGCGTTTGTTTCAAAGAAGTTGAATAATGCTCAACGAAATTATACAGTAACCGAGCTGGAATGTCTCGCCGCCATAGTTAGCGTGAAACGCTTCCGACCCTATGTTGAAGGATTACCGTTTCGGATTATCACGGTCCACTCCAGTCTCAAGTGGTTGATGACACAAAAAGACTTGAGTGGGAGGGTGGTTAGGTGATCACTCCTACTGCAAAGATACAATGGAGCATCGCAAAGGCACCCTGAATGTAGTACCTGATGCGGTTTCGCGGTTTGATGTAGACGAGTTGACTTTCACTGCCACACCCAGGGAAAAAATTTAGTCTCTCCCGAATTCAACAGCAACGAATATCTAGATTTGCTTAGAACCGTCACAGAAAACGAAGAATTGCTTCCAGATTTGAGCGTAGTTGGTGGCATTATTTTTAAGAGAGTTAAATTTCGGAAGGGGGTGGAAGGGGAAGAAGAGTCGCTATGGCGTTTGTGGTTGCCGAAGAGGTTGGCGGAGGAAGCCGTGAGATTAGCACATGATCCCAATCGGAGTCACCATGGTGGGTGACCTTGGAACCCAAGCGGGTTAGGGGGTCAGAATATTCCCCCAGTAGGTATGCCTGTCGTAAGAGGCGACTGAAATACCACATTAAAGGGGCTGTGTAGCGCAACCCTTCAGGTTGCTAGCGCAATATATAGCTTCTCCAAACCCAATTGGCAACCTCACCTATCCGCGGGGAATCCTGCTTAACTAACAGACGAGGCTCTGGCGACCCCAAGCACGTCATGGAACTTGGGGGTGGGGAGGGAGGAGATGGCCTGAAGGTTTAATTAGGCCACATAAATCGTTCCCGAGATGGTAGGGCTAGCACCTTAATGGTGCCGTGATATCGAATTGTACCGGATCATTACATCGATAACATTCCCCAAAGCCTTCGGGGAGCAACCTTGACGCTACAACAACAACAACCTTGGAACGCGTTAGGCAGGAGTACTTTTGGCCACAGCAGGCTAAGGACGTCAGGGACTATGTGAAGCAATGTGACACCTGAAATGCTGTAAAGGCCACTAATCAACAGTCGAGATACTCGTCCACAATAACCTACCAGATTGATTCTTTTACCGAATTTACAAATAAATTTTTTTTATGCATCTACAAATTTGATTATACCTCATCTGGGCGTTTTGGCGGTCGGGGACAACTTACCCAGTATTCTCCCCGAGCAACGATTTCATAGGGTGCTCACACGCGTTCCCACCGGGAACCGTGAACAGCCTGGCAGTCAAAATTTGGATGATTAGCCTTACGGAGTTTGGACGAGTTCTCCTTTATCAAAATGTCTACATACATAATTTGTTTTAGCCTTTCTGTGGGGTGATAACCGATAGAAAATACCATGCGTAGTTTGGACGAGTTCTCCTCTATCAAAATGTCTACATACATAATTTTTTGTTAGCCTTCTGTGGGGGCGATAACCACTAGAAAATACCATACGGAGCTTTGACGAGTTCTCCATAACAAATGTCTATCTGCCGCAAAGCCTTACTTTACCGGTTGTTTTTTTTTTTTTGATGGACTTTCTGTCGCTCGGCTAGCTTCGCGGTAGATCTTTGAGGCTCTTATCTTAGGGGTGAGTCGTGTCCCACGTTAACTGACCTCGGAGGTTCCTGAGGGTGGATTTCTACAAATGAACCGGTTCCCTGTTCGCTTCATCGTCAGGTCTTCAAAGCGAAGCAGTTTTGTTATGATCCCCTTGTGAGGATTCACATTTTGAACGCACTAGTTGGTTAGTTAATAGGGAGAAGGCTAGGATTCACCCTTACTCATGTCTTCCTGGGGTGGTTAAAACAAATTTTCTTTAACTTCGTGCGGGTGGCATCACCAAAGACTCCAATGGTGTAGGAAAATGCCTAATAATGGCAACCACCACGGCGTAACTATACAAGGTGACAGCTGACTTGTAGCTTTTTATGGGATTTGATACATCAACTTCCGGCACAGTACGATTCTGACATTAGTTCGTCAAATTACTAAAACAAATTACATGGAACTTTTAATTATGTTTGCGGTACGTCACCGTGGCTACCACCTTGTATGGTTTTACCATGGGCAACCACAGTTAATCATGTCATTTAGGGGCGCCCTTACATGGCGCAGTCGCAAAAATGAGTGGCATTTTTTCTTTAGCGGCATCAAATTCAGTTGCAATCACACAAAATCATTAACATGCTAACCAGAAAGTGTAGCATAAATTTTCTTCAGTGTCAATGCGCATACGGTGTGTAATAAAATTTGCAGCAGACATTTGGTGAACAAAATCTGTTCAATGTGCGGTCGTTTGTGAAAATATACGTGGCGGATTGTAAGCAAATATTAAGCGGGAACGCCAATAAAATTGGAAAATTGCGTTACAGCGCAATAGACTAAAGCAAATCGATGTTCGTGTGAGATTAAAAGAAATTGGGGCACCTAAATTCATGCCCAAGTTCGCAGTACGGCTGAGTTTTCACTTCAGCGCAATCACGTGGGAATTTTCTTCATAACGTGAAAAGTACAATGCAGTATGAGAAGTGAAAACAGATTTAAAAGTGCAGTCGAAGTCGCAAAAAAGTGAAAAAAGGGTACATCGTCGAACAACGACAAGTCGCTTGGAATCATAGCGTTTAAGGGTTATGGGTCTCATGGCAGTTTGCTGTTCTATTTTGTGCAACCGCAAGTTGTGAACGCGTCGTCGCTACATACATACATGTAAGGGCCGCATCGGAAGCATGACGAAAAAGGTTTTAATTATTTTATATTGGGCCAGGTCGTAAAGTTTAATTATTAAATTGTGGAGCTTTTCGGCCGATTTTTTGAAATAAAACCATCGTTTATTTTATCTTCTACGCGTTTCGACGCATATTCGCGTCTTCCTCAGGAAGGCTTTAATAAATATACGAAAAACAAGATATTTATATTAATCGAATTACATTATACATTGAATCAAATAACATTTTTTCCCTATTGCACTTACTAAGTTAACAATTATTTAAATATCACATCTGGGTATAATCAATGGAAAATTATATATATATAAAAAACACCGCACATCTTCTCTTGTCCAGGCTCAAACATTTTGTGTGATCGCAGTAGCATATGCGCAATTTATGTTGTCAACGTCTTCTTTAAAATTCATTGCTTTGTTAAATTGTTGTTGTATCCGTAACCCTTCTAGCGTCATCCTTCTTCTTGTTCTGTTCTCCACATCCAATATTTTTGTGTTGTTAAAATCAGCTGTGTGGTTATCTATCAGGTGTTGCGATAATGCTGTAGTGTATTTGTTGTTTTTGGCATCGGATTTATGTTCGTTTACCCTTGTTTCAAGCGATCTTTTTGTTGTGCCAATGTAAACCTTATTGCAGCTTTCTCCTTGTTTGCCTTTGCACTGTATTTCATACACTACGTTGTGTAGTTGTTCTTTATTAATTTTGTCCTTTGTTTTTGTGTATATGCTGCGAATTGTGTGATGCGGTTTGTGTGCGTAGCTTAAATTGTTGCTTTTGATAATTTTACCTAAAGTGTTGTTGTCCGTTAGTTGAGGTACATATGTGACGCCAATGTATATTTTGTTGTTGTTATCTTCACTTTCTGTATTGATATTGCAGTTTCTCGTTTTGTTTTTTGCTGCAGTTATAAATGCTTCTATTACTGCATTAGGGTAGCCATTTTTTTGGAGAATGTTTTTTATATTTCTCTTGTTTTCCTCCATGAACTCCTGGTCGCTCAGGGAGTAGACTTTCTTAATAAAACTTATGGCCGTGTTTTTCTTTTGACTCCATGGGTGGCTCGACAAATAGTGGATCATTCTCGATGATGCTACGGCTTTCTTATACCAATTGGTCCTTATTTTGTTCTCTGTATTATGGACCTCTATATCTAGGAAGGCTAATTTGTTGTTCGTGTCTCTCTCCAGGGTGAATTTTATTTTAGTATGTTGTCCATTGAATATTTTTAGTATCTCTTCCACGTCATTAATCTTAACTATAGCGAACATGTCATCTACATATTTTGTTATGTATTTTACATGTATGTCCTTAGATCTTAGCTCAGTGATGCTGTCGTCAATAATCTTGTCCAACACAATATCTGCTATTGTTGGTGATAAGGGATTGCCCATCGGCATACCATATGTTTGTTGGTAGAAGGTCCCATCGTGTACGAAATAATTATTTTCTCTCAAGCAAAACTCGAGAATTTTGAGAAATTGGGTTTTTGAGATTTTTGTGTGGTTTTGTAAACCTGTCCATTGTTTCATGATTGTGCCAATCGCAAAGTGAATAGGTATGTTTGTGAATAGGGATACTACGTCCAATGATATTAGAGTTTCGTCATCTTCAATTGTTAGATTTTTAATGTTTTCTTTTAGTCGTTGTGAATTCTTTATATTGTATTTGTCCGAAACGATGTTTTGTAGTATCTGACCTACGTATTTTGATAATCTCGAGCATGGTACGTTCACCGAAGAAGAAATAGGCCGCAGAGGTATGTTTTCTTTATGAACTTTAGGTAATCCATATATTCTCGGAGCTGTAGCTGCTGGGCACGACAAGTAGTGTTTTTCTTTCAAATTGATGCTTTGCGTTTTGTAGAGGTCGTTCACGATCTTGTTGTTTTTACGTAATAGAAATTGGGTAGGATCAGTTCTTATGGTTTTGTACGTTAGCTTGTCATCCAAGAGGTCTTTCATTTTGTCTTCGTACTCTGATTTGTACATCATCACAGTCTTACTACCTTTATCCGCGTTCGTGATAACTATGGAGTCCTTATGTTGTTTTAGGAACCGTTTGGTTTCTTCATAGATTTGCAATATGAATTTCTCTTTCGGACTGTTTCTAAATTTATTTTTAAAGTTGTTTACCCTAGTTGCAAATTTGCATCTAACTATGTCTTTCTCTCTATCATCTGGCATCGTATGTATGCCTTGCTCGATATCTGCTATTAACTGTACGGGCGAGAAAGTTTTTTTCGAGATGGGAAGCGCGAATTTATTACCCAGGGATAGTAGCCACCGGCACTCTGTGGGAATGTTAATCTTTGTCTTGTTCGTAAACCAATCTTCATTATATTTCAAATTATATTTTTCAAAGGTTTCTTTTATTGCAGTGAGCAGTTTTTTATTTAGATTTATTTCAATTTTCTTTTTGGTACCCTCTAAGCATTGATTTTGAGATGCAACTATTGAGTTATACTCCTTTTCATCCAAAATTTCACCCATTGCTTGCTTGGTTTTTCTTATAAGATCATTAACCATTTTAATTTTTATATTTGCCTCTTTGATTTCTAAGTTGAGTACTCTTATTAAAAATTGGTTTTCTATATTCTGCATTTCCTTCTTCGTTATTTCAAGTTTAAATCCCAATACTATTTTACTTGTCTTACCCTTTAATAATGTAATTCGATTAATATAAATATCTTGTTTTTCGTATATTTATTAAAGCCTTCCTGAGGAAGACGCGAATATGCGTCGAAACGCGTAGAAGATAAAATAAACAAAGGTTTTAAATTGTCAGATTTTCCCACTAAGATGATAGCATTCTCCATCTAGATTTTAAACTGATAGGATTTGGGGAAAAAAATCTCCTATTTAACCTGCACTGTCTCCACTGTATCTTATTTGACGTGGTCTTTTTTCTTGTATTAAAATTATAAAGTATACCCAAGTGCACAGTTTCAACTTTTGAGAAGTTTTTTTTCAGCACAAAATACTTTAACATTTTCGAATTAAACACATACGTTTACATGGTATATACAATATGCAACGAGTATATTAATCTTTTCAATACCATAAGTTTCCAACTCAGCGGAACGTGATATAGGTGCTAACATAAATTTGTGATATGCAGCATTGTGAACCAGACTAAAGCGGCAATCACCCACCGACGTGTGTAACGTACGTATACGTATGCCGTACGTACACACATTTCAGCGAAATTTATGCCCGTAGTGGCAACGCAGAAATCAGCTGTTTCCTTTTATTTACATTTGACAAGAGAAATTTGCGTTGAACAAGTTTTGCTAAAAACTAAGATAAATTGTGAAAATGGACAGTGAAAACAAACAAATTAGTGATTTATTTTTGGATTTGTGTTAGCTGTACAAATTGTATGAAGAGTACAAAAATAGTAACAAAAGTAAAGTCGAAATGCTGTGCGTCCAATCAATCAAAATTGGGTCACAAGTGGTTACCAACTTCAAGTGTTTCGCCAAATAAAAACTTTGGAACCTGCGGAGGTCTTTGATTAATTTTTTGATTTGTGTTAGCTGTACAAATTGTATGAAGAGTACAAAAATAGTAACAAAGGTAAAGTTGAAATGCTGTGCGTCCAATCAATCAAAATTGGGTCACAAGTGGTTACCAACTTCAAGTGTTTCGCCAAATAAAAACTTTGGAGCCTGCGGAGGTCTTTTCCCATACAAGAATGACCCTTGTTGTGTTTGAATTACTTATAAATTTGGTCAGCAGTTCCCTGCGGCAACCAAAGCAAAGGATTGAGACTGAAGAAAGACTTTCTTTGGTATTGCTGTAAGTATATTATCACTATTTATTGTGCGATTGTATGTTTATATTTATTTCATATTGAATGTAAAGATATTTGTCACAAGGAGTATCTATTCAGAGCATTGCCGGAGCTACAAAAGCAACAGTGCGTAATATTATATTGGAGACCTGTGAAGTGATCTGGCGACTTCTTTCACCAGTCTACGTTAGTGGACCTACAGAGTCGCAGTACAAGGACATTGCTAATGATTTCTTCAATATGTGGAACTTACCAAACTGTGTTGGTGCAGTTGATGGCAAGCATATTGCCTGAGAACCTGGCCGGACCTCTGTATTTCAATTATAAGAAGTTTTTTAGTATTGTCCTGATGGCGACTTGCGGCGCGAAATATACCTTCACTGCAGTGAGCATCGGAAGCTATGGCAGTCAAAGTGGCGGAGGTAATAGCTGTTATATAATTTATAATATGTGAAAATATACATATCAAGACAATCGCTTGAGCCTTTCCCTCACTATTTCTTAGGCGATGCTGCATTGTCACTAAGACTCAATTTGATGCGGCCATATCCTGGCTCCAATTTAACCAGATCCAAGCGCATATTTAATTACCGGCTTTCAAGGGGTCGAAGGGTAATAGAGAACGCATTTGGAATAGCAGCGACACGGTGGAATACTGCGAACAACAATTGAATGTGCCCCTGAAAATTCTAAAAAAATAGTTTTGGCATGCCTTGCCTTACATAATTTTATCATGCTGAATGATCAAAGTCGCTGGTATTGCCCAGAAAATTACGTTGACAGATTTCCGTGATCGGCTTGCAGAGTATTTCGTAAATGAGTGGTCCATATGTATAAGTGTACTGCTACTGGTACTCTGAATGTCTAACTTCCAATGTTTCTGGAATTAGTTCATATGTTTTAAGTTATATAATTCATTTAAGGTTTTTCTAAAGTCACAGAAAATAAATAAAAGAAAAGCAATAACTTTAATAGTTTCCACTGTCACTTTCGCGTTCATAGTTGTAAATTTGAAGCCATATTAGTATAAGGAAAATCTAAACCTTTTACTTATCGTTTCTTTTAGGTTATAATCTGAAGAAAAAAATAGACTTATAAAATGGAAAAAAATTCGCTTATAATATTCAATAATTTTATTATTGACTTATAAAACGTGGTAAAAATTCATGTATAATAATCACTTATAAATAACAAATTCTGTCTTATAAAATAAAGTTTATCAATAACAGGCTTTTCTGATCTAAGTCCAGCGTGCAAATAAAACTAAATTATTCCACTATTATCCCAACGTTTCGCTAATCTTTGTTAGCATCTTCAGGGGGCATTTATTTTAAAAAATCCCTGCCACAAACAAAAGTTAAAATTACAAGATAGTTAAATGAGTAAAAATTTTTAACAAGAAACACTTACACTATTGGATTTCGTATCGAAAACATGAACATAAAACAACAAAAGCATTAGTCACTTAAACATATACATACATGAATAAACTATGATCAGTACCATCTAACCATCATGGTAGTCTTGTCAATACTAAATATTCTTATTTTTATATTTGTAAACATGCTATGTAGGCGGCAGCAATGTTTTCTGTATCCTCGCGTTTGTTCATTGTCTTTTCTCGTCTTTCCATTATTCTCAGGCTTTCCAATGTGTATCTTGTTGTTATTCTCTTTTCTTTGTCTATAATTTTCGCATTTTTAAAATCAGCTCTATGGCCACTTGTCAACATATGCTGTGATAACGCTGTGCTGGTCTTTTGTTTTTTTATGTCAGCTTCATGTTCTCCCAGTCTAACAGCTAAGGCTCGCTTTGTTGTGCCAATATATATTTGATCGCATTTTTCATGTTCTCTTCCTTTGCATTTTATCTCGTATATAACGTTGTTTTGTTGTTGAGGCTGTATAGGATGTTTTGTTTTTGTATATATTGTAGAGACGGTGTGGTTTGATTTGTAAGCAAGGGTTGTGTCTTATAAAACTAAACAAAAATGCATGTAAAACAATCACTTATCGTAAAAAAAATTCAGAGTTATAAAACGAGGCATAAATTCATGTATAACAATCACTTATAATTAATAAATTCAGAGTTATAAAACGAGACAAAAATTCATGTAAATATAATGATCACTTATAAATAGAAAATTCAAACTTTTAAAACTAAAGAAAAATTCATATATAAATATAAATTAAAAAAATATAAAAATAAAGAAAACTTAAAATTTATTCTTTCATCCATTATTCGGAAGGAAAAGGTAGGTATAAAACTATTCCGGTTCCTGCTGCACCTGGAATGCCACCTCCATAATCCTTTGCATTCCTCGGGACTGTTTCGCTGGTGTCATTTGCGAGACCATTGATATAATCATTTTTCCAAATGAATCCACAGCTGGATTGCCTGTTTCTTCCACTCGGAGGCACTTTTGTTTGAAGAGCTCAATAGCTTCACACATTCTGTTGGCGACGTCAGCATTATTCCCGCGCTTTCTCGTAGTAGACTTCCGAGTTTGTGGAATTGCCTGAGATGGCGAAGAATCTTGTCCGTCCTGTAGTGGTGAAGATGACGACGACGTCGACAAATCTAACAACTGAGGGCTAAAGGGCGTGTTAAAGTGCTGCGATGGGCAAATAATGGGCATATCTCCGGTGCCGGAGGCATGTGGCGCTGTCCCAACAATTTCCGGCGATGATGGTGAAGGTATGGATTCAACTACTGTAGCAGAATTACATGGTACAGGTGATTGAATTTGGTGGTGATATGAGAGGCCGGGATACTGCAGATGACTGCATGGCAATTCGTGGTTCAAAACACACGTTTTGCGAAGAACGTACCCTACAATAAATATATGTTTGTAGATAAGACAACATTAGTATCTTTATATAAAATTTATGTTCTACTTACGGTCGGGGAACAACGTGATTTAAAAAAAACCCAACAAATCCAGCAGATACCATTGTCGGTGGTACGTTGCACCACTACCCGACGCTGCTGTAGACTTCCGTAATTCCCAGCCATACCTGTCACGGAGGCATGCCCACCTACGCATGCATGTATCACCTGAAAAGAAATTAAAATAATCAATTTTAGTCTCTGGTAATATTCTAGTGCAAGGGTCGACTGCTAAAACATGTCCAAAAATGTCGGGAGTGGTATCAAAGAACGCGTATTGAATAAAAGTTGCAAGTTTTCATGTGGTTGCTGCGTTTTTCATAATTTTGTTGAACACGCGTTTTTTTATTGGACGTGTTTGGGCAGTCCACCGCTGTCCTCGAATATTACCAATTATATCACTGAATTAACTAAAACAACGTGTACTCACCACTTGAATTCATCTGCTGGCCAATGTGCTCCCAAATCGTGGCCTTCCTTCCAGCTAATTTGTAATTTGGACTGCTCTTATCAAAGAGCTCGGGATGCGCCTCCACCAATAAAATTAGCATTTCATCATTCATTTTGATCAATGGAATTAAATATAATTTGCACAAAAAGAACTAGTGTAAAAATTATTTTAAAATGCCGGCGCTTGTTTGTTTGCTTATATTTAACACAATGTTGCCATTGACCTGTTTGAATGCATGCTTATGGAAACATCAACATTTCTATTTTAATTTTTGATGTTGTAAAAGGCTGGAATTAATATTAAATAAGTGTAAATAGATTACATATTTATAATCAGCACCTTTACATAATTATTTCGAAATATATCCACAATTTTTCAAACTTGTTTGCATAAAAACTGCAAAAGGTCAAAAATTAGGGCGCAGAAGTTTACTAGGCAACTCTGTCTAGTGAGAGAGCGATCAGCTGACACGTTTTTATGGAAAAACTCAAAATTGTTTTGATTTCTACGTTCCGGGCTACGTATGTACATGCATTGAACCTCGGTGAGTTTTCATTTACATTGCACACTCATAAGTTAGGTCGTGTCAGTTGACACGTTTTTTCTGCGTACGTTCGTGGGTAACTGCCGCTTAAGTGAGATATCTTCTGCATAGACGTCAAAATTCCAAAGTAATTGGATCACCTGATTTGTAATTGACTACCGCTGTCTCATTGTGTATCTCTTTCTATCACCCGCTGAAGATAGCCGGCCCTATTTAAATAATTATTTATTTTTCCGGCTTTAGGTCAATGTTAAATAAAACACATATGGTTTTGTTTATCTCCAATATATTTCGGCTACACACCGGTAACCGTCTTCAGGGCAGACTGTTGACAAACATAAAACATTTAAATTATAATTAAAATCACATTTTTAACAAATAATATATTTATATTTTAACAAATAATAAAAATCAACATTAAAACAAAAATAATGTTTACATACATTTTATTTACACGTCTGCACTGCGTGACGTGGAGTTGTGTACTGTCTGTTTGTCAGTAAATGTTTGTATAAGTGAGCGGATATAAAACGGACTCCGATAATCATTCCGCTCACTTATTCAAACATTTACTGACAAACAGATACCATATGTGTTTTATTTAACATTGACCTAAAGCCGGAAAAATAAATAATTGTTTAAATCAAAAAGGTCGCTAAATACACTAATTTATATATTTAAATAAAATACCTCATTCAACCTATACAATGTTCCATTATTTACTTGTGAAGAAACTTTTTGATGTCCATGTTATTTTTAGATTAAGCTACAAATTGGTCCCGGTGAGTTATACATACCAAAAAGGACACCACTACAATAATATTTCTGCTATATAACACATTTTTTGGTGGCCCATGAGGGCATTCCTTTTCACCCATACAATTTTGCAATTATTATATGCTTGCTAACATCGTATGTTATTGTAACGCATCTACAGTGGAGCAGCTAGGAAGGTAGTCGGCATAATCTAGTGGTGCACTGTGGCTAGTCATGTCGGCTGGGCTGGGTTCTTGCCAACCCTGCTGCCCACCGCCATAAAGAGAAAAAAATCCTAGCATGCCTTTAAAAAAAACCGACAGAAGCGCAGAGCCGATTCAAAACGCTTATAATTCAAAATAAAACAACATCCGCTCGAACCGGATGCCACGGGCAGACCGGAAACATTCAAATTCAAAATTCAAAAAAAAATCACAACGCGAAAGAAAGGAAACAAAAACTAATCGAACCGGAATTGACCGGTTACTATGGCTGAAAATCGAAGACAAAAAAAGCTTAAATTTGAAAGAGGAAAAAAGGCAGAATGTACATAGGGGGCGCCGCGGGTGTTGTTGCGATGTCCGGTGTTTAACCCCATTCTCAAAATCCATGGCCACCGACGCACCTAATTTTCGGTGGGCCCTGACTTGGAAACCCTATGTGCCTTCTAAATAAGCGGAGACATCAGCATTCCCATTTTAGAATACAAATTTTATTTAAAATTCATTGTAAAACAATTTAGTGAAAACTTATTTGAAAGGTAATATTATATATACAGGCTTAACCGAAACCCGCTAACCCCTTGAAGATTAAAGCTAACTAATTGTCAGTCTTAGGGAATCAAAATTAAAAGAGAAACTCGTCCTTGATAATTACTTTAATTCTGTATCTACTTCACGTCTTTATCAGTGAATAAAAGGGCTTAATCAAAGAAAATTAGTATAAGAAAAAGGGTTAATCAAAAAGAAAGCGCAACGTGAGAAAAATGTGTAATCTGTTTTGATATTGATTTCATAAGACATATTCCTTACAACTGTTCTGATATACTACCCAGATTGGTTGTCACAAATATGTGTATACATGGCAATAAATGCAATATAAGTAAACCTATAACAAGGCTTATTCAAAATATTTTAAAGAAACCCCTAAAGCAAAACAAAGAAAGAAAAATTAACCAATTGTGTGTGTATTAACAGTTACATACACTTTTAAACCGTTATTACAACACAAAAGTTGACTTCGAGAGGAAAAAAAAAACTACCACACCAAATGTATTTATACGTAAAATTTTTAGGGTTATTAGTTTGTTGTTTTTGTTTTAGCTACGTATTTTATTTCCTTATTTATTTATTTAATGTATTTATTTATTTTAATTGTATTTTATTTTAATTTGATTTAGATTAATTTTTATTTTATTTTTATAACCGTTATTTGATAATCTCTATTATTGTATTAAACCTGATTTTATTAAAGTTTATTTTATTTTGGTATATCTAATCTAATTATGTTGTATGTTGTTCTGAAATTTCTACCATTATTTTTACTATTTTTATTTAGACCAATTTGAAACTATATGGTTTGCTGGGTAGAGCTTTTATGGTCGTTTTAATAAGTGTACTTTCTTGTTTTTGTATTCTTTGACGCGTTTCGACGCTTACTGCGTCATCATCAGAAAGATTGATTGTTTAACTAATTGTAATATCACAGTTTAAAAACACACATACATATTTACATATTATCAAATAGCACTGATTTGCGCTTGTTTCTTTGCTCTTTGTACAACTGCGGTATAGATGTTGCTTATATTGTTAGCGTCCTCTTTGAAATTCATAACCTGGTGTATTTTTTGTTGTATTCTTAAGCTCTCCAAAGTTAGACGTGTTTTTTCTCTTTTTTCTATGTCTAATATTTGTGCATTGTGGCGGCCACCGTGGTGTGATGGTAACGTGCTCCGCCTATCACGCCGTATGCCCTGGGTTCAACTCCCGGGCAAAGCAACATCAAAATTTTAGAAATAAGATTTTTCAATTAGAAGAAAATTTTTCTAAGCGGGGTCGCCCCTCGGCAGTGTCTGGCAAGCGCTTCGATTGTATTTCTGCCATGAAAAGCTCTCAGTGAAAACTCATCTGCCTTGCAGATGCCGTTCTGAGTCGGCATAAAACATGTAGGTCCCGTCCGGCCAATTTGTAGGGAAAAATCAAGAGGAGCACGACGCAAATTGGAAGAGAAGCTCGGCCTTAGATCTCTTCGGAGGTTATCGCGCCTTACATTTATTTTTTTTTTTTTTTAATATTTGTGCATGGTCAAAATCCGCTGTATGGTTACTCTTTGTAAGGTGCTGTGCGAGAGCCGTTGTCATCTTCTTATTTTTCGCATCTGTTCTGTGTTCATTTAGCCGTATACCCAGTTGTCGTTTTGTTGTGCCTATATAGTATTGATCACATTTTTCACCCACTTTGCCATTACATTTTATTTGATATACTACATTGTTCTGTTGCTTTTTCCACCGGATCCTTTGTTTTTGTAAAAATATTTCTTAGAGTGAAGTTTGGCTTGTGTGCATAGTTCACATTTTTAATTTGCATTATTTTATGCAGATTTTGGTTGTCCGTTAAACCCGGGATAAATGTTACTCCGATGTATTTTTGGTGAATTTCATCGGATTTTTGTGTTTCCTTTTTATCTTCGCGAATTTTATTTGTTACATTTTCTATTAATTTGTCAATAAGCTTGTGTGGATAGCTGTTGTTGTACAACATTTTTTTAATCTTTTGTTTGTTTTCTGGCATAAACTCGTGGTCAGTGAGTAATATTGATTTTCTAATTAGGTTCTTCGCTGTGTTTAACTTTTGTTTCCACGGATGGTTCGAATGGTAATTAATTATTCTCCCCGATGCAATGGTTTTCGTGTACCATTTCGTTGTACATTTTCTATTTTTATGGATTACTTTTAGGTCTAGGAAGGCTATTTCATTTTCTTGTTCTATTTCCAATGTGAATTTTATTTTAGTATGCTGTGCGTTCAATATTTTCAAGATGTCTTCCGCGTCCTTTTTCTTTATAATTGCGAATATATCATCTACATACTTTTTTATGTATCTGATATATATGTCATTGGTTTTAAGTTCAGCTATGCTGTCGTCAAGTATTTTGTCAAGCTATGGTTGGCGATAGGGGATTGCCTATGGGCATGCCGTATATTTGCTGATAAAAATTCGAGTTGTACATAAAATAATTATTTTCTCTTAGACAAAACTCGAGTATAGTCTGGAAACGTTTCTTTGAAATTTTTGTGTGTTTTTCCAACTCTGGCCACTTTTTCATTATTGTTTGTATTGCTAAATGTATTGGGATGTTCGTAAATAATGAAACTACATCAAAAGATATTAGAATTTCGTCATCTTCTATATGGATATTTTTGAGATTTTCTTTTAATTGAAATGAATTCTTTATATTATATTCTTCAGATATTATATTCTTCAGTACAACTCCAATATGCTTAGATAAGTTATAGCATGGTACTTTTGTCGACGATACAATTAGCCTTAAGGGCATGTTTTTCTTATGTATTTTTGGAAGACCGTATATTCTAGGAGCGATGGCTGCAACACTAGATAATTGAAATTTCTGTTTTAGCTCGATTTCGTTTTGCTTAAACATTTCATTTATAATTATGTTGTTCTTTCTCATAAGCTGTTGTGTGGGATCTTTCTCTATCTTTTTGTATACATTACGGTCATCTAACAATTTTTTCATTTTTTCCTCATAAATATTTTTGTACAACAAGACTGTCTTGTTTCCTTTGTCAGCCTGAGTTAAAACTATCTCATCTTTGTATTTAGATATGAACTCTTTTGTGTTCTCAAAAGTTTTTAGCAAAAGTTTATCTTTTGCGTTATTGTTGCGCCTACTCTGGTAATTATTTATCTTCATTGCGATGTGGCTTCTTACACTGTCCCTAGTTCTGTCATCTTCGATTTTTTGTACTCCTTGTTCCAGTTCCGCGATAACTTGCAATGGTGAGAAATTTTTGTTTGAAACCGGTAGTGAGAATTTGTAGCCTAGCGAAAGTATCCAACGATATTCTTGCGGTATTTCGATTTTCGTAGTATTAATGAACCAGTCTTCATTGAATCGGATCCCAAACTTTTGAATGTTGCTAAATATTTGCCTTTGAAGCTTTTTTTGATGAGTTTTTTCCATGTCAGTGCCGATGTGTTTTATAAATTGATCTCGTGTCTCTATGGCAATGGACGAGGCAATGGACGCAGTCGAAAATTTTAATTGTGCTAGTTTGTATATATATGTAGGAGGGACATACGGTAGGACTACACGAAGTGGACACACCTACTGACTACCTTTATATGCAACCCTACTTGCTTGACTCACAGCCACCCAACCGAACGAACTGGACGAAGCGTCTGATCGACATAAAACGAACAAAACCGTTTTAAGTTTAGTTTTAAGTTTGAAGCTCAAAGACTAAGGATTCTTGATTTCGTAATTAATTAATAAAAATCCATTTAAATGAAGTCACATAATTAATTCCTTTAATTTTAACATTTTAACACACTATTTTGAATTTAACGTTTAAATAAAGTGTAAATAAACATTTGTTTGTGAAATCATACATACATATGTACATGTTTTATTTCTACATTTGGGGACTCAACCAAAATATGATATTGAGCAATTCAAAGGTGTTCATAAAGTGAAAGTGGTTATTTTCTTGGTATTTTCATTTAAATGAATACCGAAATCGTAAAATGTTAGTACATATGTGCAAAATTAATGCGAATTCCAAAAAATTTGGTTAACATTCATATCGATACAATTCGGGGAATTTTCTCGAAGCTAAAATTATTGAAACGCAATTTATATTTGTATTTCTTCGTGAAAACGAACATGAACAGTGTGAGAAAGAGTATGAGGTAGAGACATATACGTTTACACAGTATAAGCCCCACAGCTTTATATTGTATGTAAAGGAGATAGCATCAATTATTAAGTTGAATCAGTACGAGACTGCCGCACTGCATTGTACTCAGACAGTAGTAGTCGGAACAGAATTGCAAGTGAGCAATTGAGGTTGTAAATGTGTAATATCATCACGGCAGAAGCAACTGTAATAAAGTGTTTGTAGCTTTAAGGTGAAGTAATTGATTATGGTAGTAAAAGCCGCACAGCAAGCTACATAATTCGAATATACAGCAGAACGTTTAAATTGAATAGTGATTTGTGCGCATGTGTGCACTTTAAGCATTTAAATAACGGTTACAGTGGTTTTCAGAAACAATTATCAGTGTACGTACGTACATTCGAACAGTTGACGAGTAAAAGTCGATATACTTCGTATTTTAAAGCACGAGCCATCGAAATTATTTAATCATATGTTTGTAACGATCATGAAAAAATTTTCACTGCATACAGTTGTAAATGAATAATTGAGTTTTATTTTTTATAGCTTTCTTGCCAGACATCTTTAGAGACTCATTATTTTAAAATTCACGTTTTTTTTCGAGTTACAAATTTTCTTTAAAGCTGAATACAAGCTGGTAGCAACAGAATATTTTCATTTAAGTATTTACATATATATTCAAACATAGTGTTTCCAATTTGAATTGCATATTTAAGAGTAATAAGTACATACATAGGTAGGTAAATCATGGACGCCAAGACTATTTTGAGTATGACGGTTGCGAAGTTGAAAGAAAATTTGCAACAAGCAGGTCTAAGTGTACAAGGACGAAAAAGTGAGCTTAGGGACCGACTACTTAGACATCACAATCACGTACAAAGTGAAGACGAAGCATCGGATGATGAATCGACTTACGAGGTGGCTCCAAATCCTGTACCACAGACCGTGGTGATGAGACCTGCCTTTACATTAAAAGATATACAGGATAGTTTTCTGTCGTTCACGGGAACTGACACGTTAGACATTCATGATTGGATAAGAGAGTTTGAGGACAATGCCATCACATTAGGGTGGAACGATCTGCAACAGTATGTATATGCTAAACAGCTTTTGAAAGGAGCTGCTAAACTATTTTTGAGAAGTCAGGCTGGTATTAGAGCTTGGGATACACTAAAAGTAGCAGTAATAGACGAGTTTGGTAAAAAAATTTCGTTACTAGACATTAACAATGTGCTACAAAATAGGCGTAAAAAGAGCAACGAATCTTTTAAAGAGTATTTATATACACTCATGGAAATTGCAAAGCCAGTTAATATGGACAAGGTTAGTATAATAGGATATTTTGTGGAAGGGATTCCCGATTCTAGACCAAATAAAACAATTTTGTATCAGGCAAAAACAATAAAAGATCTAAAGGAAAATTTAAAGGTTTATGAAAAAGTGTATAGTTCGCGTCAGTCGCTAAACAGGTCGCAATCTATACAAAGCACTTCAAAGGGTTCAGTTTCACAAGGTAGTGAATATACTAGAAAATGTTTTATATGTTCATCGGCAACACATCTGGCAAAGGATTGTACCAATAAAGATAAACAATACAAGTGTTTCAAATGTGGTGTAGAAGGGCATCGAAGTTTTGAGTGTAAGACTGAAATGAACAAGCAAATATAAAAAGAGAAAGGTGCAGTTAACACCATGCTTAACGCACCCTGGAGACAAACCAGTGGTTTAATTTTTAAGCAGATTAAGGTTGATGGAATCTTAGTCGACGCAATGGTTGACACAGGATCAGATTTGAGTTTACTGAGGTATGACATTTTCAAAAAACTAAAGTATCCACACTTAAGCAGTGACAAACGACGATTGATATGTATAAAAGAAAGCGAACTTACTACAATAGGTAGCATAGCACGTGAAATTTGCGTGGATAATCTTACAATAGGTGTAACTTTTCATGTTACCAGAAGTAACGATTTGCGTTATGACGCCGTGCTAGGAAATGATATCCTTAAAAAATCAGATATCACGTTTACAGAGGGCATAGCTAATTTTAAAGCTAAAGTTTTGAAAAATAGTCAACTAAATGATGCCATGATAGAGAGCACGCACCAGATAGCTAGGGTGAATGATGAAGACAATTCCTTGTTTAGTGAATTTTCTGCACTTTGCTTACAAAATGATTTGTATGATTGTGAAAATGTTCCGGACTTGAATATTTCGCATTTATCTGTAGAAAAATCCGCGATCATCACAGATTTAATTAAGCAATATTCTCCTAAACAGAAATTTCAATCCACGGTACAAATGAAAATAATTGTATCTGATGATACACCGGTTTACCAAACTCCGCGCAAAGTTTCGTATGCTGATCAGCGTATCATAGAAGATCAAGTCAGTACATGGCTGAAAGAGGACATAATTCAGCAAAGCAATTCCGAGTACGCATCGCCTGTGGTACTTGTATCAAAAAAAGATGGTACAAAACGTTTGTGCTGTGATTTTAGAAAATTAAACGAAAAGATAACGCGTGACAATTTCCCAATGCCTCTCATCGATGATGTCTTAGAATGACTTCAAGGGGATAAGATATTCTCAACGTTAGATTTGGCAAACGGATTTTTTCATGTACCGGTTGAACCAAGTTCAAAACAATACACATCCTTTGTTACTCATAGTGGGCAGTATGAATTTAACTATGTACCATTTGGGATCTGCAACTCTCCCGCCGTCTTTTGTCGGTACATTTCAGCTATTTTCCGCGAGTTAGTTCAAGTTGGGGTTATCGTAATTTACATGGATGATATCATTATTCCAGCACAAAACGAAGATGAGGCAATAGAGAAGCTAAGAACTGTTTTAAAGAAAGCGGAGAGTTTTGGTTTAAAGATCAAGTGGAAAAAGTGCCAATTTTTAATGAGAAAAATACATTTCTTAGGGTATATTATTGAAGAGGGAAGTATCAAGCCATCAGACCATAAAGTAAAGGCCGTTCAGTCATTTACACTTCCACGAGATAAAAAGTCGCTCCAAAGATTTTTAGGTCTTACTTCGTATTTCAGAAGGTTTATAGAAGGATATGCCTTAATTGCAAAGCCGTTAAGCGATTCGCTGAGAAAGGATACGGATTTCATATTCAATGAAGAACAGGTTTTAGCATTTCAGCAGCTTAAATTAGCGCTTGTCAAGGCTCCAGTTTTGAAGTTGTATGATCCTAAAGCTGAAACTGAAATACATACAGATGCAAGCATGCATGGATATGGGGCTGTTCTTCTGCAAAAAGATGTGGAAGACCAACTTTTTCACCCCATCCAATACATGAGTCGGAAAACTAGACCCGAAGAGCAAAAGTATCACTCGTACGAGCTCGAGTTTCTGGCAATTATAGAAGCATTAAGAAAGTGGAGAATCTACGTAATTGGGAAGAAAATCCGAATTGTAAGTGACTGTAAAGCGTTTGCATTAACAATAAAAAAAAAGAAGTGCCATTGAGAGTAGCTCGGTGGGCTATGTATCTTCAGGATTTCGATTATATCATTGAACACAGACCAGGGACAAAAATGAAACACGTGGATGCTCTTAGTCGAATGACAACCCTTTTGTTAGAAGATTCTTTAAGTTTTCGGTTGAACCAAGCCCAACAAAACGATGAATGGGTTAAGGCAGTATCTAGGGTTTTGGAAAATAGCACGTACCAAGATTTTTACATGAAAAATGGTATATTATACAAGGATCCGATAAAAGAATTAATAGTGGTACCACAAGGCACGGAAGACGAAATAATTCGTATGGCACACGGTCAAGGCCATTGGTCCACAAAAAAGACGCAGGATTATTTGGAAAAGTCCTATTATATACCAAAAGTAGGTCCTAAAGTAACGAAAATTATAAAAAACTGTATTGAATGCATTATTGGGGAATCGAAGGCAGGAAAGAAAGAGGGTTTACTATCCCCAATAAATAAGGATGATAAACCACTTGCAACATATCATGTAGACCACTTAGGTCCAATGGAAGTCACTCACAAAAAGTATAACCATTTGCTGGTAGTGGTGGATGCTTTCAGCAAATTTGTCTGGTTGTACCCAACAAAGGGCACAGACAGCGCTTCCGTTATAGAGAGATTGGAAAAACAATCATCGATATTTGGTAACCCTAAAAGAATTATAACGGACAGGGGCACAGCTTTTACAGCCAAAAGTTTCACAGACTATTGCGGTAAAGAGGGTATTCAACATCTACTTATTGCAACTGGCGTGCCGCGGTGGAAACGGGCAAGTTGAACGAATAAATCGTATTATCATACCTCTACTCACAAAATTGTGTCACAATAATCCAGCAAACTGGTACAAGCAAGTTGATAAAGTACAACGGCTTTTAAATAACTCAGCTCCAAGGAGTACGAACTTTTCACCTTTCAGAATTTTAACAGGGTTAAATATGCGCACATCGGATGACATTGAACATCGAGGGTTGTTGGAAGAGTCAATAGTTAAAGAGTTAGACGAAGAGCGAGAAAACGTAAGACAGAAAGCCGTAGACAACATTTCGAAGATTCAGGAGGAAAATAGAAAAACATTTAACACCAAACGCAAACCTGAAATAGAATACAAAGTAGGGGAGCTAGTAGCGATAAAAAGAACACAGTACGGTCCAGGTCTTAAATTTAAAGCGAAATTTTTAGGACCATACTCAGTAAAAGAACGACTTCCGCATGGACGATATTCGGTTGAAAAAGTAGGTGACCATGAAGGACCCAACAAAACGCTAACAGTCGCCGAATATATGAAAGCTTGGAACCAATCGTTCGGGCCGAACGCCATATCAGGACGGCCGAATGTAGGAGGGGCATACGGTAGGACTACACGAAGTGGACACACCTACTGACTACCTTTATATGCAA
Organism: Eurosta solidaginis; assembly: GCF_040869045.1. Taxonomy (NCBI): domain Eukaryota; kingdom Metazoa; phylum Arthropoda; class Insecta; order Diptera; family Tephritidae; genus Eurosta; species Eurosta solidaginis. The sequence continues at coordinate 99,333,386 of NC_090320.1, read as the reverse complement.
CCCTACTTGCTTGAGTCACAGCCACCCAACCGAACGAACTGGACGAAGCGTCTGATCGACATAAAACGAACAAAACCGTTTTAAGTTTAGTTTTAAGTTTGAAGCTCAAAGACAAAGGATTCTTGATTCCGTAATTAATTAATAAAAATCCATTTAAATGAAGTCACATAATTAATTCTTTAATTTTAAAATTTTAACACACTATTTTGAATTTAACGTTTAAATAAAGTGTAAATAAACATTTGTTTGTGAAATCATACATATGTACATGTTTTATTTCTACATATATGTATGTTGTTGAATGAACGTTTTTGTTAATAAATGTTACATGTAAAAAGGAAACATTTTATGTTAAAGAATAAACCAGACTCCCTGATGAAGATGTTACAAAAAACATCGAAACGCGTAGGAGAATAAGAAAAAACAAAAGTTTTTGTCTTTTTATTTATCGGCCGAAAAGCTCCTTTTGGAAAAATTAAAAAAAATTTTATTTTTCTTTTGGTGCATTTGATTTACTATAAGATCTTAATTGTTGAACATACTTCTCAACGCCTAAATGTAGATAAGCAAAAATTTTTGTATAGAACTCAAATTACAAAAAAATTCCAGCTTCAATGCCTTAGTTCATGTTTTCAAATTATCAATAGAGCTGTTATGCAACCCTGGCTTAAATGCGGATATGCGCTTATGTAGGTATGGGATCTTATTTATACATAATATTCAAATTTTTGTTTTCTTCAGTTTACTGAATTAAATAAACGTTAGATACTAATGTGTGTGTGGATGTATACCAAGGCGAATTTGAGGCTAAACGAAACAAATTTGTGTATACAATTTGCTTTGCTAAAACTGATCTGATGCTACATTGGTAGCCTCGCCTGAATGAAAATCGCAGTTAGAAATACTTATCCACCCGTTCGCCTATTTGCAAGAAGGGAAGGTGATATTCTAGTTTCTACCAGCAACGGCGATAAATAGAGCTCTTGGTTTTGAGCCGCCAGCTTCAAATTTGGCATGTAGGTTGGCTACATTGAGCTTGCTCACGATGCGCCAATAAATCGGGCAATGAAAGTGACACCCCTTTTTTTTTTTTCTCGGACGTTGTGGCAGCGCACTGCCCTCAAGTGGCCCGATGAAACCAGGCTAATCCTGTTTTTTTTTTTTTATTTTTTTATTTTTTATTTTTTTTTTTTTGTATCCTAATTTGTATTTATGTGTTACTTATAATTTTTTTGTTACCGAGTCTTTGAGAGGCAGTGGCTTCTTAAGCGCCGAGATCTAAAACCGCTCAGCTACAGAGAAACTCATCAGCTGAGAAATATAGATTCACAAAATACAATAGACTAAAAGTATAAATATAATTTTTTAATTATTAAGAGAAGATAGAACCGTCTTTTTTATGGCAAAGAGCGAGTCCGAAACATCAATTATTCTCGAGTGAGAGTTATAATCTTCACACAAACATAGAAAAGGTTCGTGTAGTTGGAAATTTCTTCTGCATTGTTTAAGCATTATAGGTTTATAATGCCTTGAAACTCGGCATGGAACATTCAAGTTTACTTCGTTCAATAGAAATGGGCTTGAAATCGAGCCATTTAAAAGTCTAGCCATAAATAGTACACCTAGCATTTCTCTACGACTTACAAGGGTAGGAAGATTTATTAGTTTTAATCGATTAGTGTAAGGAGGAAGATTATACGGAGAGTCCCATTGAAGATTTCTAAATGCGAAAAGTAAAAACTGTTTTTGAATTGATTCTAGTCTATCCACATGAACTTGATAACGCGGATTCCAAATTATCGATCCATATTCTAATATCGGCCTCACCAATGATGTAAAAAGGGTTTTTGTAACGTAAGGATCACTAAACTCCTTTGCCCATCTTTTCACAAATGCTAAAACTCCTCTCGCTTTATTGACTGTGGCATTAATCTGAGGGTTGAAACTAAGTTTGCAATTCATTGTAACTCCCAAGTCAACAAAAACATCAACGCTTTCCAGAGTTTGGCCATTAATTGTGTAGGAAGCTGGCTGTATGTTCCCACGTGAAAAACACATGGATTTACATTTTTCTATGTTGAGAGGCATAAAATTCGCATTACACCAAGTAACTAAACGATTTAAATCCGCCTGGAGTACAGAACGTTCTTCAACCGACGCGTATGACTTAAAAAGTTTTACGTCGTCGGCATACATTAAAATTTTAGAATATTTTATAGTTGTGGAAACATCGTTTATAAAGATCAAAAACAGAATAGGACCGAGATGGCTGCCCTGAGGCACACCAGAGGGAACATCGATGACATTCGAACAAATTTTTTTAAAAATGACTCTTTGAGTTCTACCGCAAAGATAGGAGGAGATCTAGCGAGTTAGGCCAGGTTGAAAACCAAGCAATTCGAGTTTATAAACAAGTAATGAGTGGCGTACTTTGTCGAATGCTTTGCTGAAATCAGTGTATATACCGTCGGTATGATGATTGTTTCTAAACCCATTAAAGACGTGAGTTGTAAATTCAAGCAAATTGGTTGTGGTTGATTTGGCTCTACAAAAGCCATGCTGAGAACTGTCTATCAATGTAGAAATCGCAAATGTAAGGTGATTAGTAACGATTGCTTCGAAAAGCTTAGGGATAGCGGAGAGCTTTGCTATTCCAAGATAGTTTTCAATAGACGACTTGCTGTCTTTTTTATGGAGTGGGATAAGAAAAGATTCCTTCCAAGCCGTCGGGAAAATGCCATTTTTTAAAGAGAGGTTAAACAGATCAGTAAGGGGCTGGTAAATGTATTCCGCACATTTTTTAAGAACACATGTTGGGATCAAATCGGGACCGTATTTGAAGGATTCTTTTAGGGTCTTTAGATGTAGTAGAACATTTTCAGGCAGCAAATGTGGGGCATATATTGAGTTACTAGAATGGAGCTCATACGGATAATTTGTAGGTAATTAATCAACAACAGCAGAGTAATTAGAGTGAAAGAATTGAGCGAAGAAGTTTGCAATCTCTTAATCGTCGCTGGAAATGCTATTTCTAAACTTCATGGCAGAAGGAAATCCGTTAGTTCTGCGTTTAGAATTTACGAAATCATAAAAAGACTTCGGGTGGCAAATAATGTTTCTTTTAATTTTACATATGTAAGCTTTATAACACTTTTTATTAAGTTCAAAATACTTATGACGGAAAATAGCGTACTGTGCATAATGAGAATGTACACCGGTTCTCTTATAATTTGAATAAACGTGATTTCTTATTTTTTAAAGCTTTTAAATCTTTAGTAAACCAGGCTTGCACTGGTTCAAAGGACGAGCATTTGCGTTTGGGCACATGTTTTTCAAATAAAATATAAATGGTTTTATTAAAATGTAAAACGTTCTCCTCTACATCCTCATTATATCGAGGCCAAGTTATCTCAGAAAGCTCTTTATTTAAATTGTTGAAATTAGTTTTGGAAAAATCAAAGTATCTGGTAGAGACACATGTTTTGTTAGTGCAGCCGACTTCGTTGCTTATGATTTCGTAAGTTATCTCAAGAGAAGGATGGTAAGCGTCTTCTGGCAAAACAAGAGGTTCACACCGATTTATAGAGAATTTAGATATGTCGTCAACAAATGTTAAGTCTAAGAATTTTCCATACTTATTTGGAAAGAAGTTGATCTGATTAAGGCAAAGATCAGTAATTCCATCCAAAAAGTCATTGTTATGCATATTGGACGATACGGGGACAATATTGTGATCAACGGTATTCCAAGATATATGTGGCAGGTTAAAGTCGCCTAAAACAATCATTGAGTCCGTGGACTTTATCATCGAATTGACTGATTGTAACAGAGAAATATGGTGCATATACACTGATAGATCAGAAGACGGTGGAATATAGCAAACGGCTAAGTAAATATGACCCCGGTCTAGTAAGATTCGGATGCATTTAAACTCGATGGAATCAACTTCGGCTAAATTTACATCTTCAGATGGAATTGAAGAATGTACAGCTAGCAAGAAACCACCTCCGGTCCTATTTAAGCGATCATTTCTATAGGTCTGATACTCACCACAAAAAATTTCGGAATTTAAAACATTGGGTTTCAGCCATGTTTCGGTAAAAGCAATAATATTATAGTTACAGTGAATGGTTTTCAAATATAAGTCAGTTAATTTAGTATTTAAGCCTCTAACGTTTTGATAGTAAATGCTTAAGCAAGATATTAAATTAAGTTTTTTGGATCGGAACTTTGAGGAGGAACTTTTGCTACATTTTGAGTAATCTCAATAGTCTTATGCACAAATTCGCGAACAAAAAGCCCCTGGCGGCCAAAATGCGCTGTCCAAAAGTTTATCAAAATCTTCTGAGTAGACATCAATTCTAAATAAAGAAATGTTCCTTTCGTAATTAAATTTAAATTTTCTTAAAGTCATGCCGTCAGCGTTAATTTTCGAAGTGACATAAGACTTGATATCCTCAACGGAAGTGTCTTTGTCAAAGCGAGATACAAAAATCGATTTTTTGAGCGGGACTACAACCAGCTTCTTAGCTGGTGCTACTGAATAAGAAGTCACAGATTGAGAAGTTACAGTTTCAGAAGTTACAGTTTGAGGCTCTAAGGTTTTTTCCGCGCCTTAGAAGTGGATGGAACCACAGCTTGCGGATTAGGGGAAGCCAAGTCTATGAGCTCCACTTGCGGAAGATTAATGTTCTGAGCAGGATTAAGATTCAAAGCGTTAGGTGAGTCTTCAGAGTGTTTTTGATTATTATTGCGGTTGTCTTTATTTCTATTTAAACAATGCGGTAACTCATCCAAACACTTGCAGGATTTGAACAAGCTATCGTATTGATTGAACTTTTCCGTGATTATGGAAAACTCTTTAGCAATATCAGAAAACGCATTTCGTGTTTGTCTAAACAGTTTAAATAGGTCAACCTCAGTTGATCTGCATTTAATGCATGACCAACGTACTCCCTTCTCCCCATCATTGACAGTGTCAACAACTCTAGCCGTCAGTCCCGCGCACTTTCCATGGGCGAGCCCATCGCAAAGCCAGCAAGAGACGAAACGTTCGGATTCGCTTTTTACCTAACAGTTTTTGAAAATGCAAGTCATTTTTTATAGAAAGGTGAAAAGAAACTAGTATAAGAATATAGAAATGGTAGAGATATGTTTGTAAATTACAAAGAAAAAACAGTTGAAATAGCACTGAGAATGAGAAAGGTTATATATAAAGCAACTCTGAAAGTTTGGGAGCTTAGCGGTAGCTAGCAGTTTTAGAGTCACTGTCACTTGACACTTAAAAAGCGACGCAAACAGCTGCGAAGACAGTAAATTGCGAGAAAAACAAAAAGTGTGCGCACAAAAACAATTGCAAGGTGAAAAGGTGCCAATCAAAATTGCAACAAAAACACAAATGCACAATGACTCGGCAAACACAAAATGAATAATAAGAAATTGATTAAAAACTTTAAAAATTCACAAAATCTTTACTTTTCAAAGCAAACCAATCGTATTAAAATGAACTCTAGGTTTTCGCACTTATTTTTGTGACAAAGTAGTATTAAAATTTAGATATTATAATTTAAAACTCGCAAAATAAACACAGCAAAATAAAATGCAACTTCACAGCTATAATGACGTTTCCGTCAATACATGTGAGATGGTTACCCTGAACACCGGTTGAAGCTGGCATCACGTAGGCAAATGTCAGTAGTAACTCGCGTGAAGAGGGACATTAGCTGAAGAAAAGTTGACACAGACAGCCGCAAGTTTAACACCAATCTTCGTTCATTAATTTTTTATATTCATTTTATAATTGAAATACATTTTCTTTATTAATTAAATCATTCTAATCGATACTCGCAATATTGAATAAAAGTTCACAACTATTCATTGTTTAAATAGGGGCTCAACCATTTGAACGTGTTTGAGTGGAATGTTGTTGCGTTCATTAAAAAAAGTGGAGTCGAAGCAGGTAGAGGAATGTAGAACAGCCGAAGAAGACAGCATTACAGGGCAGTGACCAGAAGCCGAGGTCGATGCAAATACAGCAACGAGTTCAGCAGAAGCAGATCACTTAAGCGAAACGAGTGGTGAAATCGATTTCAGCAGCAACAACAGAGAAAAAACGAAGAAGTAACTGAGGTTATAGCAGCAGTTCTAAAATCAACGAACACAGAAGCAGCGTGTACGTGCAGTGAAACTAATAGCATAGACATTAGTAGCAGAAGCAAATACGAAGCAGAGGTTACAGCAACAGACATCGTAGTAGAACCAACGAGTTCCATTTCAACAAACGCAGTAACATAAACGTTCATCAAAGGCGAAATGACAAAGGAGGGTAGTAACGATTTCAGCGATTTGGTTAAGGCGCTGACGCAAAGTATTGAGCAAAGCAGCAAAACTGGCATAACAGTTGACAGTTTTGCAAAAATAGTACCAGAATATGATGGCTCTTCAATACCAGTGCAACAATGGATTAGCAACTTCGACGCAAATGCTGATGCATACGAATTGACTGCAAAACAAAAATATGTGACCGCTTGCAATAAGATGAAAGGCACAGCGAAATTGTTGTTGGAAACGGCGACAGTATCAAATTACGAAGCATTATGCGATATGTTAATCGAAGAATTTGACAGAAAGCTGTGCAGTAACAAAGTACATAAAATGTTAAGAGAACGGCGAAAGAAGGTATCAGAAAGTTTTCATGAATATCTATTAAATATGCTAAAGATTGCTGCATTAGGGTGTGTAGATAATGAGTCCATAATAAAATATGTTGCTGATGCCCTACAAGTGCGTGACGATCTAAAATATCCTCTTTATAGTGCGCAAACATTTAAAGATTTGATTAAATGTTATGAATTAATAGAGTCGGTCGGAAAAAGTGGTGCAGTTGGAAAGCAGCATGAAAATAAACCTACTCAAAACAGAGAAGAATAACGAATCAGATGCACTAAAATATTGTTTTAATTGTGGCTCGGCACAACATAGGCGTTCTGATTACATAGAGCCAACGAAATGTTTTAAGTGCAATGGAACTGGGCATATCGCAATGAATTGCGCAGATTTTAAGAAAAATATTAATGTTGTAAGTCAAACTAGATACAAGATTTTTAAAGTAAACAACAATAATATTTCATGTCTTGTTGATACCGGAGCTGATGCATCGCTAGTCAGCAAAGCCATGTATGAAGAAAAATTTGCTGGGTGCGCAATGCAAATAAGTCGTGCGAAGTTGTACGGTTTGGGAAGTATTGCTACTCCTGTATTAGGCAAATTTCAAGCACAAATCGATATAGATGGCTTAAATATACAAGACACATTTTTGGTAGTACCAGATGAGAAAATAAACGTAAACGTTATTTTAGGGTACGATTTATTGCAAAAGTTCAGAGTAGTTTTAGATGCAAATGGGTACAAATTTGTGCAAGCAGCCGAGGCCATGAATGAAGAACAATTGCAAGGCAATGTTTGTAATGTAGTATAAACTGATCTCGACGTCGATGTTGAGTCGCAATATTAATCAGCAGTAACGCAATTAATCGAAGATTATAAGCCATCAGATAGCAAACAACATTGTCCAGTAAAACTAAGTATCACTCCAAGCAGTAACAATATTTCTTTTTTTGAGAGTCCGAGTCGCTTGTCGGTGGCTCAACATGAGGTTGTAAAAAATCAGGTCCAGGAGTGGTTACAACAAGGTATAGTACGAGAATCAGTCTCAGATGTAGCGAGCAAGGTGGTGTTGGCCAAAAAGAAAGATAATTCGTTCAGATTATGCGCTGATTTTCGAAAGCTAAACTCAATGGTATTGAAAGATAGATTTCCAGTGCCTATAATAGATGAGGTTATTGAGAAATTACAAACCGCCAAATTCTATACCGTCATGGATCTCAAAAATTGGGGTTTCCATGTTGATTTCGAAGAGCAAAGTCGCAAATACACTGCATTTGTAACCAGAGAAGACCTTTTTGAGTTTAACAAAGCACCTTTTGGTTTTTGCAACTCTCCAGGGGTATTTGTACGATTTATTAATTATGTTTTTAGAGAGTTGATTAACGAGGAAATAATGGAAATGTACGTCGACGAACAATGTTTAGATAACATGCGAAAGGTCAAGCACAAAAGTTTGGGCTACAAATTTATTGGAAGAAATGAAATTTTTGAAGAGGAAAATTAATTTTTTGGGCCACGAAGTAGAGAATGGCTTTGTGCGGCCTGGCCAAGAAAAAATTAAGGGGGTAAAAAAATTCCCTGTGCCGAAAAAGGTAAGAGGAGTACAAGCCTTCCTCGGGCTAACGGGCTATTTCTGTAAGTTTGTGCGAGGGTATGCGACCATAGCTAGACCATTAACTCAACTGCTAAAGAAAGACGCCATTTTTAAATTATAGACAGAAGAATTGCAAGTCGTTGAAGAGTTAAAATTGGCATTACTACAGGAGCCTGTATTGGGAATTTTTCAATACCATGCTAAAACGCAGTTACATATTGATGCATCCAAGCACGGGTTCGGCGCTACATTGTTACAGCAACAGACAATGGGTGGCACCCTGTCTATTTTTATAGCAGGAAAACAACAAAGCAGGAAGAAGAGCTGCATAGTTATTTTTAAGAAGTGAAAGCAGCCTATTTAAAGGTTGCGTCACTACCTTTTGGGTATAATGTTTGAGTTGGTCACTGATTTTGCAGCTTTCAAACAGATGAAAAGCAAGAAAGATATACCACGCCAAGTGGTGCAATGGTTGATGTACCTGCAAGATTTTAATTTTAATATAGAGAATCGAGCTGGAATCCGAATGCGCCACGTAGATAGTCTAAGTCGGTGATGGTTATAACAATGGAGGTACACGCACAGTTGCGAAATGCACAGCAGAAAGATGAACATTTGAAAGCGATTACTGAAATTTTGAAACTTAAACAACACTCCGGTTATAAAGTGAAAAATCAGCTAATTTATAAACAAGTTGACGGTACTGATTTATTAGCTGTACCGAAGAGTATAGAAAGAGAAATAATTCGAAGCGCTCACGAGTTTGGTCATATGGGCGTACAAAAGACAATGCATTCGATACGACAAGAATACTATATACCACATTTGGAACAAAAAGTAAAACAAATAATTTCAAACTGCATAAGGTGCATAACGCATAACCACAAGTTAGGCCGACAAGAAGATAAGCTACACTGCATAGAAAAGGGAGACGTTTCACGTTACATGTTGACCACTTGAGAACGTTGGACGCTACAGCTAAGTGTTACAAGTACATTTTTGCTGTCGTAGATGCATTTTCTAAATTTATTTGGATCTATCCCAAGAGGACAGCAGACGCGTCAGAAGTTGTAAAACACTTAAATTCATGGGTAGCAATTTTTGGTAGTCCACAGCGCATTATAAGTAAAGGGTGAACAGGGTAATCCTTTCCCTTTTAGCCAAATTATCAGCGGCTGAGCCGGCGAGATGGTACAAGTATACATCAAAAGTACAGCAAGCAATTAATGACCACGTTCACCGTTCGACCAAGTTCACGCCATTTGAAATTTTATTTGGGGTGAAAATTCGAAGTGAGATGAACACGTAAATACTCAACGTTCTAGAAGAAGAGGTAGCAGTAAAAGAAGAACGCAACAAAATCAGAAGGAATCTAGAGAAAACATATTAAAAGCACAAGAAAATTATAAAAAAATTTTTGATAAAACACGCAAAGAGCACCATGGCTATCGTGTGACAGATTTAGTGGCTATCAAAGTCACGCAGTTCGTAGCCGGGAAGTAACTGGCGAATAATTATATTGGTCCTTACGAAATCATAAAAGTTAAACCAAATGGAAGGTATGACGTGAAAAAAGCCGCCGAAATTCAAGGGCCAAACCAGACATCTACAAAGGCAGATAATATCAAACTTTGGCGTTTCATTCAATGCGAATATGAGACACACGCCGACCAAGAGGATGAAACCGAGGCATTTGGGGCAGATGGTTGTCAGGATGACCGAATGTGAGATGGTTACCCTGAACACCGGTTGAAGCTGGCATCACCAAGACTACAGTCAGTACCCTACAAGACAGGTATCCGTTACCTAATCGATTACTTAATCGTCATAAACAACTTGTTCACCAATTATCGTCTTAATGACTTTTACATTGCTGTCGTGAAAAAGGTAACGCATGCGCTCTCTCAAAATAGTGTACGTGTGACTCGCTTTCTCGTTCTTACCTATTGTGTTTTCGACATTCCTTCTCGCTCGATGTCATTTACATTTTTAAGTTACTTCATCAGTTATGTTTTCGTTATCGCTAACCAAAACATATGCAACAACAACAACACGGGTAACTGGCCTATCGGTTACCCGTATCGGTTACCTTCTGTCAAATCGCTTTTTCATGAATGAAACGCGTCCTTTATGTTCAGATAATATTTAATTATAAATAATTCCTATATACAATGTTTTTTTTACAATTTAAATTATTTCCTTATTACTCTAGTGAACTTTACATATGTGTATATTGATATGTACAAGTTAATTAAGTACAATAACGTCTATTAATAGCTGTGCCCTTTCTGTAACTTTCGAAGCTCAGTGATGATGCTCAATTTTTCCTGCGCTGGTGGTTATTCAACATCAGTTTGCAGAGACATATGAGTTTTGTAGGGATAATACCGGAAGCCCCAATTCGTGCTATAAATTCGATTTACAGGTGATATTGATCCTTTGGTATTGACCCTTTCCCATAGTATGCTTGTTAGCGCCTTATCTGAGGTACTAAAAAGGCGGGGGGATAGTTGTCGCAGTTTTATTATAATTTGAGCAAACAGCTGGAATATTTGGATATTGCTATGCGCACATCGTCAAAAACAAATTACCTAGAATGAGAAAGAAACTAATATCAGTAAGGATAGATTAAAGTTTTTAATATATTTAACCCGAAAAGTGTTCTATAAATAGGGCTCCACAATTAGCTCTTTTCTGAGAGGCCAAAGTCACAAGGGACTCAAGGAGATTTCAGATAACTAGAATCAGGGTTACCCGAAGATACTTCGCTGTTGCATTCATAGAGAACACAACATTATAACAAGGGATAATTGATTGATGTTACGAAGGAAATTAGTCGTGCTACAAAAACAAACAAATGCAGATGACTGTTTAATTCAACATCGAAAACAACAACAACAACAACTGTTTAATTCATTATCCGAAGTTCATGTATGGACGTGCAGTATGAAAAGTGCAAAGTACTGCTAAAACTGATTTCCCCGAGTAACCCGGGAACGAATTGATGTGACTACGCCTATCCTTCTTTAGCAGCAGGGTCTAGAACCAGTTCCCTGTTGGACAGGAAAATAAACGTTTGGTTATCTCCAAGTTGATCATATTCTATTACAGAATATACTCGTTTGCTGCATCCGACCAGTACATCCAGCGGATTAGGGGATCAGAATATACCCGCTATAGGTTTAATGTGGCCACATAAATCGTTCCCGAGATGGTCAGGCTAGCACCTTAATGGTGCTGTGGTACCGGAGCGTACCGGATCTGTATCCGGCAAAGGACCATCACATCTATAACACTCCCCAAAGCCTTTGGGGAGCAACCTTATCGCTACAACAACAACAACAACAGTACATCCAACTTTCCCAGATTTTCTGGACTCAGCAAGGGTATCCTCCTGAATGGTGCATTTGTTGCACGCTGCTGCCTGGCCGCTCACCCAAAAACACAAGACACGACGGAATATTCCTTGGGACACCCAAGGTCACTAACGCTTCTCATGGCTCCAGCGGGTTAGGGGGCTTAGAGTATAACCGCGGTAGGCATGCCTGCGTAAGAGGCGATTAAAATACCAAATTGGTTCAGGGGGTTGTGTAGCGCAACCCGTTCAATGGGTTGCCAGCGCAATATATAGCTTCTCCAACCCAATTTTGAACCTCACCTACCCGTGGCGAATCCTGTTTCTTTAACAGCCGAGGCTGTGGCGACCCCATGTTCTTTATGGATCTACATTTGAAGGCACTTAGTTAGCTGACATCGGTTACTTAAACGGTTGATGTTCTTTATGGATCTACATTTGAAGGCACTTAGTTAGCTGACATCGCTTACTTAAACGGTTGATTCTAAAGTAAAAACCAAAACAAAATATAGGTTAGGTTGAACTGGCGGGTTCATGACGACCTCACATAGACTGAATGAGTCCGTAATGTTACCAGAAGTTTGTTTTAACGACCAAGCTAAAAACCATATCAACAACCAGGACATGTTATAAAATAACTCCGTCCTCTTGACAAATACCAGAAGCTTCCTAGAATTTAAGCCACTTGCTGCTTCTAGATCTGACAGCTGTAAGCTGGAGTCTTAGCCTGACAAGCGCAGGGCAGAGCACAGAACGTAATCGATCGTTTCCTCCTCCAACCCGCACTTCCTACATCTGCTATCACTGGCCAAGCCTAATTTAAAAGCATGTGACGCCAGAAGGCAGTGTAAGTATACCCGTCATGAGTCTACAGTCTACAGTTTAATGATAATGAAAATATAAGAATCAGTGTTTATGAATAACATATTTTAATTAATCTCTTACAACAACCTGATCGGTGGCTACATCGCCATGTAGGTAGTGTAGTGTTCAACCTTGTATAAACGTAGGTACTGTATGTGCTCAACCGTGCAAATGGACATTAGCAGGAACATTATTTACATAAACATAGCTTGGTATTTATGCAGGCATCAATATAGCATGCATTGGTCCAGTTCAGTGTGCACCAGCCACTGGTACAAACACTTTTGAATGCATAGCTTTCATATAGATTGGATGTCCAGCAGTGCTCCGGTTGTGCCAAAATGTAATGGGCTGCTCCGTCTCTTGGTACGGCTGTATAGGTATTGCCGGGTGCATTGTATTACTAGTGCGCTCAAGATCGTATAGTACATAGATGGCTCGAAGACGCCAGAGGGGATTGGAGCCAGAGTTTTCGGACCCAAAGCCAAAATATCAGTAGCTCTAAAAGCACATCCGAGCATTTTCAAGCGGAAGTATTCGCCATAAGTTAGTGCGCTAAGCTGAACCTTCAGCGCTGATACCTCAATGAAACAATTGCCATACTCAGTCAGGTAGTCAGGCCTAACTAAAAGCATTTCGGCGTTCTAAATAAAGTCAGCACTGGTCCTTCAGTGCGTAGAAAAGCTAAATCAATTAGGGGCACACAACGTAGTATTGTTGCCCTGGGTCCTAGGCCACAGGGGAGTAGAGGGTAATGAGCAGGCGGACTCAGTGTTTAATTTGTTGCGTCCCTCCCTCAAATTGTCATCCTCCCAGCAAATCCTTCCAGCGGGTCTGCGCCATACACTCCTCTTCCGGGAAGGTATCGACTCCAATCCGGGCCCTTCTCCTGACCCCGGTCCTGAGAAATGAGTTTGCTGCGTTTGCAGGAAAAGAATCTTTTTAGAACGGTCATATATATAAAGGCCTGAAATATTTCAATGAACTTCCTAATCATATAAAAAGTAGTAATAACTTCAATACTTTTAAAAAAAATTTATTGGAGCAAAGTTTTTCTCTTATTTTTTACATGATATATCCGATAATACAATTTCGCTGGAATTCGGTATTACCAGCCGATATTTACTGTTGCTGATCGGAATCACTCGCATTCCGACAGCATTAATATAACAATAAAATTATATGTGTAACAAAAATAACGAAAATAAGGCCAAACAAAAGTTGGAGCAGGGGGGATTGGAAACACGTCCTTTTCAACCTCCCATTATATGTTGAGCTGTGCTAATCGGAATCTTCATGCATTCCGACAGCGTCTTTACTAAACAAAGTTGAGGGGTGATTGGATACACGTTATTTTCAATTTCCAACATCCAAAGACATGTTTAGCTGTGTTGTTCGGAGACTAATACAATCCGACAGCTTAAAATACAAATATAATTGAAAAATATAAGTTCCAAATTTTGTTGCCTTGAGCTGGGAGCACTGCAGGATTGGAAACGCGTCCTTTCCAACCTTCCTTAAATGAGTGGCTCCCAGACTCGTCCCTTTGTCACGCTAGTAAATATGCTGATCGAAATCACATGGCATTCCAACAGCATATTCAATAGAAATAAGTGATTAGTTTAAGTTTTAGGCCTAAACAGCCGTAATAATAAATAAATTAAATTAAAAAAATAAATACTCTTGTCAGTGTTTCACGTGCAAGGGATGGTTGCACCGGACAGCTTGCTCTGGGCTAGATACCAAAATCCAGCGTCCTCGTAACTTTTATAAATCTTTTGTGGCTCTTGTTGTTCACGGCCTCATTACATTATGAGGAAATACGGCACCTGACAACACAGCCGTATGAAGCTAAAAAACACAAGCATGTCTTCAGTGAACTCCACAAACAGGCGTCAGACCTCTATGCCGGTGATGCCTGTACTCAAAGAACAAAACTAGCAGAGGAGGAACACACTCTCCATAGGGAAACGAGAGTAGTCACTCTAGCTCAACTTCGAGCTGGATAACGTAACTCTTACCTATCCAGAATCAACCCCTACATACAAAACATTGTCCTGCTTGTAATGTGTCCCCACATGACACCAACCATCTATTTGACTGTATTGTGGAACCAACGCCTCTAACACTCCTCTCATTATGGTCCACCCCTGTTGAAACAGAAAGTTTCCTTGGACTCCCGTTAGAAGACATTGATGACAATTTGTGATCGGTCGCACCTATTGGATGGGACGAAGCACTGCTACAACAACAACAGCAGGCGGACAACCCGGAAAGAGAGGCAGCAACTGCATGTCCCATCGATCCCGAGCCGTTCCTGGCAGTTGGCTCACTCAATAAATGCCCCTATTAGTAGAAGGGAGGGAAAAAGAGAACACTGGCGCAATATACCAGGCCTGAGTCAATCTAAGTTACTGTTAGGGGGTTACAGCACAACTCGATATAGGGCATTAATAGGCCTCTCAAAAAGATAACCTAAGAACCCTAACGGCTATTCTTCCAAGACACTGTAGACTGAACAGTCACATGCAAAAGCTGGGTATAATATCGAACAACACATACCGATTTTGTGATGGATCAGCAGACGGTGGACCATATCCTTCTAGATTGCGGCGCAATTTCAAGACATTGTTTATGGGTTCACCATGGCCAGAGCATTCCCACATTTAATCCCTCAAGCAAAGAACACTGCTGGGGTTCATCAAGGAAGTCGGCTAGGATGAGGTGCTGTAAAGGAGATGTGCAAGTCAATGTGCAATCCTAAATAAATTATCTATCTATCTACGTTCCGGTAACAAGCACCATTGTGGTACTAGCCCCACCATCTCGGGAACTATTGATATGACTACATTAAACCTTCTAGGGATTGAATATTAATAATGCCGGCAATGCGAAAGTCTGCTAAAATATACCATTCTCCATGGAATGCTCGATATAAACCTTTCCACGTTTTGAAACAGTGATGAAAAGAGCAAAATTTACAAAAATTTTAACTGGCTGTGGGTAGTAAGGTGTTGATGTCCTCTCTTAACGCAATGTAATGACAACTGCGATGCAGGGAAAATGACAAAAATCTTGAAAATCTACTGATAATAATTAATTTTTCCTCCCCTTCTATGCAGTTCTATGCATACATAAATATGTATTTTTTTCTCCAAACGCTAATTAAAAAAATTAATTGGTTTTCACATGAACTTCGAACTCTGTCGTATTTGCATTCTTCAGTTGATTATCAACAAAAGCATGACAAATTATCACTAAAAAATTCATACATGTTGGTTATATATTTAATATGGTAGCCAATTTACTTACCCTTTATGGTGCGATGATTCCTGGACAATCGGGCCTGACTAGACGCGAGTTTTTTTGCCTTAAGAGAGCGTGCTTAACGCGAACCATATCATGTTATGGCACACCTTTGGTGATGCAAAAAATCAAAGACATTTCTTCTTCTAATGCTTCTAGGATAGCAGCAGCAGCTCCCGGTGGCGCCACATAAATAACAGTTGCATGCCGATCAGTTGCCTTTTTTGCTGCGGCTACCTATTCAATTTTAATTCACATTACATTATCTACTATTGCAATTTTTAATCACTACAAATCAATATAAATTACCGAAGCAAATATTGGCAAACCAAGATGCGTAGTTCCACCCTTTTTTAGGGAAATACATCCAACCAGTTTGTTACCGTATTCCAAAGCATGTTGCTTGTAAAGTACCTTGTATCCTTGGCAAATGACACGTGAATATGCATTTAATTGTAGATTTCCTCTGATTTTGGCATATTCTGAGCTGAATCGCAACCCGGCGGAGATGCTATCTATTAGAATAATACAGCATTTTTTTTATTTTTTAAAAATGCACATACGTATGAATGAAAATCAGAAAGTAAATAATGTTGCTGTTGTTGTAGCGATAAGGACACTCCCCGTTATCGACTTTGTTGGTCCTTTGCCGGATGCAGATCGGGTACGTTCCGGGAACCATTAAGGTACTAGCCCGCCATATCGGGAGCGATTTAGTGGACATGAAACCTTGTAGGCCATCCCGTCGATTCTATACAACTTAATATGGTAACGATTTAAAAGACGGCGCACCACCTAATTCTTATCAAAAATTATCAAACGTGGAATCAAAAGGCGCGCCTCGAGCTCCGTTTTTATTATTTGGTATTTTTCAATTAGGTGGTGTACCGTCTTGTAAAACGTTACCCTTAATATTATTTTGGGCGCAGGCCGCCAACGCAAAAAGATGGTCTCTGCAGCAAAATTTTTAATTTCCGTCACATGTCACAACTAAAATTAACTTAATGTTATTTTGGGCGAAGGCCGCCAACGCAAAAAGGTGTTCTCTGCAACAAAATTTTTAATTTCCGTCACATGCCACAACTAAAAGCACAAGATATTTTTCGTTGTAAACAAATATATTTTTTTTGCGTTTTAATGTTTTCCGGAATAATTAATGAACTGTCATTTCGATGACAGCATGAAAAGTCGATGTGTTAGTGGAGAGCGAAAAAAGCTTTGAATGTGTGGGTGAACTGGTTACCCTAGTCTTGCAGGGTAGTAACTCGTGAGAAGAGAGAGACATTAGCTGAAGAAAAGTTGACACAGACAGCCGCAAGTTTAACACCAATCTTCGTTCATTAATTTTTTATATTCGCCTTATAATTGAAATACATTTGCTTTATTAATTAAATCATTCTAATCAAAACACGCAATATTGAATAACAACAAACTATTCATTGTTTACATACAAACATACACATATGTACGTACGTATTAATATAGAAAGGACATTTGATTTGCACACCCACAAAAAAATGTATACCTTATGCAAATGATTGTATTATTAGAATAATCCAGTTTAATACGAAATGCGACTACGCTGATGCTATTAGATATAAGTAAGGTTTAATCTTCTTTCAAACACAACCTTATGCATAATGCATATAAGTGAGACAAAATGAGGCTTACATAACGTCTAATTATACGACATTAAACAAGGCCATCATAAGGTTTACCGGTTATCCGTACTCCTTGTAATCGCTAAAATAATTTTCTTGTATGCACGCGTAAATGTAGACGAGTTCAACTTAATTGGTTCTTCCACCAAGAATATTATAATAAATTGTTTTAAAATTTCATGTCTCCATTAATTTACTTCTAAACTGACCCCCCTCTCCCCCTCTTCCAGGTTTATGTTAATTGGGAAAAAAGAAATGTATATTAAAATGTGTAATACATATATTTATTCTACTACTTGGCAGCGACTCACCCGGTAGGCTGATACCTACTTAGCCGGCAAGAAGCCTTTCTGTGGGCCTCTGCCGGCGTAGTTCCTGGTGATCTTGCTGTTCCTGGTGATGTGGTTGCTGGCAATTGTTGTAGCCGTTAGTTGTTGCCGGTAGGTTATTGTTGCCGGTTGGTTGTTGTAGGCCAGTGGTTTGTTGTGATAGATGCGCCTTGACCAAAATTGTGACGCCTTCTGTGTTATTTGGGCGATCCTGGGAAAGAAAAGAAAGGCATAATGGCGTTTACTAACACTGCATTCGGCACCTATTACTCTTGCCGAAGCGACTTCGGCGTTAACTATTATAGCTTAATTTGGAGCGAGATGGGAAGCGTTTAAGGGGATTAGGGGTTTGGTTATCCCTATTGCGCACTGTTGTACTTACTTTTTACTTCTTGATATTGATCTTATGTAAGTTGTGATGGTGATAGCGCCGACTTTGGCTTGTTTTGGTTGCTACACGTTGGAAGCTTTTAATAAGCCAATTTGGTGATCGTACTTGTCAACTATAGTTAGGCGCAAAGCGCAATCAACCATAAAATGATTTATTTAATGTGCTAACTGCAGCACTTATGCCAACTTATGCTGATGACGATGAAGATTAGAGTTGAAGAGGCATTGAAGATAATTTAAATTTAAACTGTGTTTGTTGAATTAATAACACATATATTACAGAACGCTGATATTTGTATCTTTTGTCTGTTTCATTAGGCAGTGACGATACACTGAGTGCCTTTCTGTTTGTCTACTTTTGTATAAAGTATATTTGAAATGCCGACACAGCGCCTTAATAGGGTTGTACTCAATGAGAACTAATTACTTTGCGGCGAATCTCAATCTCGTTACACATTAAAATTTTTTTTCTGTTTGCTTAACGCGACCAATGCACAAATTTGCACACAGAAACATTTCTCGTTTGAAATTTTTCTATTACAGCTTCAATTGGGAACTTCAAGTTTGTCAACCTTTGACATATTTCCAATGGAACTTCATTTAAAATTCGTTTAAATTGTTGCGTAGTTGTATGCTTTGTTATTGCTTTACGCTCACTAGCTTGATTGCTATTTAACTTTAAATTTGGTTAATATTTGCACATAAAAAGGTGGAACAAAGTTTAATTCTGGTACAATTCGCGTTAACACACGTCCCCTCGCATTCAGCTCCAATATTTATTTAACTTCCTCTGACCACGACGTGTGCAATTTCTCCTTTTTTCTTCCAAAGTGGCCACCATACCGTCATGGCATTAAAGAAAAAATTCCATTCCATTATATAGATGGAAATACAAAGTTATCTAACTGTGGCGGCTATTGTCGAATGGTTCAATTTTTGGTTAGCTCATCTCTGCAGCGTTATCCATGCCGTGTTCCGACTGTTGGAACCTTGGTGCTGATGTTAGGCGGATGTAGAAGAAGCATACCATTTGCAACTCTTGTGTCGTGGGAGCAAGTTAGATGGATTTATTACAAAAGGGGCCACCGACGCACCTAATTTTTCGGTGACCCCTTTTGTTATGGTCCGCTTGGAAGATTCACATTCTTAAAATTCTACGAACTGGTGGTAGTTGGTTAGTTAATACGGAAAGGCCAGGATTCACCTCACTCATGCCTGCCTGGGGTGGCTAAAACGATTTTTTTTTATTTTATGCGGGTGGCATCGCTAAAGATTCCAACGACATTGACAATTTTTCAATATCACATGGTTCAATTGTATAGGTGGCTCATCTCATCACCTGTCTGGGTTACTGTCATTGTGCTGGCATAGAGATTGTCAAACGGAGATGGCAAGCGCAAAATCGAACCAACACATTGACAATTAAATACGGCAGGGTGGTAAATTTTCTTTTAGTAGAAAAGTGGCCCCATCGCATATAAAATTATGTCTATTAATAAATCCATCTAACTTGCTCCCACGACACAAGAGTTGCAAAGGGTATGCTTCTTCTACATTCGCCTAACATCAGCACCAAGATTCTAACCATTCGATAATAGCCGCCACAGTTCCATCTATATAATGGAATGGAATTTTTTCTTTAATGCCATGACGGTATGGTGGCCATTTTGGAAGAAAAAAGAAGAAATTGCACACGTCGTGGTCGGAGGAAGTTAAATAAATATTGGAGCTGAATGCGAGGGGACGTGTGTTAACGCGAATTGTACCAGAATTAAACTTTGTTCCACCTTTTTATGTGCAAATATTAACCAAATTTAAAGTTAAATAGCAATCAAGCTAGTGAGCGTAAAGCAATAACAAAGCATACAACTACGCAACAATTTAAACGAATTTTAAATGAAGTTCCATTGGAAATATGTCAAAGGTTGACAAACTTGAAGTTCCCAATTGAAGCTGTAATAGAAAAATTTCAAACGAGAAATGTTTCTGTGTGCAAATTTGTGCATTGGTCGCGTCACAGATGACATGATATGAAACTTCTCGCTTTCTGAGAGCGCGTGAAAATGTGTATTTTTATAATATTGGCCATAGATACCATCATGCTCAAAATCAAATTTGGGCATTTCAGAATAACTTTGGGGTATTTTACATGGTAAAGGTTTAATTTATAATTTTCACTGAAAACTTACTCAAGATTGTCAAATGGGATATCAAAAAACTCGAATTTTTGTCAAGATTACAAATCCGAAGACAAAATAACTATTTTTCACCCATGGAAAATTTATCAGTGACAACACCTTTCATCGAAGGGCTGCACATGAAACGAGTTTTGATAGCAGCTTTCGATTGGAGAAAAAGTCAGCTTCTTAGTCTTCGCATTGATGTAAATGGATGCATAAAGGCCAGGTTTTTGTTGAGCGTTGCAACATTCCACTTTTGACAGCTGAGATAAATTGTAGGTATACGTATATGTTAACGCAACATGTATAATTAACAGCCTTTTGCGGACGACAACGCAGATACTTAACCAAGTGATATAATTTCGTAATTTCTTATAAATTTTTTGGGTTTTTTATTGTATGTGGATATACATATGTATGTAAATAAACATTTTGGTCGCATCAAAGTGAAAAAGGGGCTAGCCATTCATTGTTATCTTATGGCGGTGCCAGCGCAACAAAGCAAAGCAACGCAATCGAAATATATTATTTCATATTTTTTCACTTATCTACCACAAAATATTTCTACAAAACTTTGCCTTTTTTATAAATTTTAATAAGTTTTTATCACCCTACTTGCTGATTTTTTGAAAATAATGAAACCGAACGGATTTCTTGGAGTTTTTTTTTTGGTAGTTTAGGCAACTCTATAGCCATCTGATGTTCAAGACCCATTCTTGGAAACGAACGAACTTTTGTTTACAATCCAATGAACTTCAAGACCCATTCCTGGAAACGAATTGAGAGAGAATAAAAGTTTCATATCATGTCATCAGTGGGTCGCGTTAAGCAAACAGAAAAAAAAATTTGTATGTGTAACGAGATTGAGATTCGCCGCAAAGTAATTAGTTCTCATTGAGTACAAACCTATTAAGGCGCTGTGTCGGCATTTAAAATATACTGTATACAAAAGTAGACAAACAGAAAGGCACTCAGTGTATCGTCACTGCCTAATAAGGTGAAATCGACAAAAGATACAAATATCAGCGTTCTATAATATATGTGTTATTAATTCAACAAACACAGTTTTTAAATTATCCTCAATGCCTCTTCAACTCTAATCTTCATCGTCATCAGCATGAGTTGGCATTAGTGCTGCAGTTAGCACATTAAATAAATCCTTTTATGGTTGATTGTGCTTTGCGCCTAACTATAGTTGACAAATACGATCACCAAATTGGCTTATTAAAAGCTTCCAACGTGTAGCAACCAAAAGAAGCCAAACTCGGCGCGCTACCACCATCACAACTTACATAAGATCAACATCAAGAAGTAAAACGTAAGTACAACAGTGCGCAATAGGGATAACCAAACTCCTAATCTCCTTAAACGCTTCCCATCTCGCTCCAAATTAAGATATAATAGTTAACGCCGAAGTCGCTTCGGCAAGCGTAATAGGTGCCGCACGGAGTGTAAGTAAACGCCATTATGCCTTTCTTTTCTTTCCTAGGATCGCCCAAATAACACAGAAGGCGCCACAATTTTGGTCAAGGCGCATCTATCACAACAAACCACCGGCCTACAACAACCAACCGGCAACAATAACCTACCGGCTAAAGCAACCTACCGGCAACAACAACCTACCGGGTACAACAACCCACCGGCTACAACAACTACCAGCAACAACATCACCAGCAACAACAAGATCACCAGACTAAGTAGGTATCAGCCTACCGGGTGAGTCGCTGCCAAGTAGTAGAATAAACACATTTTAATATAAATTTCTTTTTTCCCAATTAACATAAACCTGGAAGAGGGGAAGGGCGTCAGTTTAGAAGTAAATTAATGGAGACATGAAATTTTAAAACAATTTATTATAATATTCTTGGTGCAAGAACCAATTAAGTTCAAATCGTCTACATTTACGCGTGCATACCCACCAAGAAAATTATTTTAACGATTACAAGGAGTAATCGGTAAACCTTATGATGGCCTCGTTTAATGTCGTATAATTAGACGTTATGTAAGCCTCATTTTGTATCGCTTATATGCATTATGCATAAGGTTGTGTTTGAAAGAAGATTAAACCTTATTTATGTCTAATAGCATCAGCGCAGACGCATTTCGTATTAAACTGGATTATTTTAATAATACAATCATTTGCGTAAGGTATACGTTTTTTTGTGGGCGGGAAAATCAAATTTCCTTTCTATATTTATACGTACGTACATATATGTATGTTTGTATGTAAACAATGAATAGTTTGTTGTTATTCAATATTGCGTGTACTGATTAGAATGATTTAATTAATAAAGCAAATGTATTTCAATTATAAGGCGAATATAAAAAATTAATGAAAGTAATTTGGTGTTAAACTTGCGGCTGTCTGTGTCAACTTTTCTTCAGCTAATGTCTCTCTTCACACGAGTTACTACTGACAGTAGTCTTGGTGATGCCAGCTTCAACCGGTGTTCAGGGTAACCATCTCACATTCGGTCATCCTGACAACCATCTGCCCCAGATGCCTCGGTTTCATCCTCTTGGTCGGCGTCTGTCTCATATTCGCATTGAACGAAACGCCAAATTTTTATATTATCTGCGCTTGTAGAGGTCTGGTTTGGCCCTTGAATTTCGGCGGCTTTTTCACGTCATACCTTCCATTTGGTTTAACTTTGATGATTTCGTAAGGACCAGTATACTTATCATTTAATGTGTAACGAGATTGAGATTCGCCACAAAGTAATTAGTTCTCATTGAGTACAACCCTATTAAGGCGCTGTGTCGGCATTTAAAATATACTGTATACAAAAGTAGACAAACAGAAAGGCACTCAGTGTATCGTCACTGCCTAATAAAGTGAAATCGACAAAAGATACAAATATCAGCGTTCTATAATATATGTGTTATTAATTCAACAAACACAGTTTTTAAATTATCCTCAATGCCTCTTCAACTCTAATCTTCATCGTCATCAGCATAAGTTGGCATTAGTGCTGCAGTTAGCACATTAAATAAATCCTTTTATGGTTGATTGTGCTTTGCGCCTAACTATGACAAATACGATAACCAAATTGGCTTATTAAAAGCTTCCAACGTGTAGCAACCAAAACAAGCCAAACTCGGCGCGCTACCACCATCACAACTTACATAAGATCAACATCAAGAAGTAAAACGCAAGTACAACAGTGCGCAATAGGGATAACCAAACTCCTAATCCCCTTAAACGCTTCCCATCTCGCTCCAAATTAAGCTATAATAGTTAACGCCGAAGTCGCTTCGGCAAGCGTAATAGGTGCCGCACGGAGTGTAAGTAAACGCCATTATGCCTTTCTTTTCTTTCCTAGGATCGCCCAAATAACACAGAAGGCGCCACAATTTTGGTCAAGGCGCATCTATCACAACAAACCACCGGCCTACAACAACCAACCGGCAACGATAACCTACCGGCTAAAGCAACCTACCGGCAACAACAACCCACCGGCTACAACAACTACCAGCAACAACATCACCAGCAACAGCAAGATCACCAGGAACTACGCTGGCAGAGGCCCACAGAAAGGCGTCTTGCCGACTAAGTAGGTATCAGCCTACCGGGTGAGTCGCTGCCAAGTAGTAGAATAAACACATTTTAATATACATTTCTTTTTTCCCAATTAACATAAACCTGGAAGAGGGGAAGGGGGTCAGTTTAGAAGTAAATTAATGGAGACATGGAATTTTACAACAATTTATTATAATATTCTTGGTGCAAGAACCAATTAAGTTCAAATCGTCTACATTTACGCGTGCATACCCACCAAGAAAATTATTTTAACGATTACAAGGAGTAATCGGTAAACCTTATGATGGCCTCGTTTAATGTCGTATAATTAGACGTTATGTAAGCCTCATTTTGTATCGCTTATATGCATTATGCATAAGGTTGTGTTTGAAAGAAGATTAAACCTTAGTTATGTCTAATAGCATCAGCGCAGTCGCATTTCGTATTAAACTGGATTATTTTAATAATACAATCATTTGCGTAAGGTATACGTTTTTTTGTGGGTGTGAAAATCAAATTTCCTTTCTATATTTATACGTACGTACATATATGTATGTTTGTATGTAAACAATGAATAGTTTGTTGTTATTCAATATTGCGTGTATTGATTAGAATGATTTAATTAATAAAGCAAATGTATTTCAATTATAAGGCGAATATAAAAAATGAATGAACGTAATTTGGTGTTAAACTTGCGGCTGTCTGTGTCAACTTTTCTTCAGCTAATGTCTCTCTTCACACGAGTTACTACTGACAGTAGTCTTGGTGATGCCAACTTCAACCGGTGTTCAGGGTAACCATCTCACATTCGGTCATCCTGACAACCATCTGCCCCAGATGCCTCGGTTTCATCCTCTTGGTCGGCGTGTGTCTCATATTCGCATTGAATGAAACGCCAAATTTTGATATTATCTGCGCTTGTAGAGGTCTGGTTTGGCCCTTGAATTTCGGCGGCTTTTTCACGTCATACCTTCCATTTGGTTTAACTTTGATGATTTCGTAAGGACCAGTATACTTATTCCCCTGTTTCTTCTCGGCTACGAACTGCGTGACTTTGATGGCCACTAAATCGGTCACACGATAGCCATGATGCTCTTTGCGTGTTTTATCAAAATTTTTTTTATAACTTTCTTTTGCTTTTAATATGTTTTCTCTAGCTTCCATTCTGATTTTGTTGCGTTCTTCTTTTAAAAATTGTCAATGTCGTTGGAATATTTGGCGATGCCACCCGCATAAAATAAAAAAAAAAACGTTTTAACCACCCCAGGCAGGCATGAGTGAGGTGAATCCTGGCCTTTCCCTATTAACTAACCAACTATCACCAGTTAGTATAATGTTCAGAATGTGAATCTTCCAAGCGGACCATAACAAAAGGGGCCACCGAAAAATTAGGTGCGTCGGTGGCCATGGATTTTGAAGGTGGGTTATGCACCGGGCGTCGCAACAGCACCCGCGGCGCCCCCAAGATTCTTCTGCCCTTTTATTTCTTTTTCAATTTTAAGCTTTTTTTTGGTTTTGATTTCCAGCCATGGTAACCGGTCGTTTCCGGTTCGGTAAATTTTTTTGCGTTTAGGTTTTTTTTTTTATTTTGTTTTCGTTGTTTAAATTTCGTTTTGAATTTGAATGCGTAACGACCCGTACGTGGCATCCGGTTCGACCGGATGTCGTTTTATATTGTACTGTAAGCGTTTTGAGTCGTCTCTGCGCTTTTTGTCAGTTTTTCTTTAAAGGCATGATATGACTTTTTTTCTGTTTATGGCGCAGGACAGCAGGGTTGGCAAGAATCCCGCCGAGCCGACATGTCTAGCCCCAGAGCACCACTAGATCATGCCGACTGCCTTCCCTGCTACTCCATTGTAGATGCGTTACCATTACAAATAATAACCGGCTTATGCAGCATAGCATAAATATTTCGATTTCGACACTCTGCAGTCAATAGTTGCTATAAGCGCAGATTTTCTTTGGATCGAATCGCTAACGTTTTCATTTGCCAACATCTAACATACATACGTATATTCAGCGCTAACATTGCATTCGAGTTTCTTCACATTAATTTAGTTAATTTGCATAGCCATATACTTATAAACAATATAATATTGGGGATGTAACATTAAACAAGCTACAATTAAATCGACTTACGACCCTTGAAAAAATTCTTGTCAACTTTTAGAAAGATTCTGCTTCGCGAAAGACTAAGCCATATTTTGAACAGCGATTAAACCGCATTAGTGCTTTGAATGAGGAGTTTTGTTCCACGCACAAATCAATCATATGTTCAGACATTAAAGAGGACCATGAATATTTTACTAATGATGTTTGAAAAATTTCACTTGGAACTTTTCTGTTTGGTAAAATAGGAGCAAACAGATATGTTCCCACCTGCACCGGATTGCGAGGAGACAAATACTAAGAACCAGTCATCTGATTCTTAAGTGCGATTTATCGCTCCTGCTTAATTTCCACGTTTACCAGTACCTTCGTTTTCTGGCAACTTCACCGATTGGCCAACCTTCCGCGATGCACTCAATCGACTAATTCATAACAACCTTGAATTAAATTCTATCCAAAAATTTGATTATTTGAAGCAGCTGCTGGTGGTTGACCGTGATCAGGATATTCATCAAATGCTTTTAACAGAAGAAAATTATACCAAGGCATGGGAGTTGTTAGTAAAACGTTATAATAATCCACGTATAATATTTTCGCATCATATGAATACGTTATACAACTTACCAGTTCTCGTTAAAGAAAAGGCAGACGACATAAAAACTTTGATTAATGTGGCGAGTGTGTGTGTCAATGAATTTAAACGGCTTAAGGTTCCAATAGGGGAATGCGATCATTGGATTGCACATTACTTAACAACCAAACTACCTGTTGAAACACACTCCGCATGGGAGCGTCATCCAAGAAGTAAAATCGAGATCCCAACTTTTTCTTATCTACAAGACTTTTTAACCAATCGTCTCTTTACGATTGATGCAATCGAAAATCGCACTTTAACTTTTATTGCCACACCCATACGTCCACTGTCAAATGATAATAGGACTAATCATCTTCAGAAATCAAAATTACCTACGTGTACGGTACCTAAGGTAAAATCACACCACGCTGCCACTAGAGTCCATCAATCTTCACAAGATCTTTGTGCATTTTGTGGACAAGCACATATAATTCGCCGTTACCCAACCTTTCTATCCAAAGATTGTTTTAAAAGAAATAACGTCGTCGATAAAACTAAGCTGTGTCTCAACTGTTTGAGTAAGTCTCATGCATCGCCTGCGAGGACAGGCACCTTGTAGTGGTGCAGGGGATTACGCCGATCACAAGTTGTTGCGAGCCGGCCGGATGGGAGCAGCCTCGCTAATCACATCCGACTGACCCGTCGCGCATGCGAGCGGTAACTAGGAACTGTCACCTCCTAATCCAGGGTGTTATGCGACACCGTGCCTATTGGACTGGTTTGCAGTCAGGAGGTTTACAACACCGGCTGTATTATAACGGCGCCTCCCTGACACCGGGCAGCCTTGGGGAGTAACTATGGCCTTACCGCGTCAAGGGGCTCTCCGCGGTGGACGAGCCGAGTTCCCCTATTATACTAAATAGATCACTACGCTTGCCACGACAGGCATATGATCGTACGAACAAGATGATGAATACAAACACAAATAAAAACAATAATAACAAAAATCAACAAAAACAAACGGAAGCGAAGGATAACAAGTTGAGCGCAAAGAGTGGCGGTAACAATTACGCCGAAGGGAAAAGCATGGCGAGAGAACCTGCTCCGTAAGCCACCTAAATCTGACCGCGGAAGAACTTGCCCTTTTTGAGGAGCATGCCAGGGACGACGATGACCAAACGTCCGGAAGCGAGACGGTCAAGAAGGTCACGGCGGGCAAGAACCAGCATCAGAGTGGGCAGGGCACCACCAAGGCGAATAGCGAAAGCAAGCATCACAGTGGATTAATCACCACCGTGAAGAACAACACAGCCAGCAAAAACCAGTAGCACAGTGGGCAAAACACCACGAAAGCGGAGAGCAGCGTCAAACCACAGCATGGTGGGTTAATCACCACCAGTGGGCCAAGCCGGGCAGAGGAAAAAAGCGCAGCCAGCAACAGCCCTTGCGAAACCCGGCAAAGGAGACCCCGAGAGGAGATGGAAGAGCAGCGGGAAAGTCGCAATCGCAAACGCTCACCCTCTAGGGAGAGACATCGCCATATTAGTAGGGAGTCAGCGGCCAAGAGACACCTGGGTGAAGTGCACGATCGCCAGTACCCAGGGGAAAGAAGACGTTCCAAGTCAAGGGACGATAAAGCCGACCGTGACGGAGGAAGAAAGAGGCTGAGTCTAGAACGCAGAAGACGATCACCAAAGAAAGTGCAAACGCCAGAGCAAGGTCATCGTCGTTCGAGGACTCTGGCACGGAGCATCGCCATGGTGCGAGCTGGCCCGAACTGGGGCAGCCAGGTGGCTTCGACGACCCAAGAAGAATCGGGCTAAGTGGAGCAGGAAAGAAGTGGTACCTTCGATACCTGAAGCAGGGAAGGACTCCGGACAGTGCACGTGAGAAGGCACTGCAACACATCAGGCCGAGCAAGAAGAACCCATCCGTCTGGAAATCAAGGCAGGGTGAGAGGCAAACGGCAAGAGGCGAGCACGCATCGCCCCACCGCGGGTAACATAACCGCGGGCATCAACAAAGAAGCCGTAATGAAAAACAAAGCGCTCCCGCTGACAACCGGAGAGGAGGTCAGGCACGACGGGAGGACGCAACACAGACCAGGGGACCGAGAGCTTACCCCACATCGTCTACCTCGAGAAGAGCGAATGCGCCGCTGCTAGCACCTGGTACATCAACTGCGCAAGGGAGGCCAAAAATGCAAGGCTACTCGGATGCCTTAAAGGGAATACGGATAGCGGTGCTTCCAAAGCAATACCCGGCGGAGGTCTTGAGCCAGGAAGAGCTGACGCGTCTGCAAGACACGATAATGATCGATGTATCGAAGGGATGGGGAAAGCAATCTCTGGCTTTCTGTGGCGTATACTTTAGGCCAGAATTACTCCTTGTAGACTGCAAGGATGAGGAAACAGCCGAATGGCTGACCAGAGTCACACCAACTCTACATAGTTGGGAGGCACCTGCCCTTATTACGAGGAAAGGGGATGATATACCGCCGACGCATACCGTCACCATGTATCTCGCCAGAAGTACTGATAAAGAATTCGCACTTAAACTGCTGAAGGCACAGAACACCTTCTTAAATGTTGGGATGTGGCGAATAATCAGCAGCAGTGCTGAGGAGGGGGCTTGCGGGTAAACATGGCAATTGACGAGGCATCGTTCTTTAAAATAAAGGAAACTAGCTTTAAGGTGAACTACGGGTTAAGCTTCGTCCCGGTCAGACCTTGGAAGCAAAAAGCCCCAGCCAGTGTGGAAAAAACCCACTCTCCAGGACAAGTCCAGAGCACTGGGGAGCAAATCGAGGAGGCAGCAACAACATCCAGGGCAGCAACATCCAACCAGTGCCCAGCCAGTGTCTCGTCAGCCACAGGGTCAACAACCGGGTTAATCAACGGTCAAGAGCCTACGCAAGCTCCATCAACAGAGGAGCTACTGGAAGGTCTAAACTTAGAAGACCTAGGGTTGGAGGACAGAGGAGAAGAAGACCTGCGGCTGTCTGGTGAGGACGAGCCGTTAAGGCTTCAGCACTGACCGGCTCATACACAAAGGTTGCCCAGATCAACCTGCACCATGCTAAAGCTGCTTCGGCAGCAATAGCACGCAGGTTTGCCTTGGAGGATCTGGGCATAGCACTCATCCAAGAACCTTGGGTTTATAAGGGTCAGGTAAGAGGCCTAAAAGGGAGAAATAATAAGGTAATTTGGGATCTTTCTCAAGAAAGGCCAAGAGCGTGTGTAGTGCTTAACAACTCCATTAACTATATTTGTATTACAGAGTTTATGAGTCAAGACCTCGTAGCAGTTCAGGCGACGATGGTAATACAAGGAGAGTCAACGAACATCGTCTTCGCAGCGGCCTATTTTGCGGGAGACAACCACGAGGTCGCTCCAGAGGGTATGAAGAAACTGACGGAATATTGCAGATGGGAAAAATTACCGTTGATCATGGGATGCGACGCGAATGCGCACGACGAGGTATGGAACAGCACAGACACCAATTCGAGGGGTGAGTCCGTTCTTGAATTTATTATTAGTAATGTCCTAAGCATATACAACGTTGGGAATTCACCAACCTTCATCACTAGGTCTAGAGAAGAAGTCCTGGACATAATCCTGGTTAAAGATCTGGCTGATGAGCTGGTCTCTGGATGGGGGATTTCCTCTGAACCCTTAATGTCGGACCATCTTATTATCCAGTTCGTCATCGGGGCTATACCCATAGAAGGACCACCAAGGCGAAACCCCAGGAACACAAACTGGGACATGTTCAGGAATATAATACAGGGAAATATTTCTATTATAGATAGTAGGAACAGAGGAACAAGTTATATGGAATTAGAGACCAGAGTTAATAACTTCAACCGTGTCATTATTGAAACGTTTAACTCTAGCTGTCGAAAATCCAAGGGCCCAGCAAATGAAACCCCCTGATGGACGAGGAAACTTTCGGAAATGAGGAAAACCGTGCGCAAACTCTTCAACCAAGCCAGGCGCACCGGAAACTGGGAGCAATACACAGCGAATCTAACAACATATAACAAAGAGATTAGAAATGCTAAAAGAAATAGCGAGGGTATTTCGGAGGTTCCAAAGGTGGCAAGGCTTCACAAAGCCCTATCCAAGGACCAAAGGGAGACACGACTATCGATTAAGCTCCCTGATGGAACCTACTCAAGGACTTAGGAAGAAAGAGCACGTGCCCTGCTTGCAGCGCATTTACCGGATACATCCTCAGATACCTCAACGGAGGAGGCTCGAGAAGAGAGACCGACACCCACAGATTGGAACCTTGCCAAAGAACTCTTCAACGATGGCACAGTTAAGTGGGCAGTAAAGTCTTTGCAGAGCTGGGGTGGATGGTATATATCCAGCCTTTCTGCAGCGAGGAATTGATCCCACACCTGGTCAGGATTATGAGGGATAGTCTCGCACTGGCATACATCCCGACAGTGTGGAGAAGAGCAAAAGTGGTCTTTATACCTAAGGTTGCTAAAAAGGACTACTCCAATCCTAAGTCCTTTAGGCCTATAAGCCTGACATCCTTTGCTCTCAAAGCAATGGAGAAGATTGTAGACCACGAGATTAGATCAAAGGCTCTCGATAGAGTGCCACTACATAGAGATCAGCATGCATACAGAACAGGCAGGTCGACAGAAACTGCACTGTATCAGCTGTCCACAGAAATCCAAAGTGCGTTCGAGTGCGGAGAGTTAACTCTATGCGCATTTTTGGACATAGAGGGGGCTTTCGACAACACGACACACGAAAGTGTGAATAGGGTACTCGAGAGAAGAGAGACACAACGTCCAATCCGTATGTGGATAAACGCCTTATTGCATACGAGGATTGCCGAAACCTCAAGTGGGGACGGTACAGTAGAGATTAAAACAACGAAAGGATGTCTACAAGGGGGCGTCCTGTCACCCCTGCTGTGGAGCCTGGTAGTAGATGAACTTCTACAGAGGCTCTCAGACAACGGAATCCGAAGTCAGGGGTACGCGGATGATATTGTTATCATTGTAAGGGGCAAATTTGAGAGCACCCTTTGCGACATAATGCAAAGAGCATTGAGGTTAACGAAAGAATGGTGTACTGAGGTAGGGCTAAGCAGCAACCCTAACAAGACATCCATTGTGCCCTTCACCAGGAGAAGAAAACTGGAAGGGATTAGGCAAATCACAATGGATGGAGTACAGATGGAGTACACGTCTAAGGTGAAATACTTGGCAGTCACGTTTGACTCTAAGCTCTTATGGAAGAAACACGTTGACAACACCATATCAAAGGCCACAAGAGCAATAATGGTGTGCAGACGTATTGCAGGAAGATCCTGGGGATGCAGCACAAAGATCTTAAGATGGATGTACACTATGTATGATAGTGAGACCTATCATAGTGTACGGAGCAGTTGCGTGGGCATCAAGACAACCATGGTGTCCGTACAAAAATCGCTCACGAAGCTTCAACGCTTAGCGTGTGTCTGCATTACGGGAGCCATGCGAACATGCCCGAAGGCAGCAATAGAAGTGCTGCTTGAGTTAACGCCTCTACATATTGTAACGAGTTTGCTGCAAATCCTCTTATTTGCCCTTTTGCTAGGTTCGTATCGCTAAACTGTTGAATAAATAACTCCAATATTGAATAAAAAAAATGGCCTTTATTAAAATACTTCACAATAACACTCAAACTGTGCAACGAATAGCTTAATAACCAAACTGATAGCTTAAATGAAACTGACTTTCAAACTAATACTGCTATTGCTCGCCAGATATCGTCTTAGTCGTAACTGCTTGACAACTCAAATCAAACTGAATTCCAGCGCCTCTACATCTGTCGCCTTTTATACTCTTTGATTTTAACATTAGCATCTTCTAGGTGCTTCCAGAATCTACTAGTCCATTAGCACTCAAACATCTCAGCTGTAACTACAATTGCACAATTTTATGGTTTTTCTCATTGCATACTTATAGGAGTATCTCAGGTATATGCATGTATTTGTGCATTGACTCTCCGCTGCTCGTATACGTACATGGTACATGTAGACGCAGTTATTGTTTCGTTTATGTAGATACATGATGATTGAATTATTGATGTGCATTCACGTCACTGCTTAGCATCGGCTTAGAACTGGCAGCACTCCTTAGTTTTGTAACAATATAATAATTGAGCAGGCAGCCAGGAGTACTTTAGTAAACATAGCTAAAGAAGGATGTGGAAGAGGCAAAGTGATACAGTCACGGAGCATGGCGAAGCTGCAAGAGCAGATTCCACTTATCCAACTTCCCAGAGATGGTACGAGGAAGATAACTAAGTTTGAGAAGCGCTTCAAAATAGAGCTGGGGAACAAATGAACGTGGGACACCTCCAGGATTTAAGCGCTTCACCAGGAACACACTATAATATGGTACACCGATGGCTCGAAGACACCGGAGGGCATAGGAGCGGGGATCTTCGGCCCCCGAACCAAAATATTCCTACCACTCGGAAAATATCTGAGCATCTTCCAAGCTTAAGTTGTCGCCATAAGCCGGTGTGCAGAGACAAACTTACAGCGGGGATATACTAACGAGAAAATCGGTATTCTCAGCGACAGTCAACCTGCACTCAAGGTATTATCTTCAGTTGAGATTAAATCATCAACGGTCCTTGAATGCGTGGAGAGGTTAAACAATCTAGGAGTCAATAACACCATCCTTCTGGCATGGGTACTGGGACACAGAGGAGTAGATGGTAACGAGCGAGCGGACGAGCTTGCCAGGTTGGCAGCGGCCGGAAAGACAATAGGACCCGAGCCTATGGTGCCAATAGGGTCACATACAATAAGGGAGGACTTTAGACAAAAGGAGGCGTGCTTTAGAGAACAACACTGGCGCGAAAGTCCAGGACTTCGGCAGGCAAAGGCACTAATAGGAGGGTACAACTCGAAGCGATATAAGGCTATGATTAACCTCCCAAAAAGTAGCCTTAGGATTTTAACAGGTATACTCACAGGTCACTGTAGGCTAAAGAGCCATATGCATAAATTGGGCATATCAGCTAGTAGCCTCTGTCGATTCTGTGATGTCGAAGATGAGTCTGCGGAACACATCCTGAAGGAATGTGAGGCAGTCGCGAGACGAAGACTTAGGATCCTAGGATCATCCAAACTAGAAAATTGTGACATACACTATCTGAAGCCGAGAACCATTCTGGATTTTCTCAGAGAACTCGGCTTGGATGAAGTGTTGTGAAGAGAATGAGGGCACAATAGACCAATAGGTCGCAGTGCTTAACCTCACAGCATCTATCTATCTATCTAAGTCTCATGCATTATCATAAAGCACAAGCAGCAAAAACTGCCTACAATGCGGTCAGTGCCACCACACATTACTACCTTTTCCACGGAATTCTCAAACCAATACGACAACAACAACAGCTCAATACGCTCAGCTTTTCACACCAGCATCGGCTTCAACCCAGGGGCAGGTATAGCTTAGATCCACACCATCATTAGATACACAACGTGGTGCTCATGCCCACGCAACTTTAGCAGCCAATTCTGTACATTTCCAAACAAGTTCGTTTGGCCACGGCTTTAGTTTCACTACGGAAAGAAGCCACAAATCCATCCTCTACATTTATTCTCTTATAAATCAAGGTTCGGAATGAACACTTATTTCTGAAAATGCAGTTCAACGCTTAGGCCTTCAACGTTATCCTACTTCTGCAGATATCTGTGCAGTTGGTCCTAGTGCCCTGAGCCAGTCGAAATTTGTAGTTAGCTTCACTATACATTTTTGCCCCGACCAAAAATTTGCTGTTCCCCTCGAAAGGGCTTACCTGCTGACTCATCTCACTACGGAACTGCCAAGTCGGCGCTGTGTTCCACAAGAAATGGAACATTTTCAAGGCCTCACTCTGGCAGACCCCTTATACTATCAGCCTAAGAAAATTGACGTTATTCTTGGCGCTGACATAACTGCGCAAATCTTAATACCTGAAGTGGTGATCGGTGCGTTCAATCAGCCGATTGCTGAAAAAAACCATCTCGGCTGGATTTTGCTGGGTCGAATCGATTCTTCCCCACCTCCTGCTATCAAGGTGCGCTGCCGTCACACTAACATTGAACTAGAAGCGCTTGTGGAAAAATTCTACGACAGCGAACAAGTGCCTGCTGAAAACACAATGTCAGAGCAAGACAAGTGGTGCGAAGATTTCTTTTGCAAAACCCATGCGAGACAAGCTAATGGAAAGTGCTTGGTTCGACTTGGAAGTCGACCAATTTGCGACCCTAATCAAACTTAAGGATGATCCAGACAAATCACACTCAATGGTTTTGACAACTGGAGCGTAAATTTCAGCGCGACGATACATTTCGTTCTCAATACACGGAGGGTATAGACGACTACTTTCACTGTAACCAAATCATTCCAGCGACGTCTAGCGAAGAACAATATTATTCGCTGACTGAAAAAAATAAGCCTACGTTTAGCTCCTGCGTCTTACCACATGATGCAGTATTCAAGATGTATAACTCCACCACGAAAATTCGAATGGTTTACGATACTTCGTCAAAAACTTCAAATGGCCGTTCGTTAAATGGGTTGTTGTGCACTGGTACACCATTGCAAAATGACCTACCTGCACTTATTCTTAACTGGCGTTTACACAAATTTGTTTTTATAGCTGACATCCAAAAGATGTACCGATGCATTGACATGGATCCAGATGATGTGCATTACCAACGAATTCTTTGGCGAGCTAAGAATGGACAAGTGCAAGAATACTGTCTCACCACGGTTACCTCCGGCACGGCGTCAGCTCCATATACTGCAATAAGGGTTCTTCACCAAATCGCACGCGATGAGGAAGAGCGTTTCCCTCTCGCCGAAAACATTGTATTGAAGGATATTTACTTAGACGATGTACTCAGTGGCAGCGACAAATGCGCAACCAACTTATTTCAGCTCTCCGATCTGCGGGTATGGTACTCCGGAAGTGAGCAAACTATACTCAACGACTATAGCCCGAATATTCGACCCACTCGGACTCTTAAGTCCAATAACTATTGCTGCAAAGATTATTTTAAAGGAAATCTGGACACTAAAATTTACTCGCCACGACGGAAAACATTCGAGCCTAGACTGGGACGAAGAGCTACCGTCCTCAGTTGCAATCGCTTGGCGCAATTTCGTTGCGGAGCTTCCTCATATAGGGGAGACTGCCATACCTCCATGGCTTAACTTCATTTCAAACATTCATTCCATGGAATTACATGCCTTCTCTGATGGTTCATCCATTGCTTATGCAGCGGCCGTATATTTGCGAATACAGTATCTGCACGGTGGGATTCATACCCATCTCATTACGTCCAAAACCAAGGTCACACCCAACAATCCAATTACTATTCCAAGAGTAGAAGTATGTGGAGCGGTATTGGCCATAACCATTGCCAAGCGGGCACAAAAACATGCACAACAGCGCTGTGCTGAAATCCCAACATATTATTGCAACTATCATTATATACTGGATCACGGGTGATGTGAATAGATGGAAAATATACGTGGCGAATCGCGTTTTTTAAATTTTATCAAGTAGCTTGCCAAGTCAATAGTGTCATGTAAAAACTAAAGACAATCCGGCCGACTGCGCAACAAGGGGATTAACCCCAACCCAGTTGCAACAACACGAAGTTTGGTGGCAAGGATCTGCGTGGTTGCAGAAAGATAAATCGACTTCGCCTGTTGTAATGTTTATTGGGAATTAGAATTGGAAATTATCCAAAAAGGACTTAAGGTCTTCTTACCTGCTCATGCCGTGAGGAGTAGGTCCATCGGGACCCGTCTATTGGCTAGCAAAACAGTGGTGGGGGGGGGGGGGGGGGGGGGTTCGCGACCTTTCCTCATAGCACTAGACCCCATTACATTTTATTTCAGAGTCCCTGTTTATTTATCACAAAAAAATTTATTTGGTGTGCACTAGTCTTTCTAACTAACAAAAATAGGCTGCTAAAGGAAAAAGGGGTATGACTATGGCCAGAACTCCTCCTTCTCCAAGTTATGAGCTGCCCAGGTGACATGGCGCTCGTGCTTCTTATATCCCTCCCTGCCTTGACATCTAATTTAGCACTAATCGTTGTAGATGTCCCTATGTAAACACCACTTACCACTTCACTTCGTTACCACCATTAATAAATTTACTCACTCATTTTTTGTTTCAATTCATTCACATATTCGGTTTTTTATTTAATTAGAAATTACGCTTAAAGTGTAAATATGTACCAAATTATAGCTATTACATCTCGTGTACATACACAAGTACGTATCTAATTCATCCAATATCGAAATAGAAGTATGAGAGCTCATCCGCCTATGTATGCTATCAATGTTTTATTATTTAAGATTGGAGAAGAGTTGTCAAAAAACAATTTATTTTTATACCCATGTTATCGCAGAAAAAATTTACCTTTGTGGTACGAAAGTTCCATATTTTAAATTGCATGTATAAGATAAAATATATGAAAAGTTTTAACTTGCAACGTTGTCGGACGTGCACAATTTATATATATATGTAAGTGTTTATGTTATTCAAAATCAACGCAACACCACTGTTATAACTATTCTTAGAAAGCCAGTTTACATACGCTATTGATGTAAACCTTCTTTAACAACATTGGTGTTTGACGTGATTTGAATGTAATATGTTTGATATGTGCAAATTCCCAGAGAGCAATTATGTTAGTTTTTGACACAACATTCGATAATAGAACATCGAAAATTTATACTTAATAAAACATTATCAGCACAATCCAACAAAATGTTCGCATCGACTTAACATCATACCAAAGAGTTTGCACAAAACTCTTTAATACAATTTATTTAACATCATATATTCTGACTGAACATGATATGCTCTCTGAGTAGTGATACCAATTATATAAGTTGAGAAATGTTAACTTACGTGAATTGAGAAACAGCCCACGAGAAAGCGCTTCCATGTATGCGTGTTGATCAGCTTGTAAAAGAAGTAAAGTACGTGTATGTGTGTTATGACCGTGAGAAACATTTAGGGTGACCAGAATATTTTAATTATTTATTTTTTGCATATATACATATATTTTTATTTTTTTTATTTTATTATGCAAGTTGTTTAAGCTTTATAAACTCAACTCCGCACTTTTACAAATTTTGACCTAACCAAAGGCTTATTATTTCACTTTCATGAACAACACTTTCATGAGCAACTTTGCATATTTTGTATAACTAGCTTTTAGAATTACTTATGCATATATTTAATGTTTTCTACATACGCCACTAAATGAAAATGTTCCTTTTATTTGTTGTTTGTTTTTTTTTTTGCTTGTTTAAACGCAACTTTTCGAACAATTTTATGTAGCCATGTACATATATACTTTTTGTGTAGTGCTTCTATCGTTAGACGATTTTGTAAGCTTAAACACTTTTGTTTTTGTGCTGTATTAACGTATTTACTTTTTTGGAAGTGCTAATAACGTTGTTTTACTTGATTTCAGTTGCATTTATTTCATTTCACATCGTTTTGATTGCAACTCAAAGGGAACCAAAGTATATGCTTTGGTTTTTTTTATATTCACTAACATTTATTATTTCTTATGACTTTATAGGCAATTATAAGCAATTAAAAATAGTTTGTATATGTATATATCTATTTTTTTTTTTTTTTTTTTTGAACGACTTTAATTTCACTTTTTCTTAATCGCTCTATTCTCTGTGCTTCCTTTTCTTTGGCCTACACAGGTCTTTATCTTTGCCCTTTTTGCTTTTTTACATGTTTTCACTTAACAATTTTCCGTAAATTTTTTTATTTTTTTTTTTTTTTGCTTTTCTTTATAGCTCCTTGTGTCTATATGTAAATATGTTCGCTTTTTTACATAGCACTTCTTTAAAATTTTTCTTTAATTTTTGCTTTGCCTTGTGGTTTTCTTATTCTGACGATATTCTCACCTTTTTTTTTTTACACTACTTGGGAATTATCCCTCCTTTTTGGCTGACGCATTCAGATTTTACAATCATTTTTTTATATTTTTATATATATATATTTATTTTTAAATATCCTTTTTTGTGACTGCACCAAATTTTTAAGAAATTATTGTAGCACTGCTTCTTCCGTCCGCGTGGTTTCCAAACTACCACTTGTCAATCTCATGCCTTCTTTCATCTCTCCTTCGTGATTTTTTTTGCGAAATTTTTAGCTTGTGGTGGGAGAGTGGAAACTGTACGCAAGCGGTTTCTCTTCAACCAAACGTACTTATGCCTCCAACATGTATAATCTACGATTTCAGAATATTTTCATTATTTAAAATTAATTAAGTCGAAACTGAAAACCTATGCTACGATTCACCTTTCGAAAAAAGGGGTTGAAAGGATTTTGTTGAATCTTTCGATTCGAAATTTACTCAAATTTTGAAATAGTGATATTTAATGAAGTTTTTGATTAAATAATTTCGGCATAAGCTTTGCCTCGAAAGAACTTTTCTTTAGATAAGGTTTTATGTACATACAAAAATGTTAAAATAATTTTCATATGCACAACCAACCCTTTTTAAAGGAAGCTTTAACATATCTAAATTTTTATTTTTACTTATTAAAATATTTAATTTAGCATTTACTAAACACTTTTTATTATAAAAATTAACACATAAAAAAAAATGTCCATCTTACCAAAAAGGTTGATGAGTTTTTGCGTCCGTCTCGGGTGAAGATCAAATCCAAAAGAAGGAACGTCGATCACCGGAACGAAAGCCAACCTCATTCTTGTCTATTTTCTTTCATTTCCTCTGATCAGCATATGACTTCCGTCATATGGAAATCAGATTGAAGTTTAACGAAACTCTACTCTATTACAATTTGGAACTAGGATGATTTTGCGTTAATACGCTGGAAATGAATTGCTTAAAAATTTGAAAATTCTGAAATCGCACATTACAAACTGGATAATTCACGATTTATTTTAAACCGGTGAATTAGACTGAAAAGGGGCGATCAAACTTTGATATTTTTGGCATGAAATGTTCCCACGATCTTCCCTTGCAAATCTTCTAAGACGTAGTAGGAATTACCCAGCTTCTCGCGAACTCTCGCTTTTATAAAAGCTTTACTTAATTTTGCATTGAAATTCTTCTCGAAATTACTTTTTGCAAAATTACGACGGAATACTTCTTGTCCTACTCTAAATGATACAGGTTTCGCTCGTAGATTGTATTGTCTTTCATTACAATGATAGGCATTTGTTAAATTTTTCTTCAACTTGGCACGGCCAAGGGATAATATATCGTCTCTAGCTAGTTGTATGCAAGGTTCATCTAGCGCATGCGCTTTGCGTAACAATTCATATGATGATCCATGAGTGATCATATCGAGTCCATATAACGCGTGGTATGGTGAGCATTTTAAGGACTGATGTATTGAGTTGCGAAGCGCACAACTGATAAAGGTTAAATTTGTGTCCCATTCCCTGTGGTCATCCTTTATATAGGCTCTAATGGCAGCGATCAACGTACGGTTCACACGTTCTGAAGCATTCGCTTGTGGCGAATAAAGCGCTGTATATACATGTTTAACTCCATATTTCGTGAGAAATGCTTCAAAATCGTTAGATTTGAACTGTGACCCATTGTCACTGACAAGAGTTTCTGGTACTCCATATGTATGAAAAATGTGTTTTTGTAGGAATTCAATTATAATTGAAGACGTAAATTTTTTTAGAGGACACAGCCAGTGGAATTGGGACATGTGATCCAGCACTATTAACAGTCCGATATGACCTGCTTTGCTACGGGGATAAGTGCCTAAAATGTCTACATAAATTCTTTGAAAAGGACGATCCGTTCTAACTTGGTTTCCCATTGGTGGTCGCAACACAACATTTGGAGCTTTGGTCGATTTGCATACTTCACAATTACTTACGTAGGTTTTAACATCTCGAACTAATCCTGGCCAATAGAACTTGCGGCGTATAAGATCCAGTGTCTTATGAATCCCGCCGTGAGAAGATATAATATGGTCGTGAGCACGCGACATGACATCTTTACGAAGTTCACTAGGGATCCACAGTTTCCAAGCGCATTCTTCGGTGACAGGCGTACCATCTGAGTGCTCTGTGCGTATGTAAACAAACTTATCTACGACCCTAATGTCCGGAAACTTCTCTTGGTTTTCAGAAATCTTTGATTTCAAGGCTTGGTATTCTTCACTAGAAAAGTAAACAGAATCCAGATCGATTTCTGATTCAATCTCTAACGAAAACAACTCTTCACAATGCATCCTAGACAGTGCATCGGGAACTATATTATCCTTTCCTTTTCTATGGCTAACGGAAAATGTATATCTCTATATATAAATGTATAGCTCTGCAGCTTAAGCGCGCATCTTGCCAAGCGGCCACTTAACTTTGGTTGCCTCATAAGCCACACGAGACTAGAGTGGTCTGTAATAATTTCAAATTC
Source organism: Eurosta solidaginis (assembly GCF_040869045.1). Lineage (NCBI taxonomy): Eukaryota > Metazoa > Arthropoda > Insecta > Diptera > Tephritidae > Eurosta > Eurosta solidaginis. Next base: position 99,292,372 of record NC_090320.1, on the reverse strand, counting down.
TTGCATTTCTATGTAACACCTAAAACGTTCTATTGCTTCTATTGCTGCAAACACTCACGTTCCGTAACGCTATAGTTCCTTTGGGCAGAGTTTAATTTCTTTGACATAAAGGCTATTGGACGTTCGTTTCCTTCACTATCTAGCTGTATTAAAACGGCACCTATCCCGTAATCGCTGGCGTCGCAATGAACATAGAATTTTTTTGAAAAATCCGTGTTCTGTAAAACCGGAGCATTCATTAAACGTTCTTTAATTTTCTCAAAGGCTGATTGGGCAGCTTCGGTCCACTCAAACTTGCGTTTGGTAGACAAAACCTCAGTTATTGGATAAGCTATGTCCGAAAAGTTTTCTATGAATCTTCTATACCATCCCGCTAAACCTAGAAAACCTCTAACTTGTTTAATGTTTTTCGGTGTTGGCAAGTCCTTTATTGACTCAATTTTCTCTGGGTCTGTCGCAATGCCACCGTTACCGATAACATAACCTAGGTATTTTACTTTTGTTACACAAAATTGACTCTTATTGATGTTAATTGTCAAATTCGCTTTTGTAAACTGCTCAGCTATCCTAACAAGAATAGATAAATGGGATTCAAAGGTGTTTGATACGATACAAAGATCGTCTAAATATCCAAATACACATGTTCGTAGGTCAGCTGGAATAATTTCGTCCATTAAACGAGACATAGTCTGCGCAGCGTTACATAAACCGAAAGGCATCACAACAAATTGATACAAAGGACGTCCAGGCACAGTAAACTCTGTAATTTCTTTGGCTTCCTCTGCCAAAGGAATCTGCCAAAAGGCATCCTTTAGATCGATTTTAGTTATAATATTTGCTTCTGGCATTCTAGAGAATATACCCTCTATTGACGAAAGTGGGTATGCATCTTTCTTTGTTACTTCGTTTATTTTTCTTGCATCTAGACACAGTCGAATTTTATTGGGTTTTATAACCATATGCATTGGTGAGCTCCAAGGACTTTGAGACTTTTCAATAACTCCTAACTTCAGCATTCTATCTACTTCTTGATACATTAATTTCTCTACTGCTGGGGAAACTGGATAAAAGCGTTGCTTTATTGGCTTTGCTTCTCCTACGTCAATCTCGTGTCGCAAGAGACTTGTCCTGCCGAGTCCTTGTTTTTCGAAATTAGGAAAAAGTAACTTAACTGCTTCTAGCTGCTGACGTTGACCCTCGGTCAGCGGATACAAAATAGATTTATAATTTTCACTTATGTGTGGGTAATCCCTATCTGAACTACTTTCACATTTGTCGTTGGAAGAAATACTACTAATTATGCTTGGAGCCAATTCAAACAATTTTTAAAAATCAATTCCTAAAATTAGGTTTTGGCTTATAGATGGAATTATATAAAGTTTTGTCCTTTTAATTTTTGCCTTGTATTCTATATTTATATCGAGATACCCAGTTATTGTTTGAGATTTTCCATCTGATGTCTTGACATTAGATTTAAATTTTCGGAACTCGGATAAGTTTAACAAATCCTCTTTGGCTAAACTAGAACCTATACAACTGATATTCGCACCTGTATCTAGCAATCCGAACATTTCGCGGCCCAAGAAGCTTCACTTTTGCGTAATACCTAGCATCTTCTTCATTTAAAATGGACGATATTAACATCTTTTTCTTATCTTTAATTGCTTTCCAAAAGCGCCTAAGTCGCAAGGTTGATCTTTTGGTTTTTATTGACGATTTATTGGGTTCAGGATGATCCTGGAAAATTCTGTTTCTTGCCTCAATATAGTTACGTATACGCTCATGTAATGGTTTGGATGGATAAATGAGTTTATCGACTTCTTCCGAATCGATATCTCGTTTTAAAATTTTATGGTTGTGGGAGTTTTCTACACCTAACGTTTGGTCGAATCTTAAATAATTGTCGGAATTAATTAGAATTTTTTCACCGTCTAACTCTAATTTTTCGGGTTGCTGGACGTTCGCTTGTGATCGAACGTCTTCTTCGAGGGGTTTTTTGGCCTGGATATGCAAGTTTCGCATTGGGGTTTGTATACATTTTTAGCACCACATCCGTAACAAAAAATGTTACGTGCCTTAGTGCACATATCCCATGGGTGGCCTTCTTCATCACAGTTGCAACAGATTAGTTGCCGGATGTGACCGGATGGTAACTCCACTGCCGATACTTGTGCTTCCTCCAAATCAGAGTTGATTTCTTCCATTTCACCTGCCTCTAACGATGCAACATTACGTCTCGGAGCATGTGTTGGCGGATTGGTCCGGGATATGGGTGTTCGTTGATATGTGGCTTCATTTAACAAATTTTCCCTCATCTGTACTAACTTTCGTAGATGTGCTACTGAAAGTACAGGAACATATAGAAGCTCATGTCGGATATCGGGACGCAAATTCCTAGTTAGCAACTCTACTAATTCGTGCTCTTCCATTCGCATGGGGAGTTGATCTATCATGGACATTATTGAGTCATAAAAAGTTACAAAAGTTTCATTTGGAAGTTGCTTTCTGTTTCTTATTTCCTCACGTAGGTCGTATGTCGAACGGTAATCTTTGAATTCATACCTTAACGCAGTACAGAAAGAATTCCAGTCGATTGCCGGTACTTGTTTGTGATACCGCCAATACCAGGTTTTGGCTTTGCCAGCAAGCAAAATATGTAAATTTTTGCAAACTGCATTAAAATTGTTGTTTAAACTTTCCGCTGTCAGCGCATGGACGCGATATATAAACTCGTTGCAAGTTAGTCCGTCAGCTGAACCGTCAAATTTTACGTGCCAGTTTTGTATGATGGTAGTTATTTTATCCTGGCGAATGGATGGAACGTTATCTGGCTGAAAACCTTGCTGATCCTGTCGTATTTGGTTATTATCCGGGTACAGTGTTGTATTCGGGGTATTGGACTGAAGATTTAGGCTGGCTCTCAATCGTTCAATAGCTGCATCGACGATTTGAGATATTTGGCTTATATCAACTAAGTTTGAATTAACGTAGGTAAAGAGCGATTTTGATCATCATTATTAGTTGGTTGTGATACGTTATTTCTATTACTCTCGTTATATAGTCGGCGCTTAGAATTGTATCGAAAATTGTATCTGGGTACCGCTCCGCCTCGTCCTTGTGAAGTTTGAGTCGGATTGGAAAATGTCGGATTATTACTTTTACCGATCGTAATCTTTTGCAATTCGCGAAAATTACAAGTTCTTCTACAATATGGACATTCTTGTGAAGTGGATAACCAACTTCTGATACACTCTGTGTGATATATATGGTTACATAAAGTTTTACGCACTTCCTGATCTGATTTAAGGCCTTGTTGATAGATGGTACAAATATTACCTTCGGCCTCTGAGCCTTCTGGTACCAGTGAAAGATATTCATTACTATGTACTACTGCCATAGTGCTTTGTTTTCAAAAAATTTCCAAAAATAAAAATTATAACTCTTAAGGTGGTAACTTCGTGATGGGTAAGTGAACATCGAACGAGATGGAGTTCTAGCTGGCGTTTACTTGGACTATTGCTGACAGATATTTTTAAGTGGCCCATTGTTTTGAGTAGGGGTTGATTTTGAACTAAATAATGAACTAAATTCGATAACTTAGTATTTCCAAAAATCACTTCTACTTGGTACTATTAGTAGAAAAAAGGGTTCCGAGGAAATAAAACACACGACCATTTAGTTTAAGCACGTTTAATGTAATGTATGATGGATAAAATCTTATGTACATATTAAGTGAATATTAGGTGGCCTGATATAGCGGCACAAATGAGAGAAGATTTGGAAAAGAACTGTTATGTAGTTGAGTTGCTAATATAGGGTCTTTAATTGGTATGCTCTAACAATCTCCCACTCAACTCAAATACATAAATACATGTCATAACATATAATAGACATATGATCGATTTAAATTCGAATAATAACAAAAATATTTTCAAGTTACAATTTTAAGTTAAGTAATTTACAACAATTCGTATGTTTGTTCTTAGGTAAACATTTTGTTAACAAGTCGGCAACATTTTCTGCCGATGGCACATACATTATATCAATATCATTTGACTCATATTTTTCTCTAAGATAATGGTATTTAATATCTATATGTTTACTTCTCTTCTTAGTAACTGGATTACGAACAAGAAATTCTGCTCCCTGGTTATCGCTGTTAATGACCGTTGCAGATTTACAATACTCTGTTAAGCCAAGCTCTGTTAACAGATGACGATAAAACGATTGACGATTACCTCCTTAGCCCCCTCGCACATGGCTACATATTCAGCCTCTGTTGAGCTAAGTGAAACGCTATTTTGCTTTTTTGATTCCCAAGCAATCGGCCCCCCAGCAAGAAAAACAATGTAACCGCTATAAGATTTTCGGTCAACAATGTTGGATCCCCAGTCAGCATCAGTGAAGCAAGAAAGTGTTCGATCCATTCTGCTGTATGTAAAATTCGCATTAGCCGTATATTTGAGGTAACGAAGAATGTGCTTTGCTGCTATAAAGTGCTGCTTATGTTGATGGTTATTAAATTGCGACAGTTTAGATAACGTATGACTAATATCCGGCCTTGATATCACCGCCAGGTACATTAAGCCACCAATAAGCGACTGAAATTTTTTTCATCATAAACCTCTTTACAATTTTCATTCGTGCATTTTTCTAATTCAGTTCCAATAACAAAAGGCGTTGAGCTTGGTTTACACTCTGCCATATTCCAAGTTTTCAGAAGTTCAGTTGTATATTTTCTTTGATGAACAGTAATTGGACCTCTCAAACCATCTCTTTCTATTTCCATTCCAAGGTAGAATGAAATTGGGCCACGGTCCACAATATCAACAAACATTTTTAATTGCGTTATTACGTCACTCATTGTTGATTGATTTGAGCATGCTAACATCATGTCATCAACATATAAAGCCACAATAACAATTTCTCCATTTTTCGACATAATATAAACACAATTGTCTGACAAACATTTATGGAAACCTATACTACACAAAATTTCATTAAACTTCTTATTCCACTGTCTGCCTGCTTGCTTAAGCCCATACAGCGATTTCTTCAATTTGCAAACTTTATTTGGCTGATCTTTCTGTACGAATATTTCGGGTTGGTACATATATATCTCTTCGTTAAGAGAACCATTTAAATAAGCAGCGACTATATCAATATGATTTACAAGTAATTTATACTGTACCGCAATAGCTAAAATTAATCTTATTGTGGAATGTCTTACGACAGGTGCATACGTTTCGTGGTTGTCAACGTTGCGCTTCTGAAAACAACCTTGCGCAACTAAACGCGCTTTATATTTTTCGACGCTACCATCACACCTCCGCTTCGTTGAAAAAACCCATTTATTGCCAATGAAATTTTTACCTTCGGGCTTGTCAACTAAATGCCATGTTTCATTCTTAATTAAAGAGTCGTACTCTGATTTCATGGCTTCCTACCATTTCTCTTTATTTGGACTTTCAAGTGCATCTTTGACTGAAATTGGATCGCAAACAATTGCATTTACGACTTCGTGAGCGGCGTTTTCGTCCATCACAAAGATTTTCTTGGTCTACCAACCCTTCCAGTTCTATTCAATTTCGGCCTGCCTCTTTTCCTCTTTCCATCAACGTTTGTCGCCTCTGCTTCATCTGATGTACTCTCTTGAGCTTCATTATGAATATTTCCCGTGCATTCGTCATTTCCATCACTTGCATTGCTAGGTATCATTTCATTATTTCCGCCTTGAATACATTCCGATTGTCTATTTTGACTTTCATCTACACTAACAATGTCTTGGCTACGGTCTCGTATATGCACATATTCGTCACCAACAACAGGTGTAGTAAAGCTTTCATCATCAGAAGCTGACGTTGGATAATCCAGAGACAATTGACTTTGTGGGAGAGATTTCTCGAAAAATTTAACATCACGAGAAGACACTATTACTCTGCGCTCACTATCATATAATCTGTATGCTTTACTTTGGTTCGAATAACCAACAAAAATCAATTTACGCCCTTTCGGCTCAAATTTCGATACATTATGCTGCTTTTGTAATGCGACTGCATCACAACCAAACGTTTTTAGATGTGAAACCGATGGTTTCCAACCAAACCAGCATTCGTATGGTGTTTTGCCTTGCAAAACTTTTGTAGGAGCGCGATTTCTTAAATAAGTTGCCGTATTCACTGCCTCAGACCATAGACTTTTAGGCAATTTTGACTCTTCTAGCATACAACGACTCATTTCAACTAATGTTCTATTTGCCCTTTCAGCAATCCCATTTTGCTGGGGTGTGTATGCTACGGTCGTTTGGTGAACTATTCCATTTTGCTTCAAAAATAAATTAAACTCAGAGCTTAGGTATTCCCTACCATTGTCGCTACGCAAAATTTTGATTTTACAACCAGTTTCATTTTCAGCTTTTAATTTGAATTCTTTAAACGCATTCAGTGCGTCTGATTTATGCTTCAAAAAATACGTACTTACGTACCGTGTAAAGTCATCAATAAAAGTAATAAAGTATACCGATCCACCCTGCGAAGTATTTCGCATCGGCCCACAAATATCTGTATGTATTACTGCTAATTTACTTTTACTTAGAACAGTGCGGTATGAACAAAATGGTTTACATGAAATTTTGCATAAAGCGCAAGTTGCACAAGAGAAATCTTTGGACATTTTAACATCTAACCCGCGAACCATTTCTTTACTGGACAATGCATATAAGTCACGCGCATTCAAATGACCATATCGTCGATGCCATAAATCAAAATCATTGGGTTTCTCACAACTCATATACGCATATTCTTTTTGTATAAATTTAGCAACAAATATACCATAGCGCTTCTCAGCTAAAAAAATCAAATAACCGTGTTTTGTATAAGCACAAGCTGTGTTCTCAGTGAATTTTACTGAGTTTCCATTACAAATAATTTTGCCTACAGACAAAAAATTAGATTTTAACTCGGGCACAAAGAGTACTTCGGTTAGTATAATGTCAGCGTGAGCTGATTTAAGATGCACATTACCTATACCTTTTGCTAAAACGCTTTCTCCAGATGCTAATATTACCTTCTGAGAATGCTCTCTGTACGACGAAAATTCACTTTTGTTGTTGCATATATGCGACGATGCTCCACTGTCAAGAATCCATTCCTTGGTATTGCCTGTTGAGTTGCTGCCATATGAGCCGAACACTACTTCCGTATTTGCTGATGCACTTTTGCACTGTGATCGCACATTACTAAAATGAAACCGGTGCACTGTGGAGCAAAATGATGGTTGCGGATGTTAAAGTTGCAAATTATTGTGTGTGTGTATACACATACAATGTATACATATATATTTTTCTTGGCTCTACCTAGCTTTTCTTGCCCCACACTTGGGCGCCATTTTGTAATGTTTATTGGGAATTATAATTGGAAATTATCCAAAACGGACTTAAGGTCTTCTTACCTGCTCATGCCGTGAGGAGTAGGTCCATCGGGACCCGTCTATTGGCTAGCAAAACAGTGGTGGGGGGGTTCGCGACCTTTCCTCATAGCACTAGACCCCATTACATTTTATTTCAGAGTCCCTGTTTATTTATCACAAAAAAATTTATTTGGTGTGCACTAGTCTCTCTAACTAACAAAAATACGCTGCTAAAGGAAAAAGGGGTATAACTATGGCCAGAACTCCTCCTTCTCCAAGTTATGAGCTGCCCAGGTGACATGGCGCTCGTGCTTCTTATATCCCTCCCTGCCTTGACATCTAATTTAGCACTAATCGTTGTAGATGTCCCTATGTAAACACCACTTACCACTTCACTTCGTTACCACCATTAATAAATTTACTCACTCATTTTTTGTTTCAATTCATTCACATATTAGATTTTTTATTTAATTAGAAATTACGCTTAAAGTGTAAATATGTACCAAATTATAGCTATTACATCTCGTGTACATACACAAGTACGTATCTAATTCATCCAATATGTGAGAGCCTATTCGCCTATGTATGCTATCAATGTTTTATTATTTAAGATTGGAGAAGAGTTGTCAAAAAACAATTTATTTTTATACCCATGTTATCGCAGAAAATATTTACCTTTGTGGTACGAAAGTTCCCTATTTTAAATTGCATGTATAAGATAAAATATATGAAAAGTTTTAACTTGCAACGTTGTCGCACGTGCACAATTTATATATGTATGTAAGTGTTTATGTTATTCAAAATCAACGCAACACCACTGTTATAACTATTCTTAGAAAGTCAGTTTACATACGCTATTGATGTAAACCTTCTTTAACAACATTGGTGTTTGACGTGATTTGAATGTAATATGTTTGATATGTGCAAATTCCCAGAGAGCAATTATGTTAGTTTTTGACACAACATTCGATATTACAACATCGAACATTTATCTAATATATATATTATAAATGACAAAGTTTGGATATGAAGATGTTTGGATGTTTGTCCAGACGTTTGTCTTTGTGACTCAATCACGCAAGAACGGCTGGACCGATTTGGATGAAATTTTGCACACATATAGCCAATAGTCTAGAAGGATCTACTAGCTATATATTTTTCAAAAGGGGGGAGGTCCCCGCCCCCTAGGAACAGTTATAATTTAATTATTATATTTTTTAGTCTTTGCGACTGAATCACGCCAGAACGGCTACACGGATTTTGATGAAATTTGGGACACAGACAGTAGTCTACTAGCGAAATTTTTTTCGAACATGGAAAGAGGGGTGGGGGTCCCACGACCCCTTCGAGCAATTACTTTTTAATAATTTTTACACATTATAACTTTACGCATACTAGCCTTCACCAATATCACAGACTCAAGGGGTCAAATAAGTCGAGGGCTTACAAAGTGAGCAGTGACACCCTCCGTCTCCCTCCCCCTTCTCTCCACCTCTGGTGTAAAATCTATAAATTGTTATAACTCAAAATAAATTTTCTCCAAAATCAAGAGTTTTTGGTATCTGGCACATACAGATCGAGATCTAAACAATTTTGGGAAAACGATCAGTGGTCCTCTCCTTCTCCTCCCGCCATCCGTCCTCCTTCAGTTGTTTTTATTAGCACGCTTTTATTAGCTTTACCTGTATGTTTCAATGTAACTCTTCATTCGCTCCAACGCGCCTGCTGCCTTATTAACATGGTTAGGGTCGTATCGAAACCCTTCCGGGATCATTTCTGGATGGTTTTCGGGATCCGTCCAGGATCCCGCCGGGGTCATTTCGGGACTTTTTCGGGACTATTTCGAGACTTTCTCGGGATCGTTTTGGGACCCTTACTGGATCATTTCTGTATAGTTTTCGGGATCCGTCCGGGATTCCGTCGGGGTATTTTCGGGATCATTTGCGTACCTTTGAGAGATAAATTCCTGATGGTTTCCGGGATAACTACGGGACCTTTCGGGGTTATTTTGGGTCCCCTCCGTAATCATTTCTGGATGGTTTTCGGGATCCGTCCGTGATCCCGTCAGGGTCATTTCAGGACTATTAGGGGATCATTTGAAGACCGTTCCAGCATCATTTCTGAACAGTTATCGAGATTCGTCCGAGATCGCGACGGGGTCATTTCGGGATCATTTGGGGCACCTAGCGGCATCATTTCTGGATGATTTTCGGTATCCGTCCGGGATCCCGTCGGGGTCATTTCGGGACTTTTTCGGGATCATTCGGGGTCGCTTCCGCCATCATTTGTGCATGGTTTTCGTGATCCGTCCGGGATCCCGTCGGGGTCATTTCGGGACTTTTTCGGGATCATATGGGGTCCCTTTTGGCATCATTTCTGGATGGTTTTCGGGATCCGTGAGGAATCCCGTAGGGGCCATTTTAGGACTTTTTCGGGATCATTTGGGGTACCTTCCGGCATCATTTGTAGATGGTTTTCGGTATCCGTCCGGGATCCCGTCGGGGTCATTTCGGGACTTTTTTGGGATCATTTGGGGTCCCTTCCGGCATCATTTCTGGATGGTTTTCGGGATTCGTCCGGTATCCCGTCGGGGTCAATTCTGGACTTTTTCTCAACTAATGCGGGATCATTTGGGACCCTTTTGCCATCATTTCTGGATGGTTTCCGGGATCCGTCGGGGATCCCGTCCGGGTACTTTCGGGACTTTTTCGGGATTATTTGGTGTCCCATCCGGCATCATTTCTGGATAGTTTTCGGGATTCGTCCTGGATCCCGACGGGGTCATTTCGGGACTATATCGGGATCATTTTGGGGTGCCCACCGGCATCATTTCTGGATGGTTTTCGGGATCCGTCCGGTATCCCGTCGGGGTCAATTCTGGACTTTTTCTCAACTAATACGGGATCATTTGGGCCATTTTGGCATCATTTCTGGATGGTTTTCGGGATCCGTCCGGGACACCGTTAGGGTGATTTTTGGACTATTAAGGGATCATTTGAGGGCCTTTCCGGCATCATATCTGGATGGTTTTCGGTATCCGTCCCGGATCTCGTCGGGGCCATTTCGGGACTTTTTCGGGATTATTCGGGGTCCCATTTGGCATCATTTCTGGATGGCTTTCGGGATCCGTCTGGGATCCCGTCGGGGTTATTCCAGGGCTTTTTGGGATCATTCAGGGTACCTTCCGGCATCATTTCTGGATGGTTTTGGGGAGCAGTCCGGGATCCCTTCAGGTTCATTTTGGGACTTTTCCGCGACTAATACGGGATCATTTGGGGACCCTTTCGACATCATTTCTGGATGGTTTTCGGGATCCGTCCGGGATCCCGTCCGGGTCACTTCAGAACTTTTTTTCGACTAATACGGAATCATTTGGGGAGCCTTTCGGCTTCATTTCTGGTTGGTTTTTGGGATCCGTTCGGGATCCCGCCGGGGTCATTTCGGGACTATAAGGGCATCATTTGGGGACATTTTAGGCATCATTTCTGGATAGTTTTCGGGATCCCGTCGGGGTCATTTCGGGACTATTTCGAGATCATTTGGGGTACCATCCGGCATCATTTCTAGATGGTTTTCGGTATCCGCTCTGGACATCGTCGGGGTCATTTCGGGACTTTTTTGGGGCTAATACGGGATCATTTGGGGAGCCTTTCGGCATCTTTTCTGGATGGTTTCCGGGATCCGTACGGGATCCCGTCAGAGTAATTTCGGGACTTTTTCGGGATCCTTTAAGGATGGTTTTCAGGATTCGTCCGGGATCCCGTCAGAGGGTAATTTCTGGACTTTTCCGATACAATTTCGGGATCATTGTGGCACCCTTCCAATTTAATTCCTGGATGGATTTCGGGATCTGTCCGGGATCCCGTCAGGGTCATTTAGGAATCCGTTAATACGGGATCATTTGGGGACCCTTCCGGCATCACTCAGGGTAATTTCGGGACTATTGCGGGATCATTTGGGGACCCTTTAAGGGTCATTTCATGACTTTTTCTGTATTATTTCGGGATCATTTGGGGACCCTTCCGAGGCCATTTCTGGATCCTTCCGGGATGCCGTAGGAGTAATTTCGAGATTTTTTTGTTACTTTTTCGGGATAGTTATGGGACCCTTCCAGGATCATTTCTGGACCGTGCGGGATCCCATCGGGGTCATTTCCGGACTGGATGGTTTTCGGGATCCGTCCGCGATAGCGTGGGGGTCCTTTCGTAGCTTTTTCTGGATAATTTCGGGATCATTTGGGATCCTATCAGGTTATCAGCTCATTTAGTTCTTTTTTTACTCAATTACAAAAATAAAATGCATTAGACAGAAAACTAAATTTTAAACAGATAACTTGATATGTGAATAGCTCATATGTATATTTAAATTTATCCTTGCGGACGGGGCCGCGGGTAAAGGCTAGTACTTAATAAAACATTATCAGCACAATCCAACAAAATGTTCGCATCGACTTAACATCATACCAAAGAGTTTGCACAAAACTCTTTAATACAATTTATTTAACATCATATATTCTGACTGAACATGATGTGCTCTCTGAGTAGTAATACCAATTATATAAGTTGAGCAATGTTAACTTACGTGAATTAAGAAACAGCCCACGATGAAAGCGCTTCCATGTATGCGTGTTGATCAGCTTGTAAAAGAAGTACTGTACGTGTATGTGTGTTATGACCGTGGGAAACAATTAGGGTGACCAGAATATTTTAATTATTTATTTTTTGCATATATACATATATTTTTATTTTTTTTTGTTTTATTATGCAAGTTGTTTAAGCTTTATAAACTCAACTCCGCACTTTTACAAATTTTGACCTAACCAAAGGCTTATTATTTCACTTTCATGAACAACACTTTCATGAGCAACTTTGCATATTTTGTATAACTAGCTTTTAGAATTACTTATGCATATATTTAAAGTTTTCTACATACGCCACTAAATGAAAATGTTCCTTTTATTTGTTTTTTTTTCTGCTTGTTTAAACGCAACTTTTCGAACAATTTTATGTAGCCATGTACATATATACTTTTTGTGTAGTGCTTCTATCGTTAGACGATTTTGTAAGCTTAAACACTTTTGTTTTTGTGCTATATTTACGTATTTACTTTTTTTGTTTTATTTATTATATTTATTTTTGTTTTACTTGATTTCAGTTGCATTTATTTCATTTCACATCGTTTTGATTGCAACTCAAAGGGAACCAAAGTATATGCTTTGGTTTTTTTTATATTCACTAACATTTATTATTTCTTAAGACTTTATAGGCAATTATAATCAATTAAAAATAGTTTGTATATGTATATATCTATTTCTGTTTTCTTTTTTTTTTGAACGACTTTAGTTTCACTTTTTCTTAATCGCTTTATTCTTTGTGTTTCCTTTTCTTTGGCCTACACAGGTCTTTATCTTTGCCCTTTTTGCTTTTTTACATGTTTTCACTTTACAATTTTCCGTATTTTTTTTTATTTTTTTGCTTTTCTTTACAGCTCTCTTGTGTTTATATGTAAATATGTTCGCTTTTTTACATACCACTTCTTTAAAATTTTTCTTTAATTTTTGCTTTGCCTTGTGGTTTTCTTATTCTGACGATATTCTCACCTTTTTTGTTTTACACTACTTGGGAATTATCCTTCCTTTTTAGCTGACGCATTCAGATTTTACAATTATTTTTTATATTTTTATATATATATTTATTTTTAAATATCCTTTTTTGTGACTGCACCAAATTTTTAAGAAATTATTGTAGCACTGCTTCTTCCATCCGCGTGGTTTCCAAACTACCACTTGTCAATCTCATGCCTTCTTTCATCTTCTCCTTCGTGATTTTTTTTTTCGAAATTTTTAGCTTGTGGTGGGAGAGTGGAAACTGTACGCAAGCGGTTTCTCTCCCACCAAACGTACTTATGCCTCCAACATGTATAATCTACGATTTCAGAATATTTTCATTATTTAAAATTAATTAAGTCGAAACTGAAAACCTATGCTATGATTCGCCTTTCGAAAAAAGGGGTTGAAAGGATTTTCTTGAATCTTTCGATTCGAAATTTACTAAAATTTTGAAATAGTGATATTTAATGAAGTTTTTGATTAAATAATTTCGGCATAAGCTTTGCTTTGTCCGAAAGAGCTTTTCTTTAGATAAGGTTGTATGTACATACAAAAATGTTCGCATACTTTTCATATGCACAACCAACCCTTTTTAAAGGAAGCTTTAACATATCTAAATTTTTATTTTTACTTATTAAAATATTTAATTTAGCATTTACTAAACACTTTTTATTATAAAAATTAACACATCAAAAAAATTAACGCATCAAAAAAATTTCCAACTTACCAAAAAGGTTGATGAGTTTTTGCGTCCGTCTCGGGTGAAGATCAAGTCCAAAAGAAGGAATGTCGATCACCGGAACGAAAGCCAAACCTCATTCTTGTCTATTTTCTTTCATTTCCTCTGACCAGCATATGAGTTCCGTCATATGGAAATCAGATTGAAGTTTAACGAAACTCTACTCTATTACAATTTGGAACTAGGATGATTTTGCGTTAATACGCTGGAAATGAATTGCTTAAAAATTTGAAAATTCTGAAATCGCACATTACACTGTTTCCTTCATGAACCGCGAAGAAATCGAGAGCACAATGACAGAAGAAAAACCGACAAAGACATTAACGTATACGGCAGTCACACAAACGTCGTTCATACTTCGATATTCTTCTTACAATCAATTGATACGTGTTACAGCGTGGCTGCTTAGATTTTTCATAATCTCCGCAAACTTAATGTTAGTGACAAAATTTCCGGACCGCTCACAGCTAACGAACTGCAAAAAAGTCTCTATCGAATTGTTTACTTAGCACAGTGGAAAGCCTTTGGAGCCGAAATGCGATGTATAAAATCGAATACAAACTTGTCTACCAATAGTCCACTAATACGTTTAACACCATTCCTAGACGCCAACAGAGTTCTTCGCGTTCGTGGTCGCTTAAACATGCCAATCTGCCATTTGATCAAAGGCATCCTATGATTTTACGAAATAGTCATCATTTCCCGAAACTATTAATTAACTTCGCTCATCAAATCACTTTACATGGTGGCACGCAATTATCGCTAGCATACATTCGACGGCAGTTTTGGAAAATACATGGCCAAAAAACAGTGCGTAATCATAGTTGCTAACATAAAGTTTGTGATATGCAGCCAACTTCCGGCATCCGAAATTTTAGTTACTTAAAAACTTTGCTTACAAAGCAATATCGGACGAGAGCGTTACATGTATACACACAAACTTCGATTTTGTTTCGAGTTAAGCACTGTCCGAAGCAATATTGGACGAGAACCTTCTTCTTCGCAAGCTCGAAGCCAATTAAATTCAAAAATAATCGGCAAAATAAATTTAGGCAAAATTTAGGTCGCTTAAGCTAGCCCAACTTTTTCAGCCCAATCAAAAAACGAGACCGTACTAAATTGCACAACATTTATTACTAATTTAGTACCGGTTAATTAAATTTATTACCCTTGTAGTTTAAAAAATATCGAGTGTTGGGCTAGCTTAAGTTTAAGCCAGCCCAACCCGAATGCACAATCAAAAAACGAGGCCGTACTAAACTGCAAAACATTTATTACTAATTTAGTACCGGTTAATGAAATTTAGTACTCTTTTATTTTAAAAAAATATCGAGGGTTGGGCTAGCTTAAGTTTAAGCCGACCCAACCCATATGCACAATCAAAAAACGAGACCGTGCTAAACTGCACAACATTTATTACTAATTTAGTACCGGTTAATTAAATTTATTACCCTTGTATTTTAAAAAATATCGAGGGTTGGGCTAGCTTAAGTTTAAGCCAGCCCAACCCATATGCACAATCAAAAAACGAGGCCGTACTAAACTGCAAAACATTTATTACTAATTTAGTACCGGTTAATGAAATTTATTACTCTTTTATTTTAAAAAATATCGAGGGTTGGGCTAGCTTAAGTTTAAGCCGACCCAACCCATATGCACAATCAAAAAAACGAGACCGTACTAAACTGCACAACATTTATTACTAATTTAGTACCGGTTAATTAAATTTATTACCCTTTGTATTTTAAAAAATATCGAGGAGTGTTGGGCTAGCTTAAGTTTAAGCCAGCCCAAACCATATGCACAATCAAAAAACGAGACCGTACTAAACTGCACAACATTTATTACTAATTTAGTACCGGTTAATGAAACTTATTACTCTTTTATTTTAAAAAACATCTATGGTTGGGCTAGCTTAAGTTTAAGCCAGCCAAATCCATATGCACAATCAAAAAATGAGACCGTACTATTTAATTAACCGGTACTAAATTAGTAATAAATGTTGTGCAGTTTAGTACGGTCTCGTTTTTTTGATTGTGCATATGGGTTGGGCTGGCTGAAACTTAAGCTAGCCCAACCCTCGATATTTTTTAAAATACAAGGGTAATAAATTTAATTAACCGGTACTAAATTAGTAATAAATGTTGTGCAATTTAGTACGGTCTCGTTTTTTGATTGGGCTGAAAAGGTTGGGCTAGCTTAAGAGACCTGCAAAATTTAGATGAAATGTTAAAGTAGTGTTGCAGCTTAACATAAAATGTACATTGACAGACATGTTTTAAGTAGTGGTAAATTACATTGCAGGTATGTTACATATTGCTTAGATAGAATAATTGCAGGTATGTTACATTACTTAGATATAATACATATTATTGAATTACGAAAGGAAGCCTTGGTACAGTCTCCCCCTAGGTTGCTGAAATCGTCTCGATGATGCATCCTACTGATTGGTCTTTCGTGGACGTCCTCTTCTTCGAATTTGGTTAACTGGGTTATCGTCAATATTAGTATTACTTCTATATGGAGTTAGAGATGAAGCATGATAAGTGCCTAATGGTTGGTCTATAATATCTTCATGTGCGATTACGTATGTTGTATTACCCTTCTTTTCGATGATTATGTAAGGCCCATCACGCTTAGGTACGAATTTTGACGTGACACCTTTTGCAGCGTTAGTTAATATGTGCGTTGTAACCAAAACCTTCGAACCAACCTCTAGTCCTTCTTGATTTCATCTTTGTGAATTGGATAAGATTTTGTTTGTGTTCTGTTGTTTTTCTTCACACTCTTTTGCAGATGCAAATACGTCAGCAAGAGTTGTAAGATATGGCGTTATTTCGGATACGAAGTTTTCAGACTGAGTGACTGCTCTCAAATCGTTTTGCACGTCATCCAGTGTTCTCAGCTCGCGACCAAATGTAAGGTAGGCGGCAGTGTATTTAGTGCTTTGGCAGCGAGTGGTGTTCATGGCAAAGCGTATAGCTGGCAACTTCTCGGCCCAACTGCGATGCTGATTTCCAACCAGTATTGCCAATTGCGTCTTTAAATCTCGATTTTTCCGCTCCACCGGATTAGCTTGTGGGTGGTAAACCGGCGTATGAACTTGTTCAATGTTGAGACAATAAACACCCTTTTGCATCACTGCAGATAAGAATTGGACTCCTTTATCGCTGATGACTTTACTCGGTATCCAATAGCGCAGGATTACTTCGTCGATTAATACTTTTGAACAGTTTTCTGCGGTAGCGTTGGCCAAGGCAAACAACTCGACCCAACCACTGGCGACGTCCTCTACGATTATGATCCATTGTAACCCACCTGTGTCCTGAGGAAGTGGTCCAAACAAAACAATGACAATCGTCTTACACCACTGCTTGCTTGATGCAGCCTGATAAAAACCCATTGACTTTAAGTTAGTCGCTTTATAGCGTTGACAATCTATGCAGTTCTTGACATGATTCTCGATGTCTTTTCGGATACCAGGCCAATAATAGCGCGAAGTAATCTTATGAGCTGTTCGATCAATTCCATAGTAACCAGCTGTGTCTTTGTTATGATGCTGATTGAGTATATCGGCGCGTTCGTTTTTTAGTATAACCAGCTGCGCATCCTCATTGTCTTCGAAGTTCAACATCAAATGTGCATATATGGCAAGCTTCTTTTTGTTGTCATATTCTTCTTCGCATGGAGGCCTTGATAACATGTCTGCCACTACATTGGTTTTCCCTGGTTTGTAGTCTATGCTAATGTTGTATGGTTGTAGAATTAATAACCAGCGGACCAGGCGTCCAGTCGGGGATTTGAGTGTCATCAACCACTTCAATGGCTGGTGGTCTATGATAAGTGTCACCTCGGATCCTTCGATGTATCCTCGATATTTCTGAACTGGCCACACAATGGCTAATGCTTCTCGTTCTATTGTGGAGTAGTTTTGCTCTGCTTTTTACAATAATCTACTTGCGTATCCGATAGGGTGTTCATCCGGACCCTCCCCCTGGATTAAAACTGCCCCTAATGCGTATCCACTAGCACCGGTTTTTAATATAAATCGACCTGTTTCAAAATAGGTGGCGATGTCAATAATGTTTTAACTCATCGAAGGCTATTTGTTGTTGCTCCTTCCAAGACCAAGTAGCGCTCTTCTTTGTCAGTTGTGAGAGTGGTTTTGCAATATCTGCAAACTTTGGTACGAAGCGCCTGTACCAAGAACAGGTTTGGAGGAATGACAACATTTCCTTGATGTTTTTCGGAGGGTTCCATGCTACAATTGACGATACCTTCTGTGGATCGACCATAACACCGTTTGGAGTCAATATATGCCCCAAATACTTCACTTCGTTGCACGCAAAACTACACTTGTATATTAAATAGGATTTTTTGTTAGGCTTTTTTGACCATTTGGCGTTTGAAATAAAATAACTTATTTCATCTTTCAACCCGACGTTTCGCTAGTCTCTCTAGCTTTTTTCAAGGGTGCTCTCTGTATTTAATAACAAAAACAAAAAACAATACATTGATGTGAGAAACATGATATTCAAACATTATTGATCACAATATTACATACAAACAAATATCACAAACAAGAGGCAAAAAACCCTGAATAATTGTATTTTATAACATATAAAACATTACATAAAGCACTCACATAATTGGACTATTTTAATTTTTGTTAAAACCTTAAAACTACTTCCGGTACCATTTCATAGTGGTATCATTGTCATACTAATTTGTTTATTGTTAGAGACAGAGGGTGTAGGCGGCAGCAACGTCATCTGCATCTTCCTTTTTGTTTATCGTTTTGTCTCTCCTTTGCAATATTTTCGGGCTTTCCAATGTGTACCTAGCTTTTCCACGTTTGGTTTTGTCTATTATTTTTGTGTTGCTTAGATCAGCTGCGTGCCCAGTTTGTGTGGTATGTTGACATAATGCTGCGCTTTATTTTTTCCTTCGTACGTCTGCTTCTGTTCTGCAAGCCGAACTCCTAGTGACCGTTTAGTTGTCCCTATGTATATTTTGTTACATTTTTCGTTTTCGCTGCCTTTACATGTTATTTCATGTATTACGTTGTTTTATTGGAGCTTTTCAATTGCGCTTTTTGTTTGTGTAAATATCTTCGCTAATAAATGGTTTGATTTGTAGGCAAGTGCAATATTGTGTTTGTTGTTGGTTAGTGTTTTGCTGAAATTCTCCGTGAGCTTCGGTATATATGTTATGCTACGGTATTGTTTCGTTTCTTTTTATTTTTGTATTGTTGTTTTATTTCTTTCGTTTTTTATTTCCATTATTTTGCTATCGACTAAACTTTTTATTAGAGTGCCCGGATAATTATTGTTTTTAAGTATGTCGTTAATTTTTCTTAGATTTTTGTCCCAAATTTTTCGTCGCTTATTGTTAAGATTTTATGTATGAGATTTTTTGCCGTATTTATTTTATATTTTAGGGGTTGCGATGAGTAAAAATTTATTAGACGTCCGGACGATAAGGGTTTTGCATACCAATCAAATGCTAGATTTCCATTATTTTTGTGAATTTTGACGTCGAGGAAGGGAATGCAACCATCTTTTTCCATTTCATATGTTAATTTAATTTTATTGTGGTAATTGTTCAGGGCTTCTAGGATCTGTCCCACGTCATTTCTTTTTACTATCGCGAAGATGTCGTCCACATATTTGACTAGAAATTTTATGTTAATGTCAAGTTTTTCTTTAAGTGCCTTAAGTGTGTTGCCAAGTAGGTCGTCCATAATTATATCAGCTATTGTCGGGGAGAGAGGGTTACCCATAGGCATGCCAAACGTTTGAGCATAAATTGTGTCGTTGTATTTAAAATAATTGTTTTCCAACAAGCAGAATCTTAATACGTCATGAAATTTGTACCAAATGTTTGTTGTGGATTTTATTTCGTCCCATTTTTCCATTATTATTCGGATGGCAAGATTGGTGGGGATATTAGTGAACAGGGACACGATATCAAAGGACACTAGCACTTCATCAACATCTACACGTATATTTTGGAGTATTTCCTTTAATCTAAACAAATTCTTGACATTGTACTCTTCGGACGTTACATTTTTGATTTTATCTCCTATATATTTTGACAGTTGGTAACAAGGGACATTCACGGACTATGAGATGGGACGTAAGGGTATGTTGGGTTTATGGATTTTCGGTAATCCATAAAGCCTTGGTGCAGTCGCTGCTGAACATGATAGCTTTTGCTTTTCCTTTATGTTAATGTGTTTTAGTTCATAGAGATCATCTACTATCTTATTGTTTTTATTTTTTAATGTGTGTTGGGTCAGCCCTGACTTTTTTGTATATATTTTTATCGCCTAATAGATTGTTCGTTTTATTCATGTACTTACTCTTGTACATTACCACTGCTATTCTCCTTGTCTGCGTCCGTTATCACTATTTCGCTTTTGTGTAGGTTTAAAAAGGTTTTGCTTTTGTTGTACGCTGTTGCGATAAATGTTTCCGCTGAGTTGTTTTTCATATTCCTCTTGAATTGGAGTCTTCGGCTGCTCAGTTGGTTTCTCGCCATTTCCTTTTCGTTCTCATCGTCTAATGCTTGTATGGCTTTTTTCATTTCTGCTATTATATGTATAGTAGAGAAATTCCTTTTTGTTGTAGGCAATGTAAATTTTTTACCCAGTAAGAGTATCCATTTGACTTCCTCGGGAACTAATATACTCGTTGTATTTACAATCCAATCATTATTCTCTTTTACTCCTAGGTTCTTTAGTTGTTGGGCTTTTAAATTGCGCATCTTTGACGCGTGTGTTTCTTGTGTTTCCTTTGTTATTCTCTGTCCAAAAAGTTTTGTTTGTTTCTAAATGAGATAAAATCTATTTCACTGAAATCGCGTTTCAGGTCTCTTTCCGTATGATGCATGTAGTCTTTTGTGATTTTTATGTCCAAGTTTGTTTGCGTTATTTCCATATTTAGTATTTTCCTTGTCTATGTTTGCTTTCAATTTAAATTCCAGTAAACGGCCAAACAACTGATTCAGCTCTTGTAGGTGCTCTTCGAAACTTAATGAACATAAAATTATTCATCTAAATATGCGAATAGAAACAAACTACCTAACGATACTTAAAGGAGATGTATCAAACGTTGGAATGTGGTTGGTGCATTTCGTAGGACAAAAGGCATTCGTGTAAATTTGTATATGCCGAACGGCGTTACGAAGGCAGTTTTGTCCTGGCCCTCTTTTTCAACACCAATTTGCCAGTATCCGGACTGTAAATCTAAAGTTGACATGAAATTTGTGGCTTTAGCTACGTTTAGTAAATCATCAATGCGAGGCAATGCGTACCGATCTGCTTTGGTGATAGCATTCAATTCCCGATAGTCGATACAGATGCGGATTCCACCTGTCTTTTCGGAACCATTACTACTGGAGCTACCCACGGTGACTCAAACTCGACAATAACTCCAATTTCCAGCATTTTATCGACCTCATGTTTCAACTCTTCTTTACGTTTTTGCGATATGCGGTATGGTGGTAAGGCAACTGGAAGATGTTTGCCTGTATCTATTCGGTGTATGGCCATCGGTGTCGCCGAAGTTGGCTCCTCGAATACACCTGCGTTTTTATGAAGTAACAAGTTTAATTCCAATTTCTGCTCTGTCGTTGGACTACAACCTTTATTTTGGTTTTCATTGACTTGGGCCATATACAAAGGAAAGATTTCCTCGACGATTTGCTTTTCGTAGCCTTCCAACGGTTTCTTAATTCTTATCGGTGGAGCAAACAGCCTAGAAGTATTTTCGGGAGAGTTCTCTCCAACCGGTGATGAACTTCTAAAAATATTCTGCACCGAACGTGGTGAGTAATCATTGTCGTTTGCACACATTCCTTTTGCGCGCGGCCCATAGTTTCTTTCTGGACAAGTTTCTGAAGGTTCAGCATTACTTGTGCTTGCTTTGGACTCATTGGCCCGTTTTAAAAAGTTTGAATATTCTCTCAAAACTTTGGAAGAAGACAGCTGATTTTCTTTTACGTGTTCACCAACGACATCTATGGCGAATATTTGGTGGTTGTTGTTAGGCTTAGCGAAGTCATATTTTACTTTAGGTTCATCCTCGAAGTACCAGAAGCGTCGCCCCATATTTAAGACACTACCCGACTGCTCCATAAAATCTTATCCGATAAGCGTCCAATTACCTGTAGCATTTGGTAAGGATATCAAACGGATTTTTCGCACACGATTACCTATATTTATATCACAAATCGTGTATTGTACTCTTTGAGTAATGGTGGTACCATCTGCCAAAGAAACGTCTGCTAGGACTTCCTGGAATATGCACCCTGTACTGCTTAAAATACTTTTCAAGTTTGAACTTGCAACACTTGTTTTTGCTCCTGTATCGAACAGAGCTTCACCTCCCAACTGAAACATTTTATAATAAACTGCCGGAATGGACCTACCAACGGGAGTGGTGATCATGCAATTGAGCGATAATGGTTGAGGGCTTTCCTTACTACGCCCGGAGTATTTCGGGCATGAAAAAGCTGCTGTCCGTTTGGACGATCCTGCACTTTCACTTGCGTTATTATTTTGTTATTGTGGTTTCTGGGCCATCTGCGACTGTTGCTCCTTTTGTCTTTTGAGACAAACATCTACAGTATGGCCACGCAATCTACAAAACGAGCATCTTTTTTGCCCTTCTACAAATTCACTTTTGTCGAAGGTTGCATTCGTTTTATTTCAGCAAAGAATATTTCAGCATCTCGAGAACGGGATATTAATTCGTAAAACGTTGAAAATTTGTCACGGCTCACGCGCTCTCTAATCTTCATAGACAAGAGGCCATATACCATATTTATCTGTACTGCTTCGCTGAGGGTATCCGTCAATTGCGAAAACAGTAACCGTTTCTTACAAATAAAACTATCCGTTGATTCACGCTGTTGTTGCTTCGTGTCAAATATATTTAGGAAAATTTTCCAATCGGGTAGTGGAGGCGAAAACGTTTTGCTTATAAGCTCAATAGCATCTTTAAAAACAGACACGGTATCTTTCATGCCGATCCACCATGTCGCTGCGTAATCCTACAAAAACAGGGGCATTCCACGCAAGGCATCCGCATCAGACATTTCCTCGATATCCTTATACACGGTGATATCTGATGCGAACTCTTCAACTGCCGACGGGTCTCGCAGTCCACGGAACGTGCTGTATATTTTGTGAAAGAACCGCCTTTATTGCCACCTGCCATTGCTTCCAAAATTTGTGCAAATTGTGCCTCAGAAAATGTAAGCATTTTTGTTTCTGTCTCGTCTTCTGAATTGCTGGTCTCAAAGTTGGGCGCCAATGTAATATTGTGGTTTGGATTCGAACGAAGAAAATAATTCATCCAGGTTCGTTTCAGAAAATTCAATACGATTTATTATAACAAAAATTGACGTACATTAAAGAGTAGATATTTGTTGTATATTAGATTAATTTATGTATTTATTGTAGTATTAAACGTTCTGGCGTTTAGTATACGTATGTTAAACGTTTATGAATAATGTGTGTGCGTGTGCATGCAATACACTGTCCAATGCAATATCGCACGAGAGCGTTACATGTATACACACACACTTCGATTTTGTTTCAAGTTAAGCACTGTCCGAAGCAATATTGGACGAGAACCTTCCTCTTCGCAAGCTCGAAGCCAATTGAATTCAAAAATGATCGGCAAAATGAATTTAGGCAAAATTTAGAGAAAATGTTAAAGTAGTGTTGCAACTTAACATAAAATGTACATTGACAGACATGTTTTAAGTAGTAGTAAATTACATTGCAGGTATGTTACATATTGGTTAGATAGAATAATTGCAGGTATGTTATATTACTAAGATACAATACATATTATTGAATTACGAAAGGCAGCCATGTTACAGGCTTGAATTTATTTGCAAATAAAAAGGTAATGTTAGTACACCACAGTTTCCACCGGCAAATATTTTACACATATACATATATAAATACATACTGTAACGAATTTACTTGCAAATCCTCTTATTTGCCCTTTTGCTAAGTTCGTATCACTAAACTGTTGAATATATAACTCCAATCTTGAATAATGGAAAAATGGGCTTTATTAAAGTACTTCACAATAACACTCAAACTGTGCAACGAATAACTTGCTTAATAACCAAACTGATTGATAGCTCAAATGAAACTCTACTATTGCCCGCCAGATTGCGCGCTTAATCAATAACTGCTTGATAGCTCAAATCAAACTGAATTCCAGCGCCTCTACATTTGCTGCCTTTTATACTCTCTGATTTCAACGTTGCATCTTCTAGGCGCTTCCATTTCCAGAATCTTCTAGTCCATCAGCTCACAAACTTCTCAGTGTAACTACAATTGCACGATTTTATAGCTTCTCATTGCATACTTTCAGGAGTATCTCAGATATATGCATGTGTTTGTGCATTGACTCTCCGCTGCTCGTATTCGTACATGGTACATATGTGTAGACGCAATTATTGTTTCGTTTATGTAGATACATAATGATTGAATTATTGATGTGAATTCACGTCACTGCTTAGCATCGGCTTAGAGATAGCAGTACCCTTTAGTTTTGCTAATAATCGTAACACTGCCCTCCACCTAAGTCTGATCTCGATCTAAACGCTGTTAGCCTCTCCAAATGAACCACTTTCATTTTGGTTCGTGGTTTGGTAATGGTTTGTATGCGGTACACTACATCGTTGATCCGTTTTACAACTTTGTATGGGCCTTCTCAGTTACACTGCAATTTCGGGGACAAACCTGTTTTTCGTTGTGGGATGTATAGCAGCACCAAATCTCCTTCCTGAAACCCTTCCGAATTAATTGCTTTATCGTACCTCGCTTTCATCTTATCACTCATAATCTTTGCTCGTTGCCTTACCAGATCGTGTATCTCTCTCAGCTCTTCTTCCAAGACACCAGTGGATTTTTTGACATTCCTCTCCGCATCAGCATCTATCCCATACTTCAAATCAGCTGGCAGTCGAAGTTCATTGCCAAAAATTACCTTTGCGGGAGTTTGGCCCGTTGTGTCATGTACTGCCGATCGGTAGGCCATCAAGAATAATGATATGGTTGATTTTCCGACAGGGTGGATAAATGATGTATATCGGAACGATTTTCCGTCATCCCTTGTCAAATTTGGTTTTGAGACAAACCGGTTTCGGCGTTGTGCTATCATCAGTGTCTAAAGAAAAACAATATTGTCACAACGAAAGCGGACAAAGGAAACACCACTGTGCTAATCGAAAAAGAGCAATATATGTCCAAAACCGAAGATCTCATAGAGGAAATGAAATGGCGTAGAATGAGAGAGGATCCCACAGATGAATACCAAAAACAAATCAAAGTTGCTATAAAAAATGCAACCAATATATTAGATTCTAAAATGGCACATAGATTGGTCCAAATGAACCCTTCGGCTCCTCCACTGGTTGCGCTATCAAAAATCCACAAGCCGGACACGCCAATGAGGCCCATCATTAATTTTAAATCGGCACCATGTTACAAACTGTCCAAATATTTAAAAACGATATTGATAGATACTCTGGAGCTAAGGAACGAATATGCAATAGCTAACACAACAGAACTAATAGAGAGACTCGAGACCGTAGAGCTAACAAGAAACAGCAAATTGCTATCTTTTGACATAAAAGATTTATACCCATCTATACCACTATCGGAGACGGACATAGTTAGCTCAACAATAGTTCATAACACAAAAAACAAAGTGAAAAGTATGCAAATCACAAATACGCTAAGAACCACTTTACGTCAAAACTATTTTCACTTCAACAATAAAATATATAGACAAACAAACGGTCTTGGAATGGGAAGCCCCACATCAGCAATTTTATGGAAGTGTTCATGCAAAATCTGGAAGAAAAGTACATACAGGAGCTGAAGTCCAAATTAGGCGTTTCATTTTATGCTAGATACGTGGATGACATAATATGCGTTTTAACTACTAATAACGAAAAGCTTGTACTGGAGTACCTCAACAAGCAGCACGGAAATATAAAATTTACAATGGAAACCGAAAAAGACGGAGGAATCAACTATCTAGACCTCACGATAAATATTGATAAAGAAGCCAAAAGATTTAACTATGACATATATAGAAAGTCAACGGCCACCGACACAATAATACGCAATACCTCAAATCACCATCAACAGCATAAAAATGCAGCATTAAGACACTTGGTACATAGACTTGAAAGAACACCTCTTACACAAGAGGCATATAAGAGAGAACTTGAGGTCATATATAATATCGCTGCAAACAACGGATATAAAAAAGCACTAGTAGATAAGCTCAGAAGGACAAATGGAGAACCAAAAAGAAATAATGAAAAGGAAAATAATAGCTGGACGACTATGACATATACTGGAAAAGCAACATATAAATTGGCAAACTTCTTTAAAGAATACAACATTAACACAGCATTCAAAACATCGAACAATCTAGGGCGAAGACTAAGAACTAACATTAACTCAGAGGATCCGTTTAGCAGCCACGGCGTATACAAGCTTACCTGCGGATGCCAGCATAGTTACATAGGACAAACAGGACGGCAAATAAGAACGAGGTTCAGAGAACATATTAGAGATTACAACAAAAAAATACGGAATCCAAACATTATACCCGAGTATAACTTCGCGAATCACATGGTCGAGAATGAATGTTCCCCAGCAAACATCAATAAAACAGTTAGGGTTCTTCACATACAGGAAAAGGACCGACGTCTCAACGTACTCGAAAACATGGAAATCTACAAACAGAAAACATTCGACGGTAAAATAATAAACGAACAGATAAACACAATTTCTGACACAATATTCGAGCCTTTAAAACTTGTTTACAGGAAACAACTTAATCACACAAGTACAACAGACAAACACACAATTTGATCTAAAAAAAACGCTTCCCAAGGAAGTCGGTTCTATGTACCGGAGCGACTCGGGATTTTTCCCGAACAAGGACTGTCATTTCAGTGTGACCCCATCTAATTTGTTTCGTCCCTCCCACAAATTGTCATCCTCCCAGCAGTTCCTTGCAGCAGGACTGCTCCATATTCTCTTACTCCGGGAAGGCATCGAATCCAATCCGGGTCCGTCTCCTGACCCCGGTCCTGAGAAATGGTTTTGCTGCATCTGCCGGAAAAGAATCTTTTTAGGACGGTCATACTCTGTTCAGTGTGTCTCGGACGGTGGGATGGTTGCATCGGAGAGGTTGTTCTGGGCTTGATCCCAAAACCCGACGTCCACGTAACTTTTATAAATCTTTTGTGGCTCCTTGCTGTTCACGTCAAAGGGCGTCCCGTAGTCTACGTCTAAGCGCCCCCCACTACCTTCCAGCAGACCCGCTGCTCAGCAAGCCACAACAAGTACCCGCTGCAGCTCGCGCCCCACGGCGCCAACAACTCAAGCAGCTGCTACCACTCATAAGTACAATCTTCGTAGTAGAGTCGGAAGCAATGCTGAGCAACAGCCCCTGCCCCCGTCTTCTCCCCCCCTCTTTTCCGGCAGCAATCGTGTAGGTCAGGAAAACAGACTCTTAGCCCCTACCTCCGTTTGCACCGTATGCCAGCATAGAATATATATGTTTGCGACATCCGCCCAATGCAGCTCCTGCCTTGGGTGGTGCCACTTTCCTAGATGTTCTGGTCTCCGCGACGGCAACCCCCCGACTGGTTTCATCGCGCCATGTTGCCAGGTCGCAAACCCAAATCATCCGGGTACCCCAATGCTTGCCCAAGGACGCGCAGTCCTAGGGCCACAACAGCAATTGCGTCCTGGCCTTCCCCAACCCAGGCGTAATCACCCGTCACTTACCCCCAGAGTGGCGACGTCTCCCCTTATGCACTTCAGAATTCTGCAGTTAAACTGTAATGGAATAACTGGGAAGATTACGGAGATAGTCGATTTCATGAAGCGGCACAACATCCGCATTGCTGCGATTCAAGAGACTAAAATCACAGCAAGATCTGCATTGCAGACCTGCTCTGGGTATAACGTCCACAGGAAAGACCGCGAGAGCGGAAATGGAGGCGGTCTCGCGTTTATCATACACCACTCTGTGCAATATTATATATTTGATCCTGGCATCGACCGCAGGGACAATGTCTTAGAACGTCAAGGCCTATCTGTCCGGTCAGGCGATGCAAACCTAGAAATCATCAACATCTACATCCCTCCTGCCACCTGTTGCCCCAGTGGATACCGCCCTAATATCAGGGCCTTACTCCCTGCAACAATCGCTTTATCTTAGGCGATTTCAATGCCCATCATGATCTATGGCATTCAAACTTGCGGGCGGACAGTAGGGGTGAGATGTTGGCGGATCAAATAGAAGAAACGACGTTCTGCACAATAAACGGAGACGCCCCCACACGTATGGTAGGAAGCTGTCACAGCTCGCCAGATATCTCAATCGTGAGCGCAGAACTCGTAAACTGCGTCAACTGGCAGCCGATGGTAACATTGGCATCCGACCACCTGCCCATACTTATTTCGCTTGAGCGTACCGCCGACTTCATCGTCACTGAAAAACGAACTTTCATAAACTTCAAAAAAGGAAAGTGGGAAGAATATAAATCCTTTACAGACAGCCGCCTAGCTGCTCTCCCTATC
Organism: Eurosta solidaginis; assembly: GCF_040869045.1. Taxonomy (NCBI): domain Eukaryota; kingdom Metazoa; phylum Arthropoda; class Insecta; order Diptera; family Tephritidae; genus Eurosta; species Eurosta solidaginis. The sequence continues at coordinate 99,263,974 of NC_090320.1, read as the reverse complement.
CCGACTGATGCCCGCCAAGGGGAGCGTGCCTTCCGTAAGGTCATTAAATCCGCCTCGGCACATTTCATTCCCGCCGGGAGAATTCCCGAAATCCGGCCCCACTTCCCGGCGGAGGCCGCAAACTTAGCGAGAGAACGTGACCTTATAAGACAGCTTGACCCAGGCGACCCCCAAATAAGGGATATAAACCAACGCATCAGATTGCTTGTGGACGAACACAAGCGGGCGAAATGGGAAGAGCACTTAAGAGGTTGTAACCTCTCTACCGGTGTAGGTAAACTTTGGTCCACCGTAAAGTCCCTATCGAATCCGACTAAGCACAAAGACAAAGTTTCCATCGCCTTTGGCGACAAAGTGCTGTCGGACGCGAAAAAATGCGTGAGCGCTTTCTGCCGACAATATACAATGCATCCTACGGTCGACAAAGATAAACGGAGAGCCAATAGACACGCACATAAATACAAATTCAGCGCGTGACCAATCACCATCACCGCTAAAGAGGTTGAGGACGCCATTGGTCGTGCTAAACCATCCAAAGCAGTGGGCCCAGACGGCATAGCCATGTCGATGCTTAAAAACCTAGGGAAAGAGGGTTTCAAATATTTAGCGCATGTCTTCAATCTGTCTCTTTCCACCTTTGTCATACCTGAGAAATGGAAAATGGCCAAGGTGGTCCCGCTACTAAAGCCTGGGAAACCAGCTAACATAGGTGAGTCGTATCGTCCGATATCTCTCCTATCGCCAGTGGCAAAGACGCTTGAAGCCATTTTGCTCCCTTATTTCCAAGCATATTTGCAGCTAGCCCCTCATCAGCATGGCTTCAGAAAACTCCATAGCACTACCACCACGCTAAATGCCATTAGCACCCAGATAAATTGCGGTTTAAATCAATACCCCCAGCATAGAACAGTACTCGTAGCGCTAGACCTATCAAAAGCTTTTGATACGGTCAACCATGGCTCGTTACTGCAGGACCTGGAAGGGTCTACCCTTCCCCCAAGTCTTAAAAGGTGGACCGCAAATTATCTGGGTCGTCGGCAGGCATCGGTGCAATTTAGAAACGAAACATCAAAACCAAGGAGAATTAAACAAGGGGTGCCACAGGGTGGTGTCCTATCCCCACTTTTGTTTAATTTCTACATATCTAAGCTACCTTCACCACCGGAAGGGGTCACAATCGTTTCCTACGCCGATGACTGCACAATAATGGCCACAGGCCCAGGCCCAAAGATCGATGCGCTATACAATAAAATAAACGGCTACCTCCCTGATCTCTCCAGTTTTTTCGCCTCGCGAAACCTGGAATTATCACCGACTAAATCTTCCGCGACCTTATTTGCAACATGGACGCCCCAAATGTCGACCATTTTGAACATCCACGTCGATGGCACTACGCTACCGACTGTCCTACACCCCAAAATCTTGGGTGTGACGTTTGATCAGGATCTACATTTTGGTGAGCACACAGCCGCAATCCTCAAATCCCTCGCTGGCAGTACTTGGGGAAAAGATAAAGAAACGCTCATGACTACATACAAAGCAATTATAGCCAGCCGATTACGTGCTACGCGTCACCCATATGGTCGCCAAGCCTAAAAATCACCCACTGGAAGAAACTACAGGCCTGCCAAAATACTGCTCTCAGAATCGCCACGGGCTGTCTTCTTATGTCCCCAGAACACCATCTGCATAATGAGGCGAGAATACTCCCCATCAGGGAGAGAAATGAGATGCTGACCAAACAGTTCCTGTTGAATACCCAGAAACCTGGGCATCCCAACAGACATCTGATTGATGAACCAGCACCGCCTAGGGGCTTAAGGAGTCATCTCCGTAAGCATTTTGAGGAAATACGGCACCTGAGAACCCAGCGGTATGAAGTAAAAAAACACAAGCAGGTCCTTGCTGAACTCCATAAACAGGCGTCGGACCTTTATGCCGGGAATTGCCCGGTGAATCCAGTACTTAACGAAAATTATCCAAAACTTGCGGAAGAGCAACGCATACTCCCCAGGGAAACGCGTGTCACTCTTTCTCAACTTCATTCTGGATACTGTAACAGGTTAAACTCTTACCTATCCAGAATCAACCCCGACATACAAAATGTATGCCCCGCTTGCAATGTGTCCCCACATGACACCAACCATCTCTTCAATTGTAATGTGGAACCAACTCCTCTAACACCCCTTTCCTTATGGTACACCCCTGTTGAAACGGCAAGTTTCCTTGGACTCCCGTTAGAGGATATTGATGACAATTTGTGATCGGTCGCGGCTATTAGGTGGGGCGAGCATTGCTACAACAACAACAACAAACACACAACAACAAATAAACACAAAACAATTAACACACCAAAACAAAAAACCGACAAAGAAGGTCAAACGACTAAAATCACAGATTTCTACCTACCCCAGTCAGCCACACAAATCGATTAGTAAACCACCCTTGGTTCTGAATGAACACACAGCACATACACATAACTAAATATACACAAGCATCAATTTGACAATACCTGCTCATATACCTACGAACTATAAATACAGGACAAACGAGAACAACAGATCAGAACGAAAATCGACACTGATGATGGCACAACGCCGAAACCGGTTTGACTCAAAACCAAATTTGACAAGGGATGACGGAAAATCGTTCCAATATACATCAATATGATATGTGTGTATTCCAGTCCTTATGGTACTTGTCTATTACTTTCCTTAAATGCTCCTCCAATGTTCTATTGAAACGTTCCACCATACCATCGGACTGAGGATGCAATGCAGTTGTCCGTGTTTTTCGAACGCCCAACTTCTTGCACATTTCTTGGAACACAGCTGATTCAAAATTCCTGCCTTGGTCAGAATGTAACTCCATTGGTACACCATACCTTGCAACCCATTCGTTTTTAACCACTTCTGCTACTGTTTCTGCTTCTTGGTTGGGGATTGGGTAAACCTCTGGCCATTTACTGAAATAATCCATAAACACCAGTACGTATTTGTTTCCGCGGTTGCTAGTAGGAAATGGACCTGCGACATCCATGGCGATCCTTTCAAATGGTGCACCTGAAATATACTGCTTCATCTGGCCATGACTTCGGGTTTTGGGCCCTTTCACTCTGTTGCATACCTCGCAGTTGGCAATCCACTCGGTGACCGACTGACGGCAACCAACCCAATAGAATCTCTGATGACCTCCACTTGGACTATTGTGCAGCTCGCTGAGCACGTCAGGAATCCTCTTTCTGGGAACAACTATCAGTTTCTTCTTGCATTGACCAACCTCACTCTCCCATACTCGATGCAAGCAACCGGATATCAATTCTAAACTGTTCCACTGTGCCCAATATGACTTCGCAATGGGACTCTCTGTTGACATCTCCTGTCTGCTTGGTCTTTCGTTTCGTTCGAGCCCTTGCATAACATGTGACACATCTGTATCTTCTAGCTGACACTTTCTTAGTTGTTCCTTGTCCCATTCATCCGTACACGTTATAGTCATTAGCCGGACATCTATAATGTCTTCTTTAGCCTCGGCCTTTGAACAGTGCTTGCATTCCAAACTACATGGTCTTCGTGACATTGCATCGGCATGTCCATGGGTACTACCATTTCGATGCTCAATGGAAAAGTCATAGCTTTGATCCACCGTGCCAATTGTACTTCCGGATTACGGAACTGCAGAAGCCATTTCAACGCTGCGTGATCTGTCCTGACACGGAATCGCTACCCGTAGAGGTTTTTGTGAAAATGTTTAATGCACTCTACCAATGCCAACAGCTCTCTCCGCGTAACACAGTAGTTCCTCTCTGGCTTTCCAATCGAACGGCTGTAATATGCAACTACCTTCTCCTGTCCATCGACCAGTTGTGATAAAACGCCTCCTATAGCATATCCACTCGCATATGTATCTAGAATAAATGTTGCTCCTGGAATCGGATATGCTAACATTGGGGCAGTGCACAAACGCTCCTTCAATGTTTGGAAAGCCACTTCTTGCTCCTTCTTCCATTCAAAAGCTTTGTTTTTTCTTGTAAGCTCATGGAGGCAAGGAAACTTCTCAATTCATGTAGGTTCTGTGGTCTTGGCCAATCCTTTACAGCCTCTATTTTTTCGTTCGCAGTGCAGATGCCCTCTGTCGTTACCTTGTGACCCAAATAATTTACTTCCTTTTTAAACAGCGCACACTTTTTGGGACTTAACTTCAGACCAGCGCCAGCTATTCTCTGGAAAACTTCCTCCAAGTTCTTAAGATGTTCATCAAAGTTCTTGCCCAATACGATGATGTCGTCCAGGTACACCAAGTATGTTTTCCAATGTAGTCCTTTCAGTACCTGGTCCATGAGTCTCTCAAAAGTAGCTGGTGCATTACGAAGTCCAAAAGGCATCACTGTAAATTGCCACAGACCATCACCGACACTGAAGGCTATTTTCTCTTTATCTTCCTCCTCCACCTCAACTTGCCAATAGCTGCTTTTCAAGTCCAATGTGGAAAACAATTTCATACCAGATAGCGAGTCCAGAGTGTCGTCAATTCTTGGCAATGGGTAGCTATCATTTTTCGTAACGTCATTCAACTTCCGGTAGTCCACGCAAAACCTCATTTTTCCATCGTTATTCTTTACAAATACTACCAGTGAGCTCCATGAACTAGTTGATGGTTCCATGACGCCGCCGTCGCTTATTTCTTGTATGATTTGACTCACAACTTCCCGCTTCGCCAGTGGAACACTACGTGGAGCTTGACGGATCGGCCTCGCTCTGCCGTGTCAATTTGATGTTTCACAACATTGGTGGGGCCTGGTTTGGAACCATCCTGGTCAAATATGTTCGCTTACTTTAGGAGCAGTTGTTTTGCCTTACTCTGATAGGCTTCCTCTAGCCCCTGCGTCCATGCCGTGATGTCATTTGAAAGATCAGTATTACTAGATGAAACGTGTTCCTGGAACTGTTCACAGTTAATAACTACTTCGGCTTCTTGGCATCTTCCCAAAATAGCTCCTTTGGTCAAATTGAATGGTGACTTGAACTCATTGAGTACTCTTACCGGAATAAGTCCATCTTGTTTTGTCATAGCCAGGGTTTTTCCTACACGTATGTTCAGTGTTGATTTATTTGCTGCTTCGACAACCCACAATTTGTTTGTCCCACAATCTCCATCAACCTTCGCCCAGATGACTGCTTCTGATTTTGGTGGTATTTGCTGACTCTCTTCCACCAGCACTCGTTTACTGCTGTAGCCTCTCTCGTAGCCGAAATTAAGTGACACATCCATGTTTTTATATCGCATCGTCTTGCTTTGCATATCGATCTTGATGCCTTGGTTGATTAAGAAGTCCACTCCAATTATGGTTTCATCAACAATACCTGCCACTATAAAATTGTGTAGTACCGTGACGTTCCCAATTGCTACTTCACATTCTACTTCTCCAATTACCTGGGTGTCCTCTCCCGTGGTTGTACGTAATCTTGCTCCAAGCAATGGTCTTATCTTCTTGTTGACTAAATCTGATCGAATGATGGAATGGGATGCACCCTTATCTACAGTCAGTAAACGTTCCTTCCCATCCACATGTCCTCCGACAGTAAGATTGCTTGACCTTCTTCCAATTTGCGAGATAGAGATTATAGGGCATTCCATTGAGGGAGCCAGCTGTCGCCCCTTGCGGCTGACTCTCTTTAGTTTAACGATTGAGTGGACTTGGAGATTTGCTCATCTCCTTCAGCTCTGCGTTTACGTTGTTCACTGTTGCGGTCTTCTCAAATTGTAGCTTAAAGACCTGGAAAGGAACAGAACCGTCAAAGGATGATGTTTTTATCTGTAGATTACTCGCTGAAACTGCTGGACGATTTAGTTGTAACTCTCTCAAAGCATCCACCTCGGCCTCGATTTTATCCTGTCGACCACTGAAGCCTTCATGAAACTGCGTTAGTTTTTCTTCCATATGCGCTTCCAGTTTAGATGATATGCGGACTTCCTGCTATTCTAGTTGTGTGGAGATCTGAGATGATATCTGTGCTGAAATTTGTGCCGACATTTCTGAAATACGCGTTTCTTGTGCTTCAATCTTTGATGTTATACGTATCTCTTGGGATTCCATCTGCGATGTAATCTGTGTCAACATTTCTGACATACGCGTTTCTTGTGCTTCAATCTTCGATGTTATGCGTGTCTCCTGCGATTCCATGATGACATGTTGGTGGATACTTGTGATGAAATTTCGGACATTTATGCCGATATTGTAGCCAATATCATGTTCAAGTCTGTGTTCGCCATTGTCTGAGGTATTTCATTTTTCTTCTCCAATTTTGTTGTCTCATCGCCATCAAGATGAAAGACATACTCTTCCACGTCGATTCCTTCTAATTCCATTGCCTCTCGTAGTCGTGTGCAACGAATAGCTTGCTTGATAACCAAACTGATTGATAGCTCAAATGAAACTCTACTATTGCCCGCCAGATTGCGTGCTTAATCAATAACTGCTTGATAGCTCACATCAGACTGAATTCCAGCGCCTCTATATTTGCTGCCTTTTATACTCTCTGGTTTCAACGTTGCATCTTCTAGGCGCTTCCATTTCCAGAATCTTCTAGTCCATCAGCTCTCAAACTTCTCAGTGTAACTACAATTGCACGATTTTATAGCTTCTCATTGCATACTTTCAGGAGTATCTCAGATATATGCATGTGTTTGTGCATTGACTCTCCGCTGCTCGTATACGTACATGGTACATATGTGTAGACGCAATTATTGTTTCGTCTATGTAGATACATAATGATTGAATTATTGATGTGAATTCACGTCATTGCTTAGCATCGGCTTAGAGATAACAGCACCCCTTAGTTTTGCTAATAATCGTAACAATACGTATAAACCCACATTACTTGTACTCAGAAGCGCTGAGACAATAACATATAACAAAAACCCAGCACACATTAGGCGGGTCACAAAAAAACCCAGGGAACACACATTTATATACCCACATTATTAGTACTCAGAAGCGCTGAGACAAGTACATATAAAGAACCAAGCGTATATTAGGCTTAAAAAAAAAAAATGCCCAGTAAACACTTTTAAGGAAATTTTTTTTTATTTTCACAGCTTAATAAAGAGCTCCACTTTCTGATAAATTAAATTATTCTATGATGCCAAGAACGAACGAAGCACAAGAATTGACAACTGCAGACCAATGCCTGCAGGAAGTTCTATATGACGGTAACCAATTCGAGGTTTACTGCGTTTTTTTTTTTTTTTTTTTTGTGGGGAGGCGGAAAAATGCCTAATGCACCATAATTGCTGCCGTCGCAGCAACCGTGTGTCCGTAGACTAAAAAACAGCCCCGTTCTGGAACCGTCGCCCACCCCGGCACCACTTTCGCATTACTTCAGGGTGGCGTTCCATATTTCTCATTTTTTAAGAGCCTACTGTTGTCCCTGCGTCCAGGTTCCCGCTATTTGCTCTGAGTGTCCATTTAATCGCCACTGCTTCGCATGCGCATTTCTATGCGCTCCCTCTCAGCATCCATCAGGCGTGTCTTTACTATAAATGCCATTTTGCTCACTGCAGTCCAGCACTCTTTCCTGTTGCACATATGTGATACTAAATTTCTCGTGGTAGGTTCCTCCCCAAAGACTCCATGCAAGGTGAATATTTCATCGTGGAAAAGGGGGCAGTGGAACATGACGTGTTCTGCGTTTTCTAACTCCGTGGTACACATTGGGCAATGAGGATCTTCCTCTTTCCTACGCTTCCATAAGTACTCTTTGAAACCGCCATGTCCACTCATTATCTGCGTGAGATGGTAGTTCAGTTCGCCGTGCTTCCGCTCATTCCATTGAGCTACGTTCCAAACTAGTGCGAAAGTCCAACGCCCTTTACTCGAGGCCTCCCACCGTTCTTGCCACTTAGCTATTGTTTGTGTCCTTGCCCTTTTCTTGTCTTCTTCAGATAGTCGCTCGATATTAGTGTTATACAGATCGGCCATTTCGCTTGCCGGTAAGTCCACTGGGATTTTCCGGTTTAGAACCAGGATCGCGTCGTTGGACACCGTCCGATAAGCACTTGCTATTCTTAAAGAAGCAAGTCGGTACGCTGCTAATATATATTTTTGATGGGTCTGTTTAGATCCATACCACACTGGTGCTGCGTATAGTATTATGGAGCTGGTGACTGTGGACAATAGATGACGTGTAGCTTCGCTCGGACCACAAATGTTAGGCATTATTCGCATAAGTGATCCATTAACTTTGGTAATTTTCTCCCCCACCGCTCTGAAGTGCTCTTTGAAATTTAACTTAGAGTCAATGTGCACTCCTAAGTATTTTAAGGAATCCCTTGAGGTAATTCGGTGATCCCCGACAGTTAAGACTAACTCGTTCGCCGACCGTTTGGAGCTTACTAATACCACTTCAGTCTTTTGGCTAGCCAACTCCAGTCCCGTATTGGTTAGCCATTCCTTTATTCTTGCTACGGCGTCATTACATAATGCTTGAAGCAGGTCCAGTTTTTTGGCCACTACTACCACTGCAATATCATCAGCATATCCCACAATTTGCGTGTTTTCTGGTAGATCAATCTTTAGCACCCCGTCATACATTACATTCCAAAGCGTTGGACCGAGAACAGGTCCCTGTGGGATGCCTCCTGTGATTTTGTACTCTTTTGCTCCTTGATCCGTGTCAAAAAGAAGTACTCTGTCTTTAAGGTAGCTACCTAGTATTCTGCGTTAGTAAGCTGGAGTGCCGAAGCTTTGCAGCGCTGCCATTATCTGCATCCAGTTCGCAGTGTTAAAAGCATTCTTGATGTCCAACGTAATCAGTGCACAGAACTTCCTTTTATTTTGGCCTCCAGAGATAGCTTCTCTAGCTATGTTGACGACTGTTTGTATTGCATCTACGGTGGATATTGATTTGCGAAATCCATATTGACTATTCGATAAGCCACCTGGTCTTTCTAGAGTCAGCTGTAGGCGCTCACTAATTATACGCTCGAAATCTTCCCTAGGGAATCCAGCATACAAAGTGGCCTATATGAGAATGGTTGGTCCGGCTGTTTACCACGTTTCAGCAATAGGACAAGTCTTTGTCGTTTCCACGGGCGAGGGAACACGCCTTCTTGCATACAGGCATTAAAAAGATCAGTAAATAATGTAGCCCTAGTTGTGATCGCGGCTTTAAGAGCTATGTTTGGTTCTTCGTCGGGTCCTGGGGATTTGTTATCAGCAACTCTTTTTGCAGCGTCCAGCACCTCTTGCTCTGTAATTTGTGGAATTTCCGTACTTTCTATATCCTCGCTTGGATAAGTCCAGCGATCTTGCGCCGGGAAAAGTGTTTCAACAATAATATTCATCAGTATCGGGCACGTAGGTTGCTGTGATATCGGTCCTTTAACTTTGGCCATCACAGTTCTGTAGGGTGATCCCCAAGGATCTATGTTGGCATTATCCAGCAGTTCCCTAAAGCATAACTTCTTGCTCTTTTTTATGGCATTTTTAAGTGCCTTTCTTCGTGCGACATAGGTGCTATGTAGCTCCGCATATCGTGGTGATGAGCGTGCCCTCTGCGCTATTCTTCGTGCTTTGTGACATTTTCTATGCTCTTCCGCAATTTCGTCATTCCACAAATATACCGGAGTGCGCTGTGCTTTTCCGCGACTTCTGAGCATGGCAGCATCATATGCCATACCTAGCAACTTAGTGATTTGAACCGACTGGTCTTCTGCATGCGATTCTCGTACTATGGCGTCCTTTCAGATAATTTCAAATATTTGTGGGTCAAAAAGGTGCTGTTTCCATTTACTACTTTGTCGATGTTTTGCTGTTACCGTTCGTGGAGTTTCGAGCAGCTCTACGCTAATAGCTTTATGGTCGCTGTGTGTGTAGACGTTGCTTATGGACCATTTTTCTCGTCTTGCTATTTCGCTGCTAGCGAAGGTGAGATCTATAATGGATCGTCTGGTACATGTATCGAAGGCATATATCCCTGGTTCATTTAGGAGTTCTAGCCTCAAAGAAGTAAGGCTTTCGAGAAGAACTCTCCCTCTTTCGTTGGTACGTCTACTTCCCCACACAGATGACCATGCATTGACGTCTCCACACACTAAAAGCGGGTGTTTACCTCGTGCTTCAATGGTGATTCCGTATATCATATCTTCGAACTCGGCGATGGTCATGCTCGGAGGGGCATAGCAACTGAAGACGTATATACCGTTAATTTTTGCCCACGTGAATCCTGCCACTGTTGGCGTCATAATTTCCTGTGGGAGAAATTTCCCTGGTGCCCAAATCGAGGTTTACTGCTCAAAATGGTCACCATCCCAAGCTACCGATTTATAAGAGTGTATGCTTAAGGTCACACTAGAAGACCTAGATAAAATATGGGCAAAAGTGCTAGGATCTCATAGAAAAGTCAGCTTCTCGGATAATTACACAGATGTTAGCGGCTCGGTTGAGCAAAAATTCGCTAAATGCATGGGCACCTATCTGATACATTTGAATGCAACACTGATAAATATATGTAAATGCAGCACTAGAATTTTGACGTTGATCGATGGACATGGTTACCTGTCGGTGATCGTCATTTCGCCTGCGCGCTATAATTTACTTATAACTCATAAATTACATAAAATTAAATATTAATTAAATTTTTATGCTAAGTTTCCAATAATAAATGAATTCGAAATTATAACAATTTTCTGGCGACGAGAAAAAAACTTGCGAGCAGTTAAAAGTTAACTCATTAACAAACGCAGCAACGTAATGGATTTTTAAAAGAAAAAGACAACCAACAAAACAGTAACAGCAGTCGTGCCGTACAGACGTGTTTGTTATCGCTATTTTTTCTGCCAATATTGGGGCAATATATAGTTTCTGTACTAAGTGTGATAAGAGTTTTAGCCGAAGTGAGACTCTAATTGTGCTGTACGGCGGTTTTTTTAAATTCTTATGACAAGCTTTGTAAGGAATATGACACCGTCTTCGCTTCACATAAAGTTGGCCTGGAATCTGCCTTGCTCGCAATTGATGTTAAATTGAAGCTTTTGATTGAACAAATTGCTGAAATAAAAAATTGTATGAAATGAGTTCCAACAAAAACAACGAAGACTGTGTGGACGTGACGACAGATGGTATCAACAAAACATCAATTGTTGTCAGCTCTCTCAATGCTGCGATGACGTTGCGCTGTGATGTCACGAACTCTATTAGCTATGCCACTGCAACTGCCAATGGAAATGCCATTGCTGCTATTAACATTACTAATGCTGCTGCTAACACTGGTGATGAGAGTGCTGATAAGAAATCTAACACTCAAAAAGGTGCTGATAGCTCCGCCGCAGCCGCCTTAACTATACCTGCATCATCTTCACAAACTGGATATGACATTCGTGGAGCAAGCCCTGGTTCCCGTAGGATTGTGACTGCCGTGCCGCCTCGTAGATCAATTTTTGTCTCAAGGCTGCACGCTTCGCTGACGGAAAATGTTATCAAAAATTTCATTTTTTCTAAACTTAATCCTACGACTTCTGTTCAAAGTGATGCCTTTTAATTTAACTTTAAATCAGAGAGAGATATATCCTCTTCTAAAATATCGGTTCCTGATGCTTTTGCCTATACAATATTTGCTCAATCTTTGTCGCCAGAACATTCTGTTGTACATTTATACACCAAAATGTCAAACAACTTAATTGGCAATACCTTAACGGTGCCCCAAACGTGAATATAGACTCGCTCAGCTTAACTATAAATTATCAAAACGTTGGCGGCTTACGCTCGAAATTAAGTACTATTTTTTTCTTAATAATTTTGTCTTTATAGCTCAAGTGATAGCATTTACAGAGACCTGGTTAAAGCCTGATAATTTTAATTCTGGGCTTTTCTGCAATAAATATGTTGTTTATCGGCGTGATCGTACTTCCAGACCAGATGGTGTCCTTGTTGCCGTGGAATCTAGTATATCATCGGAGTTGATGTCGTGCGGCAACTCGTCCGATATTGAATTTCTAGCCGTGAGCTTTCACTGCGTAGCCTCTTTTTATTTATTTGTTGCTGTTATAAACCGCCTCGGTCGGATATGCATGTTTATAACAGCCATAGTTTAGCTCTTCAGAGTTTGCATTCTGAGATGCGTGGTATTGATCGACTTGCTGTTCTTGGTGACTTTAATTTACCCATAGTAAAATGGATTGATTCTAGCGAGTTGATATTCTTGACTCCTACCCTTAATCAGGATTTCCTTCATTCACTGCTTGATATGTCTCTCCTACAGATAAACAACATAGTAAACTGTAACAGCAACTTGTTGGCGAATCTAAGGGTATTTCCATAAGTCAGGTTTCCCCATTATCTCTTCCTGAGGATCCTTATCATCCTATACATGAGATAGCATGTGACATTGTTCAGCCTAATATGCCTGCTGAAACTAGAAGAATAACTCGTCTTCGCTCAAGATGCTTCCATAAGACCAATTTCCCTTTGCTAAATGAATTGATTGCTGCCCATGACTGGTTTCAATTATCAATGAATTCTGCGATATTTCCTTCAATTTCGAAAGAGTCGTTTATTATTCCCCTGCATAAAAAAGGTAGTAGGTCTAATATTGAAAACTACAGGGATATTGCTAAGCTCTCAGCTATCCCTAAAACCTTCGAGCAAATAGTTACATGCCAGCTTCAACATATGTGTATATATTTATTATCTTCCTGCCAACATGGTTATGTGCGCCGAAGGTTAACCACCCCCAGCTTACAGGAGTTTACTTCCATATTAAGGGACAGCTTCCTGTCTAAACAAAAAATAGATGGGATATACACCGATTTTAGTAAAGCTTCGACTCAGTCAACCATAAGCTACTGGCTCACAAGCTTGACCGAGTAGGTTTTCCGAAGAAATTATTATTGTGGCTCGCAAGCTACTTTACAAGCAGGACACAAAACGTTTCGTATAAAAATATTGCATCTAAAATAACACAATCCGAAAATAGGGGTTATTTTTAATTCTATGGTAACGTTTTTGAGATATTCACGAATAACGGTTTTTTCCAAAAAAAAAAAAAAAAAAATTGGGTCCACATAATCATATATATCCCAAGAACGAATTGCGCAATTGTAAAACGGTTTGAAGCCTTAAAAAGGTAATAAATTATTATTATTATTTATTGTTAAAATATAATTAAAATTACAAACTAACCTAATTTATCTGCACTAGCTACAAGGGCTATCGGCTTAAACAGGTTTAAATTTTGGTTGAAAGTATCATGGATAGTATAATGTATTAGATATTAAATGAGATGAAAAATGTTTAGTTCTTTAAAAAAATTTGACATTCTTATAATATTCTGTTCGGAAGGAACAGATAGAATATGAATTGGGTCTGAGTCTCCGAATGTTGACGAACGTATGGCGGATAGGCCAGGACAATGAAGAAGTAAATGGCGTATGGTTAAGCTGTTGTTATTGCAGAAGTTGCAGATGGGCTGCGGAGACTTTGTTAGGTGGTGTTGGTGAGTCAGAAGTGTATGACCCAGCCTAAGGCGTACAAAGCATCGATCCATCCAGGTGGTAGTCGTTGTTGGAAGTTTTATGGCGGCGCAGTGAGCGAAGTCGTTCCAATTTATGCGCAGGTGGGAATTTAAAGCTCTCGAGTATATTTTTTTATTGATGTTGTACTAAGCGACTTGAACGTGTGGAGGCACGATTTTAAAGCAAGTTTTGCGGCATTGTCAGCATTTTGATTTCAGATTATGCCCGAATGTCCAGGGATCCACATTAGTATATGGTGTATTTTTAATTAACAGTTGTTGCAGGTGGAATATTGGGCCAGCCTGCCATTGTATGTTTTTTGCAGCGTTAAACACTGATTCACTGTCCGTGCATATTAGGGTCTTTTGCTTACTTTTTACGAGATTTAGTGCTGAGACTATGGCCTGCAATTCGGCGTCGAATATGCTAGCGTAATCCGTAAGTATTCCGTGGGAGCGGGTTTTTCCATTTTCGTTCGTAACTGCGAATGCAGTGCCATGGCTTTGCTTGGCTAAAAACAAGGAACAAAAAACACAAGGAAAGCTAGACGTCGAAAAGCTTCAATCACAACAGACTGCCAATGATTTCGCAACTCGACTCTCACACCTGCTCTCTGAGGGCACAACTCATCCTGAAGGAATACAGGAGCAGTGGGAGCATATCTCCAAAGCACTTCATACTGCCGCCGAGGAAAAAATTGGTTACCGGCGGCCACGAAAAAACAACTGGTATGATGAAGAATGCCGCGTTGCAACCGAAAGAAAAGACGCTGCCTACAGGGCTACGTTAAAAGCGAGCGCGACAAGAGGAGTGTGTGAACGCTATCGTGAGTTGAAAAGGGAAGCGAGACGCCTTTTCAGGAAGAAAAAAGCAGAAGCAGAAAGGCGTGAGTGCGAGGAGCTTGAGCTGCTAGCCACCAGGAATAACGCCCGAAAATTCTACCAAAAAATACGGCGACAGACGGAAGGTTTTAAGACCGGGGCAAACTCCTGTAGGAATGAAAACGGCGACCTTGTAACTGATGTCCAGAGAGTGCTTAGATTATGGAGGGAACACTTCTCTGCTCCCCTAAATGGAGGCAGCAATTCACCGCGCAGAGATGAAGAACCCGATCCCGCAATCGATGATGATGGAATATATGTCCCCCCGCCCGATTATGACGAAGTTAGAATAGCAATAACCAGATTGAAAAACAACAAGGCCGTGGGCGCTGATGGATTGCCTGCGGAGCTATTCAAGTTCGGCGGCGAGGAGTTGGTAAGGCGCATGCAGCAGCTTCTTAGCAAAATATGGGCGGACGAAAGCATGCCCGACGGTTGGAATCTAAGTGTTCTTTGCCAAGTCCACAAGAAGGGGGATACTGCAAAATGCACCAACTATCGTGGAATCAGCCTTCTTAATATCGCATATAAGGTCCTTTCAAGTGTATTGTGCGAAAGATTGAAGCCCACCGTGAACCGGCTGATTGGACCTTATCAGTGCGGCTTCAGACCTGGTAAATCTACCATCGATCAGATTTTCACAATGCGCCAAATCTTGGAAAAAACCCGTGAAAAGAGAATCGACACACATCACCTCTTCGTCGACTTTAAAGCCGCCTTCGACAGCACGAAAAGGAGCTGCCTATATGCCGCTATGTCTGAATTTGGTTTCCCCGCAAAACTTATACGGCTGTGCAAAATGACGTTAAGCAACACCATCAGCTCAGTCAGAATTGGGAAGGACCTCTCCGAGCCGTTCGAAACTAAACGAGGTTTCAGACAGGGTGACCCTCTATCGTGCGATTTCTTTAATTTGATGCTGGAGAAAATTATACTAGCTGCAGAACTTAACCGCACTGGAACAATATACTATAAAAGCGTGCAATTACTGGCATATGCTGATGACATTGATATCATCGGCCTAAACACCCGCGCTGTTAGTTCTGCTTACTCCAAGCTGGAAAAAGAAGCGGTAAAGATGGGTTTGATGGTGAATGAGGACAAAACGAAGTACCTGCTGTCATCGAGCAAAGAGTCAGCGCATATGCGCCTTGGCAACCACGCTACTGTTGGCAGCCATAATTTCGAAATAGTAAAAGACTTCGTTTATTTGGGAACCAGCATCAACATTAGCAACAACATCAGCACTGAAATCCAGCGAGGAATCAATCTTGCCAATAAATGCTACTTTGGACTAGGTAGGCAATTGAAAAGTAAAGTCATCTCTCGGCGAACGAAAATCATACTCTACAAGTCACTTATCGTACCCGTCCTGCTATATGGGGCAGAAGCATGGACCATGACAACAGCAGATGAAGCGGCTTTGGGAGTGTTCGAGAGAAAAGTTCTTCGAAAGATTTATGGACCTCTACGCGTTGGCGATGGCGAGTACCGAAGAAGATTTAATGATGAGCTGTACGAGCTATACGCAGACATCAACATAGTCCAGCGAATTAAAACGCAGCGGCTGCGCTGGCTAGGCCATGTCATGCGAATGAAAGATGATGCTCCGGCCAAGAAAGTGTTTCTATCGGAACCCGCCTATGGAAGCAGATGTAGAGGGCGGCCCCCACTCCGTTGGAAGGACCAGGTGGAAAACGATTTAAACTCCCTTGGTGTGGCCAATTGGCGCCGGTTGGCGGAGCGAAGGAGCGACTGGCGCGCCTTGTTGGACGGCCATAACCGTTTACACGGTTAAGCGCCAATTAAGTAAGTAAGTAAGTAAAGGCTTTGCTTGGTGCCATCTGTGAACAGCAGGTTCCAGCCGCTCTCTTTCAGCGGGGTTACAATTCTCAAGAAGGCTTGCTTATATATAGTACTGGTGGTGCTCTGTTTCTTTATTGAACAAAGATCTTCGATAAACATTTGTGAATAAAGTGCCCAGGGTGGTAGCTTGGTTTCCTGGATTGTCATTGGAGCTATTTGTAAACTTAAAGTATCTGCGAGCCCTTTTATCTCGCATAAGGCTGACTTATGGGTCAATGGTGCTTTCTTCTGTGGAGTAATTTAATTTCATGGTGAAGTATGTGAGTATTGTTGCGAAATAGGTTGTATATTATACGACTTCTGAGATAGTTAGTGCGATCTTCAATTGCTTGAAATCCTCCTTCGGCAAGTAAGTTTTTGATAAGTGTTGTACTAAATGCGCGTAGACTTCTCCGTACTGCAGGATGGAATGGCGCTTTGGTTTTATTAATGCTAGACTTCGTGCATTTACCATATATTTGTAAACCGTAATCTATTTTGGATTGGATTATTGATTTTGTTATATTAAGTAATATGTTTGTGTGCACAAAGCTTTTCCTTAATGACAAGTATTTTACAATATTAAGTCTGGTAGCTAGTTCACTTCTTAGTTTAATACAGTGGTGCTTATAGCTAAGTTTATTGTCAAATATGACACCTAGTATTTTTATGTTATTTACATTGGCTATGTTGTTGTTGATTTTTGATGTTGATTTTATTACAATTATGTTTTCTACAAACATGCAGGTGCTTACATTTCTCAAGCACTTTTACAAATTTGTCCCAGTTGGCTCCCGTGGTATTATATCTAGAAGGTCTGGTAGGGTTGGGAGGATTCTGGGTGGAGATTGCCAGAGAGCAAACTATCGGAAAGTGGTCGCTGTTATGAAGATCTTCTAGAGTATACCAGGATATAATGGGAAGTAGTTGTGGTGAACAAATGCTTAGGTCAACGTGTGTAAAGGATTTATGGGTGGAGAAATGTGTAGGACTGTTGTTATTAAGGACACAAAAATTCGAGGCTACGATAAAATCTTCAATTATTGTACCTCTGTGCTTACCGCTTGGTGACCCCCAGAGAGGGCTCCAGCCATTAAAATCACCGTATATAATTACTGGTGTACTTACTGACGAGGTGGTAAGCTGTTGTAATTCTAAGTGTGAGAAAGTTAGATTGGGTGGGATATATGCAGAAATTATGGTGATAGGGTATTGAACGTTGAATTCTACTGAACTGATATGTTGGAAGTAATGTTGACTCTTCTATGTTTAAGGTTTCTGTGAATTAATATGCCACAGCCTTGTTTGGCGTGGCCGATGTTATGGAAATTATGCCAATACGTTATGTACTGCTGTGGGCAGTATGATGAGTGGTGTGTTTGATATGGGTTTCTTGTAGGCAAACTATTTGTAGTTTGCGGTATTTGAAAAGGGTTTCCAATTCTAGGTAATTATTTTGATAGCCTTTGATATTCCACTGGAGAATATCAACAATCATTAATAATAATATTAACTTTACTATTAGATTTATTTTCTTGCGAAAATAATCTATAGTTCGGGCTCTGGGAGCCCGCATTCAATATCGTTTTGTATTTTAGATATTGAGGTTAAAAGAGATTGAAGTATTGTATTAGGTTGAGTTGGTTCAATGTGTGTGTTGTTGTAGGAATGGTGTGAACGAAGGAGATTTGAGTATGGAGTAGACGAGGAGGAAGTGGTAGGTGCAGTTGGGGTATCAGTGATATTTTCGTTGTTACTATTTTTTCGACTGCAGTTCATGGAGCTAACAGGTAGGGTGGTTGCGGATTGAGTGTGGGAAACAGTAGAAATATTTGTGGGTGAGTACATTCTGTGTTGTGCGTTTGATTTTTCTGAGAGAGATTGAGTATTAGGTAAAGAGATAAAATTTGTAGAAGTGTGGGAGTGAGTGTGATTAGAGAAAAGAGATTGAACTTTAGGTAAAGAGTCGGAGTTAGCAATTAAAGAAATGGTAGTGGATGGGTGAGGTTGTACATGGGAGTTAAGTGGCTGAGCGGAGCGGTGGAGTTGTCAGCTGAAGATGTTGAATCGGGTTTGCTGAGAAAGGGAGAAGGTTGCACTGAGCCCAGAATTTCCGAGTAAGATTGTGATTGAGTTGTATTAATGCGATTTTGCTGTTTATATAACCTTCTTGCTTCAACAAAATTGCATTTGTTCTGTGTTTTTATTTTTAATATTTCTTTCTCTTGGAGATATTTTGGGCAGTCTCTTGCTGAGGCGGGGTGGGATCCAAAACAATTTGCGCACATTGTGCGTTGGCATGGTTCTTTGCTGTGAGGTGGAAAATTGCAGGTTTCACAGGTAGTGTTGTTTTCGCATCTTTTCATTGTGTAACCCAGTAGTTGGCATGATCGGCATCGCACGGGAGTGGGGAAGTATTCCTCAACTCTCACTGAGTACCATGCTATGTCAATAGTGGGGGGAACTTTATACAAGTTGAAAGAGAGCACTATTCTACCTGTGAGGACTTTTACATTGTTGATATTTTTGGTAAATTTGTATATGCCAACAACACCTTGTGGTTTTAGAGCCTCTAATATTTCCTCCTTGTCTGTATGAGCTAAATTTTTATCGAAAATTGTACCCTTGCAAGTATTCAAGGAGTCATGGAAGGCAATGGATACGGTACATAGGCCACCAAAGCTCTTGCAATTAATAAATTTCTCCGCGACGCTTAGAGATTTTGTTAAAATCAACAAGCTGTCATCGCGTAGAATACTAACTGAAAGGTATTCGGTGCTAATGCCTTGGATAGCTTTTTGTTTGGCAAAGACACTGTACTTTGACAGAGGGTTAGCCTCATCGGTGGATTTGATCACAATGAATTTCGAGTCATTGCAGTTATTATTTTGTGTCACTTTCGGTAGTGGTGGGAAGGGGGCTTTTGTATTTTCTTTTTGCCTTCGGGGAGGTTGACATACTTTCAGAAAGTATGTCAAATCGATACCCCGAAGGAATCGTGGACCATTTACCTATATACAGCACTCAGTGATATATTTTAATGTATTACAGAGTAATTAAGTTTATGTCGAAAAACTAATTGAAAAGCACGTGTTTGTCGCTCTTATGTTCACGAAAATTTGTTCAACTACGGATCACACTTGTTTAGCACAACTGCACTGACAGAGAGTTAGTCGGTGACTGAAAAAGGTAATAAAACTTGCTATAAACTGTGCATACAAAACTTCTTGCTCGGCCCTGCAGATTCAAAGATAACGAGCAATCATTACGGATTTTTAACATGTTTTTTGTAAAAATAAAAAAAAAATTTTACTTTGCGAGGAAGGATCACGAAAACTTTTTATTTTTTTGCAGATTTTTTCTTCTCTCTAAGCTCTATTTTATTACAAAAAAAAAAAAGCTTTCAATCCGTAGAAAACAGGCACGATATCGTATAAGGATGGACTGGATACATCGGTACTTCAACCAGTTCGGGCGTTCCCCCTACTGGGCATCCGGCTCCTTTATAAGCATGTCGCGTCAGCCCCCTTATGGTCACCAAGCTCCTTTTTGAGCACCTCGCGTAAGCTCCCTTCTGAGCTCCTCACGATGACGCGCCACTGCCCACAAATATAAAAATCCTTAAATAACATCACTTTCTGTATAAAAGAAACTGTAATGCCTATAATTATATACAATTTATTTTAAATTTTTTAGGTCGACCGCTTTGTTTTTGAGTCGATTATAATTTTAAATAAATAAATTCAACAAAGTCGATGGACGAATACAAAAGTTATAAGCATACAAGTAAATATATACATTTAATACTTGAGTACCCTACTGGTACATATGTGCTAGTATTCGTATATCAGTTAGTTAGCAGTTAGATTTTCGAAGGGTTATTAGATACAAAAAACTGTTAGTGTCATATTCTCAAACCCAGGTACATTTCAAGCAAGAGCATATTTTTAAGGCAGATAGTGCTTTCTTTGGAGAACTAGGGAACCGTTTTGTCTAAGTAGACTTGAATTTTTACTTGATCTAAGTATAAATAAGAGTACATGCGCCTTTTTCCTTCGTAATATCTGCAAGGCTCGCCGGATACTGTTCAGTTTATAATTGCAGTTTATAACCCGTCATTTACTTAAAAATATAATATGAATAAAGGGGTGCGAGAGTTTGAGTGTACAAATGATCCAGATATGTTCTGTTTCATCTGCGGTCAATTTATCGTAAAAAGGATGCGACGTGTGTTTTCAAACCCTTTGAAATTTACATACTATAAGTATCTTGGAATTGAGCCTAAAAATAAATAAAAAACCATGGACACCGAATACTGTGTGCACCACATGCCAATTTATCGTTAAAAGGATACGACGTGTGTTTTGAAATCCTTTGAAAGTTACATACTATAAGTATTTTGAAATTGAGCCTAAAAACAATGCACCACATGTCGAGTCCAATTGATTTTTTCATGCATAGATGACTAATTTCTGAAACTATCTATTCAGGCGACATATGAAATTTATTTTATTTATTTTTTATATTTGTATTACAAAAGTACTTGGGGTTGGAAAGTCAAGAAAAGTAACCTATGCGAGCGTATCGACAGTGCCATTACCAGAACTAAATTTAACGGAAGCTACATTGCCAGAATCAAACTTAACTTTAGTTCCGGCTCCAGTTTCATTGTCAACAGCAGTATCTGATTAGGCTGCATCATGTTGTACTGGATTTGAAACGGAAAACGAAAGAAACTCTTTGCCACAAGCACAACTCAATGATTGGATAAGGGATTTGGAGTTTTCACAGGAAAAGGCCGAAGTACACGCCTCTCGTACGCAACAATTTAAATATGTTTCTTCCGATGTTAAGGTAACATATTATAGATGAACAATTTTCCAAGTACTATACTAAGGAGGACAGTGTTTGTTACTGCAAAGGCATTGCTGGTCTATCCCAACAGTTTGGTGAACCATATGATTCAAAAGAGTAGCGATTGTTCATAGACGGCAATAAATTAAATTTAAAGGCCGTATTATTGCATATTGGCAACCAAAAGCCATCTATTCCGATCGCACATGCAGTAAATACGAAGGAAATGTATGAGATAATGCAAAAATTGTTCAAATTAAACAAATACGAAAAACATGATTGGAAAATATGTGCCGATCTTAAAGTCGTTGGAAGGCTATGTGGTCTACAAATTGGATACACAAAATACTGTTGCTTTCTATGCAAATGGGATAGCCGAGCTCGTTAAGACCACTACATCATAAAGGATTGGCCAGAACGAATCGAGTTTCAAGTTGGGGTTGATAACATAAAATACTCCCCACTTATAAAGAAGGAAAAAATAATTCTACCTCCGCTCCACATCAAGCTCGGCCTTATCAAAAACTTTGTCAAGGCTTTGGACAAAGAATGCGAATCTTTTCATCATTTGAAAATAATCTTTCCAGAGATTTTAGAAGCAAAAATAAAGGAAGGGATTTTTGTGGGACCGCAAAGAAGGAAAATGATGACCAATAACCATTTCAAACAACTATTGCCACCAGTGGAGACAGCAGCGTAGGATTCTTTTGAAAAGGTTGTTACTTCTTTTTTAGGAAAACACAAAAGTCCTAACTACGAGATGATAGTGAACGTCTTAATCTAAAACTAT
The DNA here is from genome assembly GCF_040869045.1 of Eurosta solidaginis. NCBI lineage: Eukaryota > Metazoa > Arthropoda > Insecta > Diptera > Tephritidae > Eurosta > Eurosta solidaginis. The sequence continues at coordinate 99,242,092 of NC_090320.1, read as the reverse complement.
GCGGAAATGGGTAAATAAGAAAACATATTTAAGACCCTTTTCTCAGTTAACTTTAAAACCTATCTGCCCGATAAACAAAAGATTTGTATGAAAAATTAAATCTGAATTCATCGTCCAGTTCCGAACAAACAAGAACCAGAAAAATGTAAATAAAAAATTTGTGCTGAATTGAAAGATAAATCCAGCCTAAGAAAATTATATACTAATGAGTCACTTAAGAATTTATCTAATATACTTCTTTATTTTCTTTCAGGATTAAATATGTCTTTAAAAATTCATTTTTTATACTTCCATTTAAATTTTTTCCCGAAAAATATTGGCGACGAAAGTGACGAGCATGGCGAAAGGTTTCACCAGCAAATGAAAATGATTGAAGGTCGGTATCAAGGATTCCGGGTTTTCGCTATGATGGGTGACTACTGTTGGTTTCTCATAACAAAAACCGATCCTAATCTAAACAAGCGTCGAAACAAGACAAATAACTTTTTCAATAATAAGATAAGACCATAGAGTTAAGACATAATCATATCTACATATGCTATTATTTGTAGGGTACTTAAGTTTTGCTATATGGATATATTTATTTCAATGCTTATAACTTTTGTATTAGCTCATCGATTTTGTTGAATGAAAGCTTATTTTTTTGTAATAAAAGAGAGCTTAGAGAGAAAAAATAAATCTGCAAAAAAATAAAAAGTTTTCGAGATCCTCCCTCGCAAAGTAAAATTTTTTAAAAATAACATTGCTTTTCGGAATCGGGGGGTGATTTTACATAGGAATTTCATAATGGCGTCTCTGGTGCAGAAAAAAAATTGGAATTTGTGATCCAGCGTAATTAATGTAACCCCTGGCGTACCTCAAGGTAGCCATCTGGGCCCATTGCTTTTTACCTTTTTCATAAATGACTTACCACTAATATTTTAGCATTCCCGGGCATATATAAGTATGCGGATGATGTGAAAGTTTTCCTACATACTTGCCCTCGGACTTGTTTAGTCGGAACCTCCTTCAGGTTGATATGGATTAATTTCACAGCTGGTGCACAGCGAACCTACTCGTTTTAAACTGCTCAAAATGTAAGCTTATGACTTTTAACCGAGTAAAGCCATTTCTGACACTATATACTCTAAGTGCTACACCTCTGGAGCGATTATCTGCAGTTAATGATTTAGGTGTACTTTTCGACCCAAAACTATATTTTAACACCCATATTTTACCCACTGTAAATAAAGCAACTGGTATACTTGGCTTTGTTAAACGTTTGGTCAAAGAGTTTAACTTGAATATTGTTCGTGTGTCTGGTGTCCTGGACACAAAAATCATATAACGCGGATTGAGTCTATGCAGAAACAATTTTTAATATTTGCACTTCGCGGTCTTAATTGGGACTCTAGCATTCATCTTCCACCTTACAGAAGTAGGCTTCTTTTCATTAATCTGCCTACTCTAGAAAACCGTAGAATACTGCTTGGGGTGTTGTTCATCTATAAGTTGGTCATCGGCGAGATTGATTCTTCTGAATTGCTAGCTCGGCTTAATTTCGCTGTTCCCGCTAGGACGTCGAGACACTACTTGCCTTTCCTTTTACCGCTATGTCGCCTAAACTTCGCAAAAAGTGACCGCTTGCGGATTTGGTGCGTGCACTATAATGACCTGTATAAATGTATAAGTATCGAAAGTTCGATTTCTGCGTTAAATAGCCTGATACTTTCCAATTTGACCTGATATTTTATAGTTTGATATTCTCTCTGGATCATTTTGAATTGTTAAATGTATACTTTTATTTAATGTTAATCTTATAATTTATAAGTTATAACACTTTTTGTATAAATTTTATACTTCTCCAGTCGACCGTTTTCGTTTTGTGTCGACGTTAAATAAATAAGAAAAATAAACAAAAAATGTGTCTTCAGGGCGGCAAACGCACCATTATCTAATGGCTTGAATGAGAGACATAACCAAACGTTGGTAAATAAAATCAGATGTAGTATGAGTAAATCATCATAAATTCGAGGTAGAAGATAATGTATATACATATTCAAAATGGTTATCGTTTAAATAGAACAAAAATTAGATGAACTCAAAAGTTGTAAAATTTTAGAAAAATTTAAAATTCAACGTATAAAATAAATACCGGTCATAGAAAATCAAAATCCAATCTTATTAGCTATTACAATAGTTCCACTGATACTTGTGAAGAGAAACGAAGAAAATAGAAAGAAACGAAAGAACTGTAAAAAGTTAATGTAAAACCGTTGTGCAAAAATTATAAACTTAGGACAAGTTAAAAGCTTTCAATGTCGTTTCTCTTTTACAGGTTAATTAAAAAGGCATATTATTGTAATTAAAATAGAGTTTTAGTAATATAAAACACCCTTTTGCAGAGAGAAACCCAATTAAGTTTGCATATTTGGTGCTGTTAGAGATGCTAGCTTCAATAACGTTTAACGCAGTTAAATAAGAGAATACGATGTAACTTTTTTACTATAATCCAATACTTTATTTCAATTATTTTACTTGCACTAAGGGCACGTGTTACGCAATATAGATAAGCACAAGACAAGCACATCAAAATCAAAACAACATTATACTGATGGATAACTACGAATGACAAGAGAATGATATAAAGCAGATATGTTAGAGTTGCAATCTCGCCATTGAGCCGTGCTCAATTCTTAACATTTCCGCCCACCTCGTGAAATGTGGACGAAATGGGATGGATATCTTGTATCCGCCCACTATGTGTACCGATATTGTCAGTAGTGTCAGCTTCAATTGGGAGTAAAACGAGTTTGGAGAGGGCTCGTTTTATCAATGACGATTTAGTATGTATTGTTGCCACGCGGATATTTCTATCATTTCCAGTATGAACATCAATTCGGCCATTGTGTAGGTGGTGCGCGTTCGTCGCGAATCAATACAAGATCCACAATTTTTTAATTTGATCTAGTTTTCTGCCATTTGGGGCGGACCTGGAGGTTATGTAGATACTCCGCGCTCCACCGCTTGCAAAAATATTGCTGTATTTGCTGGAGCTGTTTCCATTTAGTCAGGCGGTTGGTTTTATATCCGCGTTGAGAGAAAAACCGTCGGAGCGCCGCTAAGAATGCGTCTGTAGACATATCACTAACTAATTCCAGGTGTATAGCACGCGTGCTTAGGCATACGAAAAGCGCCACGTACCCTTTGGAGCTGCGGCTGCCGCGTCCCTTAGTAGCCCGTATTTTAAAAGGTCCTCCACAGTCAAGTCCGCAGTGATGGAAAGGATTTGCCGGATTACACCGACTTGAGGGCAAGTACCCCGTTATCTGCTTGAGGCTCTGCGGTCTCTGGCGAATAAATTTAACGCATCGATGTATGAACCTCTTCATAGATAATCGCTATAGATTATCCAGTATCTTCTTGTTCTTGGTGAACTTAATTTACCCATAGTAAAATGGATTGATTCTAGTGAGTCGATATTCTTGACTCCTACCTGTAATCAGGATTTCGTTCATTCACTGCTTGATATTTCTCTCCTACAGTTAAACAATGTGGTAAACTGTAACAGCAACTTGTTGGCGAATCTAAGGGTATTTCCATGAGTCGGGTTTCCCCATTATCTCTTCCTGAGGATCCATATCATCCTACTCTTGAGATAGCATGTGACATTTTTCAGCCTAATATGCCTGCTGAAACTAGAAGAACAACTCGTATTCGCTCAAGATGCTTCCATAAGACCAATTTCCCTTTGCTAAATGAATTGATTGCTTCCCGTGACTGGTTTGAGCTTTATGCGTGCAATGACATCGAGTCTGCAACGTCTATGTTCTACAGATTGCTCAATAGCTTCTTTACACATTGTGTTCCTGTTCGCTATGCTAGCGTTGAAACTAATAAGCCACCTGGGTTCTCAGGGAATCTTGTGAAACTAAAAAACATTAAATGTAGACTTTATAAGCGTTTTAAGAGGTCTGGGGCATCTGAAGATTATTCAAAATATTTTGTTGCTCGTTGAAACTTTGACTTCCATAATCAACAAAGATATAAGTGCAACTCAACCCGTTGTAAAATTAACTTTTTCCGTAATCCCAAACAATTTTATGGATTTGTTAGTTCCAAAAGAAAAACCTCAGGATTTCCATCTTCCCTTTCTTACGGTGGTAGATCTTCCAGCTCTGATCATGATGCTGTGGAACTATTCGCTGAAATATTCAGGTCAAACTATTCATCTAATAGTATCAATTCAAGTCATTATCCGCATTGCGTAAATAGTTCGAATTGTATTCTGAATCCTGTAATTCACTACAACACAGTATTTCAAAATCTGTCAGCAGTGAAACCAACAAATTCTCCGGGGCCAGGCGGTGTACCCGGGTGTGTAATCAAGCACTGCGCTGTGAGTTTATCGGAACCGATTTTGAAATTATTTCAATTATCTTTGAATTTTGCGATATTTCCTTCAATTTCGAAAGAGTCATTTATTGTTCCCCTGCATAAAAAAGGTAAGAGGTCTAATATTGAAAACTAAAGGGGTATTGCTAAGCTCTCAGCTATCCCTAAAACCTTCGAGCAAATAGTTACATGCCAGCTTCAACATACGTGTATATCTTTATTATCTTCCTGCCAACATGGTTATGTGCGCCGAAGGTCAAGCACGCCCAGCTTACTGGAGTTTACTTCCATAGTAAGGGACAGAGCTTCCTGTCTAAACAACAAACAGATGTAATATACACCGATATTAGTAAAGCTCTCGACTCAGTCAACCATAAGCTACTGTTGCACAAGCTTGACCTAGTAGGTTTTCCGAAGAAATTATTATTGTGGCTCGCAAGCTACTTTACAAGCAGGACTCAAAACCTTTTGTATAAAAATATTGCATGTAAGATAACACTGGTTTACAGCCAAAATGCACCAGGGACGCCATTATGAAATTCCTATGTAAAATAACCCCCTGCTTCCGAAAATCAAGGTAACGTTTTTGAGATATTTACGAATAACGGTTTTTTCAAAAAAAAAAAAAAAAAAAAAAAAAAATTGGGTCCACTTAATCATATATATCTCAAGAACGAATTGAGCAATTTCAAAACGGTTTGAAGCTTTTAAGAGGTAATAAACTGCTATATTGCTATAAACTGTGCATACAACACTTTTTGCTAGGCCCTGCAGATTCAAAGATAACGAGCAATCATTACGGATTTTTAAAATTTTTTTTGTAAAAATATAAAAAAAATTTTACTTTGCGAGGAAGGATCTGCAAAACTTTTTATTTTTCTGCAGAGCTTTTTTCCTCTAAGCTCTGTTTTATTGCAAAAAAAAATTAGCTTTCATTCCGTAGAAAACAGGCACGATATCGTATAAGGATGGATTGGATACATCGCTACTTCAACCAGTTCGCGCGTTCCCCCTACTGGTCATCCGGCTCCTTTATGTGCACGTCACTTTCTGTATAATAGAAACTGTAATGCCTATAATTATATACAATTTACTTTAAATTTTTTGGGTCGACCGCTTTGTTTTTGAGTCGACTATAATTTTAAATAAATAAAGAAATAAATAAATTCAACAAAATCGATGGACTAATGCAAAAGTTATAAGCATCCAAGTAAATATATCCATTTAATACTTAAGTACCCTACTGGTATATATGTGTTAGTATTCGTATATCAGTTAGTTAACAGTTAGATTTCGAAGGGTTATTAGATAAAAAAAAAACTGTTAGTGTCGTTTTCTCAAGCCCAGGTACATTCAAGCAAGAGCATATTTTTAAGGCAGGTAGTGTTTTCTTTGTAGAACTAGGGAGCCTTTTTGTCTAGGTAGGCTTGAATTTTTACTTGATCTAAGTATAAATAAGAGTATATGCGCCTTTTTCCTTCATAATGTCTGCAAGGCTCGCCGGATACTGTTCAGTTTATAATTGCAGTTTATAACCCGTCATTTACTTAAAAATATAATATTGTAATAAATTTCATTTCATTTCATTTATTTATTACGGCAAAAAAGCCTAGTTCATAAATTAAATTACAATTTACTATGTTATTGCTAAGGTTTTACAATATTCGTAAAGCTTTGCTTTAAAAGCTACGATTTCATTACAACTTTTTATATCTATAGGCATTTCATTGAAACTTTTTAGACCTTTATAAAAAATATTTTGCTGATCTATTTCAGTTCTGCAAAAAAGGCAGTTTGAAATTATGTGAAATTATTAATGTTATGTGTCTGCTTAACTAATACTACGTTTTTACTTAGATATTCAGGTACATTTTCACTTTTAATATTAAATATAAACTTCATAGCGTGAAAAAAAATCTTTTGCTTGACACTTAACCAGTTCAAACTTCTCAGCATATCAGCCGTACAGTATCTCTAGGTTTTTTAAGAATAAATCTCATACATCTGTTTTGCATCTTTTGAAGTTTATCTATTTCTTTGTCTGACACAATGAATAGTGTTGAAGCCAAACGCCTTCAATAGTTGGGAACCACTGGTGTTTCTTCATTCACAGCTGTTCGCCACAAAGCTGCACTGTGATTGGAAATCTACCGGTGGTTCTCTTTCGAAGTTAGGGTTCGTTAACGCTGCGCTCAACTGCAGAGATATAGTCTTCTACTTACGACAGCAGTTGAGACAGCGTTCCACAGCAGCATTTCAAGGCTAAGGTAACATATACACCTTTTCGGTAATATTTAATTTTATAAATTCTTCACATCTGTTGAGATTTATATTTGTCCTTTTAAATTCGATTTTTCACCCGCATATATCTTCATATATGCGGTTTCCTTTCCTTCAATAAACCTAACCATTTTTTTATATCATATTTTACTAATTCCATTGTTTCATTTCTTTGTTTCGCTCTTTTTAATTTTTTTTGAGTTGCCGTGAGGTCGAACCGGCATATTATTTTGTTTGTGTAGACAAACATTTGGTCCTTCGAGCCGGATGAGCCCACCACAACATAGCAAGTTATACTTACAAACATTTATACGAACAGAGAATCAGCAGCACAACAAATACTCAAAATAACAAAGAGAGGGAGACACAAAGCGGAGAACTAAACATAAAGCAGAACATCACAAAACGAGAAAAACAGGTGCGTGTAAAAAATAAAATAAATTGTTGAGTGAATAAATAAATAAAAATATACTTAGTGCGTGTTGCATTTTTTATATTAAATAGTGCACAAAAGACCATAACAAAAAGTGAAAGAAAAGAAAAAATTTACCGAATAAAATTCGCTCAAACAAAAGTTTAAAAAATTGTGTAAATACAAAATACAAAATAAAATTAAATACATACATCGATTTGTAATACATTGGTTTAGTGAGTTTTTCTTGTCTTTCGCCGAAGTTCGCGAGGGTGCACAACAAAAAATATTGTAAAACATTTACATTAGTATATACGGACATATATGGTCATAAACGTGTGTGCTTGCAAAGAAATTAAAGCAAAGCGATCATTTAACTTTGTTGGAAGTTTATAATTTCTATTGCGGGCAAATTTAAACGAATCTTTTAAAGTTTTCTATTGTGAGAAAGTTTTTATTGTGAGAATAACATACATCAAACAATCATAAATTCGCGTTTGTTGCACCATTTATCCTGATCATATCTGTCTGTGCTTTTTCGTAAAAAATCAGTAAATATTGGGGGTGAGAATTTAAAACATACATACGGAGATATTTGTTATTTCGAAATAGTTCGCGCTTTTCCCGTCGGGTTTTCGTAAATTGATCTCTGCCAATTACATTCTTTGGTATAGCATTAATTTTCTCGTCTTATGTTTCACTCACATACGTACATACATTTTAATTTATACACCGAACTTCAGTTCCAATCTCTCAAACGAAGAGAATAGTATTTAATATTTCGCGTTTTCCCCCCTTAGTCTTCAAACATTAATATCTGCCGGCTATTTACATAGCTAAAAACAAATTAGCTCGTTTGCGATTTGACCGACATACGATCTCATCAAATTTGCGTTCTTCCTCCCCTTTTCACGGTCTCTTCATATAAAAATCCAGGCATTGGTAAATTCGGTACAAACATACAAATTTTCGTTTAGCTAACCTTGTTTTATTGTTCTCACAACACGAAAGTTCAATTGTGAGCGCCCAGTTGTTGACTTTGCCTTTTTTCTACTTTGTCATACCGTACATATACATACAAGGCACATTTGTAGGAACATACAACCCAGTAGGAAATTTTTCAAAAATTAACTTTCAATTAAATTAGAGAAATTTTTTCAAATTTATATTTAATTGGTGGCGCTTATCATTCCCTTTGACGGTTTTCAGTATTCGGGTCATATTTTATTCGATGGTTTTTTAATTTTCGGCACACAGAGCGTGGTCCTTTAAACAAGAGATATGGCTTTGACTTATTTCACCAGGTGTTCAGACCAAGTTGTTGAATTCAACGCGCATTTCGACGACGCCTTTTTAAAAGAAAATTCAAAAACGTCTCTAGAACTTTTAAAACAGGAAGTAATCGGTTCGTGGTCGAACACAAAGTTGGCGTATGAAAAATGCCTACAATCCTTGAAGAATGACGAGGAAGTAGAATCGGTTAAAGCAAAGCAGTCAACCACTCTTAAGGACTACATATCCTGCCTTTCGCGTATTAGCGAATACATTCAAATGGCCGAAGCAAGCGTTGCTCCGGTCATAGCCACTGCCCAAGTAGCCACCCAATCTAATAGTCTGCGTTTACCGCCATGTGATATGGAAATATTCCATGGAGATTATGTCTCTTGGCCATCCTTCCGCGATCTATTCCCTGCGATTTATATTAAGAATTCGCGACTAGATGACGTCGAAAAACTGTATTCGTTGCTTCAGAAAACAAGTGGTGAAGCAAAGGAAATCGTCGCGAAAGCCCCGCTAACCAATCAAGGCTTCCACATGGCGTGGTTGAATCTCAAAGCGGCGTACGACACTTTTCTCCCTTCCCGTCATTCGGACTGAAAGTGCAAAAGCGTTAAAGGAACTTCAGCGGAGCATTAATGGATGCTTATCAGCCCTTGAAATGCACGAGGTCAAGGTGGAAAATTGGGATCCAATTCTAATCTTCCATTGTTCTGATCGCTTACCGGAAGCAGCGCTCGGTTTGTGGGAACAATCCTTAGAAGACAAAGCGGCGCTACCCAGATGGAGTCAAATGGACGCATTCCTCACGCAACGGTACAGGACTTTGGAATCAATAGTGGGTGTAAAATGTTCTACAACATCGTCGTCGCCTAACACCCTTCAAAAATCATCGGCACATTCGACCAACAACGCGGGCCAAAAGAAAGTAGCTCTTGCCACCAAAGTTTCAAATTCAAACTGCGTTTTATATCCGAAGCAACACCATCCTCTCCGATTATGCACCAAATTCCTCTCCCTTTCCGTAAACGATAGGTTTGCGGCAATAAAAAAGCACAACTGCTGTCTAAATTGCCTTACGAAAGGCCATTCCATAAAGGACTGTAAAAGTCAATACTCCTGCACTACGTGTACTTTACATCATAGAGTGTCTTCCAACGCGCAACCCTCTAAAGAAACCACGGCTGGAACCACGGCGCAAGCATTCCACACAAATATACAGTCCACTTCTTCGAATACAAATTTGTCGTTATCTGAGAATAATCTGAAATCGTCAGATTTATCCTCAGCTCTTCTTGGAACTGCCATGGTTCACATTTGCCATTCGGGCGCAACATACATAGCTCGCGCATTAATAGATTCTGCTGCTGAAGCGTCGTTTATTTCTGACCGACTGCGAAAACTTCTTAAGCTTCCTTTCTCGAAAACAAACGTGGTTATTTCCGGGCTAAACCAAAAGGTTTGCAACAATTCCGCGAAAAGTTGCTTGTTTATTTTGGGCTCACCCCGTGACCCAAACCTCTTCATAGAATCCTCGGCATTCGTATTACCTCAAATTACAGGTAATTTGCCATCGGCTTCAATCGATGAATCACTTCTCGACCAACTGCCAAAAGTACCTTTAGCAGATCCAAAGTTTTTACAAAGCGGTCCCATAGATGTTCTGATCGGGGGAGATTTATACCCTAAAGTTATGTTAGATGGCGTGAAACGTAGTATTCATAAAAATCTTTTATCTCAAGAGACCGTGTTCGGGTGGATTGTCACTGGGGCATCGGACACCGCACACGTCTCTTGCTTTGCTACCAAAGTCTCAATAAGAGAAGATATTAATTTAGATAGTCAGCTTCGTAAATTCTGGGAGTTAGAAGAAATACCCAAGAAGAATCATCAGTCATCGGAAGACTTGTTTTGTGAAGAGCTGTACTCGAAGACGACTATACGAAACCCCGATGGTAGATATGTCGTTTCGTTGCCGTTTAAAGTTTTTATCCCACGGTTTTAAAATTAGGTGCATCTCGGCCAACCGCGTTGCAGCAATTTTATCGCAACGAATCAAGATTGTTAAAAAGCCCTTCGTTAAAAGAAGAATACGACAACGTCGTTAAGGAATACCTTGAATTGGGACACATGGAGCGAGTAGAAGCTCCAAATTTCGAACATTCACCTAGCCACTTTTACCTCCCACACCACGCGGTTCTGAAACCGGAAAGTACTTCGACGAAGTTGAGAGTAGTTTTTAACGCGTCATGCAACTCTTCGAATGGCGTCTCGTTAAATGATATTCTCCATGTAGGCCCGGCTATGCAATCAGATTTAACTCTTCTTATAATTCGGTGGCGGCTGTACAAGTTCGTTCTGAGTAGCGACATACAGAAAATGTATCGTCAAATTCTGGTCAAACCTGAACACAGACCTTATCAGAGGATTATTTTTAGGGATGACCCGCAAGGTAGCATACAAGACTGTCAACTTAAAACAGTCACCTTCGGGATAAATTGCGCGCCATACTTGGCAATTAGAACACTTATTCAATTAGCTCAAGACTGTCAGGATTCACATCCATTGGCAGCTCAAATTCTCCGGAACTCCATGTACGTAGATGACGTATAAGCTGGATTCCACAATATAGCCACAGCTTTACAAGCGCGAGATGAACTTATCGAGTCATTAAACAGCGCTGGCTTTTCCTTGAGGAAATGGTCCTCAAATTCGAAAGACATTCTGAGGAATCTTCCGCAGGAGCATCTCTTGGACAAAGACTTCTTGGAATTAGACGAAACAAGTACGACAAAGGCATTAGGAATTCGATCGAATGCTAAATCAAATCGGTTCTTCTTTAAAATTCACGTTCCCTCGTTGCAGGACACGTATACGAAACGCGAAGCATTGTCTCTTATAGCGAAGCTGTTTGACCCAGCAGGTTGGCTAGCACCAATCGTGGTGCTAGCAAAAATAATTATGCAGCAAATATGGTATGATGGTACTCCCTGGGATAAGCCCTTATCTCCTCAAACTCTTTCCAAATGGAAAGCATTTTTAGAAAATTAGCAATTTGTAGAGGAAATCGAAATTCCGCGATGGGTATGTTATTCTGAGGAATCACCTTTCCAATTTCATGCCTTTTGCGATGCCTCGTTTAGAGCTGTGTGGTGCTGTTCTGGTGGTCGATATGCTTCAATCACTTCTAAAGGAACTTCCATTCAAAGTAGAAAATATATACTGCTGGACAGATTCTACCATCGTTCTCGCGTGGCTAAGAAAAAGGCCCTGTTGGACAACCTTTGTTGCTAATCGAGTGGCAAAGATCCACGATGCTCTCAGCGTTAGGCATTGGAGTCACGTTGATTCCAAGGATAATCCCGCGGATCTTGGTAGCAGAGGAACTTACCCACAGGACTTATGCTCGAATAAGTTGTGGCCCCTCGTGGTTAGCCAAATCCGTAGAACAGTGGCCTTCCTTGGATGCAGATATAAACGACATTACGCTCGAAGCGAGGGGATTAAAGGCACACACTTCACAAGTGTCGAAGCAGGAGGATCCCTTAGAAAGATTTTCGTCGCTTCCGCGTGCACTGCGGGTCTTATCATATGTGTTTAGGTTCTACAATCGAACTAACCGATACACCCGACGGTTTCATTCTTACCCCTCTCTAATTATTTCTGGAGAAGAAATTTCTAAAATTCGAGTTCGGCTCATAATACTCGCACAGATGAATCACCTTCCAGAGGAACACAAGAATCTCACCGCTAAAATTGCAATATCGTCAAAGAGTAAAATTCTCTCCTTAAACCCATTCCTCGATATTCATGGTGTAATTCGAGCAAACGGCCGACTGACAAATTCGCAGATGTTGTCTGAAGACGAAAAGCGTCCGATTATTTTGCCCTATAGTTGTTATTTCGCAAAGTTGTTAGTAGAACTTACTCACAAGGGCTCTCTTCATGGCGGAAATCAATTGGTATTTCGGTTACTGCGCCAACAATATTGGATTCCGAAAGCCAAAAATCTCATAAAGACTGTTATTAATAATTGTAAACCATGTCTTATACACAGAAAACAAAATCAATGTCAAATTATGGCGGCTCTCCCGGAAGAACGGACGGTACTTTCCAGAACCTTTGAAAATACAGGTGTAGATTTCGCCGGTCCATTCGACATTAAGAGCTTTTCGGGAATATCTTACAAGATTACTAAAGGTTACGCTTGTGTTTTTGTATGCTTTTCTACGAAAGCGATTCGCTTAGAAGCTGCCAGCGATCTTTCAACAGAAACCTTTCTAGGCGCATTTTCAAGGTTCATTGCTAGAAGAAGCTGTCCAAAAAATATTTTTTCGGATAATGGGACTAACTTTGTAGGCGCATCCACCGTTCTTAAAAGGGACTTTAAAAAATTCATTACCACAACTCAAGAGTCTGTGTGCAACCTATATAGCCTTCAAGAAGTCTCCTGGTATTTTATCCCGGCAGGCGCTCCTCATATGGGTGGTCTCTGGGAAGCAGGGGTTAAAAGTTTAAAATTCCATCTTCGTCGTATCGCTGCTTCTCAGAAATTCAGCTTTGAAGAATTTCAAACCCTTCTTTGTCGCATCGAAGCCTGTCTAAATTCAAGCCGATATCACCTAATTCCAACGACCCTGCTGATTGTGCAGCTCTAACTCCGGGTCATTTTCTAACTGGGAGGCCAATACTCGCCCCACCGGAACCCTCAATCGAAACAAACCCAATATCATTAATCAACCGATGGCAAAAATTTAAGGCTCTTAGTCAACATCATTCGCTTCGCTGGAAGGAGGAATACTTAAAGGAGCTTCACAAACGTCATAAATGGAAGTCCCCTCAAAAAGATATTGCCATCGATGACCTAGTTGTAGTTCGCCATGAAAATTTTCCACCTAGTGAATGGCGCTTGGGTAGGGTCACCAATATATACCATGGAACTGATAAAAGAGTTCGAGTGGCCGACATTCCCACCCAAAAGGTTTGGTTTTACCAAACTAACCTTTAGCGTTTATCATCTCTTTTAATTCCTTAGCTTTACAATATGGATGCAGCACTCATTGAATGTTCACCGACCCCACCCCCCAATGCAGCGGCACCAGTGGAAACATCGACAAGCATTGAACGAGCAACAACGGACACATCGGCCAACACTTAGCAGGCGGCAATGAACACGTCAACATCAGCGAAGAAATTGCCAGGCCCCAACAAACGAAGCAATACGCTCAAATGCATATCTTCATATATGCGGTTTCCTTTTCTTCAATAAACATAACCATTTTTTATATCATATTTTACTAATTCCTTTGTTTCATTTCTTTGTTTCGCTCTTTTTCATTTTTTTCGAGTTACCGTGAGGTCGAACCGGGATATTATTTTGTTTGTGTAGACAAACAAATAGTATAGATGGGCAGTATACAAAGTTTAAGAATAAATCTCATTCATCTGTTTTGCATCTTTTGAAGTTTGTCTACTTCTTTGTCTGACACAATGAATAGAATAGATGGGCAGTATACAAAGTGCGGTTCTATAATGGACTTATATATAAATATTTTGTACTTTTTTTGAATATATTTGGTTGTTCTCTGCATAACCCCAATTTTTTTCGCAACTTTCTCGACTGTGTAGTTTATATGTTTTTCAAACTTGAGTATGTTATCAATTATAATTCCCAAATATTTTATACTGTCAACTTTTTGTATGCTTTCATCATTTATTTTTAAACCAATTATATCCTCATTAACGTTCCTCCTTGTTATTATCATAAATTTCGTTTTATTTATATTAAGTTTCAGTCTATTTCCGCACAACCATTTATGCAGGTTATTCAGTTCATGTTGTATTTTAGAAAGCGCAGAATTAATACTATTCTCACTAATCATTATTAATGCATCATCAGCGAATAGTTTAATTTCACAACCTTCAATAGCGTTAACTATATCATTAATATAAATTAAGAACAGTATCGGTGCCAAAACTGAGCTTTGTGGTAACCCTATGGGTACTTTCAATTCATCAGCCATCACGGTATTTATAACCGTTTTCTGTCTCCTCTGCTTCAAATAGATGCGAAACCAGTCAAGTTCTATACCAGTTATACCTATACGTTGCATTTTTTTAATTAAGATCTCCCTATCCACTGTTTCAAATGCTCGTTTGAGGTCAAGGAAGACTGAAACAACCACTTTTTTATTATTTAACTCTTCTTTCCAGTCATGTATCACCAAATTAAGAGCGGTCTCACATGAATGTTTCTTTCTAAAGCCTGACTGTTGGTGGGCTAGTATATTATTATCTTCAAGGTATTTCATTAACTGGTTCTTAACATAAGCCTCAAGTATTTTACAATCACTAGGCAGGGTGTTTACGGGTCTAAGTTCTTCAGGTTTTACTGTCTTTTTAACTTTTTCCACTGGTATCACCGTTGACGTTTTCCACTTTTCTGGTACAACACCCTCTTCTAGGCTGTTATTGATTATTTGTGCGTAGAAATATCTTGTATACGATATACAGTCTTTAAGTACTCCATCAGATAAAAGTTCTCTGCCGCCTATTTTATATTTGAACTCTTTCAGAATATTAATAACTTCATCTGTTGTTATTTTGGCAAACTATTTTATATTTGAACTCTTTCAGAATATTAATAACTTCATCTGTTGTTATTTTGGCAAACTTTAATCTAGAATTGACTTGTACACACTTACTGCTACACGGCAAGGTTCTATGATGTTATTAATTTCTATTACACTATTTATAAAGAACCTATTTAGACCATTTGCCAGCTCAGTTTCATTTTCTACCATCATACCATCTATTATCGCCTTTTTAATCCCTTCGTTATCTCTCGTTAAGCAAACCGCTTGCTTCAGATGTTTCCACATTTCTTTGGCGTTATTTTCATTAATTTCGACTTTATTTTCCATATATTTAACTTTCTTTATTTTTACTACCTTTTTGTAGATACGATTTATATTTTTATATTCGTTCCAATCACCTGTTTGTATCGCAAGCTTATAATTATTATATTTGCATTTATTCATTTGCGCCAATTCTCTGTCGTACCATTTATTCATTAGCTTGATATGAACTTCTTTTTCATACGTTAAGCGTTAATTTAGGGCAAATCCTCTTATTTGCAACCTTCTACTAACGTTCGAATCACTAAACTGTTGAATAAATAACTCCACTATTCAACAATGCAAAATGGCCTTTATTCAAAAACTTCGCAATACTACTACTTCTTATGCTTAAATCACACTCATACTGATTCTCAGCTTAACCTCCTTTTATACTCTGTGATTTCTCGTTCGCATACTTCCAGGCGCTTCTATTTCTAGAATTTTCTAGCAGCTATAAAATTACCAGCTATAACATAACTACAGATGCACATTATAGCTTCTCATATGCGCGTGTATATGTGAGTGATACTTCCACAGATAATTGCACACTTTTGGGAGTATTTGTGCATCTCTCTCCGCTGGGTGTACGTACATATGTGTCGACATAAAGAGTGATTGGTTTATGTAGATATAAGTGACTGCCTGCTTTATTGTTGTTGTGGCTTTATTTACTTAGCATCAGACTAGTGATGTGAGTATCACTTAGTGTCACTAATATTCGTCACACTGCCCTCCACCTAAGTCTGATCATCGCGATCAGACAAATCTCTCGATATAACCGCTGCTAGCCTATCCAAATGAACCACCCTTCTATTTCGTGGTTTCCCAATTATTCGTAACGCGCTAGATGACATCACTTATCCTCTTTACAACTCTGCAATGGCCTTCCCAACTGCACCAAAATTTGGGTGGAACACCTTTCCGCCGGTGAGGGTTGTATAGCAGTACCAAATCTCCCTCCAAGAAACCTTCCCAATTATTTTTCATCCTACTATTCATTATCCTGGACCATTAGCTCACACTCTGCTGTTTGACCAATGAACTACTTCGTAGAGCTCGCGCTTGACGGATTGGCTTTGCATAATCAGTATCATTCCGACGTTTCACAACAGTAGTGCGCCCTGGCTTGAACCTACCCTCGCATTCATTCTCTGTTTTTGTGCCTCCATTTGGTTTTATTAATGCCAGTGTTTCTCTCGCAGGTACTTTTGATTTCGCTTTATTTGGCCCATTCGATCCATCAACTTTTCCATCAACCATCCACATTTCCTCTGACGTTAAGACTACTCGATTTTCTTCCAAGTTACGAGACAGATATCACAGGACATTCAACAGCTGGAGCTAGCTCTCGATTTTTACATCTGGCACGCTCTTGCTCATCTCCTCCCGCTTTGCGTTTACGGGCACCCAAGTTGCTACTACCAGGACCGGTGCTGCAATGACGTGCAATGCGACTTGGGTTACCGCACTGGAAACACTTCATAACTCCGGCATTTTTTTGTTGTTACCCCTTCAGTGCTTCCAAAATTGTGTCTACCCAGTCTGGAATTTCCACTTCCACGAGATGAGCTTTGTACGCTGGCTTACTCAAAAGTGAGGCTTCTTAACATTTCCGCCCACCTCGTCCAATGTGGACGAAATAGGAGGGATATCCTGTATCCGCCCACTATGTGTACCGGTATTGGCAGTAGTCTCAGCTTCAATTGGGAGTAAAACGAGTTTGGAGAGGGCTCGTTTTATCAATGACGACTTAGTACGTATCGTTGCCACGCGGACATTTCCATCATTTCCAGTATGCACATCAATTCGGTCTAAGAGCCATTGTGTAGGTGGTGCGCGTTCGTCGCGAATCAAGAGAAGATCCCCAATTTTTAAATTTGATCTAATTTTCTGCCATTTGGGGCGGACCTGGAGGTTATGTAGATACTCAGCGCTCCACCGCTTCCAAAAATCTTGCTGACTTTGTTGGAGTTGTTTCCATTTAGTCAGGCGGTTGGTTTTTATATCCAGAAGATTTGGCTCAGGAGTGGCGGCTAATGGACCACCAACCAAAAAATGCCCCGGGGTCAACACTAAAAGATCTGAAGGGTCATCGGACATTGCAGATATCGGTCTAGAGTTTAGAACGGCTTCGATTTGCTTTACGACGGTGTAAAACTCTTCAAATGTTAGCACTGTGTCACCTATAACCCGACGAAGATGGTGTTTCATGCTCTTTATGCCCGTTTCCCAAATGCCACCAAAGTTAGGGGATTCTGGGGTATTAAATGCCATGATACATTGTTCAGAGTCGACGAATGAGCTCCTGCTTCCAGCTGAGCGCGAAAGGTTACAAAATCTTCCTTGCGGGCTGTGTTTGCACCGACAAATGTTGTTGCGCAGTCACTATAGATATCGGAGCTATATCCGCGTTGAGAGAAAAACCGTCGGAGCGCCGCTAAGAATGCGTCTGTAGACATATCACTAACTAATTCCAGGTGTATTGCACGCGTGCTTAGGCATACGAAAAGCGCCACGTACCCTTTGGAGCTGCGGCTGCTGCGTCCCTTAGTAGCTCGTATTTTAAAAGGTCCTCCATAGTCAAGTCCGCAGTGCTGGAAAGGATGTGCCGGATTACACCGACTTGAGGGCAAGTACCCCATTATCTGGTTGAGGCTCTGCGGTCTCTGGCGAATACATTTAACGCATCGATGTATGAACCTCTTCATAGATAATCGCTATAGATTATCCAGTATCTTCTTGTTCTTGGTGAACTTAATTTACCCATTGTAAAATGGATTGATTCTAGTGAGTCGATATTCTTGACTCCTACCGTTAATCAGGATTTCGTTCATTCACTGCTTGATATTTCTCTCCTACAGATAAACAATGTGGTAAACTGTAACAGCAACTTGTTGGCGAATCTAAGGGTATTTCCATGAGTCGGGTTTCCCCATTATCTCTTCCTGAGGATCCATATCATCCTACTCTTGAGATAGCATGAGACATTGTTCAGCCTAATATGCCTGCTGAAACTAGAAGAATAACTCGTCTTCGCTCAAGATGCTTCCATAAGACCAATTTCCCTTTCCTAAATGAATTGATTGCTTCCCGTGACTGGTTTGAGCTTTATGCGTGCAATGACATCGAGTCTGCAACGTCTATGTTCTACAGATTGCTCAATAGCTTCTTTACACACTGTGTTCCTGTTCGCTATGCTAGCGTTGAAACTAATAAGTCACCTGGGTTCTCAGGGAATATTGTGAAACTAAAAAACATTAAACGTAGACTTTATAAATGTTTTAAGAGTTCTGGGGCATCTGAAGTTTATTCAAAATATTTAGTTGCTCGTTGAAACTTTTACTTCCATCATCAACAAAGATATATGTGCAACTTAACCCGTTGTAAAATTAACTTTTGCCGTAGTCCCAAACAATTTTATGGATTTGTTAATTCGAAAAGAAAAAGCTCAAGATTTCCATCTTCCCTTCCTTATGGTGGTAGATCTTTCAGCTCTCATCATGATACTGTGGAACTATTCGCTGAATTATTCAGGTCAACCTATTCATCTAATAGTATCAATTCAAGTCATTATCCGTATTGCATAAATAGTTCAAATTGTATTCTGAATCCTGTAATTCACTACAACACAGTATTTCAAAGTCTGTCAGCAGTGAAACCAACAAATTCTCCGGGGCCAGGCGGTGTACCCGGGTGTGTAATCAAGCACTGCGCTGTGAGTTTATCGGAACCGATTTTAAAATTATTTCAATTATCTATGAATTCTGCGATATTTTCTTCAATTTCGAAAGAGTCCTTTATTATTCCCCTGCATAAAAAAGGTAGTAGATCTAATATTAAAAACTAAAGGGGTATTGCTAACTCTCAGCTATCCCCAAAACCTTCGAGCAAATAGTTACATGCCCGTATATCTTTCAACATACGCGTATATCTTTATTATCTTCCTGCCAAGATGGTTATGTGCGCCGAAGGTCAACCACGCCCAGCTTACTGGAGTTTACTTCCATAGTAAGGGACAGAGCTTCCTGTCTAAACAACAAACAGATGGGATATACACCGATTTTAGTAAAGCTTTCGACTCAGTCAACCATAAGCAAATAATACATTGCAAATTGCGTGCGAACGGACGTATATTTGGAGCTCGTAAATAGAATAAACAATATTAAGTCTGTGTGCTTTGATAAGCACTAAAAATTGGTGAAACTAGCAAAGTACTTAGTGACAGGTGATGTACCAGCATTAATAAAGTGCCTGTGAGATTCAATTATATTTAATTGGATAAAAATGTGAAAATATATTTTGCTTGTTCAGTTTTGTGTAACTGTTAAGCAGAAAATGGAAGAGTGCGCGCAATGTCGCAAAAAAATAAGAGGGGAAACAGGTGTAAGATGCGAGAGTGTGTGTGGTAAGGTTTACCATAAAAACATTGCGTGTGCATATATCGATGTTTATGGACTTAATTGTTTGCAAGGTTGTAAACTTTTAAGATTTATTTGTGATGATTTCATGACTTATGTTTCCAATGTTGATGAGGCTTTAAGGGAAATCTTGGCTATTTCAGAGGTAAACAAAGTAAAAAAAAAAGCAAAATTGAAGAAATGTTGAGTGAGCATAAAGGGGAAATAAGCGCTTCCATAACTCACAACGAAAGAGAGATGAAAATAATAGTAGAAAAAATCTATAAGGTGAACTCAGAAAAACTAGAGTTAATGAAAAAATAGAATGCTTGTGCTTGTGAAAATAAGGATAAACTAAGTAAAGTTAGTATACCGAATGAGGTGTTCACTAAGCAAAAGGATGAAATTATTAATGAAGTTAAAAAAGTTGCTAATATCCCTAATGAGGCATTCATTAAACAGAAAGAGGAAATTATGAAAGAGGTTAAGAAGGCTGCAAATCAGAATAAAGGTTTTGACGGTGGAAATGTTTCTACATATGCCACTGTTATTAAGCCCAAAGTGAAACAAGCCATCGAGAAAACAAAAACGGATTTAAACAAAATCGATCCATCCATTTAAATATAGGAAAGGTACAAAACAAAAATAATGGCACGATAATTATAAGCGCTAAGCCCAAAGTGAAACAAGCCATTGAGAAAACAAAAACGGATTTAAACAAAATCGATCCATCCCATTTAAATATAGGAAGGGTACAAAACAAAAATAATGGCACGATAATTATAAGCGCTAATACAGCAGGCGACAAGTACAAAATTAGAGATACGCTAACAGAAAAGTTGGATGAAAATGTGTATAATATAGCTGAGCCAAAAGTATATTTTCCTAGAGTTGTGGTAGCAAATATTAGTGCAGAGCATACCGAGAGCGAAATAATTAGCCGGATCATTGCGCAGAATGATACACTGAGGAAAGCTAAAATGAGATGTATTACAATTAAACGCGCTATAAAAGAAAATAGAGGACAACATATTAATGCAGTTATAGAAATAGAGCATAAATATTATGAGACCATCGTGAGACTTAAGAAAATTAATGTTGGATGGGATCGCTGCCCAGTTTATGACGGTCAAACTGTAAAAAGGTGCTACAAATGTTTAGGGAGAACATGGGGCAGAAAACTGCAAGGAGAGCATGCCCATTAAGAAATGTGGTAATTGCGTAGATGCCAATAATCAGTTTGGTTTTAAGCTCAATATAGACCATAACATAATAAGCCATGACTGCCCAGTTTATCAAAGGAAGCTTAAACTGGAAAAACAACTAGTTGGTTTTTAGCAACCAAGACGTACAAGCCCAGTAATAAATGTTTTTGATTTGAAATGTGTCTACTTGAATATTTGTAGTTTGTTAGCAAATAAAGCAGAGCTCGAAAAAATGGTAGAAGAAGTGGATCCGGACATAGTTTTATGCTCAGAAACACGTATAACTTCAGATATTCTTGATTCTGAAATTAATATTGCACCGTATACATTAATTCGCTGCGACTCTCATAGTAGACATACGTTTTACTACTGAAAAAGGAAATCAAGTACAAAATCATGTTTAATCGATCAATTGATAGGAATGTATGGTGTGCTATAGTAAAATTAAAGCAAGTGGACATTAAGTGGCAAATAGGTGTGTTGTACTATTCCCCAAGTTCTAGTAACAGTGAATTTTTAAATCACGTAGAGAGTATTTTATCAGAAGTATTAGAATCAGGTACGAATTCCCTTCTAGTTGGAGATTTCGATATAAACTTAAATATTAACTCTTCGAGTAGCTACAAACTGAACGAAATTTGTGACGTAGCGTAATGAAACAAAAAATAAATTTCAATACAAGAGTCGCGGAAACTTCTCAAACAAAAATAGATTTATTATATGCAAACGCTGATATACTGTCTTGTGTAAATCTTGAAGACCATAAAATATCCGATCACGAAACTATTTCATTTGCTATAAAAGTAAGTAATTCAAACCCGTTACGAAGAGTCATTTCATCAACATCCTGGGAGAATTATTCTGCCGATAACTTAACGACTCTACTGAGGAATTCCGATTTCAGTTTAATAAGAAGCATGAATGTCAACGACATGGTCAACTATATAAATACTTGTTTACTAGATTGTATGGGAGTACTAGCGTTTGAAAAAAAGAGTACGGTAGTTAAGAAATAAATGGTATGACCAAGAATTAACAGAATTGAATAAACTAAAATACCGGTTGCACTCACAAGCTAGAATAACGGGTGACTATACCGAATATAACATGGTCGCGAAGTACTACAAAAAACTAATCAAATTTAAAAAGATTAAATACATGGAGAATATTATTGATATCAATAGTTCAGATAGCAAGCTAATGTGGAACCATCTTAAGGATGCTGTAAACTTAACGGGGCCACAAGAAAAGATCTTGACGGTGATCTTAAAAGGTGTGACATATGATACACCTCGCGATGTTGCTGAAGCATTGAACTCCTTCTTTATAGATAGCGTTGTTGATATAAACAGGGAAATTGAAGATGTTCAGAGTCAGAACGACTTCCAATTTTCAACTAGGTCATGTTTAAAATTCGAAAAAATTACGGTTGAGGATGTTATAAGTATAGCAAAAAGGTTCAAAAATAAAACTGGGGGGGAAAATTTACTTTCAGAAGGCGTAATTAAAGATTCGGTATAGTACATGGGTTTCTTCTATGCAACCGCTATAAACAAATCTATGACTACTGGAATAGTACCAGACATGTGGAAAATTTCGACAATAGTAGTAATTAAGATAGTAAAATATTCAACAATGGCAGAAGAACTAAGGCCGATAAATACATTGCCGAACATAGAAAAAATTCTGGAAATTGTAATAAAAAATCAACTGCTTAATTACTTAGAAAATAATAAAATCCTTATAAAGGAACAATCCGGTTTCCGAGAAAGGCACTCTTGCGAGACGGCGTTAAATTACGTCATATCTAGCTGGAAGGAAGAGCTGAGCCTAAAAAACATATAGTAGCAGTTTTCATTGACCTGAAAAGAACGTTCGAAACAATTGATAGGAATATAATGCTCGATAAACTAAAAAAAAATTGGTATTAGGGAAAATGAATTGCAGTGGTTTAGAAGCTTCTTATCAGACCGGAAACAAAGAACAACCATCGAGTCAGTAGTCTCATCCGAGGCACAAGTGGACATAGGTTTACCACAAGGGTCGGTATTAGCACCAATCCTGTTCAACATTTACATAAACGATATATCATCAGCACTGAAATATAGTAAAGTCAGGTTGTTTGCAGATGATGCGCTACTTGAAGTAAATTAAACGGACATTTCAATAGAAAGGAGCAAAATGCAAGATGATTTGGACTCATTGTATAGATGGCTTTGCATTAATAAACTCAAGCTTAACGTTAAAAAAACTAAGTTCGTGGTTTTATCTAGGACGACCAATAAAGCATCACAGATTAGAACTAGAACTAAAAATAATGAATACGAGCATTGAGGATGCCAAAATATTTAAGTACTTAGGGATCCTGATTGACAATAAACTGAGGTTTACGGATCATATTGATTATATTGTTGCCAAAATGGGATGGATTTTGGAAGAGATTGTGTAAATTTATTAGTAAGAAATATAAGTTGAAAGTTTATAGATCTATCATAGAACCTCACTTCTTATATTGCCCTTCAATATTCTTTATTGCCAATGAAACACAAGTAGACAGGTTACAAATTATGCAAAACAAAGCTATGAGATTTATATTGAAAGTGAGGTACGACACTTCCATAAAGAGTAGGCTTGATGCACCAAACAGTTTGAGTGTGAAACAGTTGATACTTCACCATAGTATGAAATTTGTTTTTTATATCAAGCATGGTAAATTACCAGCCTACCTAAGTGAAAAATTTGTTTATGTGAATGAAACCCATTCTTACATAATCAGGGAAAATAATTATTTTAGATTACCTCTTCTCAAAACAGAAATGGACAAGCAAAATATATTTTACAAAGGCCTGAAATGTTTTAATGAACTACCTAATCATGATAAAAATTGTGAAAACTTAAACACCTTCAAAAAAAGTTTATTAGAATATAGCAAAACCCTTCCAATAAGATAAAATATTTTGTATCTGTATTTCATGTTACTGATCCTTGAGCGTACATGGCAATCCAAATAGACACAGAGTAACCTTATGCATCAGGTCATATATCATACATATATCTCTCGCAATCAAATTAGGAAAGAATTCCAGAAAATATCGTCCCAGACAAACAGTTGGAGTGTTCATGTGAATCACGTGTATTCCTACAACAATGATATATTATGATTAATTATGTTTACATAAAAGCTGGTACAGGGAGGATTGGAAACACGTCTTTTCCAACCGTCCGATAAGAGTGGCTCATTCTGCTGAGCTGCTAGCTTTTGGGTTGACCGGAATCAAATGCATTCCGACAGCATAAATAATAAAACTGTGTAATCATACGTCTTGGAGTAGGGCAGGATTGAGAACACGTCCTTCCAACCGCCCAATGATATGACTCCAAGACTCGCCCGTTGGGACAACCAGTTCCCATGCTGATCGGAAACTCATGCATTCCGACACCCCAAACGCTAGAAATCCTATTATTATTAAAATGTATTTATAATTTGTAATAATCTAAGTTTTAGGCTTAACACGCCGTAATAATAAATAAATAATAATAATAATAATAAGCTACTGGTTCACAAGCTTGACCTAGTAGGTTTTCCGCAGAAATTATTATTGTGGCTCGCAAGCTACTTTACAAGCAGGACTCAAAACCTTTTGGATAAAAATATTGCATGTAAGATAACTTTACAGCCACAATGCAACAGGGACGCCATTAGGAAATTCCTATGTAAAATCACACCCTGATTCCGAAAATCAAGGTTATTTTTAATTCTATGGTAACGTCTTTGAGATATTTACGAATAACGGTTTTTTCAAAAAAAAAAAAAAAAAAAAAATTGGGTCCACTTAATCATATATATCTCAGGAACGAATTGAGCAATTGCAAAGCGGTTTGAAGCTTTTAAAAGGTAATAAAACTTGCTATAAAAATTTTTGTAGATTCAAAGATAACAGGCAATCATTACGGATTTTTAAAATGTTTTTTGTAAAAATATAAAAAAAAATTTTATTTTGCGGGGAAGGATCTTTCATTTTTTTGCAGATTTTTTTTCCTCTAAGCTCTGTTGTATTGCAAAAAAAAAAATTTGCTTTCATTCCGTAGAAAACAGGCACGATATCGTATAAGGATGGATTGGATACATCGGTACTTCAACCAGTTCGCGCGTTCCCTCTACTGGGCATCCGGCTCCTTTATGAGCACGTCGTGTCAGCCCCTTATGGGCACCAAGCTCCTTTCTGAGCACCTCGCGTAAGCTCCCTTCTGAGCTCCTCACTATGACCCACCACTGGGCACAATTATATAAATCTTTAAATAACATCACTTTCTGTATAATAGAAACTGTAATGCCTATAATTATATACAATTTACTTTAAATTTTTTGGGTCGACCGCTTTGTTTTTGAGTCCACTATAATTTTAAATAAATAAAGAAATAAATAAATTCAACAAAATCGATGGACTAATACAAAAGTTATAAGCATTCAACTAAATATATCCATTTAATACTTAAGTACCCTACTGGTAAATATGTGTTGGTATTCGTATATCAGTTAGTTAACAGTTAGATTTTCGAAGGGTTATTAGATAAAAAAAACTGTTAGTGTCGTTTTCTCAAATCCAGGTACATTTCAAGCAAGAGCACATTTTTAAGGCAGGTAGTGTTTTCTTTGTAGAACTAGGGAGCCTTTTTGTCTAGGTAGGCTTGAATTTTTACTTGATCTAAGTATAAATAAGAGTACATGCGCCTTTTTCTTTCATAATGTCTGCAAGGCTCGCCGGATACTGTTCAGTTTATAACCCGTCATTTACTTAAAAATATAATATTGTAACGAATTTAGGGCAAATCCTCTTATTTGCAACCTTCTACTAACGTTCGAATCTCTAAACTGTTGAATAAATAACTCCACTATTCAACAATGCAAAATGGCCTTCAAGTACTTCGCAATACTACTACTTCTTGTGCTTAAATCAAACTCATTACTGATTCTCAGCTTTACCTCCTTTTATACTCTGTGATTTCTCGTTCGCATACTTCCAGGCGCTTCTATCTCTAGAATTTACTAGCAGCTATAAAATTACCAGCTATAACATAACTACAGATGCACATTATAGCTTCTTATATGCGCGTGTATATGTGAGTGATACTTCCACAGATAATTGCCTACTTTTGGGAGCATCTCAGATAAGATATATGAATGTGTTTGTGCATCTCTCTCCGCTGCGTTTACGTACATATGTGTAGACATATGTAGACTGCCTGCTTTATTGTTGTTGTGGCTTCATTTACTTAGCATCAGACTAGTGATGTGAGTATCACTTAGTGTCACTAATATTCGCCACACTGCCCTCCACCTAAGTCTGGTCGTCTCGATCAGACAAATCTCTCGATATAACCGCTACTAGCCTATCCAAATGAACCACCCTTCTATTTCGTGGTTTCCCAATTGTTTGTATGCGGTAGGTAGATGACATCACTGATCGTCTTTATAACTCTGCACGGGCCTTCCCAACTGCACGAAAATTTGGATGGAACACCTTTCCGTCGGTGAGGGTTGTATAACAGTACCAAATCTCCCTCCTAGAAACCTTCCCAATTATTGTTCTTGTCATACCTGTGTTTCATCCTACTATTTATTATCTTGGACCGTTAGCTTACACTCTGCTGTTTGACCAATGAACTGCTTCGTAGAGCTCGCGCTTGACGGATTGGCTTCGCATAATCAGTATCATTCCGACGTTTCACAACAGTAGTGCGCCCTGGCTTGAAACTACCCTCGCATTCATTCTCTGTTTTTGTGCGTCCAAAATTGTGTCTACCCAGTCTGGCATTTCCACTTCCATGCGATGAGCTTTGTACGCTGGCTTACTCAAAAGTGAGGCTGTTTCCTGAGTCAGTGCATGCGATACCGTTTCAGCAAATGTTAGTTTTGGATTGGCATATGTAGCACGTTTAGTTTCCACATCTCGTATGCCATTTATGCAGCTCTGGACTTTTACCCTCTCGGTGTATTACACGGTTGCGTCCGCATTTGCTAGACGGGCCAATCTTTCGACATCCGACGCAAACTCCTGCTCTCGCTTTTTGATAGCGATTTTGCAACTCAATTTGATATATCTGTTTCCTATGCTCGCTTCCCTAACGTCTCTCGATAGCGGCCATCAATGCTTCATAACAGTTCCTTTCGTACTATGGAATAGTCTGTAAGATTTCAGCTGCAGGCCCTTTCAGTGCCACGAACAATGCAGCAACTTTATCTTCCGCATTCCAGTTGTTCACTGCAGCGGTCTTTTCAAACTGTAGCTTAAGGACCTGGAAAGGAACAAAACCGTCAAAGGATGGTGTTTTTACCTTTGGATTACTCGCTGAAACTGCTGGGCGATTTAGTTGTAACCGCATCATGAGACCTTTCAACGCTTCTATCTCGGCATCAGTTTTTTCTTCGAGTTGTAAAATTTTAGCATCCTGCTCTTCTAGTTTCGCAAAGAGCTACGATGATACCTGTTCCGAAATTTGTGTCGGCATTTAAGATATACGTGCCTTTTGCGCTTCCAGTTGAGATGACATATATATCTTCTGTTCTTCCAATTGAGATGACATTTGCGACGACATTTCTGAAATGCGTGCCTCCTGTGACTCCAGCTGAGATGCCGTTGTCGATGTTTGTGCAGATATTGTGCTCGTCACTGTCTGCGGTGTTTCGTTTTTTTCTTCCATTTTTGTTGTTGCCTTGTCGCTATCAGAATGAAACACATACTTGTCAGCATTGATTCCTTCAAATACCATAGCTACCCTTAGTCGTCTTTGTAGCTGGGATTTATTACCAGTAGTAGCCAATCCACGGGGTTCCAACTCCTCCTTCAGTTGTTGGATCGTCAATTCACTCAACTTTGCCATGTCCAAGTTGTATTCCCATTATTCGGAATTTATTCAACAATTCCTCTTCTGACACCAATTGCAACGAATTTACTGCAATTCAGCTTATCTGCAACCTTGTACTAACGTTCGAATCACTAAACTGTTGAATAAATAACTCCACTATTCAATAATGCAAAATGGCCTTTATTGAAGTACTTCACAATACTACTACTTCTCGACAGATAGCATGCTTAAATCAAACTCATTACTGATTTTCAGCTTTGCCTTCTTTTATACTTCCAGGTGCTTCTATTTCTAGAATTTACTAGCAGCTATAAAATTGCCAGCTATAACATAACTACAGATACACGTTATAGCGTCTCATATGCGCGTGTGTATGTGAGTGATACCTCCACAGATAATTGCCTACTTTTGGGAGCATCTCAGATAAGATATATGCATGTGTTTGTGCATATCTCTCCGCTGCGTGTACGTACATATGTGTAGATATAATGGTCATCATCCGGTGGCAAAATCCTGAGCCAGATAAATAATGTTGCATGTAAATGCCACAACAACGATTTGAGTCAGACAAATCCAGATTCTGGTTGAATTTTTGAGCCAGATAATTTGTTAATTACTTCTTTTTAGTTTGGCAAGGCTGCCTTTAATAAACCTAATTTTTCAAAAGTAGATATCGCTGCTTAGTCTTTCGCCGTATGAGTTCAATGAAAAACAGCGGCGACATCTGCCTATCACATTTCACGTGTGCGAAAATTTCACGACATCTGCTTCTCAAGTCTCTCAATGATCCAGAGCATTCCCGTGAGAATTGAGCGTGAGCCGGAGCAGTAAAACTTACTGGATGACTGCAAATGGTTGATTCGGTTATGTAGATACAAGTGACTGCCTGCTTTATTGTTGTTGTGGCTTGATTTACTTAGCATCATACTAGTGATGTGAGTACCACTTAGTGTCACTAATATTCGTCACAATATGAATAAAAGGGCGCGAGAATTTGAGTGTACAAATGATCCAGATATATTCTGTTTCATCTGCGGTCAATTTATCGTTAAAAGGATGCGACGTGTGTTTTGAAATCCTTTGAAAGTTACATACTATAAGTATTTTGGAATTGAGCCTAAAACACTGAAAAACAATGGACACCGAATACTGTGTGCACCACATGTCGAGTGCAATTGTTTTTTTCGGAAACCCGAACAAAAAGGTGTGTTGTAAAAAATTAGGAATTTGCTCCCTTTTAATGAATAGCTGACTAATTTCTGAAACTATCTATTGAGGCGACATATGAAATTTATTACACCAATGAAATGGACGGAACCAACTTGCCAATCAACAGACTGCTATATTTGTACTACAAAAGTACTTGGGGTTGGAAAGTCAAGAAAAGTAACATATGCGAGCGTGTCTACAGTGTCATTACCAGAACTAAATTTAACGGAAGCTACATTACCAGAATCAAACTTAACTTGGTTCCGGCTCCAGTTTCATTGTCAACAGCAGTATCTGATAAGGCGGCATCATGTTGTACTGGATTTGAAACGGAAAACGAAAGAGACTCTTTGTCTCAAGCACAACTCAATGATTGGATAAGGGTTCTGGGATTTTCAAAAGAAAAGGCTGAACTACACGGCTCTCGTATGCAACAATTTAAATTTGTTTCATCCGATGTTAAGGTAACATATTAAGAACTCAATTTCCCAAGTACTATACTAAGGAGGACAGTGTTTGTTACTGCAAAAACATTGCTGGTCTATTGAAACAGTTTGGTTAACCATATGTTTCAAAAGAGTGACGATTGTTCATAGACAGCATTAAATTAAGTTTAAAGGCCGTATTATTGCATATTGGCAACCAAAAGCCATCTATCCCGATCGCGCATGCAGTAAATACGAACGAAACGTATGAGATAATGCAAAAATTTCTCAAATTAATCAAATACGAAGAACATGATTGGAAAATATGTACCGATCTTAAAGTCGTTGGAAGGCTATGTGGTCTACAAAGTGGATACACAAAATACTGTTGCTTTCTATGCAAATGGGATAGCCGAGCTCGTCAAGACCACTACATCATAAAGGATTGGCCAGAACGAATCGAGTTTCAAGTTGTGGTTGATAACATAAAATACTCCCCACTTATAAAGAAGGAAAAAATAATTCTACCTCCGCTCCACATCAAGCTCGGCCTTATGAAAAACTTTGTCAAGGCTTTGGACAAAGAAGGGGAAGCTTTTCATCATTTGAAGATAATCTTTCCAAAGATTTTAGAAGCAAAAATAAAGGAAGGGATTTTTTTGGAACCGCAAGAAGGAAAATGATGACCAATAACCATTTCAAAGAACTATTGTCACCAGTGGAGGCAGCAGCGTGGGATTCTTTTGAAAAGGTCGTTACTTCTTTTTTAGGCAAACACAAAAGTCCTAACTACGAGATTATAGTGAACGACTTAATCAAAAGCTATGCGGAAATGGGTAAATAAGAAAACATATTTAAGACCGTTTTCTCAGTTAACTTTAAAACCTATCTGCCCGATAAACAAAAAATTTGTATGAAATTTTTTAAATTTACATGAGAATATATAGCCCTAAATCTGAATTCATCGTCCAGTTCCGAACAAACAAGAACGAGTAAAATGTAAACAAAAATTTGTTTCTGAATTGAAAGATAAATCCAGCCTAAGAAAATTATATACTAATGTGTCACTTATGTGTTTACCTAAATACTTCTTTATTTTCTTTCAGGAGTAAATATGTCTTTAAAAATTCATTTTCTACACTCCCATTTAATTTTTTTCCCGCAAAATATTGGCGACGAAAGTGACGATCATGGCGAAAGATTTCACCAGCAAATGAAAATGATTGAAAGTCGGTATCAAGGATTCTGGGTTTTCGCTATGATGGGTGACTACTGTTGGTTTCTCATAAGAAAAACCGATCCTAATCTAAATAAGCGTCAAAACAAGACAAATAACTTTTTCAATCATAAAATAAGATCATAGAGTTAAGACAGAATCATATGTACATATGCTATTATTTGTAGGGTACTTAAGTTTTACTTACTTACTTAATTGGCGCTTAACCGTCTAAACGGTTATGGCCGTCCAACAAGGCGCGCCAGTCGCTCCTTCGCTCCGCCAACCGGCGCCAATTGGTCACACCAAGGGAGTTTAAATCGTTTTCCACCTGGTCCTTCCAACGGAGTGGGGGCCGCCCTCTATCTCTGCTTCCATAGGCGGGTTCCGATAGAAACACTTTCTTGGCCGGAGCATCATCTTTCGTTCGCATAACATGGCCTAGCCAGCTCAGCCGCTGCGTTTTAATTCGCTGGACTATGTTGATGTCTGCGTATAGCTCGCACAACTCATCATTAAATCTTCTTCGGTACTCGCCATCGCCAACGCGTAGAGGTCCATAAATCTTTCGAAGAACTTTTCTCTCGAACACTCCCAAAGCC
The DNA here is from genome assembly GCF_040869045.1 of Eurosta solidaginis. NCBI lineage: Eukaryota > Metazoa > Arthropoda > Insecta > Diptera > Tephritidae > Eurosta > Eurosta solidaginis. Next base: position 99,210,928 of record NC_090320.1, on the reverse strand, counting down.
GCTTCATCTGCTGTTGTCATGGTCCATGCTTCTGCCCCATATAGCAGGACGGGTACGATAAATGACTTGTAGAGTATGATTTTCGTTCGCCGAGAGAGGACTTTTCAATTGCCTACCTAGTCCAAAGTAGCATTTATTGGCAAGATTGATTCTTCGCTGGATTTCAGTGCTGATGTTGTTGCTAGTGTTGATGCTGGTTCCCAAATAAACGGAGTCTTTTACTATTTCGAAATTATGGCTGCCAACAGTAGCGTGGTTGCCAAGGCGCATATGCGCTGACTTTTTGCTCGATGACAGCAGGTACTTCGTTTTGTCCTCATTCACCATCAAACCCATCTTTACCGCTTCTTTTTCCAGTTTGGAGTAAGCACAACTAACAGCGCGGGTATTTAGGCCTATGATATCAATGTCATCAGCATATGCCAGTAATTGCACGCTTTTATAGTATATTGTTCCAGTGCGTTTAAGTTCTCCAGCATCAAATTAAAGAAATCGCACGATAGGGGGTCACCCTGTCTGAAACCTCGTTTAGTTTCGAACGGCTCGGAGAGGTCCTTCCCAATTCTGACTGAGCTGACGGTGTTGCTCAACGTCATTTTGCCCAGCCGTATAAGTTTTGCGGGGAAACCAAATTCAGACATAGCGGCATATAGGCAGCTCCTTTTCGTGCTGTAGAAGGCGGCTTTAAAGTCGACGAAGAGGTGATGTGTGTCGATTCTCTTTTCACGGGTTTTTTTCCAAGATTTGGCGCATTGTGAAAATCTGGTCGATGGTAGATTTACCAGGTCTGAAGCCGCACTGATAAGGTCCAATCAGCCGGTCCACGGTAGGTTTCAAAAACACAAGAAGTCAGACGAGGAACTAGCATCATGATTAGCAAAATTAGAACTAAAAAATTCAGCAAACGCGTTAGCCACATTGTGGGGAGCGTTAGCAGGTCTGTCATTGTAGAAGACGGTGGCAGGCACCGAGGAGCGAGGGTCCTTCGACTTAACGTAATTCCAGAATGCTTTCGGGTTAGACTTTATATTCGTCTCAAAGCTTGTAATGTAGTTTCTGTGAAGAAACTTCTCTAGACAGTTGAAATCCTTCACATAATGTTTATATTTGGTAAAAAATAACGGGTTTTTGGTTCTTTTAAACTTTTTGAAGAACTTGTTTCTTAAATTCTTCAACTTTTTTAACCTTGTTGTGTACCATGGCAACCTATATGGTTTCCTTTTCACAACTGGTACATGCCTCGTACACAGATCAAAGAGAGTCGACTTAAATATTTCAAAGCAATGACCAACATCAGAGATGGAATGCAAATTGGCCCTATCTATTTCAGCTAGATCCTGATTGAGTCTAGAAAAATCATACTTCGAAAAGTTAAATGAAAAATCATCAATTAAAGAGCGAGCTCCAAACTCATAAAATTCGAGTTTAAGAATTAGAGCATAATGGTGCATATCCGTCGGAGCGAATGGCGCATAGGCACTCAGAAAGATTAGAATTTATGTCATTACTAATAAAAATTAGATCTAATATTCTATCGAGCCTGTTTTTGAAACTATTGATTTGATGTAAATTTAGACTTAAGATATTATCTATAACGTATGACTCAAAAGAGGTAATAGGCCTGACGCAGGGTAACTATGAGACCAAGAAATATCACAAAGGTTAAAATCCCCTAAAACACATAAGTGATTATATCCTAATTTATTTAAAAATAGGGACGATATATTGTTAACATGAGCTTTGTAAATTTTTTCCAAGCTGTTCGGCGGTATGTATGATGCAACCAGATATAGAGATCCAGACTGTGGAGAACCACGGACATTGACGCAGATCTGGTCAAGGATGGTATCAGAATTATCTAACATAATAAGGGAGGCATTATACTTGCGTTGGACAGCGATTAGTACGCCACCCCCTCTTGAACGCCCAGTTTTAGTACAATCCCTGTCCTTACGAAAAACGACGAATAGCTTGGGATCGAAGAACTCAGCGTCGAAGAAATCCGAAGTAAGCCAGGATTCAACAATGACAAAAATATCCTACTCCAACTGGCAACTAAATGCTCTCAAAATGTGCGATTTAGTCCTGATACAAGAAGCATTTTGGAAATACACTTTAAGCTGTTTGTTAATTATGTACTCATTACTGCTGGAAGCTAGGTGAACTGGAGTTGCTTTCCCACTTGAGAAAAAAAACGGAAAGGGCGAACATTCACACCAGCAGGCCACAAGTCTGGCGATAAAATTTTCTCATAAACAGCATTAGTAACGCCAAGCTTAAAGTTGACTTTGGTTATTGAGTCAACAGGTGTATCTTTCTTAACGAGCCCTTTGCATGAAAAATTAGACCGATCAGCCTTCAGGTGCCTTACCGGGTAGCTAATAATATCATTAAAAGAAACTTCCGGCTGAAATGACGATAGATGAAGCCAAATCATTCCAACGACTCCCAACTCATTACTAGCATTAGAGCCAACTAAATTTGGCATACGACGCTTGAAAACTGCAGTGCTATCTTTCAGCGCAGAAGGGGATAAAGATGCAGGCGTAGAAATAGATGTAGATGTGAACGTAGAAGACAGTGCTAGGCTGCTTACGATGTTTGTATGTTTGTTTGGTATTAACATTGTCTTTATTACCAGCGCCATCCATACAGGTAACATTAGAGTTATTAGCCTGTTATTTAAGAACCGCAGCAAACGATCTACCACTATTAGCAGAATTGTTAACAGAGTTATTCTCATAGGTTTGAGACACAGCTGTCGTGGCTGATTCCACGATAGTTGGTGCATTTTGCAGTATCACCCTTCTTGTGGACTGGGCAAAGAATACTTAGATTCCAACCGTCGGGCATGCTTTCGTCCGCCCATATTTTGCTAAGAAGCTGCTGCATGCGTCTTACCAACTCCTCGCAGCCGAACTTGAATAGCTCCGCAGGCAATCCATCAGCGCCCACGGCCTTGTTGTTTTTCAATCTTGTTATTGCTATTCTAACTTCGTCATAATCGGCCGGGGGGACATATATTCCATCATCATCGATTGCGGGATCGGGTTCTTCATCTCTGCGCGGTGAATTGCTGCCTCCATTTAGGAGAGCAGAGAAGTATTCCCTCCATAATCTAAGCACTCCCTGGACATCAGTTACAAGGTCGCCGTTTTCATTCCTACAGGAGTTTGCCCCGGTCTTAAAACCTTCCGTCTGTCGCCGTATATTTTCTTAGAATTTCCGGGCGTTATTCCTGGTGGCTAGAAGCTCAAGCTCCTCGCACTCACGCCTTTCTGCTTATGCTTTTTTCTTCCTGAAAAGGCGTCTCGCTTTCCTTTTCAACTCGCGATAGTATTCACACATTCCTCTTGTCGCGCTTGCTTTTAACGTAGCCCTGTAGGCAGCGTCTTTTCTTTCGGTTGCAACGCGGCATTCTTCATCGTACCAGTTGTTTTTTCGTGGCCGCTGGTAACCAATTTTTTCCTCGGCGGCAGTACGAAGTGCTTTGGAGATATGCTCCCACTGCTCCTGTATTCCTTCAGGATGAGTTGTGCTCTCAGAGAGCAGGTGTGAGAGTCGAGTTGCGAAATCATTGGCAGTCTATTGCGATTGAAGCTTTTCGACGTCTAGCTTTCCTTGTGTTTTTTGTTCCTTGGTTTTAGCCGCGCTGAGGCGGGTGCGTATTTTACTATATGATATATTTATGGATATATTTATTTGAATGCTTATAACGTTTGTATTAGCTCATCGATTTGGTTGAATGAAAGCTTATTGTTTTGTAATAAAACAGAGCTTAGAGATAAACAAAAATCTGCAAAAAAATAAAAAGTTTTCGAAATCCTTCCTCGCAAAGTAAAATTTTTTTTATATTTTTACAAAAAAAATTCAAAAAATCCGTAATGATTGTTCCTTATCTTTGAATCTGCAGGGCCCAGCAAAAAGTGTTGTCTGCACAGTTTATAGCAAATTGTATTGCCTTTTAAAAGCGAATTGCTCAATTCGTTCTTGAATTTGTAAATATCTAAAAAAATTTACCATAGAATTAAAAATAACATTGCTTTTCGGAATCAGGGGGTGATTTTACATAGGAATTTCATAATGGCGTCTCTGGTGCAGAAAAAAAATTGGAATTTGTGATCCAGTGTAATTAATGTAACCTCTGGCGTACCTCAGGGTAGCCCTCTGGGCCCATTGCTTTTTACACTTTTCATAAATGACTTACCACTAATACTTAAGCATTCCCGGGCATACATAAGTATGCAGATGGTGTGAAACTTTTCCTACATACTTGCCCTCGGACTTGTTTAGTCGGAACCTCCTTCAGGTTGATATGGATTAATTTCGGAGCTGGTGCACAGCGAACCTATTCGTTTTAAACTGCTCAAAATGTAAGCTTATAACTTTTCACCGAGTAAAGCCATTTTTGACACTATATACTCTAAGTGCTACACCTCTGGAGCGATTATCTGCAGTTGATGATTTAGGTGTACTTTTCGACCAAAAACTATATTTTAACACCCATATTTTACCCACTGTAAATAAAGCAACTGGTATACTTGGCTTTGTTAAACGTTGGGTCAAAGAGTTTAATTTGAATATTGCTCGTGGGTCTGGTGTCCTGGACACAAAAATCATATAACGCGGATTGAGTCTGTGCAGAATCAATTTTTAATATTTGCACTTCGCTGTCTTAATTGGGACTCTAGCATTCGTCTTCCACCTTACAAAAGTATTCTTCTTCTCATCAATCTGCCTACTCTAGAAAACCGTAAGTAGTATGTAAATACCAGGTCTAACTCAAATGGGAAAGGAAAAATGAGAAAGGAAAAGTATATACACACCGACACACATATATATACAGCAAAACAATTCCGCTAGGTGACGCATCCGTTCTTCCGGTTTGTGTTCTGGCTGATCTTCCGGTTTGTGTTCTGGCTGATGTATAAGAAAAAGCTTAGAGCTTTTTGCTTTTTGCTTTTAGCAGAGCTTTGGCGTTCAGGAGAGGATCGTTAAATGGGGGGCCCTACATTTTTAAAGGGCCGCAAATTTTTAAATGTCCCCTCATATTTCTAATGAGTCCTAGACTTCACCCGAGCGTTTTTAAAGAGTCCCATAGATGCCGTTCGGAGTCGGCATAAAACATGTAGGTCCTGTCCGGCCAATTTGTAGGGAAAATCAAGAGGAGCACGACGCAAATTGGAAGAGAATCTCGGCCTTAGATCTCTTCGTAGGTTATCGCGCCCTACATTTTTTTTTTTCTTTATAGATTTCTAATCGAGCGACTGATCCCCAATCCCCCACCCCCCTTTTTTCTCGTCTACAAAAAGTAGCAGTTGGACACCTGTAGTACCGCCCAATCCCAACCCCAACCCCTTTTTTCTCGTCTACAAAAAGGAGCCGATGGGCACGTGTAGTACCGCCCCCGCCCCCCCCCCCCCCTTTTTTTTTCTCGTCTGCTAAACGGGCCTGTCGGGCACCCGATCACCACATCCATCCATGGGAAACTTGTTTCAATGTAAATACTTGCTTTTTTTTTCAAATAAATCTTTTTCAAATAAATAAAAACAATTTTTATTTAAAATTTTTAAATTTTTTATTTATATTTTTCTCCATATTTTGGCGTGGTTAGCAATGCGTAATATACTTGTGTGTGTGTATGTAGTTTCATAAAATTACTACTATTTTTCTAAATAATCTTTTTGAAAACATTTGTAAATGGAATATATTCATACATTTTATCATTTATTTTATTTTTTTTATCATGGATGAGTATAAAATAAGCAGCGGTGTTGGCAGATACGGCCTTGTGAAATTTTAGCTCAATCCGAATATCGATGGGACCGCTTTTTATAGATTCATTCTGATGTGTAACATCTAAAACAATTATGGGAGCATGTTGAACAAATTGATCAGGCGATAAAAGTGGTTGGGGAGTACGTCCATAGCAACTTTGTTGAAATTTCAAATACATGTCATATAATAGAGCATACCGATTTCGATCAAATTTAATATTAAGAGTTGAGGTGAATTTTAAAATCCAATAAGTCACAATGTGTAAATTTATTTTCATTTTGAAATCCTAAAATAATATAGCGAGGTCTTTCATTTACACCAACCAGTTTGACATTCCATAAGATATTAGTGCTTTCCTGTAAAGACGGGTTATGGTAAACATCCCAACTTCTAAACGAAATGTTTATTGGTCTATTAATTGTTCTCAATATAGTTAACCGATACGAGTCTGAAAGTTGAACATGTGGCACTTTTCATGTAATATTTAAAAGTTTTAATAAAAGCTTTTCTGATGGTGTAGTTGACGTCATAACAGCATCATCTTCTTTGGATGGCATTAAGATTAATTCATATTTACAATTAGCAATAATTTTATCAAAATCTTCAGCGAATCCAATCAGGTTTTTCAACGGTATACAAAAATTAAAATGTCCAGTATTTAGGTTAATATTTTCAAATGGACATCACCCTGCATTTTTTAGATTTTTACTCTCAAATTCGTTAAGTGACACATAATTTTTCATTGCTGTTGCAATACCCTACTTTCTAGTGCAATCAATTTCTATTCCATTAATTTCATATCGAATCTCCTCTAATAAATACGCCATACAATTATTAAGCAGCAGCACAGTTTTTGAAACTTGCGAATTACTATTTGATATGAATCCCTCAATGTATAAAATACTCTCACTACGTAGCACATAGGGATCCGAATTTCATCATTGTTTTGAAACGATTGCAGATATGGGGTGTACCTATGGTAATCCTTTTTTATTATAATATTATCAAACATGAGTTTGGACAAAACGTTTATTATATCACTCATTTTTTAAACTAAATCGTAGATTTATTAGGAACTCCTTATTCGCGGGGGTTAAATCAAGTTTATATTGAACAGGAGATTTTACTTCTTTAGACTGTATATTTTTTGTTTTTGTAACCAATACTTTTGAGGTTGATTGAAAACTATTCAAAAAATCTGTATGTGGTGGCTTTTTATTAAAAATTATCATTTTTAGATAGGTTTTAGTTACAGCCTTATTGATATGTGCTCTCCACGAAAATTAACCAAGCTACCAGTTTGATCAACAACTCTAAGAATTAGAGTGCTTATTTGACGTGTATTAACCGCTAAATATATAACATTAACAGGTATTCCTTAGATTTTATATCCTGGACTAACTCTAAGCGAAAACTGATGAATTGTATGCACAGATGGTTCATTTATATATGATCTGTTGATGATATTACATTCAACAGATATCGTGTTTATTTTTGTTATATCCACTGGATTGTCGGAGTAATGAACAATCCCCGGCTTCAGTACTCTTTTACTGAAACCTAGTAATGGGCCAATTCTTTATCAAAATTTACTTATTCCTTAAAGCTCATAATTTCAGTTCGAAATGTATTAGGGTTAGACCTTATATCAATATACCCTTGATTTGAAGGGTCATATATGTTAGTAATTGTCTCAACTATATCATCCATTTCATATGTTCCAACAGATATCTCAATAACATTCGATCCAATGTGAAATAAATTGTTTTCTTTGCCCACATTTGGAATCGTATGATATGAGTCAAAACTGATTAACCCACAGACATAATCTTGTTTGAGTTTTATAGGAGGGAAATATTTTGCAACCAGTATAGATGAATTACCACTTATTATTAATGTAATCGACATGTTGATAGGCTATCATTAAATACTTAACTGAAATAATTATTAAAACACTTTTTTATTTATTTGTTTATTTATTTACTTTATTAATTTAAATCATTACCATCCACCCAGGAATTGTGTTCAGAAGAGAATCCTAACCATTTAACATAAACTCTATTGTTTCTACGTCTCAAAACTTTTTCAATTAAATATTAATGAGGGAGTTTAGTTTTCAAAAGTTCATATTCGTATAATCTTCCCTTAATAGCATTACCTTGATAGTCTTCTAGTATATATGTTGTAGGGTTTGTGTTTTCAATTAGCTTTATTTTAAAGACTTCTGTTGTCCAATTTGGTGTATACCCTTTTTCAAAGACATGTTTATATTTACTTATTCTAACCTCATCATTAATTTTAAATTTTGGTCTACGAAAAACTTTTAAATTGTTGTATGCAGTGTCCAATAAATGTTGTTCAGTAGAGGAATTTACCTCATTTGGAGTCATTTTGATGGTCCTGCGAATAGTATTGTTATAATCATTGACTAAATTTGTATAGATATCAATCCATTTATAAGTCCCCCGAAAACTAAATTCGTTCCACATCATTCCTTTTACTGTTCTATTGAATCGCTCTGTTATAGATGCTTTTAATGATGAAAATGTTGAATAATGATTTATATTTTTTGTTTGTAATAATCTCTTAAAGTTAGTATTGTAAAATTCCTTTCCATCATCTGTTTGCAGGTTTTTCGGTATTCGGTTACTTGAATTAAAATCTTAGCCATTGCATTTGTTACATTTTCTTTAGTTTTATCTTTGCTTGTTTTGGAAAATGTATCGATTACAGTTAATAGATACTGATAACGATTATTACTATTTGAGTACTGAGTCACTACCACCAAGTCAGCTTGCCATAAACCATCGATTCCTTTAACAATAACACGTCTTCGTTTAAAATTTTTTCTAGCTTGTTTATGTAATGCTTCTACAATAGCTCTTTTGTTATTCATTTTTTTAATGCTTTTATAGTAGGGAACTTTGTTTTTAGCACTTCAACATCTTTTTCCGTAGGATGTTGTTTCAACAAAACGAAACGCATCAAATAATTCTCAATAATAGATAAATAGATGTTTATATTACTTAATTCCTCCCCACATTCACTTTTTATTCGCCAATCTATTAAATCCTCAAGAATCGATACATCATTTTTAATACTATTATTCAGGATTATATTTATTTCTCTGATTTGATGTTCTAATTTAGTTTTTATCTTATTTAACTCTTCGAAAAAGAATACTTTCGAAATGGCATCATCGTCTTCTATAGGAGCAGCTAGGTTAATTATTCTTTTCTTGTTTAAATTAAGGTTTTTATTTCGGTCTAGCATTGTTTTCGTTTTCGATCGACTATAACCAAATGAGGAATGTCCAAATTTATTTATACTCATATTACTTAATAATCTTTGCCTCTCGCAACTCTTCAATAATTGATATAATCTCGTTTTGATGGTTGTTATGACCAGCACTTGTTGAAGATATAAGAAACCTCAATCTATCCACCAACTCATTAGGATTATCGCAATATTGAAAAATATTTTCACGGCAATCGATTGATTTCAATAAACTTCTACCCCTTATGAACAAGTGTGGATCATAATTGAATAATTTCCTGATAATATGTAGATATTTATACGATTTTGTCCCCTTAATTTGACTATCTGGGTTATATTTACGCTTGTGAGCATTTGTATCTAAAAAAATCTGACGATAAGTGTGCAAATCACCCTTTTTATAATGTTATGGTTTTCTATGAAATATTAACTCGAATAGACCTGGTGTCATTTTCCATTTATCTCTACCAATCCATAAAACATTTTTAGAACTAAATTTTAATGGTTTGAGTCCAAATCGCCATTGTCCATTTGAATCTCTATTCAGACCGTACAATGTATCAATCATTTTAATATCTTTAAGCAATTTTATATTGTGTAATAGTAAATTGGGGGGGGGGGGGGGGGGTGTGCGTAAGCTTAACCCGTTTATAGTCTTCATTTAGTTGATTTTTACTCTGACGTTTTACAGGTTTATGTCTTTCCCGCATATCGGTATCTTCTTCGATTCTTCTCAAAATGTCATGTTCAGTTAGAGTAGTATTATCATTTAAATTTTCAGCTTGATTTTGACATTCTACAGCCTTATTTAGTAATTTTTCATCATTTGGTTTACTTTTTATATTGTGTGCTAGTAATTTGAGGGGAGGGGGGGGGGGGGGGATGAGTAAGCTTAACCCGTTTATAATCTTCATTTAATTGATTTTTACTCTGAAGTTTAACAGGTTTATGTCTTTCGCGCATATCAGGATCTTCTTCGATTCTTCCCAAAATATCATGTTCAATTAGAACTATTATCATTTAAAGTTTCAGCTTGATTTTGACTTTTGCAGCCTTGTTTAGTAATTGTTCATCATTTAGTTTACTTGGAATATGCGCGGTTGGTCGTTCACAATTATTCATATAATTTATTTTTTCTTTAACACCAATAACACTATCTAATTTTTGGGTTTTATCAAAACATTGCTCATTAATGACATCACCAGATTTTTGCTTTTCAAGTTTTTTATCGATATCTGATTCAGTTTAGTTACATTGCTTTGTACAGCTCTTTTTATTAATTCATCATCATGAGGTTTACTTGGAATAAACGAAGCTGGTGTTTCGCAGTCGTTCATAAAAATTATCTGGTTTTTATTTTTTATTAAAACAATTCTCATTAATGTGATCAATAGACGTTCGCTCCTTTTTTAGGTTTCTTCATCGCTTGCCTCTCAACATTTTCTTTCCGAGAACTATCTGTAGAATATTCTAAATCTGCGTCGTTCGAATAAATGTTTGTTTTACTATCAAGATCATTATCATTCACATAATTTTCAACGGTTGGCAATGTATCAACTTCCATGCCTTCACTTTCTTTTGCATTGTCCGCCTGCCTAATTTCATCATCATCATCACCATTATAAGTGGTAACACTGTTTTTATTATTAGAGTTTTTCAAATTATCAACTAATTCTTTTAATGATTTCGAAATGGGTTTAAATATATCCTCTAACAAGTTGTTTCTATCCAATTCTCCCAATTTCATTCTTTTAAGTTTTTCTTTTAATACTTTCCTGATCTTAACAAAATTTGCTAATACAGTCATATGATTATTTGACATGATTTTGGTAAATCTGTTACCTATCAGTTGTGTATCTGATAAGAATCTGATAAATTTGTTACCTATCAGCTGTGTTTGTTTTGTTTTTTTTGTTTGTTTGCTTTCTTTATTTTCTTATAAACATTTATAATTATACAGTATTACAATCTAAAGTAATAATTAAACAAGAAAATAGATAATGACATTAAATACTCATATTATGAGCAGTGGAAATGCCATTTCTTCCATTCGGTATTCGCTTTTTTAAAATGCTTGTGGGGCGCATTACAATAAAAAGGTACAATATATACGATATGCATGAGTGGAAAGATTCAATGATACAACTATTATAAATACAAACAATAATTAGAGATATAAAGTTATATTTTTTTTTACTATAAAAGTACATCAGATCTTAATAAACATCAAAGAATTATGAGATAGGACGCAGCAGAATTTCTATCTCCTCATGATTGAAACCAAGAAGCCATCTCTTCACTTCCCTCAGAAACGCTGGTAAGCTGTATCCCAGCAGGTAATTTATTGTATAGTTTACACGAGACAACAGTGTAGAAGTTACGAAAAAGAGTGGTGCGAAATCTAGGAACTCTTACTAGAGGCAGCAATGCCCTTTTTAGATTGTGAATGTTGTATATCGGACTTTGTGCATACCCGCTCCTTATAAAAAATGTTTAGAACTTTATAATAGTATAAATGTCTCATGGGAAGAATATTCAGTGTTTTGAAAAGATCTAAAGATCAACGTTGCACATTTTTCTGATAAGACATTTTTGTAGAATTAAAAGCGAATGAATTTTACAAGCATAGGCACCACCCCAACAACTAACACCATATTGTAATTTTGAGTGAAATAGTCCATAATAAACCATAGCCAAAACCCTATTTGAGCACAATCTTTTTAAATTATAAAAAGAGCGTACGGCTGACAGCATATAAACCTTCATAGCAGATATATGCGATGACCAACTTAAATTTTGGTCAATTATAACTCCTAAATATTTGAAATTTGAGACAGTTTCGATCTTAAAGCATTTACTGACACAGTTTATTGCCTCGTTAAAACTGAGTGTAGTGCTATGTTGAGAACAATTATTAGCGCACAATTTGTGTCTCTCGCAATTGGAAGCATGAAAGATAATATCGCTCCTTGCTGGTTCCCTTCCACTTAAGTTAAAATATATTAACTTTGTTTTACTGCTTACCACGAGTTTATGGGTTGCGAACCAAGTTCTTAACAAAAAGACATCGTGGTTAATATCAGCATTAAAATTAAAACTATTTTCTGAACCATATGTGATGGCTAGGTCATCAGCAAAGGCTGTAACTTTACCAATTAATGGCAATGAGAATACCGAATTTATGTAAATTAAAAACAAAATTGGCCCAAGAACCGAACCCTGTGGCACACCTAAGTTTATAGATCTGGGTTCGCTTAGAATATTATTAACTTTAACTCTCTGAACTCTGCTCGTTAAGTATGACTCAAGCCAACTAAGAAAGTTACCACGAAAACCAGCCGAACTGAGCTTATTCATTAAAATACTGTGATCTACCTACCATATCAAACGCTTTTGTTATAGCTACAAAAAGACTAGCACAGCTTTTCCTTTCGTCAATTGCTTTGAATCTGGTAAACCTGTTACCTATCAGCTGTGTATCTGATAAGAATCTGCATGACATATCTCCGATAACATGATCATTATGGAAATGCTTAAGATTTATTTCATCTTGCTTGAACACAACAATCATGTTTTCATTATCACGAAATAAGTGTTTAAGAATTTTTGCAAAGTTTGACATAAATAGAAAGAATCAATGTTCTTATGACGACGCATACAAAAATAATCTCGTATTGTACTTTGTTTTCCACATATTACATTAGCTTCAGCGGGTTTGATGACATTAACATTTTCACTAAATGTATAAAGCTTTATTGCTTTTATCGGCGCAATAAGCCTGTTTATATAGATATATTTTGGTTGATATAATGATTTTGAATAAATGTATATATTTCGAAAATTAAGCCCGTTTGGGCTTTCAATTAAACTGAGCCTAACATTAGTTTTTCCACAATTTGATGGTCCCACAATCAGCGCTCGTATGGAATTTGGTAAAATGGGACTATGTCTGGTAACATTTTTAACATTTATAGAATTGTCGGCATTATTAACCTTAAGTTGGAGACGTTGTTTAACAACTTTCATTTTGTTTACCAGATTTATAGCAATATAAACAATCGCTTTTATAATAAAATCACCATTTAATTATAACTCGCCCACACTCACTCTCATTATTATTAAGAAGAAGAAGAAAACAAACACTTAATGGGACGAATATCTAAAACGGCTGGCCAGGGTTTTGTAAATATTTTGATTAATTCTTTACCCATTGAGATTCATTTACCTGGATATCAATATTGTGGCCCTGGAACGAAACTCCGACAACGGATAGAAAGAGGAGATAAGGGTACAAATCCTTTAGATGAAGCCTGTAGAGAACATGATATTGCATATTCCCCAATATAAAGATATAAATAACAGACACCAAGCTGATAAAGTTTTATCTGAGAAAGCCTGGCAACGTGTAACATCTAAGGATAGTGATTTCAAAGAAGAAGAAAACGCTTGGTTCGTTACAAATGCAATGAAAGCAAAACTCAAATTGGGAATGGGTTTAAAAAATAAGAAAATCTAAATTAAAAAACGGAAAAGGGTGAAAAGTCGTAAAGTATCATCTAATAAAAATTGTTTGAAGGCAGTTAAAAAAGGTGTCAACATACTTTAACAAAAAGAAGCCGCACTCATTTAATGAGGCCTATAACATTTCTAAGAATGCTATAGAGTCTAGCTTTAAAAATAAAGAAATTAATATACCGAGAATTATTCAAGTCCCAAAATTTGGAGGAATTTTACCACTACTTCCAATTTTAACAGCGTTCGGTGCACTTGGTGGTATAGCATCTGGTGGATCAGCTATAGCAAAATTTTGAATGATATCTGGAATGGAAAGGAGGAATTGGCTGAGGCTAGCCGTCATAATAGATATATGGAATCAATAGCTATGGGGAAGGGACTATTCCTCAAACCGAAAAGAAGGCGATACGGTTTATTTTTACGACCCTATCCAAAAAACGAATAAAAAGCCTACCCAAAAGGCCGTTAACAGACATAGATTTAATGAAATATAGCAAACAGCTTAAACATTTCAGAGGAATTTTTATGCGAAATTCCCTACCAAATAAACCGAATGCTCAAGAATGTGGAATTCTTGATTTAGTGGATGCTGATGGTCCTGGCGGTCATTGGGTAGCATACTATAAAAACAAAAATTATAAAGAATAATTTGATAGTTTTGGAAATTTGCAGCAACCGATTGAACTGATTAATTATCTGAAGCCACCAAGACATTACAATTATGAACAGAAACAAAAATACAACACAGTAATGTGTGGTCAATTATGTTTAAAATTTTTATTTAATAAAAATAAATTATATGAAATATAAAATATAAATTGTTTAATTTATTCTTAAATGTATTACAGTAAAGTACTTTTAAATATAATAATTCAAAATTTTTTTTTATTCTGTATGAAACTCAAATAATGGTGAATTAAATTTTTCACCAGGTTTCATCAGTTCTATATAAAATGTATTGTTATTTATTGTTTCAATAATTGAATCTTCTAAGGAGTTGTAGGAATCCGAAAGAAAAAGAACATTATCATCCAGTTCTATCAAAAACTTTGTCCTCACTCTTATGGCTTTTACTATTTTTAATTTTTTATTAATTGGTACATCAATCGCATTCAGTATTGGTTTTTGAAATTTTTCCTTTGAAATTGATTTTAAATCCTTAAGAGCTTCATTCATAATATGGAATATGACTATAATCAGCAGCGGAGTTAGAGATGTGACGATGTATAAGTAGTATAGTTTATTACTGTTTATTAGAAGTGATCCTGATTAAACACGGTTGAAAATCCTTATAAAATGATTATCCGTGAATTATAGATGATTACTGAGCGGATTTAAACAATTTACTACATTTTTTACCGAAAAGATGACCAATTTATATACATTGAGACAAGTAGCTCTTATCTTACTAAATGTATGTATATGGATGGATGTGTCTATGTCGGTATATATATATATACCTTGGAACAAGTTTTCCATGGATAGATGTATCCATCAGTATGTATTTTGTGGTTTGTTGATATATGTCGCACAGTTTCATATTACTAGTAGAGCGACATAATTTGTAATTCAGTATCAAACAGGTGGCACAATTAAAAAGAAGAAAATGTCTTTCCCGCAATATTTAGAAACATTTTTATTAAAATATGGTGACTTAATTGATGACGATCATCGAATATTTTTTTATTCTATGATAAATGAATTCATATAATGAAACAGAAGATATATGTAATTGTATTTCGTATTATTCCCGATATAAAACATTAAAAAAAATGTATAATTTATATGCTGTCATATTTAAGGAACCCAGACGGTTGTAATCAGTGTGAGAGCACGTTTTGTTAAAATACAAAGCAAGAAAACTGCAAAACTGTGTGATAAAGAAACCTCACCTCCACTACATATCCATATGATGATCTTAATATTAAATTTGATTGAAATCCGTATGCTCTATTATATGACATGTATTTGAAATTTCAACAAAGTTACTATGGACGTACTCCCCAACCACTTTTATCGCCTGATCAATTTGTTCAACATGCTCCAATAATTGTTTTAGATGTTACACATCGGAATGAATCTATAAAAAGCGGTCCCATTGATATTCGGATTGAGCTACAATTTCACAAGGCCGTATCTGCCAACACCGCTGCTTATTTTATACTCATCCATGATAAAAAGTATGAATATATTCCATTTACAAATTTTGTCAAAAAGATTATTTAGAAAAATAGTAGTAATTTTATGAAACTACATACACACACAAGTATATTACGCATTGTTAACCACGCCAAAATATGGAGAAAAATATAAATAAAAAATTTAAAAATTTTAAATAAAAATTGTTTTTATTTATTTGAAAAAGGTTTATTTGAAAAAAAAGCAAGTATTTACATTGAAACAAGTTTCCCATGGATGGATGTGGTCATTGGCATGTATTTTGTAGTTTGTTGATATTCTCACATGAATATATATATGCGAACAGCATGTACACACACACAAACTTACAATCCAATAAAATATCAAACAAAATGTTCAATAATGGAAAATCATAAGTTCAATATTAAGATAACCTTTAGTTAATTATGAAATTCTCACATGCATATATATATATATGGACCAGCATCAGCATGCACACACACACACACACACAAAATTACAACCAAATAAAATGCTAAACAAAATCTTCAATCTGCCCCTGATTGGGTGCCCGAAAGGCCCGTTTAGCAGACGAGAAAAAGGGGGCGGGGGCGGTGCTACAAGTGCCCATCGGCTCCTTTTTGTAGACGAGAAAAAAGGGAGTTGGGGTTGGGGATTGGGTGGTTAGGGTTGGGATTGGGCGGTACTACAGGTTTCCAAATGCTACTTTTTGTAGACGGGAAAAAAGGGGGTGGGGGATTGGGGAGCAGTCGCTCGATTAGAAATCTATGGGACTCTTTAAAAATGCTCGGGTGAAGTCTGGGACTCATTAGAAATATGAGGGGACATTTAAAAATTTGCGGCCCTTTAAAAATGTAGGGCCCCCCATTTAACGATCCTCTCCTGAACGGCAAAGTTTTGCTAAAAGCAAAAAGCTCTAAGCTTTTTCTTATACATCAGCCAGAACACAAACCGGAAGAAAGGATGCGCCACCTAGCGGAATTGTTTTGCTGTATATATATGTGTGTCGGTGTGTATATACTTTTCCTGTATCATTTTTCCTTTCTCCATTTGAGATGGAACTGGTATTTACATACTACTGCCGTAGAATACTGCTTGGGGTGTTGTTCATCTATAAGTTGGTCATCGGCGAGATTGATTCTTCTGAATTGCTAGCTCGGCTTAATTTCGCTGTTCCCGCTAGGACGTCGAGACACTACTTGCCTTTCCTTTTACCGCTATGTCGTCTAAACTTCGCAAAAGTGACCGTCTGCGGATTTGGTGCGTGCACTATAATGACCAGTATAAATGTATAAGTATCGAATGTTCGATTTCTGCGTTAAATAGCCTGATACTTTCCAATTTGACCTGATATTTTATAGTTTGATATTCTCTCTGGATCATTTTGAATTGTTAAATGCATACTTCAATTTAATGTTAATCTTATAATTTATAAGTTATAACACTTTTTGTATAAATTTTATACTTCTCCAGTCAACCGTTTTCGTTTTGTGTCGACTTTAAATAAATAAGAAAAATAAACAAAAAATTTGTCTTCAGGGCGGCAAACGCACCATTATCTAATGGCTTTAATGAGAGACATAACCAAACGTTGGTAAATAAAATCAGATGTAGAATGAGTAAATCATCATAAATTCGAGGTAGAAGATAATGTATATACATATTCCAACTGGTTATCGTTTAAATAGAAAAAAAATTAGATGAACTCAAAAGTTGTAAAATTTTAGAAAAATTTCAAATTCAACGTATAAAATAAATACCGGTCATAGAAAATCAAAATCCAATCTTTTTCATGTCACTATGCTGATTCCAATTCCAAAGCATAAAAATTTGGCATTATACTCAGATGCAACTGAAATATGTGTCTATGTCTCACCTCTACACTAATTCTATGTATCACCTCTACAAATGGTGTGTGTCCACTATTCATCGCAACCGATTAAGCTATATGTTATACACTATGGCCACTAGAGTTTTGTGTCTGCGCTTTTCGGTACAACATGTTCTGCAGCTAGTTGCCGCTAGATGGGTCTCCTAAGCATATCTAAGTGAGGATAAGCGTTTTTTACGCGGAAACGTAGACGTATATACGTGTAAAAAAACACGGCTGTTATAATAGTTCGACTGATACTTATGAAGAGAAACGAAGAAGATAGAGAGAAACGAAAGAACTGTTAAAAGTTAATGTATAACCGTTGTGCAAAAATTACCAACTTAAGACAAGTTATAAGCTTTAAATGTCGTTTCTCTTTTACAGGTTAATTAAATAAGCATATTATTGTAATTAAAATAGAGTTCTAGTAATATAAAACACTCTTTTCTAGAGAGACACCCGATTAAGTTTGCATATTTGGTGCTGTTAGAGATGTTAGATTCAACAACGTTTAACGCAGTTAAATAAGAGAATACGATGTAACTTTATTACTATACTCCAATACTTTATTTCAATTATTTTACTTGCACTAAGAGATGTGCGGGGTATATGCGCCAAGTGAATATCACACTGGGTATGCGGATACCAAACTAGTTATCATTTATATGTATAAATGGTCTTGCCAACGTAGATCAAAGAGCGCGCGATCACACCATCGATGACATAGCTGATACTTTTCTGACGCTCATCAACTTTTCTATACCGTACATGAGTACATAAATTTAATTATAACTTTACTGCAAGATTTGCCTGATATAGTAGGTAATGATGTAGACGACCTAATCCATAAGTATACAGACAGAATCATAATGACGGTAAGTTATGCATATCTGGTGGAAAGCTTAAATAAACCCTACGAAGCATTTATTTTTGAGGTATTTGGCTGAAATGTTATGTCTCAAACCACTTTTTATAATATAGCGATAAGTTTATGGAACCAAAAATATCGGACCAATATGATGTTTTTCTAATGCCAGCTGAGGGTTTAGGGGCTTTTGTAAAGGGCACAAAGTACATAACCCAGCCGAATACAAGGACGTCCTTGATTGTTTTGTTAAATATTGCAGTTTTCTTTTTTTCTATAACTACATAATACAAATGTACATACCAACATACATGGGTGCAGAATACCTGCTTATAGTTTTAATAACAAAAATGAGTCGAGACCGCTAAATCGGATGACTGTACCGTTTTTCATTTAACTAAGAATGCTTAGAAAAAAAAGACGACCGCAGAGGCCATAAAAGGAGAATATTTGGAAAAAACGGGGATTGTCTATAAAGTTTTAGTATGCAAGTGAGCTGGTGGACGATGAGTCCAGTGCAAGTGATACGGTGATATGTTCAAGTCGGGCGAGATGAAAAACCAAATTAAGTTCCTGATACGACATGTGATCGAGATTGCTCCCCGCTCATCAAAATGAACAAAAATAAATAAAATGTGTAATTGATTACAAAACAGAATATAATAAAAACTATTAAATATCGAACTACAAAAATCAATTATAAACCCCCAAACAAAAGTGCGATCTAGAAAGTGATATTTGTGCTAGTGAAGACCAATGGTCAAGCTATAGACCAATACCATAAGTACCAAAAAGGTCGAAGAGAAATGTTTAATTTATCGTGGTAATGCCACATAATCGAGAAAAGACCAAAAAATGCATTCTTTTAATTTCACTAATTGTTTAAACCGTATACTCAGCTCAAAGAAGAAAATTGTGCCACCATTAAAAAGGGAAGCACAGAGATGATCCCGTAATTCGCTCGTCATGTAGACCAAGATTCAATCACGGAGAATGATCAACCTGGATGTCCCAGCCGGAGCAGAAGGCGTGCTTATAGATATTTTTTTGACTAACCCAATTAATGCTTGTTTTTGTAAAAATAAAGAGATAGATATGTGGAATTGATAAGTTCGTATAGGGTAGTGTATTAATACTGCTTAGCAGTGACTGACAAAAGAAAAGAAAACAAAAAGAAAAAGTTTCTACTATACAATTAGGGATTTGCTGTTGTACTTGAAATAGTAGAAAAAAAGAAAAAGAAAAACTTTTTTGTACATACAGTAAGTTTATTAGTTGTGAAGTAAAAATAAATGTCGATTTTACATTGCATATTTCAAGGCGTTAGACCGCTAAATTTTAGAATGAAATATGAATGTCAGTGGTTTTTTCTTATTTGTGCGAATCCCGAATCTGCTTAACACATTGGTTTATACATGCGTCACTATAGAACTCGAAGTTATCATTAAACCCACCGATCAAACACGTTCGACGTAACATCAACATCATCATCATCGTTGGGCCCTTCGCTGAATCTGCTTGTATGATGGTAGGTCAAACTTAAGAATTTACATATAATTGATCATATAGTTTTGCTAAGACATATATGTGTATGTACATACATGCCTAATCGTTGGTAAATTTTTGTGCGAGGGCATCACTCATGTACGTACATATGTGCACCTTCTTAGATACCTTTTATTATGAGGGTACGAGGTTGGATAGTGAAATCTGTAAATTGCCTTTTGTTTTATTTTAGCTTTGTGCGTTCGGGCTAAAATTTCTAAAACCCTTTACAAATGTACAAGGAACTTTACTGTAGACTCATTTCCTGAAATTTTGTTTGAATTAAAACTTATAATAGTAGAAACTTTAACGAGCCAAACAGGTTAAGCTTAGACGTACGAACAGAGGAGAATAGGCTATGTAAATTTTAAATTATAATAAATTCCAATTATCTATATAGTGAAATCTGAAGTAGGTAAATTTCTAAGTTAATGACTTAAAATTGTTGTTCCAGTCAGACTCAGAAATATGTAAATCATGAACTCAAATTTTCGTATAAGTAAAATCAGAAATGTATAGATTTTGATGGTAGTGAATTAAAGATTGTCCGTATAAGTATAATCAGAAATGTATAGATGCTGACGATAATGAATTAAATATTGTCTCTATAGTAAAATCAGAAATATGCCTTTTGAGTAATTTATTTAATTGATGGCGAAATGTAGAGATTTGCTATGGTAAGTTATAGGAGATTTGATTTGGGTTAATGGCACCAAACGCAAGCCATTAACAGTTAGGGTGGGTTACGATCGAATGAGCATCAACACCTTCTGCTTCCCTCATCGAAATGTTGTTAGAGTTGGCTTCCGGAATTCCGTTTTTTTTTGTTAGAAACCACATCTAGTAAGTATATCCATGTCGCTGCGTAAGTTTTGGTTTCCTGTGTTTTTGTTTTTTTTTTTCTTTCGCTGGATATCTTTTCAATCCTGCATACATTTATATTTTTTGTATGGCTTTCGCTGCATGCGTCAAAGCAAGCCCAACCCCATTTTCCCTGAGCCACGCTGAAGCAACGCTAGGTCGGGTCTGCATACCCGAAAGCATGCACCTACAATTTAGTCCCTCTTATTGAGCAGCCATTTAGGAGAGAGCCGTTACATAAAAATATTGGCGCCCAACGTGTGGGGCCTAAAAGAAGTAGATGACTTGAAAGCAATAGAGGGGAATCGCTATGTCTGACCAAATTGGCTAAACATGCGATAACATCTAACCTATTATTTTCCCACATAATATTCACAAATAATTTTCGCGCTTAGTGAAAGAAGCCAGGATATAAGGATTTCGGATTATTTCGAATTCTTTCCGCGGATTTTGCTAAGTCAAACCTTTTGTTATCGTTTTGTAGTTTTGAATGCCGAATAGGCTGGACTTTATTATATCGGGAGTTCTTGATTAATTAACGCTTTGTTCGCATTCGAAATAAACTTTCATTTTTACTATCATAAGTTCTCAGTAAGTTAAGTGGATAGCTTTTTTTGATTCGATTGCTTTTGAATCACAATCTTTGCTTTACTGAAAACATGTTTCATACCTCAAACTGACTTTATTATATAGCGAATTGTTGAGCTAGAATCCTACAAAGTAGTGAAGGTAAAGCAGTGAAAATTTTGTGTTATCTCCAGCATTAATGTTTCTTCTACGGAAGGAAACAACAACAACAACGTTTAGTAAAAGTTAAATTTTTTTCAGGTTACCCGCCATAGAATTCTCTACAGAGTAGTTCATCAAATATCTTTTTATTAACCTTTTTTTTTGGAAAATTTGAAAACGTGTAAGCATAGGTATTTAGCCTTTGTCGTCCGTCGTAAAACTTTGAGTTTCTTTCGCCGGATTAAAATACAAAAATCATTTAAACTTTAATATATATATCGAACTTTTTTGCTGTAAATCTAACCATGTCGATTACGCACAGTCCCGACAATGCTACTGGTGGTACAGACCCCGCTTCCATAAATGTCACGATCTGTACAATAAGTAGCGAAAGCTTTCATACTAGCTCAGATAATATAGAGGCCACCTGTAAGAATCAGTTTCATTTGACTTGTATTCTTACATGGCTAGAAAATAACCAGACATGCCCTGTTTGTCGTCAAGCATGTACTTTATCTGATTTGAAACCCATTACCGAAACCGTTAATAGAAGCACTGGCGCAGTTTCCAGGGATCGCTCTAATACGCGAATACATCCTCAAGGAAATCAACAGCTTCGTCTAACTACAGCGAACGCACGAACTTCTGAGCAGATTCATATCCCTCGAAACCCGCGTCGGACTAACCACCAACATATTAACGTTAACCCATTAACGGAACAGAGAGTCCAGGAAATAATTGCTTTTTCCATGAATGACCTTCGACAGGAAATTATGAGCACTCTCGCCAATGAAATGCAAAGTATGTTGCAAAAAATACATCTAAACCGACGAAGATCTCCGTCGCCTAACCAATCGCGACACCACGAGGCAGACTGGCCACGCGAAATCCCGTTTGAGGAACGTAGCTCTAGACGGTTGTTAAATTACCCACGAAGGACAGAATCCTTAGGTATTGGCAATATTACATTGGCCAACGAAAAAATATCTAACCTTATTCGAAATTGGCAAATTCGCTTCAATGGTTCCACCGATAGTATGTCAGTTGATCAGTTTATATATCGTATAAACACTCTAACGTCCTTACACCTGAACGGAAACTTTGATGTTTTATGCAAACACGTTCATTCAATTTTTGAAGGGAAAGATCTTCAGTGGTTTTGGAGATATCGCCAACATATAGATACTCTCGAGTGGTGCGATGCAATGCGTCGACAATTCAAAGACTACTCCACAGACTCCGAAATCAAAGACGATATTAGACGACGAAAACAAAAGCCTACCGAACTGTTTGACGAATATTTCGATGCGGTCATGTTGATATGCCACAGGCTACGATTTCCATTCGGTGAACATGAACTTGTAGAGATTCTTTTGCAAAACTTAAAACCCGATTTAAGACACGAATTATTACACCTTGATATAGAAGGCATTCATACGTTGCGAAAAGAGGTCCGCAAACACGAGAAATTATTACGCGATTTCCATACCTCTGGTCCACGTCAATATCCTATTCGGAAGCAAGTCTTTGAAGTGAGGAACAAACCGAACGACGAAGGACAAATAGCAGTAGTGGAGGAAGATCCCCAAATTGAGATTGATGCGATAGGTGCAATCGAACTGAAATGCTGGAATTGCGAAGAGATAGGTCATCGGTACCAGGAATGCTCAAACGCTCGAAGGATTTTCTGTTATGGATGTGGAGCAGTAAACGTCTACAAACCCAACTGCACCAAGTGTAAGACTCTTTCGGAAAATGGGAGGAAGGATGTTCGTCGGACATCAGACGGGCGTCCTGCAAATCATTCTCGGAATTAGGCGAAAAATGAAAACTGGATGATCCTGTTCAATTAAAGGAAAATACCGACCAAGTTAATTATTTACCTACTTCTAAAAAACTACTTTTACCACCATCGAATAACGAATCCGCCAATAGCGATCACAATGACGAACATTTCTTTTTTAAATCATATCACGTTCGACTAGCTGAGTATAAACGTACTAGAGCGAAGATTTTCGCAAACGAAAATGAAAAGCTTAAAGAGACTCAGTCTTCAAAGCGAATGCGCGCTTATGGGCAACGCAAAAAGACATTACGAAAGATGATTATATCACCCGTAGTATATAATGGCTCGGACATTCGCCCGTATGCGAACTTGGTTATATTTGGAAAAAACTATTTGGCTTTATTAGATAGCGGTGCTAATAAGAGTTGCATAGGATCCAATTTGGCAAAATTAATTTCAGAAGATCCCACGTATAAGATCCGTAGAGTTCTAGGTAGTGTAAGAACAGCAGACGGCAAGAGACAAAGCGTAGTAGGAACCATCTCTATTCTATTGTCCTTTAACAATCAGGCGTAGGAAGTTGAATTTTTGATAGTACCTTCAGTAGCCAATGATGTAATTTGTGGCATGGATTTTTGGCAAATTTTCGGTTTAAAAGTTAGTACTGATCCCTTAAATTATCAGATAAATTCTTTAAATTTAGACGCCGAGTCCTTACCGCTTTCCTCAGAGCAGAGCTACAAACTAGAAATGACGAAAGCCGTATTTCCCTCATACGAAAAGGAAGGACTATTGTCAACTAATCTTGTGGAGCATACAATTGATACAGGTTCTGCAAGTCCGATAAAACAGAGATATTACCCTATTTCCTCTGCAATGGGGAAGATACTCTGTAAGGAACTTGACAGAATGCTGGAACTAGGTGTTATTGAGGAAGCTGGATAATCGCCCTGGTCGTCTCCAGGTGTGCTTATCGTTAAACCGGGCAAATCAAGGTTCTGCTTAGATTCCAGAAAGCTTAATGAAGTTACCATCAAAGACGCTTATCCGATACCGAATATTGAAGGGTTACTTTCACGTTTACCACCTGTGCATTTCGAAAATTGATTTAAAAGAAGCCTTTTGGCAGATTAGTCTTTCGCCAGAGTCACGTCCCAAAACTGCATTCACGGTTCCCAATCGGCCAATGTATCAGTTTACACGTAAGCCATTCGGGCTGTTTAATGCTTCACAAACAATGTGCCGTTTGATGGACAAAGTGATACCGTACCATCAAAAAACCTACGTTTTCATATATCTGGATGACCTTTTAATAGTATCTCAATCTTTTGATGAACATATTAGCCACCTGTTAGAAGTAGCAAGCCAGTTACGAAAAGCAGGGCTGACGATTAATATTAGCAAAAGCGCGTTTGCGTTACGCAAAGTAAAGTATCTTGGATTTGTTGTGGGCAATGGGACGCTAGCAGTCGATGATGCCAAAGTAAAAGCAATTACCGATTATCCGGCTCCGAAAAGCGTACTCCAGATAAGACGATTTCTGGATATGACCGGATGGTATCGTCGATTCATCCCAGATTATGCTAGCCTTCCTTACGTTTCCGCTAACTGAGCCTCTGTCGAAGAGGAAGAAATTCGTGTGGAGTACAGCCGCACAAGAGGCCTTCGACTCTGTAAAGGCTAAATTAACATCAGCTCCCTTACTAGTCCATCCCGATTACTCTAAACCCTTTATTGTGCAATGCGACGCAAGCAATGTGGCGTAGGCGCACTCTTGGCCCAAGCCGATGAAAATGGTGAGGAAAACCCAATAGCGTACATGTCCCATAAGCTTAATAGGGCTCAACGAAATTATTACGGAGGTGGAATGTTTGGCAGTAGTGATGACCATAAAGAAATTCAGACCGTATATAGAAGGGCAAGAGTTTAAGGTAGTAACGGACCATGCCAGTTTAAAATGGCTCATGCGCCAGAAAGACCTGAGTGGTAGATTGGCCAGATGGGCATTGAAACTGCAGGGATTCAGCTTTTCAATTGAACATCATAAAGGTAGCGAAAACAAAGTAGCCGATGCACTTTCACGACCT
This sequence comes from Eurosta solidaginis, assembly GCF_040869045.1. Classification (NCBI taxonomy): domain Eukaryota; kingdom Metazoa; phylum Arthropoda; class Insecta; order Diptera; family Tephritidae; genus Eurosta; species Eurosta solidaginis. The sequence continues at coordinate 99,185,453 of NC_090320.1, read as the reverse complement.
TTTGAAAATGAAGAGTTAGATATTGCAGAAATAGAGTTAGTAATTATGCCAGAAGTCGACTTGGAGTCAGAGTTTTTCGAATCCGCTGATTATAAAAGCCTTAGACAAAAGTATGCTCAGTCAGACCTGCCAGACTACAAGGTAGTAGACAGATATATTTATTATCGCGGATCGTTTAGCAGTGATGAAAGGATAGAAGAAGATACGTGGAAACTATTGGTACCAGTTGAAGTACGAGAAAGCGTAATGTATTCCGCTCATAACCAACCTGCCTCTGCTCATGGAGGAATTGCAAAAACTTTAGAGCGAATTCGCAGAAATCTCTACTGGCCAGGAATGGTAATAGATGTGCGCAACTATGTACTAAATTGCGATCTATGTAAAACATCTAAAAGCCCCACTTACACCCTTAGACCTCCAATGGGACAATTGGTGGAAACAGATCGTCCATTCTAACGTCTATACATGGATCTTATCGGACCTTTTCCAAGGTCTAACCAAGGACATGTCAGACTGTTTATAGTATTAGACCATTTTTCTAAATTTACTTTTCTAAAACCGCTTAAAAAGTTTACGTCGAACTTGATCATACAGTACCTGAAAGAAAATATATTTGATAGCTTCGGAGTACCTGAGATTGTAGTTTCGGAAAATGGAAGCCAGTTCGTTTCGAAGGAATTTACGAATTTTCTAGGCAAACATGCTGTCAAGCACGTACGAACTGCTGTCTAAGCTCCTCGATCTAATGCCTCTGAACGAATCAATCGTTCAGTAAACGAAGCGCTAAGATCGTATATCCGTAAAGATCATCGAGATTGGGACAAGTATATAAGTAGCATAAACTCATCGCTAAGGAATGGGTTACATCACACTCTTGGAAAATCCCCATACTACGTTGTTTTTGGTCAACATATGTTGACACATGGAAAAGACTATAAAGTGTAACGGAGCCTTAGTTTACTAAACGAAGGTAGTGCCAAACTAGCGAGAGAAGACGAATTTAACTTTATTCGTGAAGACGTCAAAAGAAAAATTAAAATGGCTCATGATAACAACACCCGCACGTATAATTTGCGATCACGGAAGCGAGAATTCCAAATTGATCAAGAGGTTGTACGCAGCAAATTTGCACAAAGTAATCTCCTAAAGCACTTCAACGCTAAATTAGCTCCGAAAGGCACCCGTTCCAAAGTAATAGAACGAGTGGGAAACTCTTATTATGTGCTCGAGGATATCGAAGGAAAAGGTAAAGGTACTTGTCACGCCAAAGACATATGGTGAGGTCGTAAAAGCAAACCAAAATAACATGTTGTAATTTTTTTTGTTCAAAATGGAATAAAAGCGTACGCGTGCGCAAACGCCAACTTCCGCAAGCCATCGTTAGCATTTGTCTGGGTGGGGGAGTTTGTGAGGGGTATATGCGCCAAGTGAATATCACACTGGGTATGCGGATACCAAACTAGTTATCATTTATATGTATAAATGGTCTTGCCAACGTAGATCAAAGAGCGCGCGATCACACCATCGATGACATAGCTGAGACTTTTCTGACGCTCATCAACCTTTTCTATACCGTACATGAGTACATAAATTTAATTATAACTTTATGGTGTTCTTCTAATGCCAACTGAGGGTTTTGGGGCTTTTGTAAATGGCACAAAGTACATAACCCAGCCGAATACAAGGACGTCCTTGATAGTTTTGTTAAATATTGCAGTTTTCTTTTCTATAACTACATAATACAAATGTACATACCAACATACATGGGTGCAAAATACCTGCCTATAGTTTTAATAACAACAATGAGTCGAGACCACTAAATCGGATGACTGTACCGTTTTTCATTTAACTAAGAATTCATAGAAAAAAAGACGACCGCAGAGGTTATAAAAGGAGCATATTTGGAAAAAACGGGGATTGTCTATAAAGTTTTAGTATGCAAGTGGGCTGGTGGACGATGAGTCCAGTGCAAGTGATACGGTGATATGTTCAAGTCGGGCGAGATGAAAAACCAAATTAAGTTCCTGATACGACATGCGATCGAGATTGCTCCCCGCACATCAAAATGAACAAAAATAAATAAAATGTGTAATTGATTACAAAACAGAATATAATAAAAACTATTAAATATCGAATTACAAAAATCAATTATAAACCCCCAAAAAAAGTGCGATCTAGAAAGTGATATATGTGCTAGTGAAGACCAATGGTTAAGCTATAGACCAATACCATGAGTACCAAAAAGGTCGAAGAGAAATGTTTAATTTATCGTGGCAATGACACATAATCGAGAAAAGACCAAAAAGTGCATTCTTTCAATTTCACTAATTGGAACTATGTATATAATAATTGTTCAAACCGTATTACTCAGCTCAAAGAAGAAAATTGTGCCACCATTAAAAAGGGAAGCACAGAGATGATCCCGTAATTCGCTCGTCATATAGAACAAGATTCAATCACGGAGAATGACCAAACTGGATGTCCCAGCCGGAGCAGAAGGCGTGCTTATAGATATTTTTTTGACCCAATTAATGCTTCTTTTTATAAAAATAAGAGAGATAGATACGTGGACTTGATTAGTTCGAGTAGGGTAGTGTATTAATACTCCTTAGCAGTGACTGACAAAAGAAAAGAAAAAACAAGTAAGGACGGGACTGTCTTCGGCTGTGCCGAAGACTTCATACCTTTCATGAATGGGCCTGAACAATAATTTTATCCCGTTCGTAATCTCCGAATAATCGGATGTATAAGATAAGAAATATATAGTGAACAGATCTACATACCTAAACGATTTTTAAGATAAATATAAATTAAAAAATAGGTAGGTACTTTGTGTGGGGATGCAAAGTTTCAGGTTTTTTGTGGTCTGCGTGTAAAAACTATGACTACGAATCACGTATTTCAACAATATATGACGTAAACGTAACTATTTGATGAAATTTTATGAATTTTGAAGCTTCTAGCCGTGAAAAAAGGGGCAAAAAATACAGTTTATATGGGGTATATAATATATGTACCACCGATCTCTATGATTTTTTCAGACAACAATATATGCTATGTACGTAAGCATTTGGTGAAATTTGAAGCTTCTAGCTGTTAAAATGGGGAAGAAATTTCGCAAAGTTTCTTATCTGAACAATAGGTTTTATGAGATTATATATACCACTGGTCTCTATGATTTTTTCAGACAACAATATATGCTATACACGTAAACATTTGGTGAAATTTGAACATATCTAAACGATTTTTAAGATAAATATAAAATAAAAAATAGGTAGGTACTATGTGTGAGGATGCAAAATTTCAGGTTTTTTGTGGTCTGCGTGTAAAAACTATGACTACGAATCACGAATTTCAAAAATATATGACGTAAACGTAACTATTTGATGAAATTTGATGAATTTTGAAGCTTCTATCCGTAAAAAAGGGGCAAAAATGACAGTTTATATGAAGTATATAATATATATACCACCGATCTCTATGATTTTTTCAGACAACAATATATGCTATATACGTAAGCATTTGGTGAAGTTTGAAGCTTCTAGCTGTTAAAACGGGGCAGAAATTGCGCAAAGTTTCTTATCTGAACAATCGGTTGTATGAGATATATACTATGTATACCACCGATCTCAATGATTTTTTCAGACATCAATATATGCTATACACGTAAGAATTTGGTGAAATTTGAAGCTTCTGGCTGTTAAAATGGGGCCGAAATCGCAAAAAAAAATATATATATACATCATATATATATTATATATATCACCGATCTCTATGATTTTTTGACACAACGATATATACTATATACTTACGTAAGCAATCGGTGAAATTTGAAGCTTATAGCTGTTAAAATGGGGTAGAAATTGCGAAAAGTTTCTTATCTGAACAATCGGTTGTATGAGATATATACTATCAGCCCAATTCTAAACGAAAATTCCGTGCGAGTTTTCTCCATTCTCCCATTCCTCGTATTCTAAATAAAAATTTGTAAGATGACCATCGTGGTCATCTTTATTCTTGCGTCGTAGTTGACGCAGGTTATCGCCCAAACGCTTTAGCGCAACTTAAGTAAAGAACACAATATTAATTGCGTAGACTTCTCGCACATACACTGCTTCTAATACCAAAACAAGAAACTGATGAACTTTACTCTTTAAATATATTCTTTTGAAATTTTATTTTACTGAATATAAAAATGTTCACAAACTTAGAAAATTTAATATATATGTATATATATATATATGTGAGCTGCTGAAAACTTTGCTTCTTGACGAGTTGAATGCGCGAAATTAATTGGCGTCATTCGAAGTGACGTTTATGAAGGTAACCCTCATGGTGAGTGATTGGTGTGGTCAAAAAAATTGACGTGGTTAATATTTAATGATTGATGTTATGGTCACTCAACACTTATCATAAGGGTTGCCTTACATCATCCCCCTTTGGAAAAGAAGAATTGGCCAAATTCTTCTGTCCCAAACGTGATGTATTTTATCTTAATAAAAGTTTAAGACTGTTAAACTAAATTTAAATCTACATCTATGTTTAGATCTAAATTAAAAATGAAATTCTAAAGTCTAATTCTAAAGTAGGACTTAAATTTAATTTTTATAATTAAAAACAATTTTTTTGTGTTTTAATTCTACTGTATGAATTAAGTTCTTAATTTTTAATGATTGTTTAAATTTATTTGAATTCATTGTCTTTTTTTCAGGTTTGGAAGAAAAACATTTTATTTCTAATTTAACAATAGAGATTAACTTTAAATAATCTTGAATTTAAAAATTTAATTTAATTAATTTTTCTTATTCTATTTTTATGTACTATTTTTTTCTTTTTCGTTTCGTCATCAATTAACGTGACGTTTACGCCGTCAATACCTATTACGGTATACGGACCAATATAGATACTACTATGCTTGTCGCGGGGTTCTTTTTCAAGCAATACCTTGTCAAATACCTTGACAGATATTGGTTGTGAACTTTTGTTATATCCGGTTTGATTTTTTAATTTGTGTTCTGTAACTGTTTTATTCGCTAATTCGTGAGTTTTTTGAAAACGAAATTTAACTTCTTTCGAATAGTTTGCTATGTTATAAATCGGGTCTATTTTATCGGTTTGCAGTTCTTTTGGTAAATTAGCTGTTTTGCCAAAGACTAATTCATATGGTGAGAATTTATTATCGAATACTGTGTTTGTTGTTGTGTTGTGAAGAAAAGTAAAATATTTCAAGTAAACATCCCAGTCGGAAAAATTGGGATTTAGAAAAGATCTTAAATATTCATTGAAAACTCTGTGATTTCGCTCTACTGTGCCAAGAGTTTCATGATGGTACGCTGTGGAAAATTTATGTTCTATTTTTAATAATTTTGTTAACTCTGAAAAAATTTCATTTTTGTATTCGGTACCTAAATCGGTTTTAATCGTTTTCATAATGCCATATATTAGTATGAAATTTTCAAAAATAGCTGATGCGACCGTTTTTGCACTTTTGTCAGGTATCGCAATCGTTACTAAGTATTTGCTGAGATCGCATATAATGGTGACAGCGAACTTGTTACCATTATCGGATTGAGGTAGAGGTCCTATAGTGTCAATGACAACAATGTCGAATGGCTTACATGGTGTTTCGGTTAGGACTAAATTTTCTTTTGTTTTTGGCTTAACCTTATTCAAAAGACATTTTTCGCAGTTTTTAACAAATTTCGCTATATCGCGCGTCATGCCTTTCCAATAATATTTGGTTCTGAGTTTTGCATAAACTTTTTTGCTACCGAAATGTCCTCCTAAAATTGGGTCGGTATGGTAAGTTGTTATTAATTGTTGTTTTTTGTCTTCGTCTGTCACAGTTTCTACGGGTTCGGTTAGGACGATTTCTAAATGTTTTAAAATTTTATTCCCAATGGTTTTCAGATCTGATATCGAAAAATATTTAAAAAGATTATCATTTTTTTGCAATTCAATTATATTAATATTGCGCTTGCCAGCTTCTTTTTGTAGCTTCAAAAGTAATTCATCTAAATGTATTATTTTGTTAGCACACGCAACCTTAATTAACTCAATCTTTTTGTGTTTTAAATGCGCATTTAATTCAAAATTCGTAATTTTACCACTTTTATCATAATTTATTTGGGATTTTACTCTGGGTATTTTCTTTGAAAATTTGTTTGAAAAATTATCATAAACTTGTAATTTTATGTTTTCTTTTACTTTTTCTTCTTTGAGTATTTCTTGTTGCATTAATTGTTCTTGTTTTGTCTGTGATCTTGTCTGTACTGCTAAAATTGATGTTCCTGAATTTTTTATTTCTTCTATTGTGATGCGAGAGAGTGCATCTGCTCCTACGTTCGTTTTACCTTTTATGTATTCAATAGTGAAGTTGTACTCTGCCAGTTCAAGTCTGATACGTGAAAGTTTTGAAGAGGGATCTTTCATATTGAACAAGTAAACTAATGGACGATGATCGGACTTGACTGTAAAGTGTGTGCCATATATGTATGGTCTGAACTGTTTTATTGCAAAAAATATAGCTAAAAGCTCTAACTCAATTATTGATTTCTTTTGTTCTGAATTATTAAATGATTTGGACGCGAAACAAATTGGTAAGTCAATGCCATCTTTATTTTGACTTAAAATGGCACCACAACCAATTTTTGAAGCGTCGACAGTAATTATAAATTCCTTTTTGAAGTCTGGGTATTGGAGAATTTGAGGAGAAATTAAAGATTTTCGAAGTTTTTCAAATGCTATATCACATGATTGATCCCATTTAAATTCCACTCTTTTCCTGCTAAGTTTATTTAAAGGTGCTGCTATGGAAGCAAAATTTGGTATAAACCTTCTGTAATAATTGGCGAATGCCACGAATCGTCTTACTGCATCTTTATCGGAAGGTTTCGGATATTTCTTTATTGCAATTATTTTGGAATCGTCTGGAAGTAGACCTTTTGACGAACATTTGTGTCCTAGGAAAGTGACTTCTGAACGCATGAAGTTGCATTTTTCGGGATTGAGACGCAAATTAAATTTTTTGCATGTTTGAAAGACTTGTTCTAAATTTTTAAGATGGTGAGCTTCGCTACACCCAATGACTATAAGATCATCGACATATAAAAAGGCTTGGTTTGGAGAAATTCCTGAAAAGGCAATTGACATCATTCTTGAGAATGAATTCGGAGCTACGTTTAAACCAAATGGTAAAACTTTCCATCGAAAAGCACCACGATCAGTGCTGAATGAAGTGATGTCTCTAGAATCTTTATTTAATGGGATTTGGTGAAAACCTGAATACAGATCCAATGTAGAAAAATATTTGGCTCTGCCTAGATTATCAAGAATATCGTCTATTCGTGCAAGTGGGAATTTGTCTGCTATCAATTTTTTGTTTACGGCTCTAAAGTCAACACACATCCTGTAGGATTTCTGTCCATTTGGGTTTTTCTTTGGCACAAGTATCAATGGACTATTATAGTTGGAATAGCTGTGTTCTATAAGATCGTTTTGCAATAAATTATCAACTTGTTTATTAATTTCCTCTCTCTGACAGTATGGTAAACGGTAGTTTTTTATGTAAACAGGATTTGTATCTGTCAATCGTAATTTCTGTTCATAAAAGTTGTTAAGTGTCATACGATCGGTCTTTAGTGCAAAAATATCATCATATTTTAGACATAAATCGAGAAGTTTTGGTTTGGCATAGTTTGGCATTTGTTTTTCTAAAATTGATTTTAATTCCTCTGACCTTTTCGAATCTTTTGAAAGATCATTGATTTTATACACGTTATAGTTGGTGATTTCATCCGTAACTATGTTACAATTTCTTACGTATTTTACCTCGTCAGTGACGTTTAATACCTTTATTATCGGATTGTTAGTGTCAACAATACACTTTGCGGTGAACACACCACTACAAATTTCCTGTGCGTCTATGAAAACTGGATGTTTAGATTTTTTCAGCTTAAATAAGCGATAAACTTCGCATCTAGGAGGAATTATCAATGTATTATCGGTTGTATTATGTAAAATTGAAATTTTATGGATATTTTTGCCAATGCCAATAGTTATGCTCTCGTTTGCATAGTCTATGATGCAATTGTATTTTTTCAAAAAGTCTTTGCCTAAAATACCATCTGACGGTATATTGAATTTGTCATCTACTACATTTAAAGTATGTGGAATTGAAAAATTTGAATAAAAAAGTTCTGTTTTAATGGTACCCAATGTTGAAACTGTATCTGTCGTAACACCCGTTATATTTATAATTTTGTTGTTATTTATAGAAACATTTTGTTTTAAACTTGAAAGTTTTATAATTGATATATCAGCCTGTGTATCTACTAAGAAAGTGCATGTTTTAAAAGAGTCAATACAATTCAGTTCGATAAAATCTGAGTAGTTCAGGTTTAAACAATAAATTGATTTATTTTGAAAAACGTTATTTAATTCAGATTCTGGTCCCCCAGTGTTCGCTCCTGAGGGCCGTTGGCGTTTAAAGTGCGTACACTAGCATTATTTGTAGTATTTGAACGTCGATTGTTGTTGTTACTGTTGTTATTGCTGTTGTTTCTGTTTACGGGCCTGCTATTATTTCGAAAATTACCATTATTTCGCGAGCCATAATTATTGTTGTTATTATGCCTATAATTGCTATTGTTGTTTCTGTTAAAATTGTTGTTGTACCTCGAAAAGTTGTTCCTATTATATTGATTTGACCTGAAGTTACCTCGAAAACTATTATTTTGCCTGTTATAACGTGATCTAAACGCTAGTACCTGCCTTTCACTTGTTTGGTTATTTTGTTCTACGATCATTTTCGCAACTACATCCTTAGAATCAGTAAACGTAGTTGACGCTAAAATTGATTTTACTAGGTCTGAGCGAGTGTTAAGCCGACAAACGTTGACGGTTTGTTCGACTGCCATTTCGTGCGCTTTTTCCTGAGTCATTCCTTCTATAACTAATGATCGTTCTAAAGCATCGGAGAGTTCCTCAACACGTTTAGCGAATTCAGTATGATTGTTATTAAAAACTTTTAACGATGCGATTTTTCCTACAACAACTTTTGAGTTGTCAGGTTTTATTCTACCTTTTAATGCATCTTTTATTTGTTGAATTGTTGTTACTTCATTTGGAATTGCCTCACGCGCTTTCCCTTCTAACTTGGATTTTATAAACGAAATGAAAGTATTTGTCAAATTTTCTTCCATCAAATCTTCTATCAAAACTATTTTATCTATAAAGGATGCAAGTGAAAGCGGATCGCCGCTGTAGTTTTCTCTAATTATGGATGCACACATAGTAATAAAAGTTTTCTTTTGCTCTGAAGTCGCCATTGTTGGTTGTTCTTCGCTAATTGTGTCTAAATTATTATTGTGGAGTGAATTGGAAAATCCAGGGAAATCCTCAAGAAAAGATACGTGACTTTTTTTAATAATACTAGCTTTGTAAGCTGAAGTTGTCGATGCGTCGGATAATTCTTCCTCAGTGTCAAAATCCGAACTTGATTCGCTTTCTTGTATTAATTCAGAAAGATCTTTGGGTATTTTTATATTGCAGTTAATTCTAGAAAAACATTTAGTGAGTTGTTCTCTGCACTTTGACAAACTTTCGATTATTGAACTAGGCTTATCTCGATTTTCAAAATATGAATTTACTTGTATTATGATTTGGTTATAGCTTTTAATTAAAGCATCTTCATATTCTATTGATTTTTTCGCTGAGATAGATCGGTTATTTAAAACTCGTTTAGTAACTTTAGTGAAATTAGAGCGTAAATTTTTGAAATTGGAATCAAAATCTGACATTTGACGACTGACATCTGAAAACTTTATTACATTTATTGAAAATGTTTACCTCCGTGGCAGAAAAAAAATGTTTCATAAAAAAAAATTCGGAAAAATGTTAAAACTAACGCTGTAGGCACTGTTTATATAAGAATGAATTTGAATTTCATTCGCTCAGTAATTGTGGTTTGTAATTTAAAAAAAAATTTTTTTTTTGTTTAAAAATCAGAGAATATTCGAAATATTCAAAATCGATGAGTTAATTGGTAAATCGTAAAGATTCGCATATTCGAAAGGCACTGTATTTAAGACTTATTTTGTAAATGCAAGTGAATGTTGAAATATTTTAACCGCACTGTATTCGTTTAATAATGCAAAGAGAAAAAACTGTTGGGATATTTGAAAGACACTGTATATAATACACAGTTTGAAAAGAGTCGCAAATGTAAGATATGTTGAAATATTTGGAATACACTGTATTCGTGTGATGCTTCGAAGGAATTGTTAACTATTTGAATGGCACTGTATTTGTTGCAAAAAAAATATGTAAATGTTTAGACATCTATGATGCTTAATTTCCGAAGAAATAATTGGAAAAAGAGAAAAGTAAGCTTTCACCGATAAAATAAATTTTCACCATTACCCTGATTGACTGTAACCCGTATATATTGATATTTAAAGTCAATGAGAATTTTTCAAAATTGATTAGGTTTGAATAACTATCGCAAAATTTTGGCGAAAAGATTTGATATTTTTGGTATTATACATATAAAATTGATGTATAATTTGCGTTCCAAAAAATGTTTTAAAAAAATGTATGAATTTGAAAAAATATTTTTTTTTCCGATTGTATTTATTACGAAGCAGTGTTCGCATTTAAAATAAAAAATTCAAGTTCCATATTAATGTTCGAAAAAGAAAGAATATAGTAATATATGCGTGATAATATGCATGTGATGGCCGTATATTTGAAATTACTTTGTTTAATGTACATTTGAATTTTTCGAAATTTGAATGTTTATATGTTTATATTTCAATATAATTGTTTTATGTATGTAAGTAATTTGAAAAATTCAATTTCTTAATTTAATTAGTTTAACATGTTATTGTCTTTAAAGTAGAAAAAGTATGTTGCTACATGCGTAGTAAACAAATGTTTAAGAAAAGTATGTTTATAATCAAAAGTGTCAAATTGTGTTGCTACATGCGAAGGCTACATGTGTATTACGAAAAATTGTTGCTAAGTTTATAGTATACATGTATTTATACTGAGAAAGCCAAACTACCTACGTATGTACAAAGTTAAAATTTTATATACGTATATTTTAAGGTACTGTACCGCCCTTTTTTCTGCTTTGCTTGCTGCCTTTGCTTGTATACTGCTGAAATTTGTTGTTGTTGGTGTTGTCTTCCGTTGCTGCCGTTACCAAATGAAGCTTTTCCTATTTGCCTCTCGTTCTTGCTTCTGTCTTTTTGCTTCTTTTGCTTTCTCGAATTTTTGTGGATGAGTAAATGGCTTGGGGTTATATTTAACCGCTATTAACGGTGCTCTGTAAAGGCGTCACTGGTGGTTGTGCTTATCATCACCGTTATGGCATAGTACAGCCAGTTCAAAAAAATTTTAACATATATGTGTATGTATGTATGTAACACCACAATTTTCCAATAACTTTCTTTCTTTTTAGTATATTAAATGTATGTATATTTTGGATTTTGTTCCAAAATTTTTGTAAAAGTCCACTTTTAGTTTTAAATTTGGTTTTTATTTACCATTTAAAATTTTTTGAAATTGTATTGGTTTTTGTAATTTATAACTTTTTTTTTTTTTTTTGTAGGTTTTTGAAAATTTTATGAATTTTTTCTTTTTTTTTGTAGATTTTGAAATTTTATACTTTTTTTTTTTTGTAGTTTTTGGAATTTTATATTTGTTTTGTAGGTTTGCAATTTCATGATTTTGTATTTTTGAAGTTTTATTAAAAAATTGTTAGTAGTCTTTTTGAAATTTTGTAATTTTTTTGTAGACTTTTTGTAATTTTGTAGAATTTTTTTTTTTGTAGTCTTTTTATAATTTTATAACTTTTTTGTATTTTTTTTGAAATTTTATATTTTTTTTGGAATTTTATATATTTTTGTATTTTTTTTGTAATTTTTCGTAAATTTTTGAAATTATCTTACTTCGAGTAATTTTCTTTTTTGCATATATTTTATGAATTTTGCAAAAAAATTTTCTTCATATTGGCACAACCACCACGCACTTTTCCGTCGCAACCACCACGCACATATTCTTCCGGATTTTATTTTTAATTATGCTGCTTTTGTAGTGCAGGGAATTTTTTCCTTCCCCGACGCCAGTTTTTGCCGCAGGCATGGCCACGGTCGCCATGTAAGACGACCATCGTCACGGTCGCCATGTAAGATGACCATCGTGGTCATCTTTATTCTTGCGTCGTAGTTGACGCAGGTTATCGCCCAAACGCTTTAGCGCAACTTAAGTAAAGCACACAATATTAATTGCGTAGACTTCTCGCACATACACTGCTTCTAATACCAAAACAAGAAACTGATGAACTTTACTCTTTAAATATATTCTTTTGAAATTTTATTTTACTGAATATAAAAATGTTCACAAACTTAGAAAATTTAATATATATGTATATATATATATATGTGAGCTGCTGAAAACTTTGCTTCTTGACGAGTTGAATGCGCGAAATTAATTGGCGTCATTCGAAGTGACGTTTATGAAGGTAACCCTCATGGTGAGTGATTGGTGTGGTCAAAAAAATTGACGTGGTTAATATTTAATGATTGATGTTATGGTCACTCAACACTTATCATAAGGGTTGCCTTACAAATTCCTTGTGAGTTTTTTCACTTCTCCCTTTCCTCCTATTCTGAACAATGTTCGAAAAAGCGGAAACCGGTTATGGGAGAAAAGTAGGTATTATGAATGTGAGGGAGAGGGAGATTTCTCTGCCATTTCATAGGAGTTTTTTCACCTGTTAAATTAAAGGGAATGCATCAAAATAGTTAAAAGAAATTGGTTATTTTAAGAAAGAACACTTATTTATACAAATTTGTGCTAAAAGATGTATTTATATTCTACCACAATATTCTCACTGTTAATACAACAACAACTACAACCACAATATTCTTTATTTTAAGTCGAAAAGTATATCATAAGCAACGGTAGAGCTCTTGGTATTCAAATTTGATGCAGCCATCCAGAAATTGCGCAAGGATTTTTTAATAAGGCTTGAAAAGATTTTGGCATATGATGAAGGACGAATTCAACTCAACTCGGCCGCCAGAAAATTGCTTTGCTGAATGAAAGCAGGCAACTCCGGCAGATTTGTGTGCGGCCGTCTTCTTCTTATGTTCCGCTGTTGATGTTGCTGTGGCACCAATTCATTACTCATTTCAGTGAATACCACATGAAATGCAATAAATACTGTGCAATGTTTATATTTTATTTCTTAATTTCCAACAAATTTGCAACAATAATTAAACTTTTCAATTTTTTAAACAAAATAAGAAATGTGCAACGAAATTTCAATTGACAAAACAGCTGTTTTCGAAAATTCGAAATTCCTATTCCCCAATTATTGTTCTCCCTAGGAGAACAGAATTGGTGGAATTTTTCCGCGGGAATAAAAAAATCCGCGAGAACAAAATTCCGCGAGAATATTTAGAATTGGTCTGTATATATACAACCGATCTCTATGATTTTTTCAGACACCAATATATGCCATATACGTAAGCATTCGGTGAAATTTGAAGCTTCTAGCTGTTAAAATGTGGCTAAAATTGCGAAAATATATATATATATATATACTATATATACCACCATATATATACTATATATACCACCGATCTGTATGATTTTTTCAGACAACAATATATGCTATATACGTAAGCATTCGTTGAAATTTGAAGCTTCTAGCTCTTAAAATAGGGCAGTAATTACGACAAGTTTCTTATCTGAACAATCGGTTGTGGGGGATATATACTATATATACGACCGATCTCATCAATTTTTTCAGGCAACAATATGTGCAATATACGAAAGTAGTGAAGTTTGAAGCTTCAATCTGTTAAATTGAGTAAGATATTACAAAAATCCTCTCTTTCTGAAAAATCGGTTGTATGGAGGATATATGCTATAGTGGTCCGATCCGGCCGGTTCCGACAAATGTCTAATCGGACACCCAAATACATCTGCTCACCAAATTTTATTAAGATATCTCAAAAATTGAGGGACTAGTTTGCATACAAACAGACAGACGGACATGGCTAAATCAACTCAGCTCTTCAACCTGATTATTTCGATATACTTAATGGGGGTCTATCTATTTTCGTTTAAGGACTTACAATTTTGTGTTTCGTGACGAAATTAATATACCATTTCATTTTCATGAAAGGTATAAAAAGAAAAAGTTTCTACTATACAATTAGAGATTTGCTCTTGTACTTGAAATAGCAGAAAAAAAAAAGAAAAAGAAAAAACTTTTTTGTACATACAGTAAGTTTATTAGTTGTGAAGTAAAAATAAATGTCGATTTTACATTGCATATTTCAAGGCGTTAGACCGCAAAATTTTAGAATAAAATATGAATGTCAATGGTTTTTTCTTATTTGTGCGAATCCCAAATCTGCTTAACACATTGGTTTATACATGCGTCACTATCGAACTTCGAAGTTATCACGAACAGATGAAAATAGGCTATGTAAATTTTAAATTACAATAAATTCCCATTATCTATATAGTGAAATCTGAAGTAGGTAAATTTCTAAGTTAATGACTTAAAATTGTTGTTCCAGTCAGACTCAGAAATATGTAAATCATTAACTTAAATTTTCGTATAAGTAAAATCAGAAATGTATAAATTTTGATGGTAGTGAATTAAAGATTGTCCGTATAAGTATAATCAGAAATATATAGATTCTGATGATAATGAATTAAATATTATCTCTATAGTAAAATCAGAAATATGCCTTTTGAGTAATTTATTTGATTGATGGCGAAATGTAGAGATTTGCTATGGTAAGTTATAGGAGATTTGACTTGGGTCAATGGCACCAAACGCAAGCCATTAACAGTTAGGGTGGGTTACGACCGAGGGAGCATCAACACCTTCTGCTTCCTTCATCGAAATGTTGTTAGAGTTGGCTTCCGGAATTCCGTTTTTTTTGTTAGAAACCACATCTAGTAAGTATATCCATGTCGCTGCGCAAGTTTTGGTTTCCTGTGTTTTTGTTTTTTTCTTTCGCTGGATATCTTTTCAATCCTGCATACATTTATATTTTTTGTATGGCTTTCGCTGCATGCGTCAAGGAAAGCCCACCCCCATTTTCCTTGAGCCACGCTGAAGCAACGCTAAGTATGCAGAGCCGCTTTGAAAGCATGTACCTACAATTTAATCCCTCTTATTTAGCAGCCATTTAGGAGAAAGCCGTTACAGGGCATGTGCGTTTCGCAATATAGATAAGCACAAGACAAGCAAATCAAAATCAAAACAACATTGTACTGATGGATAACTACGAATGACAAGAGAATGATATAAAGCAGATATGTTAGAGTTGCCATCTCGCCATTGAGCTGTGCTCAATTCTTAACATTTTCGCCCACCTCGTCCAATGTGGATATCCTGTATCCGCCCACTAAGTGTACCGGTATTTTCAGTAGTGTCAGCATCAATTGGGAGTAAAACGAGTTTGGAGACGGCTCGTTTTATCAATGACGATTCAGTACGTATTGTTGCCACGCGGACATTTCCATCATTTCCAGTATGCACATCAATTCGGTCTAAGAGCCATTGTGTAGGTGGTGGGCGTGCGTCGCGAATCAAGACAAGATCCCCAATTTTTAAATTTGATCTAGTTTTCTGCCATTTAGGGAGGACCTGGAGGTTATGTAGATACTCCGCGCTCCACCGCTTCCAAAAATCTTGCTGCATTTGTTGGAGCTGTTTCGATTTAGTCAGGCGGTTGGTTTTTATATCCAGAAGATTTGGCTCAGGAGTGGCGGCTAATGGACCACCAACCAAGAAATGCCCCGGTGTCAACGCTAAAAGATCTAAAGGGTCATCGGACATTGCAGATATCGTTCTAGAGTTTAGAACGGCTTCGATTTGCTTTACGGCGGTGTAAAACTCTTCAAATGTTAGCATTGTGTCACCTATAACCCGACGAAGATGGTGTTTCATGCTCTTTATGCCCGTTTCCCAAATGCCACCAAAGTTTGGGGATCCTGAGGTACAAAATTCCATCATACATTGTTCAGAGTCACCGAATGAGCTCCTGCTTCCAGCTGAGCGCGAAGGCTACAAAATCTTCCTTGAGGGCTGTGTTAGCACCGACAAATGTTGTGGCGCAGTCACTATAGATATCGAAGCTATATCCGCGTTGAGACAAAAACCGTCGGAGCGTCGCTAAGAATGCGTCTGTAGACATATCACTTACTAATTCCAAGTGTATAGCACGCGTGCTTAGGCATGCGAAAAGCGCCACGTACCCTTTGGAGCTGCGACTGCCCGTAGCTCGTATTTTAAAAGGTCCTCCATAATCAAGTCCGCAGTGCTGGAAAGGATGTGCCGGGTTACTCCGACATGAGGGCAAGTACCCCATTATCTGGTTGAGGCTCTGCGATCCCTGGCGAATACATTTAACGCATCGATGTATGAACCTCTTCATAGATGATCGCTCATCGATTATCCAGTATCTTCTTGTTCTTGGTGAATTTGAATTACCCTTAGTAAAATGGATTGATTCTAGCGAGTCGATATTCTTGACTCCTACCGTTAATCAGGATTTCGTTCATTCACTGCTTGATATGTCTCTCCTACAGATAAACAATGTGGTAAACTGTAACAGCAACTTGTTGGCCAGTCGGGTTTCCCCATTATCTTTTCCTGAGGATCCTTATCATCCTACACTGGAGATAGCATGTGACATTGTTCAGCTTAATATGCCTGCTCAAACTAGAAGAATAATTCGTCTTCGCTCAAAATGCTTCCATAAGACCAATTTCCCTTTGCTAAATGAATTGATTGCTGCCCATGACTGGTTGGAGTTTTATGCGTGCAATGACATCGAGTCTGCAACGTCTATGTTCTACAGATTGCTCAATAGTTTCTTTACACACTGTGTTCCTGTTCACTATGCTAACGTTGAAATTAATAAGCCACCTGGGTTCTCAGGGACTCTTGTGAAACTAAAAAACATTAAATGTAGAATTTATAAGCGTTTAACGAGATTTGGGGCATCTGCAGATTATTCAAAATATTTAGTTGCTCGTTGAAACTTTCACTTCCATAATCAACAAAGATATAAGTGCTACTTAACCCGTTGTAAAATTAAATTTTTCTGTAATCCCAAACAATTTTATGGATTTGTTAATTCGAAAAGAAAAACCTCAGGATCTCCATCTTCCCTTTCTTATGGTGGTAGATCTTCCAGCTCTGATCATGATGCTGTGGAACTATTCGCTGAATTCTTCAGGTCAAACTATTCATCTAATAGTATCAGTTCAAATCATTATCCGTATTGCATAAATAGTTCAAATTGTATTCTGAATCCTGTAATTCACTTCAACACAGTATTTCAAAGTCTGTCAGCCGTGAAACCAAAAATTCTCCGGGGCCAGGCGGTGTACCCGGGTGTGTAATCAAGCACTGCGCTGTGAGTTTAGCGGAACCGATTTTGAAATTATTTCAATTATCTATGAATTCTGCAATATTTCCTTCAATTTCGAAAGAGTCATTTATTATTCCCCTGCATAAAAAGTTAGTAGGTCTAATATTGAAAACTACAGGGGTATTGCTAAGCTCTCAGCTATCCCTAAAACTTTCGAGCAAATAGTTACATGCCAGCTTCAACATACGTGTATATTAGGGCCGGTCGATTTAAAAAGCGCTCATTGCTCTATGAAAATCATGTTCTAGGGATCAAAATAAGAAACTTTGCCGAAGGAACAATACCTCTAAAACGAATTCTGGTGTCCCCCAATTTGGCGAACTTTTGGGTAGGGGCAAATTTTGAAAAATCCCACTTTGACCCATTTAGAGTGCTCCAATCGAGTCCAAATGTATGACTGAACCCCACTAACTTTGGAGGCCCGACCCATCGATGCCAGTGGCACACCCCCTGGAACCCCCTGAGGGTTCACCATACAAACATTTCAAAAAATCGCCGGTTTTGCACTTTACATGAAAAAATCAGCGAAATACCTATGTTTTTTCTTTTTGGAGTTTATTTTTCTCTTTAGAAATTTATTTATTCAGAACATATGTAAATGAGAAAATGAATTTAACTTAGTAATAGAAAAGAAATTAAAAAAAAATTATTAGAAATTAGCGTTTTTACAACCCTTTTAAAACCAAGGCATCAGTGTGATGCATTTGCATGTCGTAAACATAGTTGTGTGGGTTTTTTATGCCACCG
Organism: Eurosta solidaginis; assembly: GCF_040869045.1. Lineage (NCBI taxonomy): Eukaryota > Metazoa > Arthropoda > Insecta > Diptera > Tephritidae > Eurosta > Eurosta solidaginis. The sequence goes on along the minus strand of NC_090320.1, from coordinate 99,167,232 downwards.
TTTTAAAGAATTAAGGTATCACTGTTACACAATTGCAGATCGTAAAATTGCTTGTGTTGTTTTTTTAAGCCACCACAAGACACAGCAGGTAGAATTGAAATTACCATTTCATTCTTATTACCTCGTCTCGTAGACCATATATAACGCAACAGTTTTTGTGAATGCATTAAGTCGTTGTGAAGAACGCAAAGTGTGAAGTGATAATTTCAGATAAAAAAATATTAAAAAAAAATAATAAGTGAAGTGACGATTCCAAATCAAAAAGTTTACAATGAATCCACCATCCTCTACACCGCAAGATGAAGCAATTACATCAACAACTATCGAAAACCCAATGAGTCATATACCCAAGCATGATGTTACTGTTTTGGTGTGTCTACTGATTTAACTGATCTTAATTTACCAACCCATCTGGATATCTTGAGATATTATTTTTACTTAAGCGAACGTGCTAAAACAGAACAAAACAAGTTTTCCCATAAATCATTCACTATTCAAGTACAAGATAAGTTGATTGATTTAGGGAAAACTTGGTATGGAAATAATGCTGAAACAAAGTGTACTTAATAAATTGAATAAATTGCTTGACAAGTATCAAGAGCAAATCAAGAGAAGAAACAACACCCAACAATTTGCAGAGTATGTAAAATCTCTGCAAACAATTTTTTACATTGGAACATGTAAATGCGATTTGAAGGAAGATCCATGTACATGCGGCTGGGATCCCGAACGCCTCAAAGAGTTCATGCACGATCAACATAATCAGATAAGACTAACAATGGATGCATTTATGATGGAAACTGAAGAGCAAGGAGCAACGTCTATGACATCAATGCCAACATACCAAGATCCCGATGATTTAACATACGCACCGCCACCGGTTCAAGAAGATATGGATAGAAGCACAAATTCTCAATCCACAGAGAGATACGATTGTTTTAACTTTGCCTTGGTATGTGACAGATTTGGTGTGCCTGACAGAGTAGCACCAGCATTGGGAACCGCTCTTTTGCAAGATTTTAAAATTAAAGATAAGCATGGGAAACCTTTCATCATGGATAAATCGAAAGTTCGCAGAGAAAAAGAGAAATGCAGACAAGAAGTGCTTCGCAAACGGTTAGATGATGCCAATTTGTTAGCGTTTTCATTCGATGGCAGAAAAGATGATACTTTAACGATAGATAAAATTGATGAGAAGTATCATACTAGGATGGTAAAGGAACCTAATCTTGTTATTTTGAGAGAACCCAATTCTGAATTGATTGGTTACGTAAGACTGGAACATGAAACCGCTAAATACAAAACAACCAAATTAAATGGTTTTTTCAACGATAAAAATATATCGCTGGATGCATTAATTGGAATATGCACTGACGGTGAGCCAACAAACACTGGCCCACACGGTGGAATTATACGACGATTCGAATTGCTGTTAAAAATACCATTGCATTGGTTCGTTTGCCTTCTACACTTCAACGAACTTCCGTTTCGGCATTCCGGAAAACCGGAAAACTGAGCCGTCAAATCGAAACTTGTGAAACTCTTCCGGTAAGTTATTGCTATCACTCATTTATTATAATTGTCAACCATTTTTAATTATTTTATTATATATTTTCAGGTGATGGACGGCTTCCAGAAAATTGAGTTGCAAATTATGCCCCTTGCTCCAGAAAAAATTGAGTTTTCCACCGATTCGAAGTACTTATATATATAACCAGGGAAAATTGTACATTCTCGGTGGCTCAACAAGGCCGCTAGATTATTGCGATTATATATGACAACGGAAAATCCAGATGCAAATTTAAGAATTCTGGTTGAATATATCAATGGAACTTAGAGTTTATAAAAAAACCAGATATAAACTTTAATTGCACAAGTTTTACGGAAATGATCAATTTGAATGATATAAATATCGTATTTGAACCACCATTAACGCGAAGCATTCCGTACGATACATTGAAAGTATATTTAAATCAAGATGATCCACCGTTTAATGATCCAAAAATTCCATCACACATACAAGGAACGGAACGACATGTTCAATTGCTAGCTAGCGTTTCCGAACGGGTTATACCGGAAAATGTAGAGGCTGTTATGGCGACGACATTAGAGAGCCGTGCGAAATTGCCCAGACTTGAAAGTAAAAAAGACTTCAAATAATAATGTTTTTTAGTTTCTTTTCTATAACTCACTTAAATTAATTTTTTCATTTACATATATTCTGACTAAATAAATTTCTTAAGAGAAAAAATAGATATTATTATAAATAAATAATAAATATTATTATAAATAAATAAATAAAAACAAAGAAAAAAACATAGCCATTTAGCTGATTTTTTCATGTAAAGTGCAAAACCGGCGATTTTTTGAAATGTTTGTATGGTGAACCCCCCGGGGGGCTCCAGGGGGTGTGCCACTGGCATCGGTGGGTCGGGCCTCCAAAGTTAGTTGGGGTCGGTCATACATTTGGACTCGATTGGAACACTATCAATGGGTCAAAGTGGGATTTTTCAAAATTTGCCCCTACCCAAAAGTTCGACCCAAATTGGGGGACACCAGAATTCGTTTTAGAGGTATGGTTCCTTCGGCAAAGTTTCTTATTTTGATCCCTAGAATATGATTTTCACAGAGCAATGGGCGATTTTGTTGCCTCCCCACAAATCGACTCGGCCTAGTGTATATCTTTATTATCTTCCTGCCAACATACTTATGTGCGCCGAAGGTCAACCAACCCCAGCTTACTGTAGTTTACTTCCATAGTAAGGGACAGCTTCCTGTCTAAACAACAAACATATGTGATATACACCGATTTTAGTAAAGCTTTCGACTCAGTCAACCATAAGCCACTGGTTCACAAGCTCGACCTAGTAGGTTTTCCGAAGAAATTATTATTGTGGCTCGCAAGCTACTTTACAAGCAGGACTCAAAACGTTTTGTATAAAAATATTGCATCTAAGATAACACTGGATTACAGCCAAAATGCACCAGAGACGCCATTATGAAATCCCTATGTAAAATCACCCCCTGATTCCGAAAATCAACGTTAGTTTTAATTCTATGGTAACGTTTTTGAGATATTTAAAAAAAAATAATAATTCGGTCCACTTAATCATATATAATCATAGATAACGAACAATCATTACGAATTTTTTAAATTTTTTTTGGTAAAAATATAAACAACTTTTACTTTGCGAGGAAGATTCTCGAAAACTTTTTTTTTGCAGATTTTTTTTCTCTCTAAGCTCTGCTTTATTGCAAAAAAACAAGGTTACATTCCGTAGAAAACAGGCACGATATCGTATAAGGATGGATTGGATACATCGGTACTTCAACCAGTTCGGGCGTTCCCCCTACTGGGCATCCGGCTCCTTTATTAGCTCGTCGCATCAGCCCCCTTATGGGTACCAAGCTCCTTTCTGAGCACTTCGCGTAAGCTCCCTTCTGAGCTCCTAAAGATGACCCGCCACTGGGCACAATTATATAAATCCTTAAATAACATTACTTTCTGTATAATAGAAACTGTAATGCCTATAACTATTTACAATTTACTTTAAATTTTTTAGGTCGACCGCTTTGTTTTTGAGTCGACTATAGTTTTAAATAAATAAATTCAACAAAATCGATGGACTAATACAAAAGTTATAAGTATTCAAGTAAATATATCCATTTAATACTTAAGTACCCTACTGGTACATATGTGTTAGTATTCGTATATCTGTTAGTTAGCAGTTAGATTTTCGAAGGGTTATTAGATACAAAAAACTGTTAGTGTCATATTCTCAAACCCAGGTACATTTCAAGCAAGAGCATATTTTTAAGGCAGATAGTGCTTTCTTTGGAGAAATAGGGAACCTTTTTTTCTTGGGAGGCTTGAATTTTTACTTGATCTAAGAATAAATAAGAGCACATGCGCCTTTCCCTTCATAATGTCTGCAAAGGCTCGCCGGATACTGTTCAGTTTATAATTGCAGTTTATAACCCGTCATTTACCTAAAAATATAATATTGCAAAGAACTTAGGGCAAATCCTCTTATTTGCAACCTTCTACTAACGTTCGAATCACTAAACTGTTGAATAAGTAACCCCACTATTCAATAATGCAAAATGGCCTGTTAGCGTTAAAATGCGGGTTGCGGGTTGTAAGGTTTACTTACGCGAGGATTATAGCAGATTATAAAAAAACGCTTGCACTTGTTTTTCTTTGTTTAATTACTTTTTAGATAAACGGAATTAGCCATTGACGGCTGACAGTCAGTGCTGCCAATGCCACTAATTGACGTTTGATATGATTACATATAGAGATGCCAATTAGGCGCAAACATGCCGGCCGCATTGAACGACGGTTCAAAATTAGAAAAAGGTACAAAGTATTTAAAGTTTACATCAATAAAATTCAAAGTGAAAAAATGTCTGTTTTTGTTGGTAATAATGATAGCTTCGCAATAGGTCTTAGCAGCTCTCCTTCGGATGTTCGTAGGTTGACAATTCGTACGCGATCATCTAAGCCGGTATAGCTGTCGAGAACTCGACCAAGTTTCCATTTAGTGGGCGGAGCGTTGTTGTCGTGTATAACTACGACATCATCTTGTTGTAGGTTTTGCGTTGGACGAACCCACTTCGATCGTCGCTGAAGATTCGCGAGATATTCGTCTCGCCGTCGCTCCCAGAAGTGCTGCCTTATTGCTGTGATTGCTTGCCACCGCTGATGAAGGTTGCCCTTCAAAGGTTCTGTGTCAAGCTCCGGTAACCCCTTTATTGGTTCGCCGATCATAAAGTGCCCAGGTGTTAGCACTTCGAAGTATTGTATGTCAGAAGGTATCCAGCAGAGTGGTCGAGAATTGACGCATACTTCCACCTCAGTTAGGACTGTTGAAAACTCTTCGTAAGATAGTAACGCGGAGTCTAGTACGCGTTTTAAATGATGCATTATGCGCTTAATTCCAGCCTCCCAATAGCCGCCCAAGTGTGGAGCGCTTGGAGGGTTAAAATGCCAGGTGACTTGGGTGTTGGCGAAGTAAGATGCCAAATTGTCGTCGTTAACGCACCTTTCAAACGCGGCACGTAGCTCCCTTTCGGCACCGACAAAGTTCGTGCCATTGTCGGAGAACATATGCTGACAATGTCCTCTTCGGTTGGTGAAACGTTTGAATGCGGCGATAAAGCTTGCAGACGTGAGGTCTCCGGCCAATTCTAGGTGCATGGCGCCTGTACTCATACATATAAATGAGCAAATGTACGCCTTTGTTGATTTCGCGCTTCTACCATGAGTAAATTTTACGTTACATGGGCGGCAAAATCGACCGCACTTTGAAGGAAGCATCGCGTACTCGTAACGCGACTAGGTGGTAGATCGGACATCTGCTGCTGTAGCGGTTTGCGGTTCAAGCGTTCGTATCGTATGCAATGGCGGTATGTACCCCAAACTAAATTGCGAATGCCAGGGATCCAAAATTTACGTTGTATAGTAGCTTGCATCATTTGCGGGCCAGCGTGCAACATACCGATTTGAGTTTTAGCGGCTATTGCTTTAGCGAGCGGTGAATTTTTAGGCAAAATAATCGGATGTTTTATATCGTTCGTGCAAGATGCGTTCTTAATTCGACCTCCTACTCGTAAAATGCCTGCGTCGTCTAAAAACGGCTGATGACGAACGGGGCTACTACGTATCGGTATTGGCTTCCCTGACCTGCAATTAGAAATTTCTTGTTGGAAAACGTTAGCTTGGGAATACCTTACCAAAGATAATTCGGCTTTGCGGATTTCAGAGCATGTTAACGGTCCGGACAGCCGTTCGTGTGCACTCGACTTCTGAGCAGGTATGCGAGCGTTGTTTATGAAGCGAAGTATATGTGCGGTCACTCGTTTGAGTTTGTTGTAAGAGTGAAATTTCGTTAGTAAATCCCAATCTTCGTGCGTTTGCGTTACATGAGAACTAGCTTTGATTGATTTCAGTTCCAAATTCGTAGTATGTTTCGTTATGTGCTACGTCGAAAAGCGATCGGTTTCGGATAACCAGTGTGGCCCCTGCCACCATAAGCGGTGATCGAGGAGCTGTGCAGGAGTGAGACCCAGAGAAGCGCAATCTGCAGGGTTATGCTCTGAGATGACGTGTCTCCAATGCGATGACGGCAAGACTTCTTGTACATCGGCTACACGATTTGCAATGAACGTTGCCCAACGATTTGGATTTGATTGCAGCCATGCCAACGTTATCATTGAGTCTGACTACGCTTTTCAAGTTTGTGACCAAAACTTTGTTGAATTAGGCGGACGAGTTTAGCGCCTAGATGAGCTGCGCAGAGTTCCAGACTAGGTAACGAAGTTGTTTTTAGCGGAGCTACTTTGGTTTTCGCAGCAATGAGCACGATGTTTATCTCGTCGTCCGATGACGTGTGCGGCAGTAAATAGCGGCTGCATAGGCAGCCTCTGATGCGTCAGTGAAAACATGGAACTCTGTGTCGGCGTTTGGACTACTACCAAGCCAGCGATTTAGCTTCAGCGATGAAAGCATGGCCAGCTCTTTTCTATGCGTTAACCAATCTGTAGCAATCTCAGGCGGAACTAACTCATCCCAATCGACATTACAACGCCAAATTCTTTGCAACCAAATTTTTGAGCGAATGGTGCATGGAGATATGAGGCCGAGAGGGTCGACAATCTTTCTGGTATCGGAGAGAAAAATGCGTCTTGTTAATTCGCACTGGAGTGGCTCCATATTGAAGGATATCCCAAGAGAGTCGGTATCCGTGTCCAAATACATCCTAGAGTTCGGATATCGCTTCCATCAGCCAAGAGATGGGACACCTGTGTAGACGCATGCGGCATCTGTTGTCTCAATGGCTTGCAATTTGTTGCCCACTTCCGGAGCTCGAATCCACACTGAGATAAGACGTGTGAGATGTTACGTTGAAGCGCTGTCAGTTCTTGGAAAGAGTCGGAGCCGGAGAGCAAGTCATCCATGTAAAAACCTGACGTAGCGATATTTGCGATATTCTGATATAACGCGCCAGCTTGTTGTGCCGCGCGATGCAACGATTTGACAGCGAGATGAGAAGCGGATGCTACCCCATAGGTAACCCTTAATAGACGATAGTCGCATAATGGCTGCGATGAATGCTCACGCCATACAATGCGTTGATTGTCGACGTCCCGTTTATCGACGTAGACCTGTCGATACATTTTCTCGATGTCCGCAATTATACCATAGCGATGGGTGCGGAAGCGGACTAAAATCGGGAAGAGATCTTGTTGGAGCTGAGTACCAACCATTAGCGCGTCGTTTAACGAGTGCCCTGACGACGTCTTCATTGACGCGTTGAATACGACCCTAAGCTTAGTAGTGGAACTTGTTTCTTTTACCACGGCGTGATGTGGCATATAGTATGCGGTTTGCGTTGTTGGAGTAGCTAGCTCCATAAGACCCAAGTCAAGAAGCTCCTTCATAAATTTGCAGTACTCTTCGTGGATGTCTTTGTTGGTGGCGAACCTGCTTTCCATTCGCAACAATGCCCGAACGGCTGCGTTACGCGACTCACCAATCAACACCTCGGGTTTTAGCGGTAAAGTACAATAAATCGGCCATCAGTTGCGCGCTGTGTTGTATCGTCGAATAACTTCTCACAATATAACTCTTCGGGCGTGTAAAACTTTCTAGGTGGTAGCTCTTCCAGCTCCCAAAACTTAGCGAGGAGGTCAGTTAGTTGCGTATAACAATAATGCGTTGATTTACCCGGGGTTTTATTTGTGAGGAAGTCGCGTTCCCAAACAGAACCCACCCAAACACGGTGTTCTGTGCCATCGGAGTGCCATTTTCACCCTTTTTTCTGGAGCAAAATGTCTCGGTCCACTGTTTCGAATGCCCTTTTCAGATCCAGGAAAAAGCAAACAGTGTCTTTTTTGTTATTTAGATCTTCCTTCCAGTTAGAGATCACTATATTCAGTGCCGTTTCACATGAGTGTTTTCTTCTAAATCCCGATTGTTCACTTATTATTAATTTATTGTCTTCCAAGTAATTTTCTAACTTATTTTTTATAACTGTTTCCATAATTTTTTCATCACATGGTAGAGTATTTATAGGTCGCATTTCCTCAGGTTTATACGTATTTTTTATTTTTTTTAACTGGTATAATGGTCGATGTTTTCCATCTTTGTGGTACAATGCCCGTTTCCATGCTTTCTTTTATAATTTTTGCATAAAAATAAGCTGTATACTCTATTGAATCTTTTAAAACTCCTTCTGATAAAAGATTTTTGCCTCCAATTTTGTTCTTGAATAGCCGAACTATTTTGACAATGTCATCTGCTACAACTTTATTAAATTTGAATGTCGAACTGCTCTCAGATACGGTTTAAATCAAAATGTTCGATACTTTGGTTTATTTCTAAAATACTGTTTACGAAAAAGTTATTGAGCTCATTCGAAATTTCGATCTTTTCTTCGATTTGCTTATCTAATATTTGAATTTTGTTGATTTCTTGACGATCTTTTTTCAGGTTTTTGGTTTGCTTAAGATTTTACACATTTCTTTGCTATTATTTTTACTAATTAAGATTTTGTTTTCCATATATTTCGCCTTTTTCTTTTTGATAAGTTTTTTGTATCTTTTGTTTATTTCTTTATAATTGTCCCAACTTCCTGTTTGCCTAGACTCATTTAAAAGATTATATTTAAGTTTATTTAATTGTGTAAGTTCATGATCATACCACTTATTCATAAGTCTTACTTTCACTACTTTTTCAAATGTTAATCCTGTAATACATTGTAGAATTGCATTGTTTACTATGTCTAATTGGGATTCTATACTGGTTCAATCATTTATCACAAAACTGCATGCGCGCAACAAGTTAAGTAGATTTTCTTTATTATAAAGCTCCAATGAGGTAATTGTTTTTGTTGTTCTCATTTTATATGGTGCTGATGTATTAATTTTTATTTCTATCGTTTCATGGTCTGATATTTTATACTTGTCCATGTTTTGACAAATAACATCATTCGAATTTGAGTATAGAAGGTCGATTTTTGTTTCAGTTGTATCTGTGATACGTGTGTTGAAGAGTATTTTTTGGTTCATTGCGAAATCATTAAACATATCTGTTAATTTCTTGCTATAGGTGTTGTTGGCATTATTAACGTTAATGTTATAGTCTCCAACCACGAAGCAATTCACACTTAACTCAACTTTTTCCAACAATATTTCATTTAGATAATTTAAGAAGTCAGAATCACTCGTATTAGGTGAGTGACATAAAAACCCTATTTGCCATTTTTTATCGCACTCATTTAGTTTTATTATGATGCACCAAATGTTATTATTAATGCTGTTATTATATATAACGTTGTATTTCACAGAGTTGTGAGCATATATTAAGACACCTCTTGTGTGTCTGCTATGTGAGTCACATCTAATTACCGTATAGGCATTAATATGTAACTCTGCTTCTCTAATATCACCCGTGGTACATGTTTCCGAGCACAATAGTAACGCAGGTTTATGCTCCACAATAAGATTTTCTAGTTCATTTTTGTTAGAAATAATACTACATATATTTAAATAGATACATTTAAATTCAAAGTTTTTATTTGATTGCTATTTCTTCGCTTTTTTGCTCTGCAGATAGCGTATATATGCAGGGCACTTAGTACTATAGGCATAGTGATCCACTTCAACATCTATAACTTTTCTTCTCACCAACTCAAAGCAGTTAACACATCTTATGATGTTTGAGTTACACTCTTTAACATCATGGTGTTCACCACATTTGCTACATGCTTGTTTAAATGCACAATCACTAGCTTTATGTTGGAAACCTAGACATTTAAAACATCTAGGTACATTTATATGTTCAAAAACTCTACAACTGTCCCATTCAACTTTTATTCTCTTCTTCTCCATTAGATTCTCATACGTTTCACAATCTGTTTCTATAATAATATTTTAGCTTTCCTCTCTTTTATTGCGATCTTCATAAACCTTAATAATTTTTAACTCTTTATTATCTTCAATATCGTTTTGTTTTTTTTCACACTCAATAATTCTCTCATCATTTAATTTTGTTGAGAGCCCCACTATTTTTAACGCTCTTCGCTTTTTCGTTTCTCTCAATTTTTCCGTAGCATATTCTTGAGCTATTTCTTTGTTTACTTTCTTTTGTACTTCTTCTACTGCTTCACTGTTTTTGCACTCAACTATTGTCGCACCTTTATTTATGTTAGTAACAGTCGTGATAAGACCTTCGGTTGGTTCTATTACTTTTTTTAGTGCTTTCTTAGTTTCTTTTGTATTTTTGTTGTTTATAGGTTTAATAACTATTTTGTTTGCGTTTCTTTTTGCCATTTCTGCATAATGATTTTGCATTTATTTGTTTCTTTTCAGCACGTATTTCACTTAACTTATCGCATCTGCTGTTCAGACTCTTATGTATATAAGTTATGAGCTCCTGTTTCAATATTTTGCATCTTTCACTAAATATTTGTTCTATAACTGTATTTATTTCAACTGTAAAGTCATTTTTCATTTTTTGTATTTTATTCGTTATTGCATCCTCCACTATTTCTTCAACATCTGATCTTTTTAAGTTTTTTGAGTCACTTTTTCAATAGAATATTTTATTTCAATGAATTTTGTATTTATGTTTGATAAGCTACACTGGTTACAATATCATTTAATATTTAAATTTTCATTTAGAAATTTTAATTCTGCTCTTTTTAAATTGCTACACTTCACACAAAAAACATTATCACAACCCCCACTGCATGTTAGCATATCTTCCACTTGCAGTACTTTTGCTGTGCAACCTTTACACTCTAGCTGAGGCATCATTAAAATTTTATTTATTTTTATTTTTATTTTATTTTAAGAGTCACTCAATAATCATTTATTAATTTATACTTTTAAATATCCAATTTCAATAATTAAATTTTTAGTTTATGTTTAACAGCAATTTATGAGATATATCTTTGCATTTACCACTAAATTATAGAAAAATCAAAGAGCAACACATAACACGTCCGTTCTGATCGATGTCTAATGGATAATTCAATTGAGGCTGAGTCCACATCAGGAGGTCCATAGGGAAACCTCTCGCAATGCTACCTGCATTTCACATAGTCAAGTCACATAAAGTTTGAGGGAACTGGACTCTGTAACCAATCGCTAGATCATCAGCATATGTCACAATCTTTCGCTCCCCCAACTAGCATCTCTTAATCGCGAGTTTACCGTTAGGTTACATAGTAGAGGAGAAAGGACAGGATGTCTAGGAAGGCCACAAGACAATAATCCTTTTCGAACAAGGATGTTTCGATAGTAGAGACTAGGCTGTGCAGCGAAGTCTCCGCAGATTTCCCTTTGGTGTTAGGGTGTTATGTAAGTAAGTAAGTAAGTAAGTAAGTAAGTAAGTTAGGGTGTTGATAGCCAGAAATGAGGTTCCTATCAATGTTGGTAGTGAGATAATCGCTAATTATCCTCTCTAGGGCCTCGACTACGAAGGATGAAAGACTGATCGGTATGTAGTCCTTCGGCTCATAGTGAGAGGCTTTGCCTGCCTTTGGAATGAATATGACAGTGCCGCTTCTCCATACACACGGAATACAGTTTAGAGCCAATCAAGCAGTATATATGTGCCGCAGCCAGTTGGCTGATACCTCCAAAGAGTAAATAAGTTGAGCGGGGACAATCCCGCCTGGTCCGACAGCCTTAAAAGGTTTAAAACTTTTAACTGTCCACCTAACCCTTTCCTCAGTGATCGGCATATTAACAGCTTGGTTTGTTGCCGGTACTCCAGGTGCGTTGGGCATGTTTCCCGGGAAGTGTGTGTCCAGGAGCAGCTCTAGGGTTTCCCCTTCTGTGCTGGTCCATGTACCATTTGGTCTCCGCAGAAAGCTAATAGCTTTTTGCATTTTTGAAAGCACGCATCGCAGCCTTGATGTGTCGGAGACACTTTCGACTTCAGTGCAGAAATTTCTCCAAGAAGTTCTCTTCGTTTGTCTCAGGACTTTTTTGTTGGTCCTTAGTTTGCCCTTGTATTCTAGCCATTGTGGCACATTATCGAGGCATTTGGCTTGAGGATTTGCGAAATAAGTCCAAATCATGGGACCACCACTGAGGTTTACGCTTACCGCGTGGTTTTGGCATTAGACAAGCCTGTTCTAGGGCATTTGGGAGTGCCATTGAGAAGGTTTCTACCAGACCCTCTAGCTCCTCCGTTGATGAGGGACCTTGTGAGGGCAGTGCTGGTAGTTCTCTTGCCAATAGCTCATTATGTAGTTCCCAGTTTGTATTACGTGAGTTACGTCTCGCAATGGGCTGAACAACGAAAATTTCTAATATTATTTCAATATACCGGTAGTCTGAGAAGGAATGTTCCTCAAGAAGACGCCATTTTTGAACACACCCATAAACGCTTTCGCTACAAATAGTGAGGTCAATGACCTCTTTACGGTTTTTAGTAATAAAAATTGGTTCATTACCTACATTGCAAATTACCAGCTTAATTGTTGAAAGGTAATCGAAAAGTGTTTATATCGGAGCTGCCCCACTGTACGTGGTGGGCGTTTGCGTCCGTCCCTATAAGCAGATTGCCCTTAATTAGGTCGGCCACTAAATCCTTTACCGTCTTTTGGGGAGGAGGTTCCTCTGCATCGTACGGCATATAAACGGATGCTAGTGTTAGTTGTGTGCCTTCGTTTGCTAAACTGGCCGCTGTAACATCGCCATTGCTATAGTTAGGTAAAAGAAAGATGTTTAGCTGTGATTTTACCAAAATACAGGTTCCAACTTTATCTTCATCTGCAGCTCCGATGAGCTTAAACCCAGTGGGACCTAATCCGCAAATCCGTGAGTTATTCACACAGGGTTATTAGACAAAGACCACGTCGACGTCGCCTTTAGAAAGGCGACTAATGAGGGCAGCCGAGGCTGCCTTACATTTGTGCAGGTTTATCTGGAGCAACCTCAGCATGAGCTTGTTCAGACTCCCCTGCCTCCATCACCGTGACGTCATGATCCTCTAAGTCGCTATCCAGAAGAGCATCTTCCATCGTCAAGTTGAACAGAGCCCCTGCGCAATTTGACGTGACAAAAACCAGACTTTCAACGTCGGAAAGCTCCGCTTCCCTTCGGTTGCCTCGATGTCCGTGTCCAAAGAGGACACCGAGAGGGATGACCGCTATGCGTCGCATGGTATACGTGAATTACGACCTCGCCGAGGCTGTAAAACACTCGTCCTTTGCGCTGTTTAATGGGCTCGAGAGTTTCCTTATTCAAAAAAAAAACAACAATTTTAAAAGTAAAGTTTCGGTAATTTTAATTTTTTGAACGTGAATAGTGCTTTTATATTAAACTAGCAGACCCGTTGTTCAGCCCTAAATTTGGTCTATATACATAAATTTTAATAAGCTTTTTCCGTCTAACTCTGCTCTCCCCCTCACTTTTTCTTAATCCTTTTATTCACTCCTCCCTCTGTCTTTTCGCTTAATCTATCTCTATCTTCGTCTCACTCTACCTCTTTCTCAGTCCCCTTCTCCTTCCATCTTTTCTCAAGTTTTTCCCATTCTTCGTCATCCCTTATTGCCAGGCAAATCGAATAGGACGTATGTAAATAGTTATGTGGGTATTATTAATTCATGTGTTTATTTGGGCTTCGCATGCATATTTATCAGTTTTGCCAGGTTGATGCGACTAAATCGAATATCACAATGAAAATTACTTTAAAGCTCTCAGTAACAGCTTCCATTTGATAACCATAATGTAAAACCACATCCTAGTGTTACCGTGATCCACGTTTTGGCCTATATCTCGAGACCCTTCACAAATAGGTATGAAAACTAACCTGTTCTAAAGCACTCATCAACAGCTTTAATTTGTTATCCATATTGTATAAACACTTTCTAGGGGTACCCGGGTCCACGTTTTGGCCTCACTCTCGAGACCCTAGTCACCAATAGGTATGAAAACTACCCTGTAATAAAGCACTCATAAACAGCTTTCATTTGTTATCCATATTATATAAACACATTCTAGCGGTACCCGCGCCCACCTTTTCGCTTATATCTCGAGACCCTAGTTACCTGCGGGTTTGATCCCCATATTGTACAAACATATCCCAGGATTGCCCAGGTCCACGTTTTGATCTCAAGACCCCAGCCAGAACGGGATAAAAATTATCCTATGTCTGTCTCCTGTTTCTAAGCTACCCCTCCACCAATTTTCAGCGAAATATGTTCATCCGTTCCTTCCTCTTCAATCACTCTTTATCTCCTAAAAAAAAGCGCATCAAAATCCGTTGCGTATTTTTAAAGGTTTAAGCATTCAAAGGGACATAGGGACAGAAAAGGCGACTTTGTTTTATACTATGTAGTGATGTACATACATAAATACATACCTATAAACCTACGCCCGAAGTTAAACAACGCAGCGAATGCTATATATGATTCCAATCTTTACAATGTCTCCCGCAAGGATCGAGACCCTAAAAAAACTGGTCTGTTAAGAGGTGGCGGCATTTTGATTGCTGTCAGTAGGAGGTATCGAGCATCCGTTGTTCCATTGGATAATGGGGACTCTCTTCTTGATCAGCTTTGTATCAGTGTACGTGGTGCGTCTGATCTCATAATCTGTGCTTCCTACATACCGCCGGCAAGCGCTGACGCCATCTATAAAATGCACGTCGACAACATTGTGGGCTTAGTTTCTAAGAATTCTAATTGTAATTTCTGCATTCTGGGTGATTTTAATTAAGTAATTTAGAGTGGATTTCCTGTGATAACAACTTTACATTCTTTCCAAAAACTGATTAGTTTTCCAGAGTCTTACGTAGTCGACAATATGGCAAGCTTAGATCTTTCTCAGGTTAACCATTTTTCCAATAGTCTTTCTAGATATCTTGATCTTATTTTCGTTAATGATAATATACATTTTTCTATAACCGAATGTTTGGATCCTATTTCTAAGACAACCATTCATCATATTCCTCTTATTATACATATTGAGTTTTATAATTTTAGAGAAGTTTCGCTTAAAAGTGTTTGTTCAAGTTTCAATTTCAAACGTGGAAACTTGCATAATGTTAATTTGGATATAGCTGCCTTAGATTGGGACACCTTACTTGCTAATATCAATACTGAGGAATGCTTTGAAGTATTTAGAAATAGAATTCAAACATTTTGTTCAAAACATGTTCCAGTTTTTGGGAAGAAATGCCATAGGATACCATGGTATAGATCGAAATTAAAGAGGTCGAGGAATCTAAGAAACAAATTTTACAAAAAGTACAAGTCTTCTAACTCTGTTTCTCATAAGGAAAAATTTCACCGCTATCGCAAAGAGTTTAAATCCCTAAATAAGGACTTATACCGAGATTTTGTTCATAATTTTGAATTTGACATCAAGCAAAATCCAAAGTGTTTTTGGCGGTTTGCTAAATCCAAAAGAATGTGTTCTAGCACACCATCGGATGTGTTCTATAATGGAACCAGTGCATCCTCTCCGCAAGAGGCTGCTAATCTTTTTGATGACTTTTTAAGCTCTAATTTCGAGTCGTCGTCTGAGCCGTTCGGTGACAACTATTTCCCAGATACCAATTCACCAATTAATTTTGGATCACTTTTCCTATCGCCTGATGATGTGCTCGATGGTATTCTGCATATTAAGTCGTCTACGAGTTCGGATGTTGATGGTTTCTCATCTTACCTTTTCAAAAACTGCACTGCTGTTGCTTATCCTCTTATGATAATTTTTAATAAATCACTTCATTCGGGTGTTTTTATTGATGCCTGGAAATTTACCTCTATCACGCCTGTTTTCAAAAAAGGTAATAAAAATGATATTGCCAACTACAGGCCAATTTCAAAATTGTCAACCGTATCTAAATTGTTTGAATATATTGTCAAGCAAAAGATGTTCTTTTCCATCAAGAGATATATTTCTATCAACCAACATGGCTTCATGTCTGGTCGATCCACGGTTACCAACCTTGCCGTGTTTCTCTCCCTCTCTACAGTGTTCGACATTATAAATGGTACAATAGATTGCTCTCTTTTACTTGAACGTATATTTTTCCATGTCCCGCAGCGTTGTCTTAGGAATAACGATCTTTTTTCCTTAAAACAAGTCAGAAGTACTTATGCTAGCAATGCACATATCTATAGAGCTTTAAGGGAACTTAACACTCCATCGGGTTCTTTTACCTCTGATTTAGTTAGCTCTAAAGCCAAATTTGTAGCTTCACTACTTGTAAGTTTTGATTAATGTTGTAATTGTATAATCGTGTAATATTTATATTGATCACTTAACATTTATTATTTATACTAAGCACAAAAACAAAAAAAAACAAAAAAAACTAAAGTTTTGTAATTAGTCTGTAAGTGCACTCTCGTCATGTATGACTACAAATAAATAAATAAATAAATAAATATGTGTGCGTCGCATCATGCCTCTCTCAAAAGCAATTAGCGCACACAGTTCACAGCGAACAACCACACAAACACATTTTTTGTAAAAATGTTACTTTTATTTAAACAATTTGGCTGATATAAGAAAGGAATCAAGTATTTTTTTTTTTGCAGACCGAAGGTAAATATCTCAAAGTTTTACTGAAAAGTAGAATTTTTTAAATCCATCTATCCGCTTATTAGTTATGGCTGTGTAAACAAAAATTTTATGATTTTTTGCTACATTTTGGCAATTTGCCTCGCCCTATAATATATATCTTCAAATTATATTAACTGTACCATCTCACGTAGCTAAGCTTTCAAATGCAAAAAACCGTTTTAAAATCGGAGCATTCTGTGTGAAGTTATGTGCATACATGGCATTTAGCGACTTTATTTTATAAGATTTATAGATAGATTGTAAAAACTGCAATTTGAGATGACACCCAAAATGCTTTGATGAATATCATACCAATTTGGACAGTCAGAAAAAGCCA
Organism: Eurosta solidaginis; assembly: GCF_040869045.1. NCBI lineage: Eukaryota > Metazoa > Arthropoda > Insecta > Diptera > Tephritidae > Eurosta > Eurosta solidaginis. Next base: position 99,150,305 of record NC_090320.1, on the reverse strand, counting down.
TGTTAATTGTAATAACGTTAATTATTACAAAATAAAAGTATTTTTATCTTAATAAAATAAAAAAATAAATGTAAGGCACTATAACCTTCGAAGAGATTTTAGGCCGAGTTTCTCTTCCAAATTGCGTAGTGCTCTTTTAATTTTTCGTACAAATTGGCGGGACGGGACCTACTTGTTTTATGCCGACTCAGAACGATTTTTCACTGAGAGCTTTTCATGGCAGAAATAAACTCCGACTGCCAAGGGGCCACTCTGCTTTGAAAAATTTTCTTCTTATTGACAAAACTTGTTCCTAAAATTTTCATGTTGCTTTCCCCGTGGCGTGAACCCAGGATCTTCGGTGTGGTAGATGGAGCACACTACCATCATACCACGGCTTAGACTTCGGAATTTATTTGATTATTTAAGTGCATCACATTTTACAGCGTTTCTCGCACCAGTCTCTCCTGTTGCTCCAGGAGTTCTATCAACGTGAAAATAATAGCGAAGAGAAGTAAAGCGTTTAGTAGTCCTATAACAGCAACCCCACAAAATTTCAAGCGATTTACTTCACGGAATCTAGTATCGGGAGAAAATGGGTTAAGTTGACAACACGAAATTGGCATCTTAATTAAAAATATTAAATTTTACATTCTAGTGAAACTACTTTGAATTAAAATAAGTGATTGTTTAACATAATAAAAAAATACAGAAAGACAGTTGTGTTGAAATAAAGAAAAATTTATAAAATGGTCTTTATTAAAGATTTCGCGGCGACCGTGGAAGATGAAGCGAATTTGACAAATAATTATGCACTAAGTACATGTTACTACTATAGATCGGTTTACCCCAGCTGGTCCCGAATCCTTAAACGTTAGCGATTTCTTTTCATTTTCCTATTGACATTTACTTCGATGATAATCTGCAAAAAAGTATATCTATATTTACATATGTATATATATATATAAGTACTAAATATGGCACATAACTGAGTATAAGGAAGAAGATAATTACAGTGTCACTTTTGTTCAAAAACCATCTTATTGAAATTTTTCTTGATTTGCTCAATCCAAGAGTAATTTCTGGGTATATATTGAGGTTTTTATACCCAGCGTGTACTTGTACACAAGGGTATTATAACTTTAACTGCATGACGGTTGTACATAATGTCTTAAAGGAATCGAGATATATAGATATAGACTTCCATATATCAAAATTGTCAGCATCAAAAACATTTTGTTTGAACCATGTCCATCCGTTCTTCCGTTAACAAGATAACTTGAGTTAAAATTGAGATATCTTTGGTATGATGTCTTATCTAGACCCAAAATAAAATAAAAAATAAAAAATATAAAAAAATAAATAAATGCAATAATTCTTTACCAAAGACGGCGCAAGTAACGAAACTTTGGAAAAATGTTGAGGAAGAAAATTGAATTAAATGGATGTTTTTCAAGGTTTTCTTTGCCACTTTACATACACTTTATGAAAATTCGAAAAATTTCAAAATTTCAAAAAGGTATAACCAAAGAGTAATAAAATGATGAAGCTTGATATGTCGGTTAACGTCAGAAATAAAATGAAAAACTTAGGATAATGGGCGTGGTACCGAACACATTCAGAAGAAAAAAATTTGCAACCCGTAATCAAATCAAATTTAAGATATCATGTTGAAACTGGGCAAAGAGGTTTTCAATGCCGCTTTACATACACTTTATGAAAATTAATATAATCGGTTTGCGACCACTTCTACTTAATTTTTTTTTCTAATGTTAACAAAAAATTTCGCCGCCACTTTTTAATGTAACAACTCTATAAAATAATGCCATAAATTAAACAAAAATGTCGAATCCTAAAGAAATTTGGTCCAAGGATGGTTTTTAAGCAAAACGAACAATAGAAATTTAATAATAATAGAAATAGAACAAAAGCAACAACACCAAGTTTCTTTGAAAACGCGTTAACAATGCATAACTTTACCACATGATGACATACGAAGTATGTCCAGTGCATAAGGAAAATATGCAAAGAAGGCAATTGGGATAAGGTTTATAACAACTAAGGCATGACGTGGCTGAATGCGTTTGCAACACTTCAGCTATCGTAAATGCGTTTGTAACACTTCAACCATCGTAGAAGTGCGGGTTCAAATCCCACTCCCGGGAGAAAAGGCTTTGAAGAGATTTACAAGGTATAATCCAAACAGCTGTCGCCTTGTCCGTCCTGATGTCATGTTGTTTAAATTTTTCCCAAATTATTAAATAAATTATAAATTAAAAATTGCTTCGAATAAATGTTTTCATACATTTAAAGCAATAAGGGTAATCCCCGCTTAAAACTCATACAAATAGACAACATTTATTTATTTATTTTTTTTTTTTATTTATTTATTAAAAGGTAGCCTACGGCTAATTCAATTAATTTTTATACAATTATTATTTCTTATTAAGTTTAACAGCCTGCTGTATACAAAATTTAAGGTTAGTAATAACTAAAATAAATAGATTTATTAAATATTATTTTATATCACATTAATCATCAGCCATTCAAAGAATTAGCACAACAAGCCACTGCACGCGCATCCGCTACAAAGCTGTTGCTTGCGCTAAAGTGCAGACTTAGCATCTAGCACACCTCAGCACAAGCAAAAACCAATACTTGCATGTCTTTGTTGTTTTTGTTGTGTTAACGCGGTAGCGAATTATTTTATTTAATATGACAATTTTACAAAGTAAGTCTTCAGTCTGCATCTTATCGTGTCCGGGTCTGGTTTAAAAATAACAAACAATATAATTGGCACCCGAGTTAAAAAAGCATAGTATTAGTTAAAAGTTAAAATTTAAATAGTTTTAAAAGTTAAGAAAAAAAGCAAACAGTTTTTAAGTTAAAAGTTTAAAACTTAAAAAAGCTTTAGACAAGAAAGTAACACTAATTAACTTTAAACATTAAATTGCCACCAAAGTGGCAAAAGTTTAAAAATTAAAAAAGGCTAAGAGCTTGAAAGTGTGAATTAATAACTTTAATAATTTAAGTGCCAATAATTAAAAAAGCTAAAAACTTCAAGGTTTCACTAAATAACCTTTTAAAATAAAAGTGCCACTAAAAATCACCAACCCAAAGTGACAATCGTGCCACTAAAAATCATCAAACCAAAGTGCCACTAAAACCCACCAAACCAAAGTGCCAAGCGTGCCACTAATAACCACCAAACCAAAGTGCCACTCGTGCCACAAAGACCACACACCGGACAGAAGATAGCCACGGGTACCGGCAGGAGGACCGAAGTACAAAGGGAAACGGGCAAACCCCCACCGAGCAAAGTGGACCTTAGGGTGCTGTTCCAGTAGTGTAAGTGAAAATAAAAGTAAGAAATTTTTTTTTTAAATAAAATATAGAACATAAGCCAAAAACCTTGATTCAAACAAAAAAAAGAAAAAAAAAAAACGTTATTAAGAATTTTTAATTAAAAAGATAAAAAAAACCTTTTGTTATTATTAAAGTCTGAGCCTTAAGAAAAATAAAACAAAATTTTCTGCAAGCCAAAGGCAAAAGTTCTGAGAATTTCTTTGAAAATAGAGGAAACATTTTTTTAGTGTTTTTTCCATCCAAATATTAATTAATTAACACGACTATTAGAACAAAAAGGAAGAAGGATGGCAAACCCAAACAATTTGATACGACCACAAGTGTTAGGAAACAACAACCCAAATCCCAACCCACAGCCCAATCCTAATCCTACTTTACAACCTCCTCCGGAACTAACAACACTTATCAGGAGTTTAGTAACACAGGTACTAAATACCGAAGGAACAAGTATTAGACAGAACATTATAGGAACTGAAACGCAACAAACACCCATTAGCGACCAGACGACAGACGAGGTGTACAGAAACAATCTCTCAGAAATAGATAAAATCCCCGATGTAGTGAGATCGTTGAGAGAATTCTCTGGTAAACCAGCAGAGTTCAACAATACTCCGTTAGATTGGAAAGCTATTTCGATGTGTCTCACGACACACTACGCAGACAAGAGAGACCTAGGTACATTGGAGTACCAAATGACTGGTCTAATCCAGTGCAGGCTCTCGATTCAAGACTTTTATCAAAAAGTTTACTCCCATCTCTCCTTGATTCTGAATTAAATTGGTTGAATGGACGTCAGCTAGGAGTCAACTAAGCTACTTACTGAAACCTACAGAATAAAAGCCCTCGAAAGCTTCGCTAGAGGCCTTAACGGCGATCTCCCTCGACTACTAGGCATGAATGAGCCTAAAAACCTCCCGGAAGCTCTTGACTTATGTTTGAAATTAGAAAATCAAAAATTTAGAAGCACACATGCTAATCACCAGAATGGATTTAGTGATTGTGACTACAAACCACCTCGAAACTTTACCTACAAACCACTCAAATTTCATCCAGAACTAGCGTACCTACCTTGACCTCAACAACAAATACGAGACCAAGTAATTCCAAGACTGCAACAAGGATTCGTAAACCCGCAACAACACCAACAAAGGTTGAAAAGCGCCCCAAGACCATATCAGCACTTACAAGGATACAATCCAGGATATTACAATCCACAACCAAATTTGCATCATAACCCACCTCCTAGGCCGACAGCACTGAAACCGAAACCTAAGCCGGAACCAATGGAAATCGATCCGAGCATCAGGACAAATGCCGTGAACTATGCCAATAGAGCTGACCTGAAGTATGCTGGTAAAAGGCAAGGCAACTCGAACCTTACAAATCCACCCTTAAAACATCAAAGGAATTACCACGTAACCACTACCCCAGAAGAAGTTAACCATCCACCAGACACTCACCCAAACAGCAGTTACGATCAATACAATGCTGATATCCCTGACTATCAGGATAACCCCCAATACCATCCGCACAACTACGAGAGCACAGATTTTACAGATATCCATTTTTTAGAATAAGAAACTCTTCGTTGCCTTACTTTAGCTGCAGGACGAAGAGTGGAGAAATCTTAAAAATTTTAGTAGATACAGGTTCAAACAAAATTTACATTCAGCCTCAATTAGTGAAAACGAAAATTCAAAATGACAGCAACTTTTTAGCAAGCTCAGTAGGAGGACAAATAGAAATAACCCATCACACATATGCCAACCTTTTCAATTTGCGAAACGTTAATTTAAAGTTCTACCTCCTTCCCTCCCTCCTCTCCTTTCACGCGATACTCGGAAATGATAGCCTGAAAGAATTAGCAGCAGTTATTCACTCAATAGAAAGTTTCATGATCATAAATAATTCAATTAAAATACAACTTAAACAGCTTATTTCACAGGATGTCAACCATATCAACATCCGAAACGAACACATGAACAATTTTCAAAAACAAGTAATGAATTCCTTAGTTAGTAAAAATATTGACCTCTTCTCTGACCCCAATGAAAAGTTAACTTATACGACCAAAGTCGTTGCCACCTTTAGTATCAAGTATTTTTGATGCAGATCGAAGGTAAATATCTCAAAGTTTTACTGAAAAGTAGAATTTTTTAAATCCATCCATCCGTTTATGAGTTATAGCAGTGTAAACAAAAATTTTATGATTTTTTGCTACATTTTGGCAATTTACCACGCCCCTATAATATATATCTTCAAATTATATTAACTGTACCATCTCACGTAGCTAAGCTTTCAAATGTAAAAAACCGTTTTAAAATCGGAGCATTCTGTGTGAAGTTATGTGCATACATGGCGTTTAGCGACTATATTTTATAAGATTTATAGATAGATTGTAAAAAATGCAATTTGAGATGACACCCAAAATGTTCTGATGAATATCATACCAATTTGGACCGTAAGAAAAAGTAATGTTAATTATAATAACGTTAATTATTACAAAAAAAGTATTTTTATCTTAATAAAATAAAAAAAAATAAATGTAAGGCACTATAACCTCCGAAGAGATTTTAGGCCGAGTTTCTCTTCCAAATTGCGTAGTGCTCCTTTAGTTTTTCGTACAAATTGGCGGGACGGGACCTACTTGTTTTATGCCGACTCAGAACAGTTTTTCACTGAGAGCTTTTCATGGCAGAAATAAACTCCGACTACCAAGGGGCGACTCTGCTTTGAAAAATTTTCTTCTTATTGACAAAACTTGTTCCTAATTGTTCATGTTAATTTGCCCGTGGCGTGAACCCTGGATCTTCGCTGTGGTAGACGGAGCACACTACCATCCTACCACGGCTTAGACTTCGGAATTTATTTGATTAATTAAGTGCATCACACTTTACAGCATTTCTCGCACCAGTCTCTCCTGTTGCATCCAGGAGTCCTATCAACGTGAAAATAATAGCGAAGAGAAGTAAAGCGTTTAGTAGTCCTATAACAGCAACCACACAAAATTTCAAGCGATTTACTTCACGGAATCTAGTATCGGGAGAAAATGGGTTAAGTTGACAACACGAAATTGGCATCTTAATTAAAAATATTAAATTTTACATTCTAGTGAAACTACTTTGAATTAAAATAAGTGATTGTTTAACATAATAAAAAACTACAGAAAGACAGTTTTGTTGAAATAAAGAAAAATTTATAAAATTGTCTTTATTAAAGATTTCGCGGCGATCGTGGAAGATGAAGCGAATTTGACAAACAATTATGCACTAAGTACATGTTACTACTATAGATCGGTTTACCCCAGCTGGTCCCGAATCCTTAAACGTTAGCGATTTCTTTTCATTTTCCTGTTGACATTTCCTTCGATGATAATCTGCAAAAAAGTATATCTATATTTACATATGTATATATATATATATATATATATATAAGTACTAAATATGGCACATAACTGAGTATAAGGAAGATGATAATTACAGTGTCATTATAAGGTTGTCACTTTTGTTTAAAAACCATCTTATTGAAATTTTTCTTGATTTGCTCAAACCAAGAGTAATTTCTGGGTATATATTGAGGTTTTTATACCCAGCGTGTACTTGTACACAAGGGTATTATAACTTTAACTGGATGACGGTTGTACATAACGTCTTAAAGGAATCGAGATATATAGATATAGACTTCCTTATATCAAAATTGTCAGCATCAAAAACATTTTGTTTGAACCATGTCCATCCGTTCTTCCGTTAACAAGATAACTTGAGTTAAAATTGAGATATCTTTGGTATGATGTCTTATCTAGACCCAAAATAAAAAAAAAATAAATAAATGCAATAATTCTTTACCAAAGACGGCGCAAGTAACGAAACTTTGGAAAAATTTTGAGGAAGAAAATTTCAAGGGTTTCCTTGCCACTATACATACACTTTATGAAAATTCGAAAAATTTAAAAATTTCAAAAAGGTATAACCAAAGAGTAATAAAATGATGAAGCTTGATATGTTGGTTAACTTCAGAAATAAAATGAAAAACTTAGGATAATGGGCGTGGTACCGAACACATCCAGAAGAAAAAAATTTGCAACGCGTAAATCAAATCAAATTTAAGATATCATGTTGAAACTGGGCAAAGAGGTTTTCAATGCCGCTTTACATACACTTTATGAAAATTAACATAATCGGTTTGCGACCACTTCTACTTAAATTTTTTTTTCTAATGTTAACAAAAAATTTCGTCGCCACTTTTTTACGTAACAACTCTATAAAATAATGCCATAAATTGAACAAAAATGTCGAATCCTAAAGAAATTTGGTCCAAGGATACAAATAGACAACATTGGGTAATTCGTTGTAGCTCTATAAATAGAACAAATGTAACAACACCAAGTTTCTTTGAAACCGCCTTAACAACGCATAACTTTACCACATGATGACATACGAAGTATGTCCAGTGCATAAAGAAAATATGCAAAGAAGGCAATGGTATAAGGTTTATAACAACTAAGGCATGACGTGGCTGAATGCGTTTGTAACACTTCAGCTATCGTAGAATTGCGGGTTCAAATCCCACTCCCGTGAGAAAAGGCTTTGAGGAGATTTACAAGGTATAACTGAAACAGCTGTCGCCTTGTCCGTCCTGATGTCACGTTGTTTAAATGTTCCCCAAATTACTAAATAAATTATAAATTAAAAATTGCTTCGAATAAATGTTTTCATACAATTAAAGCAATAAGGGCAATCCCCGCTTAAAACTCATACAAATAGACAACATTGGTTAATTCGTTTTAGTTCTATAAATAGAACAAAAGCAACAACACCAAGTTTCTTTGAAACCGCCTCACCAACGCATAAGTGTACCACATGATGGCATACGAAGTATGTCCAGTGCATAAAGAAAACATGCAAAGAAGGCAATTGGGATAAGGTTTACAGCAACTAAGGCATGACGTAACTGAATGCGTTTGTAACACTTCAACCATCGTAGAAGTGCGGGTTCAAATCCCACTCCCGGGAGAAAAGGTTTTGAAGAGCTTTACAAGGTATAATCCAAACAGCTGTCGCCTTGTCCGTCCTGATGTGACGTTGTTTAAATCTTTCCAAAATTATTAAATAAATTATAAATTAAAAATTGCTTCGAATAAATGTTTTCATACATTACATTTGAAGCAATAAGGGTAATCCCTGCTTAAAACTCATACAAATAGACAACATTGGGTAATTCGTTGTAGTTCTATAAATAGAACAAAAGTAACAACACCAAGTTTCTTTGAAACCGCCTTAACAACGCATAATTTTACCACATGATGACATACGAAGTATGTCCAATGCATAAAGACAATATGCAAAGATGGCAATGGTATAAGGTTTACAAAAACCATCGCAGGAGTGCGGGTTCAAATCCCACTCCCGGGGGACGAGGCTTTGAAGAGATTTACAGGGTATAATCGGAACACTTGTCGCATTGTCCGTCCTGATGTCATGTTGTTTAAATTTTTCCCAAATTATTAAATAAATTATAAATTAAAAATTGCTTCGAATAAATGTTTTCATACATTACATTTAAAGCAATAAGGGTAATCCCCGCTTAAAACTCATACAAATAGACAACATTTATTTATTTATTTATTTCGTTTATTTATTTATTAAAAGGTAGCCTACGGCTAATTCAATTAATTTCTATACAATTATTATTTCTTATTAAGTTTAACAGCCTGCTGTATATAAAATTTAAGGTTAGTTATAACTAAAATAAATAGATTTATTAAATATTATTTTATATCACATTAATCATCAACCATTCAAAGAATTAGCACAACAAGCCACTGCACGCGCATCCGCTACAAAGCTGTTGCTTGCGCTAAAGTGCAGACTTAGCGTCTAGCACACCTCAGCACAAGCAAAAACCAATAATTGCACGTCTTTGTTGTTTTCGTTGTGTTAACGCGGTAGCGAATTATTTAATTTAATATGACAATTTTACAAAGTAAGTCTTCAGTCTGCATCTTATCGTGTCCGGGTCTGGTTTAAAAATAACAAACAATATAATTGGCACCCGAGCTAAAAAAGCATAGTATTAGTTAAAAGTTAAAATTTAAACAGTTTTAAAAGTTAAGAAAAAAAAGCAAACAGTTTTTAAGTTAAAAGTTTAAAACTTAAAAAAGCTTTAGACAAGAAAGTAACACTAAATAACTTTAAACATTAAATTGCCACCAAAGTGCCAAAAGTTTAAAAATTAAAAAAGGCTAAGAGCTTGAAAGTGTGAATTAATAACTTTAATAATTTAAGTGCCAAAAATTAAAAAAGCTAAAAACTTGAAGGTTTCACTAAATAATCTTTTAAAATAAAAGTGCCACTAAAAATCACCAACCCAAAGTGACACTCGTGCCACTAAAAATCATCAAACCAAAGTGCCACTCATGTCACTAAAACCCACCAAACCAAAGTGCCAAGCGTGCCACTAAAAACCACCAAACCAAAGTGCCACTCGTGCCACAAAGACCACACACCGGACAGAAGATAGCCACGGGTACCGGTAGGAGGACCGAAGTACAAAGGGAAACGGGCAAACCCCCACCGAGCAAAGTGGACCTTAGGGTGCTGACTCAAGTAGTGTAAGTGAAAATAAAAGTAAGACATTTTTTTTTTAAACAAAATATAGAACATAAGCCAAAAACCTTGATTCAAACAAAAAAAAAACAAACAAAAAAAAACAAAAACGTTATTAAGAATTTTTATTTAAAAAGATAAAAAAAATTTTGTTATTATTAAAGTCTGAGCCTTTAGGAAAAATAAAACAAGATTTTCTGCAAGCCAAAGGCAAAAGTTCTGAGAATTTCTTTGAAAATAGAGGAAACATTTTTTGGTGTTTTTTTCATCCAAATATTAATTAATTAACACGACTATTGGAACAAAAAGGAAGAAGGATGGCAAACCCAAACAATTTGATACGACCACAAGTGTTAGGAAACAACAACCCAAATCCCAACCCACAGCCCCGTCCTAATCCTACTTTACAACCTTCACCCGAACTAACAACACTTATCAGGAGTTTAGTAACACAGGTACTAAATACCGAAGGAACAATTATTATACAGAACATTATAGGGACTGAAACGCGACAAACACCCATTAGCGACCAGACGATAGACGAGGTGTACAGAAACAATCTCTCAGAAATAGATAAAATCCCTGATGTAGTGAGATCGTTGAGAGAATTCTCTGGTAAACCAGCAGAGTTTAACAATAATCCCCTAGATTGGAAAGCTATTTCGATGTGTCTCACGACACACTACACAGACAAGAGACACCTAGGTACATTGGAGTACCAAATGACTGGTCTAATCCAGGTCAGGCTCTCGATTCAAGACTTTTATCAAAAAGTTTACTCCCATCTCTCCTTGATTCTGAATAATATTGGTTGCATGGACGTCAACCAGGAGTCAACTAAGCTACTTACTGAAACCTACAGAATAAAAGCCCTCGACAGCTTCGTTAGAGGCCTTAACGGCAATCTCCCTCGACTACTACGCATGAAGGAGCCTAAAAACCTCCCGGAAGCTCTTGACTTATGTTTGAAATTAGAAAATCAAAAATTTAGAAGCACACATGCTAATCACCAGAATGGATTTAGTGATTGTGACTACAAACCACCTCGAAACTTTACCTACAAACCACTCCAATTTCATCCAGAACTAGCGTACCTACCTCGACCTCAACAATAAATACGAGACCAAGTAATTCCAAGATATTACAGGATATTACAATCCACAACCAAATTTGCATCATAACCCACCTCCTAGGCCGACAGCACTGAAACCGCAACATAAGCCGGAACCAATGGAAATCGATCCGAGCATCAGGACAAATGCCGTGAACTATGCCAATAGAGCTGACCTGAAGTATGCTGGTAAAAGGCAAGGCAACTCGAACCTTACAAATCCACCCTTAAAACATCAAAGGAATTACCACGTAACCACTACCCCAGAAGAAGTTAACCATTCACCAGACACTCACCCAAACAGCAGCTACGATCAATACAATGCTGATATCCCTGAATATCAGGATAACCCCCAATACCATCCGCACAACTACGAGAGCACAGATTTTACAGATATCCATTTTTTAGAATAAGAAACTCTTCGTTGCCTTACTTTAGCTGCAGGAAGAAGAGTGGAGAAATCTTAAAAAATTTAGTAGATACAGGATCAAACCAAATTTACATTCAGCCTCAATTAGTGAAAACGAAAATTTAAAATGACAGCACCTTTTTAGCAAACTCAGTAGGAGGACAAATAGAAATAGCCCATCACACGTATGTCAACCTTTTCAATTTGCGAAACGATAATTTAAAGTTCCACCTCCTTCCCTCCCTCCTCTCCTTTCACGCGATACTCGGAAATGATAGCCTGAAAGAATTAGCAGCAGATATTCACTCAAAAGAAAGTTTCATGATCATAAATAATTCAATTAAAATACAACTTAAACAACTTATTTCACAGGATGTCAACCATATCAACATCCGAAACGAACACATGAACAATTTTCAAAAACAAGTAATGAATTCCTTAGTTAGTAAAAATATTGACCTCTTCTCTGACCCCAATGAAAAGTTAACTTATACCACCAAAGTCGTTGCCACCATTAGTACGAACTCGAACGTACCAGTCTACACGCAATACTACCCCTATCCCATGTCCTTAAAAGGAGAAGTCGAAAAACAAATACAGAAATTGTTAGAGGACGGAATCATAAGACCTTCACGGTCCCCATATAACTCGCTCATATGGAATGTACCAAAAAAACAGGATGCTTCTCAAGAAAAAAAAATACAGACTAGTAATAGACTATAGGAAACTCAACGCCATAACGATAGCTGATCGTTATCCAATACCCGACATCAATGAAGTTTTAGCACAACTAGGTAAAAATAACTTCTTTTCAGTAATACACCTGAAAAGCGGTTTACACCAGATTCCATTGAAAGAATCTGATATTGAGAAAACTGCTTTTTTAGTTAAAAACGGAAAATATGTATTTACGCGATTGCCTTTTGGACTCAAAAATGCTCTTGCCATTTTTCAAAGGACGTTGGATGACATTTTAAGGAAACATATTGGTAAAATCTGTTATGTTTATATCGATGATATAATCATATTCAGCAAAGACGAAAAAACACATGCCAATAATATCCATGAAGTCTTTGAAACCCTACAAGAAGCAAACAGGAAAGTACAGATAGACAAGTGCGAATTCTTTAAAACCGAAATAGAATTTTTGGGATTTCTGGTCTCGTCTAAGGGAATCACTACAAACCCCGCTAAAGTTCAGGCAATAGTTGACTTTCCATACCCACGAACACTGAAAGACTTAAGATCTTTCCTAGGCTTCTCCGGCTACTACAGACGATTTATCAAAGACTATGCTAAAATAGCCAAACCTCTCACTAGTCTTCTTAGAGGAGAAGATGGAAGAGTATCGAAAAATCACTCAAAAATTAAACTCATTCAATTAGAGAACAGAGCAAAAGAAGCACTTACCCAAATCAAAAATGCATTAATTTCAAGAGAAGTAATGGTCAGTATCCCAACTATCAAAAATAATTCCATCTAACAACAGACGCCTCGAAACACGCCAATGGAGCAGTGTTAGAACAGGACGGTAAGCCGATTACGTTTATTTCAAGGACGCTAAAAAAGACGGAGGAAAACTACGCCACTAATGAAAAGGAAATGCTGGCAATAATATGTTCACTTAAATCCTTACGAAATTATCTTTACGGCACAGCCAAAATCAAAATATTCACGGACCACCAACCCCTCACCTACGCTCTAAGTAATAAAAACGACAACACAAAACTTAAAGATGGTAATCAATTTGGAGGAATATGACCACGAACTTAAATACAAACCAGGTAAAACTAACATTGTAGCCGACACCCTCTCCCGACCACCAGAAATGAATTCAGTAACCATTGCCACCCATTCGGATGATAGTTCAGGACACAATCTAATACCAGCAACAGAAGCTCCAATCAACGTACTTAAAAATCAAATTTGGTTACTTGTTGGACAACAAAAGTCTTATAATTTCAAAATCCCCTTTCAAACATACCATAGACATACAATAACTCAACCACATTACGCCACCGAAGATCTTAGACATTTGTTACAACGTTATTTAAACCCGTCTGTAATCAACGACTTATTTACCTCAGAGGAGATAATGGGCCAAATTCAGAAGTTATACCCCATACATTTTAACATCTTCAAAATTAGATTCACCCAATCGCAAGTAGAGGACTTACAAACGGACGAACAACAAGAACGACCAGTTTTGATTGAACACGAAAGAGCCCATAGAAATGCAATAGAAAATAAAAAACAAATTATAGAAAAATTTTACTTCCCCAAAATGCAGGCTAAAATCTGCATGAGGCTGACGATACTATAAATCACTTAGAGACAGCAATCAATGAACAGCTACCAAACCATCCCCTAAAGCCAATCCTCATATCACTTGTCAAACAATCGAAAATTTATCTAGATAGAATTAGGGTAGTCAAACATAGCAATAAAAGATCATTAGACTTCATATGTTCAGCGTGGAAATGGATAGCTGGAAATCCAGACCACAGCGACTTCGAAATCCTCACCGAAAAAATGAATAATGTTTTAGAAAATAATAGTAGGCAAGTTGTCATAAAATTAAGCTACGAAAAAATAAACGAAGTCATTGAAAATATTAATAAAATATCTAAATTAGTGAAAGAAGAGAAAGAAATACATAATGAAATTGTATTACAAATAAAATTCAAGTTAGAAATTTTGAAGGAAGAACTTATTAATATAGCTTATGCCATTCACTGGGCAAAATGAAATATAGTCAATTCATACATTTTATCCAATAAGGAAATGGATATAACGAAAAGTTTTTTAGAAAATGAAAATATACCTTTTATAAATCTAGACGAAGCACTAGAGTTTGCAGAAATAAAAATTGCTTCAAATAAAGAAAGTCTTATTTACGTTTTAAGTTTACCTACAACAGAAAAAATAGACTGTAGAGCTTTAGAAATAAAACCGATAAAAATAGGAGAAAGCATTAATAAAATAGAGTATAAGTCAATTTTAACATGTGAAAATAAAATTTATGGAAAAACAGAAAATTGTAAATCATATATGAATTTATCAATTTGTTCAAGAGATATTGTAAAAGATATTACGAATGGCACGTGCATAGTACACCTGCTAAAATGTAAAATAAATAATTGTACTAAAATAAATAACCAACATGTAAAATCAGTAGAAATGATTTCAGATGACATAATTTTTCTAAATAATTTTAATGGTAATGTAAAATTTGAAAATGAAAGTATAGAACTTCAAGGTTCATATTTAATTAAACATGTCAACACAAGTATAAAAATAAATAACAAAATATACTTTTCAAAAGAAATAACGATAAGGAACCCCTTGCCGGCTATATTACAGCCAAGGGCAACAAATAATAAAATGGAAGAAATGTTATCTCTATACTTAAATAAGGAACTACAATTAAATGAAGTAAATGAAATATCAATTTTAAGAAAGCAAAATATTATATTTATATCAGTTTACACAATTTTTATAATAATTATTGTATTCACAATTGTAATGAGATTACTAAAAAAATTTAAAAGAAATAAAGTTCAAATATCAAACCAGAGCACCATTGAGGTAGGGATTGAAGACCTGCCTAAATTTTACGTAAACACATCGATCGAGGACGCTCGAGTTTAAGGGCGGAGGAGTTAACACATAATAAATTCACTTAGCTTTTTGGCTGCATTTTTGCCTACCTTACAAACAGCTTTTTAATTGTTTTGCGGTTCCCACAGTAAATTAAATTTCAATTAATTTTGAAGTAATAATAAACCTTATTAATATTTTGCACTTCCTGTTTTGCCATCAATAAATAAAAATTCTCATTAAGCAAAAGTAACTAAATTTTGCTTCACAAGGGAAGTTGAGCTAATTCAAAGAATTAGCACAATAAGCCTCTGCACGCGCACCCGCTACAAAGCTGTTGCTTGCGCTAAAGTGCTGACTTAGCATCTAGCACACCTCAGCACAAGCAATAACCAATACTTGCATGTCTTTGTTGTTTTTGTTGTGTTAACGCGGTAGCGAATTATTTGATTTAATATGACAATTTTACAAAGTAAGCCTTCAGTTGCATCTTATCGTGTCCGGGTCTGGTTTAAAAATAACAAACAATATAACTTATATGATTACGCGGTCGCTATCCAACTGGCAACTGTGTGTTTTAAAATCATCGTCATAGGCAAAGAGAAAGACCGGTTTTATATACCTAAGTACAGGTTGCCTGATATTGGTATATGAACTGTGCTCGCACAAAACCCAAAATGACCGCTATGTGAATTATGTTCTTAAGTAGCGGATTGATAGAATTTACGAGCAGGGACCGTGCATATACAGGGATCGTACATAACACCCCTTAACGTCCAGTTGTGTAAAATTGTGGAGGGCGTCTTTCTCTGCTCGATCGACGTGGAGTCGGCTCATTGACACTCGAATTTAAAGATGCTGTTGATTCAGCCGCCGTTTGTCGAAATTGTGGAGAGTGCGTAGTGTGCGATGGATTTTCCGATGTTTCGTTATCTTGCTCCGCACTGGTTTCACTTGTTGTTTCCGACTCTGTTTCTACGAACTGAGGGGCATCGTCTACTTGGCGACTTCGCATTTGATCTTGATGTCGCTTGACCGTTCTCGAGTCTTGCAGCTTCACTGTGTATGAAACCGGCCCTGCTCTAGATAATATAGTACCTTGGATCCATTTTGGTCCCGAAGAGTAGTTTGTAATCCAGACAGCGTCACCTTCACAATATGTTTTTATTTTAACATTGTTGTCAACTTTTGGCGATAACTCATGGGGATGGATCTTGTCGAAGTACGACTTAAGTTGCCGGTTGAACATTAGCTCAGATGGCGAACGTCCTGTTGATATATGTGGAGTAATATGCTGGTTAAAGAGAAATCGAGACAGATTTAGATCTATGTCCGTGCTTTCCGAAATTTTCTTCAGAAAGTTCTTGGTTGTTTGCACCATTCTTTCAGCCTGCCCGTTAGAGGATGGATGAAATGGAGCACAGCGAATTTGGCGAATTAGATTGTCTTGCAGGAAAATTTTAATGTAAAGGCCGTACCATTGTCGGATACTATGGCATCTGGCAATCCGTGTGTTGCAAAAAGATTTCGCAGTACTGTTATAGCCGATTTCGATGAGGTTGAATTTACCAAAAAAACTTCGAGCCACTTCGAAAATGAGTCGACTACGATAAAGAATAGTTTGTCCTGAAAGGGGCCGGCAAAATCTACGTGAAGGCGTGGCCAGGGTGATTTTGTGATTTCCCACCAGTGAATTGGTGCGTGCGCATTTTCTTCCCTCGTTTCCTGACATGGCACACACTTTTTAACGACACCTTCTATTTCGGATTCCATATTTGGCCTGCCTTATGATTATCTGTCCAACTCCAACGGCTGTTCTTATCTAAAAAGGCGATGGAGGAGTTCGGCCAGCGTCGCTTTATTTGGAAGGAACGCATGGCAAAAATTCAGGAGTCCCAAAAACGCTTGAAGCTGTGTTTTATCGGTAGGCTGCGGCGCACTTTATATTGCGGAAATCTTATTCAATGCTGGCCTAATGCCCAGGGAGTCCAGCTTGAAACCAAGAAAATCAACAACTGGCACTCCAAATGCGTATTTATCTTTACGTAGCCGCAACTCGGATTCATCGAATCGTTTAAAAACCTGTTCGATACGTTCTGCAAGCTCGGTTTCTGTTTTACCCATTAACATTATATCATCAAAATATGGCAACACACCCGGTATGTTTCGCAAGAGCGATTCAATAAAGTTTTGGAAAATGCCGGGTGCAGAGGAGATTCCAAATTGAAGACGTGTTAGTCGGAATGCTCCTTTATGTGTGACGATTGTTTGCAGTAGTGACGACTGCTCATCAACAACCAATTGTTGATATTCCTGTGACAAATCAAGCTTGGCGAATATGTCGCCACCCTCTATAGACGAGAGCAGGGTGCTAACGGCAGGAATTTGAAAATTATGTGGCCTGAATGCCTTGTTGAGTGTTGACTTGTAGTCTCCACTAATTCTCACTGAGCCATCGCGTTTAAGAACTGGTACGATGGGTGTTGCCCAGTCAGAGTACTCAACAGGTGGTAATATACCTTGTGTGCATAATCGGTTCAATTCGGATTCGACGAGTGCTCTGGTGGCTAATGGAATTCGACGCGGTGGGTAGCGAATTGGCTGAACATTTCTATCAATCTGAAGTGTAATTGGGTTTCCTTTAAAACACCCAAGGAAAATAGGTGATTGAATTTTGAAAGCACCTTAGGAATTTACGGTACATCTGCAATGACATTTACTCCTTCAGTGCTAATACCCAAAAGAGCGAACCAATTGCATCCCAAGACAGCTGAGCGGTTGCCATCCACAATGACTATTGGAAACCCCGTCACTTTTCGCGATTGATATGTGACGTCTACCTCTATGACTCCTTTAATAGGGATGTGATTATGTTGATAATCCATCAATTGAAGGTCGCAACTATGTATCTTTGGCTGGCTATTTGGGAATGTGCGCTGAAAAGTCTGCGTTGACATTATGGTGTAGTTCGAGCCCGAGTCGATTTCAAATTGACACGAACGTCCATTTATAACTATCGGCGTTGACTTTTTAAAATTAGCCACAGGTAGAATTTGATTGATAGACTGTGGTTTTGATTTTTTTCCACGACGTGAATTGTTAGATGCTTTCTGAAGAGTAGACGATGAGTTGGATGTTGCCAAGTGACAGACGCGTTGCAAATGGCCCTTGGTGCCGCTGCCGAGCATACTGTTTCACGGTGCGGGCACTGAAAACGAGGGTGGCTATCCCCGCGCCCGTTGCAAGGCTTACTGTTAGCCTTATTTGGTTTGTATTTGTTTTTGTTTCGTGGTGGTAAATTGTTGCTATCTCCTTTAGTAATTTGATGCACTTGCTCCGATCGCCGCATTTCTAGTGCAGTCTTTGCCGCTACTTCTGCCGTTGAAGCGCGGTAGATAACTTTCTTGAGTACTAGATCAGATTCAGAGAGAAGGCTTTCTGAAGTGCCTCATCCTGTAAACCACAGACTAAACGATTGCGTAACATGCGGTCCAACGCACTGCCGAAATTGCAATCAACTGCTAACTTTCGTAATGCAGCTACGTATTCAGGAATACTCTCGGTGGGTTGTTGACCACGTTGGTGAAATTTAAAATATGCTCCAATTTCCGAAAGGCGAGGAGAAAAATGATTCGTTAAAACTGATTTTATTTCAATAAGGCTATATCACCTGCTTAGGCGAGGCAATGACGACAGAAGGTCAGATAGCGGTGCGCCTGCTAGTGTCAGAAAAACAGCTTTCTTGCGCCCTTCCCCTTGCACGTCATTGGAAAGCAGGTACAGTTCGAATCTGGCGTAGTAGGTTGCCCAATTCTCGGCGTGATTAACATCGAATGGTTCCAAACTTCCTACAGATGCCATTGGTGCCACGTGATTTCCCTGCACTTGTAATGATACTTCTTCCTCCTTAGGCTGCATTTACCTAATATGTAGTATTTTAAGAGACGATTCTTGTGGGAGCGGTTTTTTATCCTACCGACTGCGCTAATTTAATATTCAATACTTTACTTTATTTCATTTATCTTACTACTAACAATATATTATTTCAATAAGTCACAAAAACATTAGTATATGATTACACGGTCGCTATCCAACTGGCAACAGTGTGTTTACAGGTTGGCTGATATTGGTATATGAACTGTGTTCGCACAAAAGCAAAAATGACCGCTATGTGAATTATGTAATTAAGTAGCAGATTGATAGAATTTACGAGCAGGGACCGTGCATATACAGTGATCGTACATAACATCAATATTATCAACACTTCCAAAAACTGCATTCCTACTGTTGTTGTGGAAGCCCTCAAGTCGGTGTTTATTGTCTTGGAATTTGTCAGCAGTATCAATTTTTCGACCTTGTGGTTGAAGTTAATAATTATTTGAATAGTGTTCTATTGAGTTATCAATGTGGAATAGCATCGATCAACTTTTGCTGTTGGCTGTTATTTAAAAACTGTGTTTTTACAAGAAGACTTCATTTATTATTAAACTGCAATTAGCGTCTTCATTTATTCGTGATGTGTATGACGTCTGCGCTATTTATTTAATTATTTGATTAAAAGAGCCAGCAGATAATTACAGCTTATCAAACTCTCAGACTAAAAATTTAAGTACAACGTTAGCAGTAAGAACCAGTTAATATAATAAAGGTGTACAAAAATATCACACTCACGAGCAATCTGATACAGCATATAGATCATCTTATTTATATCCACATTTGTCAAATGCAAATGCTTCAAAATAGTGAAACAAGCATCGATCAATCTCTCAGAGACTCAATCCCTTCTAAAGCCATTGCATAATTTCTTCATCATATACCACAGTGAGTAAAAATGTACTGTATCAATAAAAATTAAAAATGAAGACGAGCGCTCATCCAAACGAAATTACGGTCCTACATATCAATCAAGAAAATTAAATCAAGAAAAAGAGACGGCGATTGTAATTTAAGAAGAATAATTTTTAGCGATTTTTTAAAGGAGCGAATATTAATTTAATTTAATTTATAAAATATATTTAATTTATAAAATATATTTAATTTAATTTTAATAATTATGTTTAATTTTCCACCACATAGCACACATACATCTACACCAACACATCAACAGAATGATTCGCTTATCGATTTACAAAATAATTATTTTCAAAATGAAGTGATAAATCCATGTGCGAATCAAGCAATAATGAAATTTTTGCAACATCAGTTAAACTTCCCCATTTTGGTCGAGTTGCCCAGAAGCATGGTTCATCCATGCCGAAACGCAATTTAATAGAAAGAATATAACTCAGGAAGTAAGAAGATATGAATATGTCATAACTGCGCTTCCTCAAGATTTAATTATGACAATTTTATATTTCGTTCAAAATCCTCCTGAGACAAACGAATTCTCTGCATTAAAGCAGATTTTGATTGAACGACATTCTTCAAATGAGAATGCCAAATTAGATAGGGTTTTATCTGATTCTGAGATGGGAGAATTCTGAATTTTATCAGTCTTTGGTATTACTCTCTGGTACTAACTTCAGCCAAGAAGTCCTTAAGAAACTTTGGATGAGAAAACTACCAAAGAATTTAAATATAATTTTAGCTAGTTCAAATTCTAGTGACATAAATGAATTAATGAAATTAGCTGATAACGTATGGGACGTTATCAATAAAAACGAATTTGCTTGCTAGTATTATGTACAAAAATTTTGAAAAATTATCTTTGGAATTATCGGAAATTAAGAAAGAAATACATCAAAATTTTTCAAGATCTCATTCGACTAGTAGAAGTAGATTAATAAGTCCATAAAGATATAGATCAAATTCTCGCGAAAATCAGAATTGGGTATGTAGATATCATTATAGATTCGGTAACAAGGCTAAAAAATTTCAACAAACTTGTGCTTTTTCAAAGACTAATAGTTCAACAAACTAACTTCGTCCGTTGTTGCAGCGGCAAACAATGGACATTATGAAGTATCTACTCGTCGCTTGTTTATATATGATCGGGATAATAAACTTAATTTTCTCATTGACAGCGGGGCAGAAATTTCAGTTTTGCCTGTTTCAAAATGTTTAAGTAAAAATATATCCGATATTATTTTAACAGCAGCTAATGGTTCTAAAATTTCGACATATGGGAAAAAGATTTTGAATATAAATTTAGGTTTGAGACGCGAATTTCTTTTTACATTTTTAATAGCTGACATAGCGAAACCAATAAGTGGTGCTAATTTTTTATGTAAATATGGTCTGCTTATTGATATCAAAAATAAACGTTTAGTTGATACAGTCAACACGATCTAATATTTCTGTAATGTTCCTCTTCCGAAAATTTTCTCAGTAGATAACAAATATACAAAATTATTAAAAAGTTTTCCATCATTGATAGCTGAACCAGATTATTAGCACACTACGGTCCACAGACTTGTTACTGAAGGAAACCTTCCTTTTTCTAAGCCCAGGCTCTTAGATCCGATTAAATTTAAAGTAGCCAAAACCGAATTTGATTTTTTGTTAAAAATGGAATTTGTAGACCATCAAATTTATCCGTTGGGGATGCAACTCACTTAGTGCTCACAAAAGAAGCTAATGACTGGCGTCCATGTGGCGATTTTCGTAGACTGAATGTTATTACAGTACCTGATCGTTATCCTTTACCTCATATACACGATTTCAATATGAATATTCGAAACAAAAATATATTTTCCAAAATTGATTTAGTGAAAGTATACCAATGGCCAAAGAAGATATTTTCAAAACGGCAATAACAACACCTTTCGGTATGTTCGAGTTCTTTCGTATGCCTTTGGGATTAAGAAATTCTTCACAAACCTTCCAAAGGTTTATTAATGAAATTGTTAATGGTCTAGATTTTGTATTTGCATACATTGCTGACTTATTGCGAGTGAAAATGAAGAAGAACATTTAACACATCTACTTGTACTTTTCGAACGACTATCCGAGTATGGGTTAAATATTAAACCAAATAAATGTATTTTTGGTGTTAACAATATTGACTTTTTATATAATCTGGGATCAGGTCATCCGATGAGAAAACAGCAGCTATACGTAATTTTGAACGTCCAAAAACTATTAAACAGGAACAAAAATTTATAGGAATGGTAAACTATTACCATAGGTATATTCCAAATCTAGCTGAGTACACGAATATAATATATGATTTAATTAATAGAACAAACAAAAAATGCGATAAAACATTAATATGGGACGACACATCAACTAAAAGCTTTGAATGTATTAAAGAAAAGTTTGCATCTAAGGTATTATTACTTAATCATTTTAATAAAGATGCAAAACTTTCTTTAAGTGCTGATGCATCCAATATGGCAATTGGTGGTGTCATAAATAAAAAAATAAATGTAAGGCGCGATAACCTCCGAAGAGATCTAAGGCCGAGCTTCTCTTCCAATTTGCGTCGTGCTCCTCTTGATTTTCCCTACAAATTGGCCGGACGGGACCTACATGATTTATGCCGACTCCGAACGGCATCTGCAAGGCAGATGAGTTTTTACTGACAGCTTTTCATGGCAAAAATACACCCGGAGCACTTGCCAAACACTGCCGAGGGCGACCCCGCTTAGACAAATTTTCTTCTAATTTAAAAACCTTATTTCTGAAATTTTTGATGTTGCTTTGCCCGGGGTTCGAACCCAGGGCATACGGTGTGGTAGGCGGAGCACGCTACCATCACACCACGGTGGTGTCATACAACAACACTTTAATGGTACATCTGAGCCAGGGCCGTAGCCAGAAAATTGCCTTGGGGGTTCAAAAAAAAAATTGTTTTCAGCTAAACAAATAAAAAAAAATTGTCTTTAGCTTTAACATTAAAGTATGTGTATTTAGAATATGATGTGAAATAGTTTACATTAAAAACTCAAGCGCATGCGTCGGCTTTTCTTTGCCATTTCATCTAAAACTTCATCAACGGTAGCAATTTGGACACGGTGGATACTTAGTGATGCACAGCCCTTCAATCGATTTTCACTCATCGTGTTCCTCAAATAGTTTTTAATCAGCCTAAAGGTACGTCCACACCGGTAACGAAATAGCAAAGTTGTATGACAAATGTTTTAAAACAATTGCAACTTGTTATACATCCAAGTTATCTAATTCCTTTGATCTTTACCGACAGCCTCTGGGTAACAAGTAACCTGCTATAAAAACAGAAAAAAAGTTACACAATATCGTGTTATATACCATTTCTCAGTTGAATTTCTAACAATTTACATAACATTGGTTATATAACTGTTTGTAACACGTTTTGTTACTGGTGTGGACGCACCTTTAGAGTTGAAAAAGATCTCTCGTTCATTGCCGTTGTTACTGGAAGCGTACACAAGATTTTCAACAACATGTGAACATTAGGAAAAGCCACAGAATCGCATTTCTGTAATATTAATCATAGATAAATTGATTAAAAAAAAACTGAAGTACCTCCTTCAGGAATAAGTAGAATTCATGCTTTTTGAGCCTATGCATGAGATCTAACGAATACGTGTATAAAATTCAAAAGAAAGAAACTGATCGAATAAAAAAAAGTTTATTTAAAAAAGTCATATCTACACGGAAAAAAAACTTTTTTCATTTATCATATAATCTGAATTTTACAGTTTTGAAATGTGTTTTTGGCATAAAAAAATGTAGATACTACATTATAATAATGTGTTTTCCACATGCAAAATAATGTCAAATTTGCATTATATTTCAAAATAGGAAATGTGTACTTCGAAAAATTGCTGTATATTTATTATTATTTAAATGTGGAGAATAAAATCAAAGCACGAGAATTAGTTCGGCAAACAAACAGAACCGTAAGCAATGTTTATATGTGTGTTTATATGTAGCTTGTCGCCGTGTAAGGGCATAAGAATCATGCAAATATTCAGGCGCATGGAGTTTTCATATTTGCCTTTTCATTCCGATGAATGTAATCGCGGTTGAGGCAAACGCCTGAAGTGATTACATTCACGCATGCAATAAGTTGGTTGATTTTAAATCAGTGCCGACTATGTTCGTTTAAGCAAGTTGGATCATTGAACACGATCATGTTGCCGAATGTAATCGAACATTGTTGTGTTCGATTTATGCTGTTCTCTGATATGTACGTAGATAGTCGTTAGGCAAATTTACAAGGAAACTTCCTTTTGAAATTATAGTAAAAGTTAACATGTACATTTGTATATTTAATAAATTGCAGAATTATTATGAAACAGAATATGATTAAAATATAAGTGTTCACTTCGTACATACATATGATAGCATATTAAAAATATAATATCACCAACAAAGTAAATACGTAGCAGAATTATAAAGAAATTTATTAACATAGACATAAAAACGTAAAATATTTGAATTGTAACGACCTAAAAAATCAAATGATCCTAGGCAAGGGGGCGGCTTTAAACCCCCTAAACTCCCCCATCGCTACGCCCCTGATCTGAGCCATTAGGTTTTTATTCAAAAAAGGTGTCTCCATCAGAGACGAAGTATAGCGCATTTGATCGAGAATTATTAGCCATTTATTTAAATATCAAGCAGTTCAGATACCTTTTAGAAGGGCGACAGTTTACGATTTACACGGACCACAAACCATTAACTTTTGCTTTAAGCTCAAAAACGGAGCGCAGCTCTAGTCAAACAAGACATCTCGAATTTATTGCGCAATTCACTAATATACAGTATATAAAAGGAAAAGATAATGTTGTAGCTGACACATTGTCACAAGCTTTTGAAGTTGATTCCATTAAAAATTCAGAGATAAATTTTAAAGTTTTACAAAATGAACACCAGAAAGATAATGAACTAACGAACAGTCAAAATTTTAATAACCTTAAGTTAATCAAAATTTCTGTACTAAATTTTAATATTTGGTGCGAAATTTCGGGGGAATATCGCCGGCCGTATATTCCATATAATTTAAGAAAGACAATTTTTGAAATGTTACATGGCATATCACATCCAGGTACAAAGGCTACTCGTAGACTTATAATTAAAAAATATTTTTTGCCAAATATGAACAAACAAATCAATCTATGGTCTCGAGAGTGTATCAGTTGCCAAAAGTCGAAGGTTTATCGTCATACAAAAACATTTGGATATTGTAGGCCCTTTACCAATATCAAAAGTACATCGATATATTTTTACTTTAATTGATAGATTTACTCGTTGGCCGGAGGTATATCCATTAAAATATATTTGTGCTGCAACTATTGCAAAGAAATTTTTTAATGAACATATTTCTCGTGTTGGCGTTCCTTTAGAAATAACAACAGATCAGGGCACTCAGTTCACATCAAATTTGTTCTCGGAACTAACTAAATTACTTGGGAGTCATCATATAACAACATCTGCCTACCATCCTCAAGCTAATGGAATGGTGGAACGTTTTCATAGACAGTTAAAATCATCAATTGTGGCTAGAAATGGGCTCAGAGATTGGTATCAAGAGTTTCCGATAATACTTCTAGTTTTGCGATCAACTTTCAAAGAAGATGTTTCGGCTACACCTGCAGAAATGGTTTATGGTCAAAATTTACGGTTACCTGGTGAGCTTTTTGTTTCGGTTAATGAAAATTAAAGTTCATCAGATGTCTTAAATAGTTTACGTGAACACTTTAAAAATTTTAGATCAAATTTAGTCTATCATCAAAATTCTTCTAATATTTTTATTCCAAAGGACTTAAAAGATTGTAAGTTTGTTTTTGTGCGTGTTGTAAACAAACATGCTTTACAACATCCATATGAGGGTCCTTATAAGGTTATCGAAAAATACATACAAATTTTAAGGTGGAAATAAATGATGGAATAAAAAATATTGCTGTTGATCGTTTAAAACCAGCATTTATTGATGTTCCATAAATTCCTAACACTAAAATCAAAAAGAAAGTTACTTTTAATTTGTTTAACAACAATTCTTCGGAAGGGGGAGTAATGTGGGGTTCGTATTATTTTTATTTAACTTTGTATTTAAGTTACTTTGAACTTTGTAATTTTAATTAGTTTTACCACTATTTTAATTTTCAATATTATTAATTTTCAATATTGATTTTTCAATTATGAAAAATGTTCATTCTTTGAAATGTGTTAGACAAAAAAAAGTTAAAAGATCAAAATAATATACAAATTTAATTTAATTATAACCTACAATAACCAATTTCGCAGAAATATTATTGCATGGCAAGATGGAAGACTTTGCGGGTTAAGTACGTGTGGGAAAATGCTGAGATAAACCACGCTTCTGGCAGTGCAGGTGGTGATCCAGACAATGAAAGGGTGACCTATTCACAGCTGGGATTTTTAAAAGAGCATGTACAACTAAGAAAGTTATTTTAATTAAATCAAATGTTCTATATTTAGGTGTTTAAACAGCACAACGTCAAGCATACCGGCCACTTCAGAAACAAATACCCGGCCATTGCAATCGCCCGGTACACCGTAAGTTTTCGAGAAGTTGCAAAAAACGAGACAATCCAGATGTCGGCACACAGCGAATTTCTTTCATGGATTCCATGAAAGAAGCTGTAAATAGAAGGCTGGAGGTAAGAGGGCGGAAGAATGAAAGCTTCCTTCAAATGGTGGATGAAAAGTTGAACCAACTTAGTCCTAAGAGGCGGGAAGAGAGTAAACTCTTAATACTAACGCACTTGATTTAAAAGTGCGAAATTCAATAAGTGGGGGCGTTTAGTATAATGTATGTTTGTAAATTGAATTAATTTTTTATTTGGGTTAAAAAAGATTTTTTATTTGGTTATATATATTTTTTTGTTTTTGGAAGAAGACACATTTTTAGCTCATTTAACTTTACAGGATAAAAATCGAGTTTCGGGTTTTAACAGAATTAAGTCTATAAAAGTGAAATTTGATTCAAGTTAAATAAAAACAAGTAAGGAAGGCTAAGTTCGGGTGTAACCGAACATTACATACTCAGCTGAGAGCTTTGGATACAAAATAAGGGAAAATCACCGCTTAGCAAAATGAACCTAGGGTAACCCTGGAATGTGTTTGTATGCCATGGGTTTCAAATGGAAGGTACTAAAGAGTATTTTAAAAGCGAGTGCGCCATAGTTCTGTAGGTGGACGCAATTTCAGGATATTGCCATAAAGGTGGACCAGGGGTGACTCTAGAATGTGTGAGGTACGATATGGGTACCAAATTAGAGGTATTAATGATTATTTAAAACGTAGTGGGCCTTAGTTCTATAGGTAGACGCCTTTTCGAGATATCGTAATAAGGGTGGACCAGGGGTGACTCTAGAATATGTTTGTACGATATGGGTATCAAATTAAAGGTGTTAATGAGGGTTTTAAACGGGAGTGGCCCTTAGTTGTATATGTGAAGGCGTTTTCGAGATATCGACCAAAATGCGGACCAGGGTGACCTAGAACATCATCTGTCGGGTACCGCAAATTTATTTATATATGTCATACCACGAACAGTATTCCTGCCAAGATTCCAAGGGCTTTTGATTTCGCCCTGCAGTACTTTTTCATTTTCTTCTACTTAATATGGTAGTTGTCACACCCATTTTAAAACATTTTTTCTAAAGTTATATTTTGCGTCAATAAATCAATACAATTACCATGTTTCATCGCTATTTTCATATTTGGTACAGAATTACGGCATTTTTTCATTTTTCGTAATTTTCGATATCTAAAAAGTGGGCGTAGTCATAGTAGGATTTCGGCTATTTTTTATACCAAGATAAAGTGAGTTCAGATAAGTACGTGAACAAACTTTAGTAAAGATATATCGCTTTTTGTTCAATTTATCGTGTTAAGGGCCGAGCGGAAGGACAGACGGTCGACTGTGTATACAAACTGGGCGTGGCTTCAACCGATTTCGCCCATTTTCACAGAAACAGTTATCATTATAGAATCTATGCCCCTACCAAATTTCACAAGGATTGGTAAATTTTTGTTCGACTTATGGCCTTAAAAGTATTCTAGACGAACTAAATGAAAAAGGGCGGAGCCACGCCCATTTTAAAATTTTATTTTATTTTTGTATTTTGTTGCACCATATAATTAATAGAGTTGAATGTTGACATAATTTACGTATATACTGTAAAGATATTAAATTTTTTGTTAAAATTTGACTTAAAAAAAATTTTTTTTTAAAGTGGGCGTGTTCGCCATCCGATTTTGCTAATTTTTATTTAGCACACATATAGTAATAGGATAAGGTGCCTGCCAAATTTAATCATGATATCTTCAACGACTGCGAAATTACAGCTTGCAAAACTTTTAAATTACATTCTTTTAAAAGTAGGCGGTTCCACGCCCATTGTCCAAAATTTTACTAATTTTCCATTTTGCGTCATAAGGTCAACGCACCTACCAAGTTTCATCGCTTTATCCGTCTTTGGTAATGAATTATCGCACTTTTTCGAAATTTTCGATATCGAAAGAGTGGGCGTGGTTGTGGTTCGATTTCGTTCATTTTAAATAGCGATCTGTGATAAGCACCCAGGAACAGAAATACCAAATTTCATCAAGATACCTCAATATTTACTCAAGTTATCGTGTTTACGGACGGACGGACGGACATGGCTAAATGAATTTCTTTTTTCGCCCAGATCATTTTGATATATAGAAGTCTATATCTATCTCGATTAGTTTATGCCGTTACGGGTTACCGTTATGCGAACAAAGTTAATATACTCTGTGAGCTCTGCTCATCTGAGTATAATAAAAGGCTGAAATATTTAGGCAAATTGTGTTAAGATAAAAGTGTATTAAAACGAATTGTAATTCAAAGTAATTAAAAAAACTTTTAAATGCAATGTTTATGTATAAGTCCATGAAAACCTCAAATAGTTATATATTCTATGTTTAAACAATATCTGGGTTAGTAAAAAAACCTGCAGATTTTTTCATATTGACCTTAAGTCTGCAAATATCAATTAATTAAAGACTTGATTTCCGATTACCAAGTTGAATAATTTATAGTTTATTTGGGAATATGTATTATGAACTAGTAGCTGGAAAGCCGAACGAGCAGCATTTTTCTCTGTGTAAAGCATGGTATAAAAAAGAAGGTAGTTCCTACTCAAATTTTGTTTACGTATTTGGGGATTTTTGAAGTTTCATAATGTTTGTTGTTTTGCTAGAAGCGTTGCCACACCGTTACTGTTTAAGGTAAAATTTTAGTTTTTCGGGATAGAAATTGCCTTCATGATGAAAACGCAATGGTCATACATATGTGCATACATATGCATTGAGAATACAGTAAAACATGCAATTTTATCGAAAAATAGTGGATAATGTCTCATATATTGGTTAATGACTCATATCTTTATTGCAGCTTGACCCCTAGACAGAAAAAAGCCTGTTGTTCTAGCATGGCCCTATTATCATGTCTCACAGTGTTTAATTTGTTACGTTTGTGAAACTCCACATCCATGTTGGGAACAGAATGTGTGTAGGCGGGGCTTGCCCCAAGGAGACCCCTGGTACAACGGACAAAAGAACTCTCATAACTATTGGGTCACCTGCAGAGCTACAGGGCAATGTTCTCCCTAAAAAATAGTTTAACAATTCCCTCCTCAAGCACTACACTTGAATTATACAATAAATAAAAATATAAAAACTGTGGACTTGTAGTATAAAAGATTAAAAAGAATAGTCGGTTTTATGAGTGGCAATGAGCGAATGCTTCTTTATTCAAATATTACTAAATTATTCTGAACATATTCTTGCATACGTATTTACTTTAAGCATACATACTTACATACATATTTGCTTTAAGCATACATACTTACATACCTACATACAACTCGACACAAAATATGTACCTACACATCTGTGTTGAGCTGTGACTTCTGTGGGAACCGCAATGTCAGCAAATTTTCCTGAATGCAAATTTGGTTTCATAGTACGTTGTACACACACCTGTATTAAATCGTGTGAATTGCTCTGTCAGCAACAATTAGCAAATGCCCCTTTTGTGTTGGTTAAAATTTAGACTCTTTTTGTTACAGGGTAGCATATTAACTGGTTTACTCATTTGGCATTGGAACTATTGGCTGTTTACACTACATCTCCCTTTTTTCAGAATGCTTATGCATTTGGAGAATGCATTAGCATTCTATTTTTATTTATTTAAGTATAAACTAGTTCTATATTTTGTATTGTAGGTTTGTAGGTTGAAAATTTACTTATTCTATTAATTTAAGTCTATTTTTGTGTATTATTATTTTCTTATTATTTATGATATTACAATTTTCTATGTTACTGGGAAATTTTTGCTTATCCTCATTTCGTATTCTAGATGGGATTAAAGTGTCTTTATTTTTACTATCGATATTTTCTACTTAATGGGGTATTAGAGTAAAATTATTGTTTTTATCGATTTTTTCTACCTTATAGGGCCCTTTATATCTTATATCTAACTTATGACCTGCTTCATTTTTTACTAACACTACATCTCCTACATTTATTTCCTTATAGTGAATATTTTTATCATAACTAATCTTATGTTTTCCTTTAGCCTCTTTTACTAATTTAAAGGCTCTATCCTGTGCTATTTGTAACCTATATTTAATTTCTTTATCGTAAGCCTCATAATTGTATAATGGGCTTACCGTATTTTCTTGTAAAAATTAGTAAGTCTGGGGTTTTTTGCCAAATATCAATTCGAATGGACAATAGTTATGGACCGTAGATGGGGTAGTATTGTAACAATATGCAAAATATTTAAGATACTCATCCCAGTCATTTTTGTTAATGGATATGTATGAACGCACATATTCATTGAAAGTTCTATGGCTACGTTCAACAGTGCCTAACGTTTGGTGGTAATACGGCGTAGATGTTTTGTGTTCAATATTGAGAAGTTTACATAGTTCTTCAAACAAGCTATTTTTATATTCAGATCCCATATCCGTTATTATTGTTTTCTTTACTTCCATAAATTAAGATGAAATTTTCGAATATGGCTTTGTTTGCTCTGTATAGGAATTGCAACTAAGTATTTAGTCAAATCACATATCAGAGCGACAGCGTATTCGTTTCCATTTAATGATCTTGGTAAAGGTCCAATTGTATCTATTTTTACTGTTTCGAACGCCTTCGATGGTGTTTCAGTCAAAACGGTTCTTTTAAATTTTTATAAATTTTATTCTTATTACAATTTACGCATTTCTTTATATATTTTCTTATATCATTTTTCATATTTTTACAGTAATATTTTTGTCTTATTTTATTAGTTGTACGATTGATTCCTGGGTGGCCACCATTAACAGGATCATCGTGATATTTTTGAAAAATATTTTTAATTTTATCATTTTCCGTCACATGCACAACCTCCCGAGTTAATGAAAGAGTTACATTTTTGAGAACTTTGGTACCTATCTCCTTAAATGTGTCTACTCGATTATATTTAAACAATTTGTCTCCTAAGGACAACTGTATTTTCTTAATTCCCAAATTGCCGGCTTTTTCCATAAGCCTGGTAAAGAATCTTCGCCTCAACAATTCGATTCTCTATATTTATCTCACTACAAATTTTCTCTCTTTTTTTGAAATATAATTTCGGTGGATCGAAAACGAGCTGGACTAGTCTTTTTCTATTACTGTTATTACTGGAATTCTTTTTAGTTTGCGATCTTGTCGTGACTTTCATTATTTTACATGTCTGTACTGACATTTCTTTCAAATCATTGATATCTATTCGTGACAGAGCGTCTGCCACGTAATTTTCTTTTCCGGCTATGTACTCCACCCCAAAGTCATACTCTTCCAAATCTAACCTGATTCTAGTTAATTTAGATGAAGGGTTTTTCATTGAGAATAAATATGATAAAAGTCGATGATCCGTTTTCACTGTGAATTTTCTGCCATAAACATCTGGTCTAAAATATATAATGGCCCAATATATGGCCGCCAATTCTTTTTCGATCGTGGCTTTATTTATTTCGCCTTTTGTAAATGATTTTGAGGCGTAGGTAATGGGTAATTGTTTTCCTTCATATTCTTGGCTTGGCACAGCACCGCAAGCATAACCACTTGCGTCGGTTGTAATAAACAAATCTCTATCAAAATTGGGATATTGTAAGATATTTGGACTAATTAATGCATTTTTGAGGTAGCTAAAAGATTTCTCGCAGTCGTCTGTCCAATTGAAAATTACATTTTTCTTACTAAGCCTTGTTAGAATCCTGGCGTATTCCGCGAAATTTGGTATGAATCTTCTATAATAATTACAAAATGCGACAAATCTTTTTGCTTCATCGGCATTTTTAGGAGTTGGGTAATTTTGAACAATTTTAAATTCATTTGGGTGTGGTAAAATTCCAGTACTTGTGCATTTATGTCCCAGATAAGTAACTTCTTGGCTGAAAAATAGACATTTGTCCGGATGTAATTTTAAATTATATTTTCTGCATGTGGAGTATATATCCCGTAAATTTTTAATCATATGGTTTTCGGAGCATCCTCACACGACTAAATCGTCCATGTATAAGAATGCTTGTGATGGTTTCAGACGTGCGAATGCCAATGTCATCATCCTCTGGAATGAGTTTGAAGCTACTTTGAGGCCATCAGGTAATCTTTTGGAACGATAAGTACCGTTATCCGCTGTAAAGGATGTGATATCCCTTGAATATGGGCTGAGTTCTATTTGGTGAAATCCTGACATTAAATCTAGGCATGAAAAATATTTCGCTCTTCCTAACTGATCCAGAATATCATCTATTCTAGGCAAAGGGAATTTATCAGCTGTTAATTTTTTATTTATTTGTCTGAATTCAACAACTAATCTCCACCTTTTTACTTCTTTGCCCGGAAGGGATTTTTTAGGTACCTCTCTGTACTCTGAGGTTGATGGTTCCACAATGTCATCTAGAATTAGTTTATTTACTTGTTTATTTATTTCATTCTTATGTGCTTGAGGTAGTCTATAATTTTTAATATACACAGGAGTGTTATCTTTCAGATGCAACTTTTGTTTGTAAAAGTTGTTGGTCGTGATTGGTTCTGTTTCTAATGAGAATATATCAACGAATTCTGAGCATAATATGTTGAGTGATTTACTAGCGAATGGCGGAAAATTTATATTCAATCTTTCTAACTTGTCTTTATTATTAGCTTTACAGTGAGGTGTATTTTCAATTATCACATAATCCTCTAAACATTCTGTTTTCATGTCATAATCTTGAATGATTGCATGTTTATCTGTTGTATTTATTATTCTTATTAAAGCTTGATTTGAGTTTACTATCGTGTTTGTTACAAAAATGCCATCAGTCAATTCTTGATGAGGTACTAATAGTTCCTTATTGAAACTATTGATATGAACCTGTCTAATTACTTCGGATCTTGCGGGTATTATAATGCTATTGATTGTTGGTTTATTTGTCATTTGTATAACTATATCTTCTGGGTAATCGTATGATCGTAGTATTAGGCTGTCCCCATTTTTATTATATACTAAAATGCAATTATATTTTTTAATGAAGTCGAGTCCCAAAATTCCATCACATGGGCTTAGGAAATTGTTTTCTACTATGTGAAATTTGTGTCCTATTAAAAGAATATCATCTGTTATATCTGATTTTACTGTTCCAAGTGTGCTTGTTATGCCTCGGCCAATACCTTTTAAATCTTTGATCTGTGAGTTATTTATTGTGACATTACTGTCAATTTGACCCTTCTTTATTATTGAGATATCCGCCCCTGTATCTATCAGGAACGTTGAAGTTGATTTATTTACAGTGGCATTGGAGGATATACTAGCTATTTAGATGAAAGTTGAATGTACATACTTTATTACCGTTGGAGTTTGGAGTGGAGTTTGCTGGTTTTCCTGTTGGTTTATATTACGGAGATTGCTCGTATTACACTGATTAGATGATATTTACTGACATCCAAAATTGCGTCCTGTGAAATTATTATTTTGCCTATTACTATTATTGTTATTATATCTGTTAGCATTACTGTAATATCTTCGGTTTTGGTTATCTCGATAATTATTATTTTGGTAGCTTCTTCGGAAGTTACCCCGGTAATTACCTTGTGAGCGCGTCAGGCGTAACACTATATTTGGGTTACCCGTGACTTCAGTACAGCTATTCGTGAATTTTGAAATAGCCTCTTTCAAAGATGTGAACGTTCCTGCTTGCATTATCAGTTTAACTCTTTCGTTAGCCGAGTTCTTATACACGGCCTTTACAGCTGATTGTGTGGCATATTTGGTTGCCACATCAGATATAGATATGTAAGCACCCTCCAATGATTTTGTTAATTTTTCGATTTCGGCAGTGTACTGGTTAGCTGTTTTACTGCGCTATTGGACGTTTAGGAGTTTTGCCGTCAAAACTTCTACAGATTCACCTTTAATTGCTGAACTCAACTTTTGCCTTATTGGTAGTATTGAATTTTCAGTGCTCAAAAGGTTTCTAGCTGTTCCCTTGAGCTTAGTTTTTATCATGGAGACTGCTATGGTCTCTTTGGTAAGGTGCATGCAGCAGCTTCTTAGCAAAATATGGGCGGACGAGTGCATGCCGGACGGTTGGAATCTAAGTGTTCTTTGCCCAGTCCACAAGAAGGGGGATACTGCAAAATGCACCAACTATCGTGGAATCAGCCTTCTTAATATCGCATATAAGGTCCTTTCAAGTTATTGTGCGCAATATTGAAGCCCACAGTGAACCGGCTGATTGCACCTTATCAGTGCGGCTTCAGACCTGGTAAATCTACCATCGACCAGATTTTCACAACGCGCCAAATCTTGGAAAAAACCCGTGAAAAGAGAATCGACACACATCACCTCTTCGTCGACTTTAAAGCCACCTTCGACAGCACGAAAAGGAGCTGCCTATATGCCGCTATGTCTGAATTTGGTTTCCCCGCAAAACTTATACGGCTGTGCAAAATGGCGTTGAGCAACACCATCAGCTCAGTCAGAATTGGGAAGGACCAATCCGAGCCGTTCGAAACTAAACGAGGTTTCAGACAGGGTGACCCCCTATCGTGCGATTTCTTTAATTTGTTGCTGGAGAAAATTATACTAGCTGCAGAACTTAACTGCACTGGAACAATATTCTATAAAAGCATGCAATTACTGGCATATGCTGATGACATTGATATCATCGGCCTAAACACCCGCGCTGTTAGTTCTTCTTACTCCAAACTGGAAAAAGAAGCGGTAAAGATGGGTTTGATGGTGAATGAGGACAAAACGAAGTACCTGCTGTCATCCAGCAAAGAGTCAGCGCATACGCACCTTGGCAACCACGCTACTGTTGGCAGCCATAATTTCGAAATAGTAAAAGACTTCGTTTATTTGAGAACCAGCATCAACACTAGCAAAAACATCAGCACTGAAATACAGCGAAGAATCAATCTTGCCAATAAATGCTACTTTGGATTAGGTAGGCAAATTAAAAGTAAAGTCCTCTCTAGGCGAACGAAAATCATACTCTACAAGTCGCTTATCGTACCCGTCCTGCTATATGGGGCAGAAGCATGAACCATGACAAGAGCAGATGAAGCGGCTTTGGGAGTGTTCGGGAGAAAAGTTCTTCGAAAGATTTATGGACCTCTACGCATTGGCGATGGCGAGTACCGAAAAAGATTTAATGATGAGCTGTACGAGTTATACGCAGACATCAACATAGTCCAGCGAGTTAAAACGCAGCGGCTGCGCTGGCTAGGCCATGTTATGCGAATGAAAGATGATGCTCCGGACAAGAAAGTGTTTCTATCTGAACCCGCCTATGGAAGCAGAGGTAGAGGGCGGCTCCCACTCCGTTGAAAGGAACAGGTGGAAAACGATTTAAACTCCCTTGGTGTGACCAATTAGCGCCGGTTGGCGGAGCGAAGGAGCGACTGGCGTGCCTTGTTGGACGGCCATAACCGTTTAGACGGTTAAGCGCCAATGAAGTAAGTAAGCTATGGTCTCATGAGTATCCTTAATTTGTTCTAGGATATCTAGTGCGTCCAAGAAACTATGCAAGTTCTCAGGCTTACCATCAAACTCAGGCAGAGTTGACGAAGCCGTTTTTAAGAATTCTACTGTGGTTTGTGCCATTTTGTCTTTTATTGTTTGGTAGTTTGGTGTCTCTATTAAAATTTCTTTTTGTTCCTGTTTTTGTTCTTCTGTTCGTTCTATTTCTTGTTCCTCTTCTAAATCGGAGGCTGACTCCAGCAGGAATGTGCTAAAGTCTATTTCTATTTTCTTCTGGAAATTCGTTGGTACTATAAATTCCATATCATATCTTGCCAGTGAGGACACCAATTTGTCTCTTTTTGTCATTCTATTAATTTGTTCTTCCCATAAATTTGACTTCCAACCTATATAACTCTTCAGGTGTTGTTGCTTGTGGGTTTCCAAACATTCCATATTGTTGGTTCCCTAGGCATATCAATAATTTTCCAATAATTTTTCAACCATAATAGAGTTTTTTCCTCATCTACAATTTCAATTTCATTTTTAAGGCCCTCAAGTGGGCCTTTTACATAAGTTTTAATATTCCTAGGTCTTTCCATAATTTAAAATCAATAGTTTTACAAAATTTTTCTTTATATTTTTTTTCGACACCCTAATGTTCACATTACTAGTCTTGGTTTTTTATGTTAATTATGAGAAAAAAATTTTTTTACAGCAAAAATACAACTTTTGCTTGTCAATAGGCAGCCGTTAGGTTGCCCAAATATTTTCTTACTTAAAAACAAATTCTAAATTGTCAAACCGACTTCAGAATGCAACAGGCCAAATACATAAAATTGGATCTCTATCATAAACAGCGGTGGTCACAACTACATTTACCTGGTTACCAAATTGAGAATGTGTTAATAAACACGAACGCGTAGCGAGCACGAAATCAAAATCAATTATTTATTTAGTTTGATTTCAATGCTTGAACGGTGAACACGTGTCACACGCACCCTTTGGTACTCTGTTCTAAGCGCGCCTGCGACACTTCCTCACCGTACGACCATCAAAATCAAACTAAAAGAGCTGTCGTTGATTTTCACGAAGTAGCCATTGTGCTATCGCTTATCGTATACATATATGGTCGCTTACAA
The DNA here is from genome assembly GCF_040869045.1 of Eurosta solidaginis. Taxonomy (NCBI): domain Eukaryota; kingdom Metazoa; phylum Arthropoda; class Insecta; order Diptera; family Tephritidae; genus Eurosta; species Eurosta solidaginis. The sequence goes on along the minus strand of NC_090320.1, from coordinate 99,113,194 downwards.
GCCAACCTCATAAAACCACACTGCGTTTTTTTAGCGCACGCAAACAACCGGCGTTTTTTGCCCTAACCCAAATAAGCATACGTTGCGACAATGTAAAGCATGTGTGCAAACGTCGAATCTAAATGTCACGCAGAACAAAAATTGGAAATCGAGTTAGGTTTTCACGCAGCAAATTCAATTTGAGTTGCTCTCATACAAGTTGTATGTGCATGAGACATTTTTGACAGAAAATGACTTGCGTGCGTTTATATTAGGTTGGCTTGTTAGCAGGTGCTAAGCTCACGCCCACCCCGGATCACAAAGTTAAAGTTAAAGTTAAAGTGAATGTTAAAGTTAAAGCGAAAGTTAAAGTTAAAAATAAAGTTAAAGTTAAAGTGAAAGTTAAAGTTAAGGTTTTTTTTTTTTTTTTGTTTTTTTTTTTTTTTTGTGTTTCGTGGAAGGAGGAAATGCTTTATGCACTGACCGGGATATTTAAGCCTCACTGCGAGACTCTCCGAGTGTAGGACTCCCTTCTTCCATGAAGGCCTACCCACTAAAACCTAACCTCCCACGGCCCGCGCTAATCCCCGTACCTGGGACCGCGTTTAGCATTACTTCGGGTACTGGTGCGCGCTACGTGAGCTCTATGGCTACTCTCACGCTAATGGGCTAGGCATCCGTCTTCTCGTTTACTGGTAAGTACATGCCTCACATATGTGCTGACCGTATCCCATCTGTCTCTTCGACAGGTCATGTTATTAATGACACTGCCCGGGGATAGGTCGCCATGTACATCTTCTACCCTCCCTCGCTGATGGGAGAAGTGCCTGCATTCGAAGAAGGTGTGGCGTACATCGTCTATTTCCCCACAGTACAGGCAGCTCGGGCTATCAACCTTACCCATTCTGTGTAGGTATTTGCGGAAGTAACCATGTCCCGTTAGAAACTGGGTCAGGTAAAAGTCTACCTCTCCGTGCGGTCGCTTTAACCATGGATTCAGTTCAGGGATTAGTTCTCTAGTCCACTTTCCTACAATGCTGTTGCTCCACTGATCTTGCCAACGTCGGATCGATTCTTCTCGCGCCTGCATGGCAACAGCAGCTCTACTTGCTTGCGATCCGTTGTCATATATTGTTTTTCTTTCCTCAACGAGAATATATATCGGTTTGGTTCCCGCAACAACCAGGACAGCTTCAGCTGATACCGTGCCGTAAGCCGAAGATATTCGCAGCGCCCCTCTGCGTTGGACCGAGGTGAGGGCGACTCGGTTCTTCCGGTATTTCATTGCGTTCGCCCAGATTTCTGCACCATATAAGAGTATAGAATCCGAGGCTGATGCAAGCAACTTCCTTGTGCATGGCTTTGGGCCACCTGTGTTTGCCATTAATCTACTCAACTGCGCTATTATGCGCGCAGCTCTTTCGCAGGCCCCTCGTATGTGATCCGAGAAGTTGAGTTTGCTGTCTAACCTCACTCCCAGATATTTCGTTGAAGCGAGTGTTTCTATTGGCTGGTCCCCAACCTTCATGTTCCTGGTAGTGGGAATACGTCTCTTTGTGAGGATGACGATCTCCGTTTTGGCTGTTGCTAACTGGAGACCGTGCTCAGCCATCCACCTATTTACATTACGCATGACCTGGTTTAATTTTAGCTGTGCCAGCTCGCAGCTTGGTGCTGTTATCACAGCTGCCAAGTCGTCTGCAAAGGCAACGAGGAAGGTGCTTTCTGGCATGTCTAATCGAAGAAGACTGTCGTAAGTTATATTCCAGAGATCGGGACCTAGTACCGAACCCTGGGCTGCTCCACCTGTTATTTTTACCTTTTTTTGACCGTGAGTACTTTCATATATTAGATACCTCTCTCTTAGGTAGTCCCACATACATAGGGGACGGTAGGATGATGGAGAGTTCGGTTAGGTTAAGGTTAAAGTTAAAGTTAAAGTTAAAGATGAAGTTAAAGTTAAAGTTAATTTTAAAGTTAAAGTTAAAGTTAAAGTGAATGTTAAAGTTAAAGCGAAAGTTAAAGTTAAAAATAAAGTTAAAGTTAAAGTTAAAATTAAAGTTAAAGTTAAAGTTAAAGTGAATGTTAAAGTTAAAGCGAAAGTTAAAGTTAAAGTTAAAAATAAAGTTAAAGTTAAAGTGAAAGTTAAAGTTACAGTTAAAGTTAAAGTTAAGGTTAAAGTTAAAGTTAAAGTTAAGGTTAAAGTTAAAGTTAAAGTTAAAGGTACAGTTAAAGTTAAAGTTAAAGATGAAGTTAAAGTTAAAGTTAATTTTAAAGTTAAAGTTAAAGTTAAAGTTAAAGTTAAAGTGAATGTTAAAGTTAAAGCGAAAGTTAAAGTTAAAGTTAAAAATAAAGTTAAAGTTAAAGGGAAAGTTAAAGTTAAAGTGGAAGTTAAAGTTAAAGTGAAAGTTAAAGTTAAAGTGAATGTTAAAGTTAAAGTGAATGTTAAAGTTAAAGTTAAAGTTAAGGTTAAAGTTAAAGTTGAAGTTGAAGTTAAAGTTAAAGTTAAAGCTTAAGGTAAAGTGAATGTTAAAGTTAAAGCGAAAGTTAAAGGTAAAGTTAAAAATAAAGTTAAAGTTAAAGTTAAAATGAAAGTTAAAGTTAAAGTCAAAGCTAAAGTTAAAATTAAAGTTAAGGTTAAAGTTAAAGTTAAAGTTAAAGTTAAAGTTAAGGTTAAAGTTAAAGTTAAATTTAAAGTTAAAGTTACAGTTAAAGTTAAAGTTAAAGTTAAAGTGAATGTTAAAAATAAAGTTAAAGTTAAAGTGAATGTTAAAATTAAAGTGAAATTGAAAGTTAAAGTTAAAGTGAAAGTTAAATATTAACTTCTCATTTATTCAATAAAAGTAAAGAATTTGTTTTCTTATCGGTCACCACGCTTAAAAAAGTTAACTTGAATTAATATCAAAGACAAAACTTGAATTAATATCAGAGAAAACAAAATGTTGCATAAATATTATAATTGCATAAGTTGATAATATGCAATAGCTTTACGGCGGCCGTCCCCGAGTGCCACACGTCCTTTTTTTTCAACTGCCGCAATTTTCATGTAATCTTCATCGTTCGAGCCCAAATTTAATTCATCAAAAACATCATTGCAAATCGAAATTTTTGTTTTAGATTCGGAAAGACACGTGCTATACCTTCTCTTTTTTTTGCTTTTTTACAAGGCTTAGGCTGTAATCAGCCAGTAAAATCCTTACCAATGAATTAGGCTGAATAAACAGCCAGTATAATCAAGGTAGGATCGCCATATAAAAGACGTATCCTTGCCAGCAATGAACTTAGGCTGAAAAATCAGCCACCAGAATCATAGGCAGGATCGCCATATAAAAGATTAAAAAAGAATAGTCGGTTTTGTGAGTGGAAATGAGCGAATGCTTCTTTATTCAAATATTGTCAGCTTATTTATACTAAATTATTCTAAACATATTCTTACATACATATTTACTTTAAGCATACATACTTACATACCTACATACAACTCGACACAAAATATGTACCTACACATCTGTGTTGAGCTGTGACTTCTGTGGGAACCGCAGTGTCAGCAATTAGCCTGAATGCAAATTTGGTTTGCTCGTGCGTTGTACACACATCTGTATTAAATCGTGTGAATTGCTCTGTCAGCAACAATTAGCAAATGCCCCTTTTGTGTTGGTTAAAATTTAGACCGTTTTTTTTTACAGGGTAGCATGTTTACTGGTTTACTCATTTGGCATTGAAATTGTTGGCTGTTTACATTACAGTAGCCAATTCATCACAATTGAATTTAATAAAATTTGCGTTTAAGTATAATAAACTGTTTAGAAATTGCGGTGTCGGTTTGTCAAAATGTTCTGAGACATTTAAGAAGGCTGTATTCCCTTGCTTTGTATAATTCGATCAATCTTTCTTCCACCAAAGCAATTTTCATAAACGACGATTGGTGTAACGTTCCTCGTTCTTCTTTCCTGCCTTGTTCATTTTCCTAGTCACTTGGTTTTTTTTTTGTTTGTTTTGCACTGTCAATTTGCTGGCGCAATTCCGCGTGGAATACCCCTTTGTTACCGTAGGCATATATTTAAATATTTTTTGTGCGACTTCGTTGCGTGAGGCTGAAGCACCCCCACCCCCAATTTCCCTGAGTTAACCTGAAGCATAGCTAGATATGCCACCTCGCTTCAGTCCAATCGCACCTTTCTAAATTTTCCTTATTTGAGCAGCGTCGTGAGGAGAAGTTCGCTACAATTGCATAACCTTTCAAAAATGACTAACAGTTCATATTGCCGACTCTCCTTCGTTGACACCATGATACAAAAAATGGAGGTAGTTCCATTTAGTGCGACGTTAGCCACTTGACTTTTGCGGGGACAATGACAATTTCACCAAAAACAAGCTACCAGATTGAAAAATGTTACGAATTTTTCTAATTTTTATGGATTTCATATTAACGGTTACGGCTAAATTACTGTCATACCCTGCCAACCATGACTACCCACTTTTAACCACTTTCCCCTGAAATTCCAACACCATCAAACATTTTGGTCTCAAAAAATTCAAGTTTTTGGGATATTTTTGAGGGTGGAAAAAATTTCCTATAAATATAATGAGTGCGAATAAAACAACAGGAGTGTCTTGCTTATGAATATACCAAAACAAGGGAAATAAAGAAAAATTGTTTGACGTGCCATTGACGTTGGAAAATTTCAAAAAATTCAAGCGTGATTTTAGCAATTTTGCTAAAATTATTAATTATTTGAGTATTAATTGTGAAAAAAATCAAACAAAAAAGTGAAAAGGATGCTTAGAAGTGGAACGAAACCTGCAGACGACCATATTGCATAAAAAACTGCGGGTTTCATCATTTTCATCGCCGCCATACGTAAGTACTCCAAAAAATGTGTATTATTATCTTAAATTAATATATTATGGTGTCCAACATAATATAGAGATGCAACTGCGTTGATCTATATATTATGATGAATACCAAAATAAGTAAAGTGTTATGTCTCTGACAAAGATCAGGAGGATTGTATGGTGTCACCATAATAAACAAATGAACATGCGCTTGTGCATTTATGTATCATGGTGCACACCAAAACAAGTGAAGTGCTAAGTCCCTGACAAACTTCAGGAAGATTTTATGTTGTCATCATAAAATATATATATGCATGCGCCTGCACATATATGCATAATAGTATATATCAAAACCAGTTCAGTGATAAGTCCCTGACAAAGTTCTAGAAGATTTTATGATGTTATCATAAAATATATATGTATATGCATGCGCCTGTACATATATGCATAATAGTGTATGTCAAAACGGGTTCAGTGCAAGGCCCCTGACAATGTTCAGGAAGATATTATGATGTTATCATAAAATATATATATGCATGCGCCTGTACGTATATGCATAATAGTGTATGTCAAAACGGGTTCAGTCCAAGGCCCCTGACAAAGTTCAGGAAGATTTTATGATATTATCATAAAATATATATACACATGCGCCTGCACATATATGCATAATAGTGTATGTCAAAACGGGTTCAGTGCAAGGCCCCTGACAAAGTTCAGGAAGATTTTATGATGTTATCATAAAATATATATATGCATGCGCCTGCACATATATGCATAATAGTGTACATCACAACCAGTTCAGTGCTAAGTCCCTGACAAAGTTGTAGAAGATTTTATGGTGTCATCATCTTAATCTTAATATATCTAATCTAATATATATTATAAATGGGAAACCTTTGGATGTCTGGATGTCTGGAAGGATCTACTAGCTATATATTTTTCAAAAGGGGGAGGTCCCCGCCCCCTAGGAACAGTTATAACTTAATTATTATATTTTTTCGTCTTTGTGACTGAATCACGACAGAACGACTACACGGATTTTGATGATATTTGGGACACGGACAATAGTCTACTAGCGAATTTTTTTTTTGAACATGGAAAAGGGGGACAATTACTTTTTAATAATTTTTACACATTATAACTTTACGTATACTGGCCTTCACCAATATTACAGACTCAATGGGTCAAATAAGTCGAGGGCTTACAAAGTGAGCAGTGACACCCTGCGTCCCCTCCCCCTTCTCTGCCCCTCTGGTGTAAAATCTATAAATTGTTATAACTCAATATAAATTTTCTCCTAAATCAATAGTTTTTGGTATCTGGCACATACAGATTGAGATCTAAACAATTTTTTAGAAACGACCACTGGTCCTCTCCTTCTCCTCCCGCCATCCTCCCTCCTTCAATTGTTTTTATTAGCACGCTTTTATTAGCTTTACCTGTAGGCTTCTATGTAACTCTCTATTCGCTCCAGCGCGCCTGCTGCCTTATTAATATGGGTTTATAATTAGCTCCATCTTATTTGTAATCCCGGTAGGGTCATATCGAGACCCTTTCTGGATGGTTCTCGGGATTAGTACGGGATCCCGTCGGGGTCATTTCGGGACTTTTTCGCGACTAATACGGGATCATTTGGGGTATTTTCTGGCATAATTTCTAGATGGTTTTCAGGATCCGCCCGGGATCCCGTCGATGTAATTTCTGAACCTTTTCTCGACTAATACGGGATCATTTGGGAACCCTGCCGGCATCATTTCTGGATGGTTTTCGGGATCCGTCCAGGATCCCATCAGGGCTATTTCGGGGCTAATACGGGATCATTTGGGGAGCCTTTGGGCATCATTTCTGGATGGTTTTCGCGATCCGTCCGGAATCCAGTCGTGGTATTTTCGGGATCATTTGCGTACCTTTCAGAGATAAATCATTGACGGTTTTCGGGATCATTACGCGCCTTTTTCGGGGTCATTTTGGGTCCCTTCCGGCATCATTTCTGGATGGTTTTCGGGATCCGTCCGGGATCCCATCAGGGTTATTTCGGGACTTTTTCGGGACTAATACGGGAACATTTGGGGAGCCTTTCGGCATCATTTCTGCATGGTTTTCGGGATCCGTCCGGGATCTCGCCAGGGTCATTTCGGGACTATTAGGTGATCATTTTAGGACCTTTCCGGCATCATTTTTGGATGGTTTTCGGTATCCGTTCGGGATCCCTTTGGGGTAATTTCGGGACTTTTTCGGGATCATTTGGGGTCCCTTCCGGCATCATTTCTAGATGTTTTTCGAGTTTCGTCCGGGACCTATCGTGGCCATTTCAGGATTTTTTCGGGATTATTTGGGGTACCTTCTGGCATCATTTCTAGATGGTTTCTGGGATTAGTAAGGGATCCCGTCGGGGTCATTTCAGGACTTTTTCTCGACTAATACGGGATCATTTGGGGACCCTTTCGGCATCATTTCTGGATGGTTTTCGGGATCCTTCCGGGATCCCATCGGGGTTATTTCGGGGCTTTCTCGGGACTAATACGGGATCATTTGGGGAGCCTTTCGGCATCATTTCTGGATGGTTTTCGGGATCCGTCCGGGATCCCGTCGGGGTAATTTCGGCATCATTTCAGGATGGGTTTCAGAATTCGGCCGGGATCCCGTCAGGGTAATTTCTGGACTTTTCCGAGACTATTTCGGGATCATTTTGGGACCCTCCCAAGTTCATTTCTGGATGGATTTTGATATCTTTCTGGGATCCCGTCAGGGTCATTTCGGGATTTCTTCGGGACTATTTCGGGATTTCTGTGTGGTTCTCTGGATAAGTCTAGAATCGTGTCGTTGACATTTCGAGTTTTTTTGGGACTATTCCGGCAACTTTTAGAGCCCCTTCCGGGGCATTTCTGGATGGCTTTCGGGATCCATCCGCGATAGCGTCGGAGTCATTTCGTGGCTTTTTCTGGATAATTTCGGGCTCATTTGGGGATCCTATCGGGTTATCAGCTCCTCTAGTTCTCTTTTTTTACACAATTATAAAAATTAAATGCATTAGACAGAAAAAAATTTTTAAACAGATAACTTGATAAGCAGGCTAACGTGAATAGCCCATATATTTCATTTTCTCCTTGTTGTCGGGGACGCGGGTAAAGGCTAGTATATTATAAATGGGAAAGTTTGAATGTTTGTATGTCCAGACATTTGTCGTTGTGCCTCAATCACGGAAGAACGGCTGGACGGATTTGGATTTTGGCACACATATAGCCAATAGTCTAGAAGGATCTACTAACTATATTATCTTGAAAAGGGGCGAGGTCCCCGCCCCTAAGAACAGTTATAATTTAATTATTGTATTTTTTCGTTTTTGTGACTAAATCACGCCAGAACGTCTTCACGGATCTTGATGAAATTTGGGACACAGACAATAGTCTACTGGCGAAATTTTTTCGAAAATGGAAAGAGGGGTGGGGGTGTCCCGACCCTTCGAATAATTACTTTTTAATAATTTTTACACATTATAACTTTACGTTTACTGCCTTCACCAATATTACAAACTCAATAAGTCAAATAAGTCGAGTGCTTGCAAAGTGAGCAGTGACACCCTCCGTCTCCTCACCCTCCCTTTCCCTCTCCCCCTCTGGTGCAAAATCTACTAATTGTTATAACTCAATACAAATGTTCTCCTAAATCACCAATTTTTGGTATCTGGCTCATACAGATCGAGATCTAAATAGTTTTGGAAAAACGATCGGAGGTGCTCTCCGTCTCCTCCCGCCATCCTCCCTCCATCAATTGTTTTTATTAGCACGCTTTTATTAGCTTTACCGGTGTGTTTGTTTGTAACTCTTCATTCGCTTCAATGCGCCTGCTGCCTTGTTAACATGCTTTTATTATTAATTACCTACACCTTATTTGTAGTCCTGTCAGGGTCATATCGAGACCCTTCCGGGATCATTTCTGGAAAGTTTTCGGTATCCGTCCGGGATCCCGTCGGGGTCATTTCGGAACTGTTTCGGGATCATTTTGGGATACTTCCGGGATCATTTCTGTATATTTTTCGGGATCCGTCAGGGATCCCGTCGGGGTTATTTTGGAACTTTTTCTGGACTATATCAGGGTCATTTCAGGACTTTTACGGGATCATTTCTGTATAGTTTTCGGGATCCGTCCGGCATAAAAATATTTAAGTTTTAGGAACATCGTTCTCTTTAGATGCGACTAAATAAGTCGGTGCTTTAAATGCGCCCATTGTCCTATTTTCAATGGCACTCATGTATGTTGCATTATTAGTTTTTAACATTTTTTTTTAACATTTTTTTTTAACATTTTATTTCTAGTTCGTTTGAGAAACACACTGTAGGCAGCACAACAAAACAGGATAACACCTACAAAATTTTTTATAATTATCATCATCAACACCATCATCATCAATATTATTATTATTATTGTTTTTATTATTATTTATATTGTAACGATGAACAAGAGAACGTTCTCAAATTTAATGAGCAAAGAAAGGCATATTTTGCGGAATTGAAAGAAGAATTTAGGAAATTAAATGAATCATCTGGGCAAGATACAGCAACTAGCGGGGGGGGGGGGGGGGGGGGGGGGGGATTTCTTTAGATAGAGATGAAGTACCATCAACTAGTGTGGCGTTGATTTCTTAAGATAGCGATGATGTACCGTCAACAAGTACAGGGGTAGTGTCTCATATTTCATCTCCCAATGATGCACCGTGCGCTGGTGGGAAACTTCCTTCCTGTTATGACAGCGATAGTGAATATGATAGCGATAGTGAATATGAAAGATATTTATTTGAAGATAATGAATTAGATGAGAATGTAGACGAGGTAGGACCCACGGACATGACGGGAAGGGTACGTTCAGCGTTTAAAGATTGGCCACTTAGAAACAAAACATCACAGAGTAGTCTTTCTGATCTTTTGCACTCTGTGGAAGGAGCAGGACTTAAGGGATTGCCAGTGGACGCCAGAACAGTTCTGGGTACAAGTAGAAAACTAGTAATTATTAGGCTTTTTTCAGACGGCGAGTTTTTGTATTTTGGGATTGAATATAAATTTTACTTTAAAGAATTTGATTTTCTCCAAAGTTTAGAGCGAATTTTAATAGATGTGGGAATAGATGGGCTTAAAGTTTTCAAAAGTTCCAACAGGGTATTATGGCAAATTTTGGGCCACGTTGTAGATTTCCCCAATTCGGAACCATTTATGATAGCTTGTTATTCAGGGATGAGTAAGCCTCCAGATCTAGATGATTTTTTAAAAGAATTTTGCGAGAAGATAGGCATTTAACTCAGAATGGGGTGAAAGTGGGATCTGCACAATTGTTAAAGGAATTTAGTGTTAGGCTATTTACTTGCGATTCACCAGCTCGGGCATTTATAATTGGGGTAAAGGGTCATACAGCAAAAAATAGCTTCCCGAAATATTTGCAAATGGGGCAACATTTAGATCGGGTGTGCCTATCCCAAGAAGTGTGCGAGCTAAGAACAGATGAGTCATTTAAAATAGGCTAGATTTGTCATTCCATAAGCAGAGGGAGATTTTGCTAGAATCAGTAAATATTGGTATGGTTTCTCAGTTTCCCCTAGAACCCATGCATTTAGTGGACTTAGGAGTAACAAAAAACTACTCCAGCTGCTTATTACGAGAGGGAACGTAACGAGAATGAACGAAAAATTGATGTTTCTGAATAATTACGTTCCCCCTTAGTTTTCTAGACGAAGCCGTGATCTACACCAATTAAGCAACTGGAAATCGACAGAATACCGGCAGTTTTTATTGTATTCTGGCATTTTCGTTTTGAAAACTGCATACCGGATAACCTTTATTATCACTTTCTTTTGTTGCATTGTGCTGTTCGACTTCTCCCCTGTGAGAAGTGTTGTAAAGTAGAATCTAATGTTGCGAATGAAATGTAAAAAGAGTTTGTTAAATTATTTAGTAATTATTTTGGCGCAAATTTAATTAGTTTCAATGTCCACGGCCTTTTGCATTTAAGCGATTGCGTAAAACAATTTGGTCCGTTAGATTCTTTTTCAGCATATAAGTTTGAGAATTATACGCAATACATTAAAAAACTTATTCACAATCCATCTAAGATACTGCAGCAATTGTTTTTGAGAATAGAAGAAAAAAGAAATTTTACGGGGTGTAGTAAAATTTTTAAAAATGATAATTTTATTATAAATTTTAAGAATGATAAGGACAGTTTCTTCTTAAGTAGTACATTGGGTTCTATAAAGATTGTTAACCAACAAAACGAAAATAGTTTCGTAGTTCTAGTTTTAACAAAAGTTGGAAACCTCTTTATAGAGCCCCTTGTGTCCTCATCTGGAATAGGTATTTTAGAAGCTCAACTTGCAGATGAGGACATACATATTATAAACAGAGAAAATTTAGTCCTTAAATATTATTCTATACCGGCCACCGTGGTGTGATGGTAGCGTGCTCCGCCTATCACACCGTATGCCCTGGGTTCAACTCCCGGGCAAAGCAACATCAAAATTTTAGAAATAAGATTTTTCAATTAGAAGAAAATTTTTCTAAGCGGGGTCGCCCCTCGGCAGTGTCTGGCAAGCGCTCCGATTGTATTTCTGCCATGAAAAGCTCTCAGTGAAAACTCATCTGCCTTGCAGATGCCGTTCGGAGTCGGCATAAAACATGTAGGTCCCGTCCGGCCAATTTGTAGGGAAAAATCAAGAGGAGCACGACGCAAATTGGAAGAGAAGCTCGGCCTTAGATCTCTTCGGAGGTTACCGCGCCTTACATTTATGAGGTGGGTTTTGTCTAAGGCTGGGGTAACACTCAGTCAATCCAGAGTCGAGTCCCACAAACCCCTACTGAATAAATACACGATATTTATGTGTTACGAACGCACGCACACACACGGCTGGGGATATTAGGCGGACAGCAGCTTTCCGTGCAAAGATGGAGGCGGTGGCTAATAGGCGTAGTAGTCGCGGAGGGGTCGGTACGGTGGTTTAGCGGCGGTGCAGTAGCGGGCGGGATGGTACGGTTGTCCGGGAGCAGCGGCGGGATCAGCGCGGCGGCCGGACGGCGGACAGTATTAGCGGACGGATTGGTACAGTAGTATGAGCGCAGTGGCTGGACGGCGGACAGTATTAGCGGACGGATGGGTGTAGCGGTATAGACGAAGTGACGGCACCAGCGAACTGGATGGACGGTGATGCAGCGGCTTAACGGCGGTAGGATGGCGAGCGGCCAACGGTCGTTGTAGCAGCGACGTGACGGGTGCAGCGGCTTAACGGCGGTAGGATGGCGTGCGGCCAACGGTCGTCGTAGCAGCGGCGTGACGGATGCAGCGGCTCAACGGCGGTAGGATGGCGAACGGCCAACGGTCGTCGTAGCAGCGGCGGGACGGATACAGCGGCTCAACGGCGGCAGGATGGCGAACGGCCAACGGTCGTCGTAGCAGCGGCGTGACGGATGCAGCGGCTTAACGGCGGTAGGAAAGCGAACGGCCAACGGTCGTCGTAGCAGCGGCGGGACGGATACAGCGGCTTAACGGCGGTAGGATGGCGAACGGCCAACGGTCGTCGTAGCAGCGGTGGCACCAGAGGGGCGACGGTGCGACGGCAGCGGCGGTGGGCTACGGAGCGCGTACCAGGGCAGAGAGAGAGAGAGAAAATAGGCCGGCGACGGGGTTTACCTGGACAGCGGCTGCGTGTTCCGGGCGGGGTCGGATAGGCGTACCAACGGGCTGGTATTGGTCGGTCGGCTGCAACGGGATCTCTAGTCGCTCTTCTTCGGCAGCTGTGGTAGTCGCGGGGTCAGTCACCTGCGGAAGAGACTGCGAGGACTCGTTAGTGCTGGTTTCACCGCTGGACACCCCCGCCTCCCTACTTGCACACTAGTAGAAGGTGCGTAAGGGGGGCGGGGTTGTACCAGCCGATACACCGTGGGTCGACCCGTGGGCGGAGGGGAAGTGCACCTTAACGGCACAGCGGTAGCCCCTGTGCGCACGCATCGGCTCACGGCCGAAACCAGTGCTGAGGGGAAGGGGTGGAATGTCATGAAGGCGTCGGGCCGCTCAACACCTAGGAGGGCGCGGGGGGCAAAGTAGCACAAGGCATCCTCCCCGTCGTCCTTACCTAAGTGAAGGGTGACCCGCGCCATGACAGCGCCCCCTCCACTCAGCCAGCCTAAGCTAGAACTGAGGGGGAGGGGTTAAATGGCCATGAAGGCGTCGGGCCACTCAACACCTAGGAGGGCGCGGGGGGCAAAGTAGCACAAGGCATCCTTCCCGTCGTCCTTACCTAAGTGAAAGGTGACCCGCGCCATGACGGCGCCCCTTCCACTCAGCTAGCTAGCAGGAGGGAAAAATATGTCTTTAAAAAGACATCCACTCCCGCTGGCTCACCTGCGAGGACTGAATTGCGAAAATGCAAATGCAGTGTTTATATGGGTGGTGACGCAAACTGGTTGAGAATTCAACGCTCCATTATTGTGATTTTCATTGGTTCGCAATTTAGTTGGTTGTTGAATATGCTATAAAAGAAGTGGTTGTTGGCTATGCTATAGCAAAATAAGTACAGGGGGGTTCAGGTTTAGGTGAATAAGGAAATACAGGGGGAGTTACGTTATTGTAACGTTACGTTACAGTCCCCCTCCCACTTCGGTTGACGGAAAGCTGCGGTGGGGGAAAGGTGGATCTCCAGGCATGGCCTAGGTATTATGCCGGTGTGCGTGTGGGCGAAGCACTTTATTTAAAAAAAAAAAATATTTTTTCCAAAAATATACAGAGTCATTCTACTTAAGTTTAACAGAGTTAATGTGACTATTTCAGGTTCAATTGCAAAAAACATCATTCTAATTAATTTAAAAAAAAAAAAAATTTTTTTTTGTTTTTTTTTGTCGGGGGTGGAGTTGTACTGAACTGTATCCGTTGTCATACTTCTCTCGTTCCCTTTTGATGTTATGTAGATGTATATATGAAAATAAATTTTTTTTTTTTTTTTTTTTTTTTGTAATTTGAAAAATAATTCACATTTCATTTTCTCTTAAAATTAACAGAGGGTGCATATATATATAAAAATAGAAAATTTTGGTTGGTCTCGTCTTCCTTCTTCAGTGCCTTATTCGATTGGTACGATTCGTTTCGTTCCCATGAGTGACACCTTTGCGTGTTTGTCATTTATCACTTCTACCCTCACCCGCTGTGCTTTCCACCAGAATGTCCAGGTTTTCTTGGATTGGTTGGCCGGGCGTTTTAGCCTTAGTTCTCTAAAAAATTCCTCGGGACCCGGTAATTTTTTTTGCGCTGTTTTTGTTGTTTCGTTGGTTTCGGGGGCGCGCCGTTCTTGCGGCTCTGTCGCCGACTCCTTCTCCCGGATGGCCATTAGGTGGTTTATTGGCGGCCCATGAAAAATTTGTATGCGTTGTATCCTTGGTTTGTTTGCCGGCCATAATGTTGCCTCAAACGGTGGGTGCCACGGCCGTATTGGTTTTGGTGAGTCCGGTGGTATGGGTTGCCGGTGTTTTTGACTCATGTTGGATGGTCTGGTTCCTGGACAGGAGAGATAAACGGGTTGTTTATGATTCGTACGGCTTTAAGTCTTGCAAGTGTGCGTGTGCGTGTTGCCGCTTTGGTTGCTCCGGGTGGCCTAATTTTACCGTGTTCGTCGAAACGTATTCCATCACCAAGTACGGGCCGGAAAATTTTGGTGCTAACTTCTGGGCGAATTTGTCTGCCGCGGATGAGAGTGGGTGGTCCCTTTTCATCACCTGCTCACCTATACGTGGCTTCCATTGCCGTCTGCGTAAGTCGTAGTGTTTTTTCTGTTGCTTTGAAGCTTTGGCTAGATGCCCTTTTATCTCGTCCCACAACTTGGTGATGGACGGTGGTACGGTTGGTGGCTCTGCTGGTACTGCTCCCTCCGTGCGCACTTGCTGCGGTGCTGTAAGGTCTCTACCGAAGTTGATTTCTGCTGCTGATGCTGTTGTAGATTCGTGGCTGGCCGTGTTTATCGCGAATGCTATTTGCGGTATCTCCTGGTCCCAGGTGCGGTGGTCGTTCTTGCATCGCTGAGCCATCATGGTTTTCACGACTCGGTTGGTTCGCTCGGTGGGGTTTTCGTGCGGGGCGTAGGCTGCCGTAAACTTGTGATCGATGCGGTGGTCGTTCAAAAACGTTGCTAATGCCTTCCCGACGAATTGTTTGCCATTGTCTGTGAGGAGGGTTTTCGGGCAGCCAAATCGGTATATGACTCTTTCTTGGAGTGCTTTGATTACGCTTGCCGTTGTCGCTTGGCGCACTGGGATCAACTCCACCCACTTGGAGAATTTGTCCACCATTACGAGGAGGAAAGTATTTCCTTGCTTGGAACGGGGTAGTGGCCCTACGAAGTCAGCGGTTACTATTTCCCACGGTCGTGATGATTGCATGGTTGCCATCAATCCTGCTGGGCGTCTTTGCTCGACTTTGTATTCTGCGCATCTGATGCACTTCCGTACGTGTTTGAGGACATCGCGGAACATCCCGGGCCAGTAATAGTTCTGTTGTGCTCTCTTAAGCGTCTTCTTCACCCCGAGATGTCCGGCGGCGGCGGCGTCGTGGACTTCCTGTAGTACGTCCTTTCGTCGGTCGGCTGGGATGCACAGCTTCCATTGCGGTGACCGCGAAAGTTGATTTCTCGGGGAAATGTGGCGGAAGAGTCGGTTATCGACGATCTGGTAATCCGGATGTGCTTGGGGTTTTTCCCGCACCTGTCTTGCTTTCCTCTCGTGCCAGTCGTTTGTTCCGTTGGTTATGGTGTACAAAATGTCGTCATCGGCGTGTCGTAGCGGGCAGCGGGAGAGTGCGTCGGCTACCACGTTCTGTGCTCCTTTTCGGTATTCTATCTCGAAATTATATTGTTGCAATTCCAGTGCCCATCTTGCCAGACGTCCAGAGGGGTTTTGGAGTGAGTGCAGCCATTTTAGTGAGTGGTGGTCGGTGATGACGGTGAAGTGATACCCCTCCAGGTACGGTCTCATCTTACGGATACCCCATAGCACGGCGAGGCATTCTTGTTCGGTGGCCGAGTATCGCTTTTCCAGCTGGGTTAGGCTTCGGCTGGCGTAGGCTACTACATTCTCGTGGTCGGAATGGCGTTGATAGAGCACGACGCCCAGGCCCTCTCCGCTCGCGTCGGTCTGGAGAAAAAACGGTCGAGAGAAGTCCGGACAACAAAGTATTGGCGCGCTGGATAGCTTATCCTTGAGAGCTTTGAAAGCGTGATTTTGTTGCGCCTCCCATTTCCAGACTTGTCCCTTTTTCAGCAGTTGGTTAAGCGGCGCGGCGAGCGTAGAGAAGTCTGCCACGAAGCGGCGGTACCATGACGCGAGTCCAAGAAAACGGCGGAGCTCTTTGAGCGTTTTCGGTGCGGGCATCTCCTGTACAGCGGATACTTTTGCTGGATCGGTGTGAATTCCTTTCGAACTGATGATATGTCCTAGGTAATGGAGTTGTTGCCCGACGAAGCTGCATTTTTCGAAGTTTGCATTCTGTGTCTTTGTAGGCGCTCGAACACTTCCCTCAAGATCGCCAAGTGTTCTGCGAAGGTATCTCCCAATACGATGATATCGTCCAGGTAGGCGAAAACTTTTGGTTGGAGTTCGGGTCCAAGTATCGAATCCAGAGCGCGTTGAAAGGTAGCCGGAGCAGAGTGTAGGCCAAATGGCATGACTTTCCACTGGAACAACCCTCTGCCAGGAACTGTAAATGCGGTGTATGGTCGGGATGCTCTGGCGAGCGGGATTTGCCAGTAGCCGTTCTTCAAGTCAATGGTCGAGATGAATTTCGCCTCTTTCAGCTGGTCGAGAATGGCTCCAATTTGCGGCAACGGGTAAGCGTCTGGTTCGCTGGCGGCGTTGAGTTGACGGTAATCGATGCACATCCTCCACGTGCCCTGTTTTTTGCGGACTAGCACGATTGGCGAGCTGTACGCGCTTCGCGATGGTTCTATCCTTCCTCCTGCTAATAGCTCGTCTACCTCTTCGTTGATGACTTGTTGCATGGTCGGGTTGCGGGGGTAGTATCGTTGCTTCAGCGGTCGGTTGTGTTTGAGACGAATCGTATGCTCGGCTGCAGTGCTTGGTCCGATGATTTCTCCAAACCGCTTTTGGTGATGCGCCAGGAAGTTTCCCAGTTCCGTGTTTTGTTCGTCGCTCAGGTGTTCTCGGCTCGTCAATGCACATAGCGTATCCAGTTCGGGTGCTCTCTTGGTCACGGTGGCCTCTAGCGGCTGACCATCCAGCGTGAGGATGATTCCCCTCTGTCTTAGGAAGTCCATTCCGAGGATTACCTGTTCGGCCAAGTTTGGGATAACGGATAGCATCGCGTCTGTGGTTCGTCCTTGATACACAATCCTTGCCGGGTAGGAGTTCGAGGTAAAGACACACGTTTGGTCTGCCAGCTGGATGCTTCGCTTGTTGGGGCGCGCCTTGATGTTGTTCTTTTCTAGGTGTTTCCGTACGGTGTCATCTACATAGGATAGGGTGGCGCCGGTGTCCACTAGTGCGCGCACGCTCATGTCCTCGATGAGCACTGGTATATAGAATCGGCCATCTACTTGTGTTTTTGCGGTCGATTTGCTGGCGGGTGGTTCCTTCGGCTTCTCTGGTCGGACGTACGGTGCTTGGCGGCTTCCTTTAATAGCGTTGGACGGCGTTCGGGGTGCGTTCTCGGTAGTTGGACCAGTCGGAGGGCATGGGCAGTCCCTGGAGAGGATGTTGTCTTGGCCACACCGGGAGCAGAACTTCCTCCAGGGGCCCTTACATTGGAAGCGGTGGTGTCCGCGTTCCTTGCAGCGCCAACAGCACTCTTTGCTGTCGTATTCCATGGGTAGGTGGTATAGGCTGTGGGCCACCATTTTTCCCTGTTTCACTTCCTCGCCTCTTAACAGCTCATACTCTTCCGTTAGCTCCAGGAGCTCCTCGATCGTCCTAAACTCGCTGCGTTTGACAAAAAGGCGGTATTCCACGCGTAGACCATCATAGATCCGTTCGAGGTGATTCTCTTCGCACATCGTCGGGTGTTGGCGGATCAGCGTTTCCAGTGCGAGGATGTAGTCCTTGGCCTTCTCTCGGCCTTGCTGTTTGCGTTGTCGGATGGCCTCTTCCAAATGTCGTATGTGTCGCTTAGGTAGAAAAAAATTTTGCACCTCCCTCCGCAGATCGCTCCAGCGGTGTATGTGTTGCTTACGGACGCGGTACCATTGCAGTGCTTTCCCACGTAGAAGCTCCGGCAGTGTTGGGAGGAGTCGGTCGACGGGGATGCGGTAGCATTCGGCAAGCTCCTCTATCCTCTCAAGAAATTCGTGCAGTGACTCCTCCCCCGAAAAGTGCAAGTCCCAGCGGCGAACGGTATTCATAAGTTCACCGTTGCTCATTTCGTCTCGTTTTGGTAATGCGTTCTCTCCCTTTCCTCCGTGCGGCTGTGGGCGGTGGATCTGGATTGAAGGGATCGGCTTTGTTGGCTGGGGTAGCGTAGCGAACTTCCCCTCTTCCTCGTTCACTTCTCGTTCCAGCTCTTTCAACAGGTCTTCACTGGATTTCCTGGCGCGTTTCGCTCGCACGTAAGTACTCAGTGCGCGGCGCAGCTCGGCTACGGTTTGGCCTTCCACGTCGGTTCGGTGTTCCTTGCACTCCTCGATCAGCTTCTCCTTGCTAAGTAGGTAGATCCAATTGAGCGAGTCGGTGTTCAGCAGCGTGCCTTCCGGAGCCTGTGTGTGTGTTGTTTCTAGCGGTGCGTTCGTCGAACCCGCCCCGGCAGTGTTGGTGGTGGTTGTCGTTGTTTTTCCACGGTCATCTGCGGAGGAGGGTCCCTGCTCGGGCGCCATTTATGAGGTGGGTTTTGTCTAAGGCTGGGGTAACACTCAGTCAATCCAGAGTCGAGTAAAGGTCCCACAAACCCCTACTGAATAAATACACGATATTTATGTGTTACGAACGCACG
Organism: Eurosta solidaginis; assembly: GCF_040869045.1. Classification (NCBI taxonomy): domain Eukaryota; kingdom Metazoa; phylum Arthropoda; class Insecta; order Diptera; family Tephritidae; genus Eurosta; species Eurosta solidaginis. Next base: position 99,094,420 of record NC_090320.1, on the reverse strand, counting down.
CACACACATGGCTGGGGATATTAGGCGGACAGCAGCTTTCCGTGCAGATGGAGGCGGTGGCTAATAGGCGTAGTAGTCGCGGAGGGGTCGGTACGGTGGTTTAGCGGCGGTGCAGTAGCGGGCGGGATGGTACGGTTGTCCGGGAGCAGCGGCGGGATCAGCGCGGCGGCCGGACGGCGGACAGTATTAGCGGACGGATTGGTACAGTAGTATGAGCGCAGTGGCTGGACGGCGGACAGTATTAGCGGACGGATGGGTGTAGCGGTATAGACGAAGTGACGGCACCAGCGAACTGGATGGACGGTGATGCAGCGGCTTAACGGCGGTAGGATGGCGAGCGGCCAACGGTCGTTGTAGCAGCGACGTGACGGGTGCAGCGGCTTAACGGCGGTAGGATGCCGTGCGGCCAACGGTCGTCGTAGCAGCGGCGTGACGGATGCAGCGGCTCAACGGCGGTAGGATGGCGAACGGCCAACGGTCGTCGTAGCAGCGGCGGGACGGATACAGCGGCTCAACGGCGGCAGGATGGCGAACGGCCAACGGTCGTCGTAGCAGCGGCGTGACGGATGCAGCGGCTTAACGGCGGTAGGATGGCGAACGGCCAACGGTCGTCGTAGCAGCGGCGGGACGGATATAGCGGCTTAACGGCGGTAGGATGGCGAACGGCCAACGGTCGTCGTAGCAGCGGTGGCACCAGAGGGGCGACGGTACGACGGCAGCGGCGGTGGGCTACGGAGCGCGTACCAGGGCAGAGAGAGAGAGAGAAAATAGGCCGGCGACGGGGTTTACCTGGACAGCGGCTGCGTGTTCCGGGCGGGGTCGGATAGGCGTACCAACGGACTGGTATTGGTCGGTCGGCTGCAACGGGATCTCTAGTCGCTCTTCTTCGGCAGCTGTGGTAGTCGCGGGGTCAGTCACCTGCGGAAGAGACTGCGAGGACTCGTTAGTGCTGGTTTCACCGCTGGACACCCCCGCCTCCCTACTTGCACACTAGTAGAAGGTGCGTAAGGGGGGCGGGGTTGTACCAGCCGATACACCGTGGGTCGACCCGTGGGCGGAGGGGAAGTGCACCTTAACGGCACAGCGGTAGCCCCTGTGCGCACGCATCGGCTCACGGCCGAAACTAGTGCTGAGGGGAAGGGGTGGAATGTCATGAAGGCGTCGGGCCGCTCAACACCTAGGAGGGCGCGGGGGGCAAAGTAGCACAAGGCATCCTCCCCGTCGTCCTTACCTAAGTGAAGGGTGACCCGCGCCATGACAGCGCCCCCTCCACTCAGCCAGCCTAAGCTAGAACTGAGGGGGAGGGGTTAAATGGCCATGAAGGCGTCGGGCCACTCAACACCTAGGAGGGCGCGGGGGGCAAAGTAGCACAAGGCATCCTCCCCGTCGTCCTTACCTAAGTGAAGGGTGACCCGCGCCATGACGGCGCCCCTTCCACTCAGCTAGCTAGCAGGAGGGAAAAATATGTCTTTAAAAAGACATCCACTCCCGCTGGCTCACCTGCGAGGACTGAATTGCGAAAATGCAAATGCAGTGTTTATATGGGTGGTGACGCAAACTGGTTGAGAATTCAACGCACCATTATTGTGATTTTCATTGGTTCGCAATTTAGTTGGTTGTTGAATATGCTATAAAAGAAGTGGTTGTTGGCTATGCTATAGCAAAATAAGTACAGGGGGGTTCAGGTTTAGGTGAATAAGGAAATACAGGGGGAGTTACGTTATTGTAACGTTACGTTACACATTTATTTATTTTTTTTTATTATTCTATACCTGTAGGCCCTAGATTTATTTTAATTCCGTTATTACATAATTTATTTTATAAATTTGCATAGGTTATATATAGTTAAGATTGCCGTTGTAAATAGTAGTTTGTAGATATATTGCACCATTTCCTTTTACCATTTAAGTCTCTCCGTTTCCTTTTTGATTTCGTACATAATTAACTTGCATTGCTTTTATTATTTACTTCTTTGTACATAAGTAGTATTAATATATTTTTAATAAAATATTGTATGAATTAACAAAAAAATATACACAATAGTTATTTAAAAAAGTTCTAATTTATTTGTAAAATTGTGTATATGTATATTCTACTTTGGAACTAACATTTTCTAAATTAATTGTTTAATTTGTTTTTGCTTTTCAAAATGGGAAGATGAAGTCTTCTTAAAAAATTATGTTGAATTTTTTTACAAACTTAGAATTTTCTTTTTTTTTCTCAGCAATTGACTGGCAAAATTCAAAAAGCTATTAGTTAACCCGAGCTATAAAAAAGGGAAGATCAAGTTTTTAAAAATTGTGTAGAATTAATAATTAATTTTGGCTTTTAATTTTATTTCAGCAATGCAAATATTCACCTCAGCACTAGTGTCTTTCGTTAACCCGAACTCAAAAAACGGGAAGATTCAGACTTAGACAATTTTGTTGAATTGATTTCTAATTTTACTTTTGCTTTTCTTTTCTTCTTCTTAGAAATCAAATATTTCAACCTGCTTTATTGACAGGATGCAACCATAGCTTCAGTATGCAGAACTTTGGAAAAGGTAAATAAAGCCCGTCTCTGAAAGTTATGTTGAATCAATAACTAATTTTGCCTTTTATTTTTTCTATTTTTCCAGTAGAAAATATAACGTTCGGAGCATCATAAGGGACATCATGGGAACCACTCCTGCTGATATGAATCCGCTAGCAGCGAAGAAAGATTTTTTTGTTTCATATTAGTTTAACTTAGTATATAGCTACAAATAATGTTAAGAAACTTTATAAAGTTGTAACGAAAGTGAATATTTGTCATTGACTGTAAACGAGTAATAAATGCTAGTATGTATCAAAAGAAATGTAATTTGATTACTTTTCTTTCTATATTACTATCGTTAAATGATAAACGATTTCTGAAAATTTTTTCAAATTTAGAAACATATATTGTAATTAGAGAGAATGTTGAGAAATTTCATAAAGTTGTAAGGAAAGTGAATATTTTTCATTCACTGTAAACGAGTAACAAATGCTAGTATGTATCAAAAGAAATGTAATTTGATTAATTTTCTTTCGATACTACTATAGTTAAAATTAATAAACGATTTCTGGAATTTTTTTTTAATTTAGAGATACATATATGTAATTAGAGAGAATGTTGAGAAATTTCATAAAGTTGTAACGAAAGTGAATATTTTTCACTCATTGTAAACGAGTAATAAATGCTAGTATATATCAAAAGAAAGGTAATTTGATTCCTTTCCTTTCGGTACTACTATTGTTTAAATCTGTAACCGATTTTTAAAATTTTTTGGAAAATAAGAGATACATGTATATAGCTAGGAGAAAATTTGGTCAAAATTTGTAAAGTTGTAAGAAAAGTGTATGTTTTCACTCCCTGCAAACGAGTTTCAAGTTTAAGCATATACCAAAAGAAATATAATTAAATTATTGTAATTTTGATAGTACTGTCAATCGAATCAAAAAGTTTTTTCAAAATTTTGTATATTTTAGAAAACATATCTGTGGTAAGAAAAATTCTTGCAAAGTTATTCAAGTATTTTTCATTCATTGTGGCTTTTTAATAAAAAGAACTGACTGGCTCTCTGATAAATATCAAAGTTTATTAAATCGAGTAATCAAAAAGCTAATAGTTCCTTTATTAAATAATAGAATTAAAAAGATACTTATTACACTTATCCTTAGTATTAATGGATTTGAAAAATTTAGCTCACCGATTGATTGGTTTTTAAAAATAATTATTATTTATGCTATTTAATAACTTTAAGACCGTTTTATCTTAAAATTTATGTGCTATGAAGACAAATTTAATGTAAAAAGTCCTTTTAACAGATGTATTCTTAACATTTTGTGATAAAACGGCCTTTAGAACAATTGTACATGAATTTTTATATTAAAAAAACGTTTTCATTAAAAATTAAAAAAAAAAAGTTTGGAGAGTTTTTTGGTATTTTGAAGTTTTTTTGGGTATTTTGGTAAACATTTTGGGCATATTTTAGACATAAAATTTTTCCGATATGGCATCCCTACAAAAATAGAACCATGTGTTATGGGAAATTTTCAGTTAGAGAGTTACGGCACTTTGGTATAAGTGTGAGAAGGATGCGCGATCACACGTACACGAAACGCTCAAGGGGAAAGTGGATAAAATCCGCACACTGCCTATACCATGGTACAATTACCAGGTAGAAGCATTAGCGAAAATGCAACCCTCCCGTGTATTTTGTTGTTGCCGATTGTACATAAACTGCCAATCGTTCTTTCAGTTTCCTCTGTCAAAAGTGATGGAAGAAGAAAAATGTCACATGTTATTTTCGTCAACAAAGCCAAAACAAAAACAGAAAAAAGTTAGTTTGCTGATGAAGCTGGAGGAAAAAGGCATTTATAATGGAAAATAAAGGTAATTAGCTGATTTTTAAATGATATATATTTAATTTATTGTTATTATTTATTTACATATAGCAGCTGAATCACTTCTTCAACGTTTCCAGCGCATCAACTCTTGGTAATTCTATACGACAGCATGACACTGATAATATGCGTCCATAAATATCGAGAGAGGTGTTAAAAGACGCGTATTGACCTCGACAACAATAATCAGAAGGCGGAGGTAAATTATTTTGTGTTGGACAAGAGATATTTGCAAAAGAAGTTGAAAATTTTAAATTGAAAATGTGCGCGTTGTAATGTTGATGATATTTCGTACCCACAAAAAAAATTGTGGACATAAGTGTTTTGCGCAGATATATTTTTGGTCTCCAAACCGGTGTTGGACCCACCCAGATTAATTTTTTATAAGCGCAAAAACACTATGGATCCCACCCCGGTCTCGAAGCACTCCGGGGTCATTTTTCGGTTTTTTGGGAATATTTTTTGAACGAGCTAAAATTTTTCTTTTCCGACTTCGGATTATTGTTATTGGATTTGGTGCTGCATGTTATATTGCACTCAAAGAAATGGAATATGATAAGAAGTTTATAGATTTTCTGTCGAAACGTTTATATGATCGCATCACTTCAAGATTATCACATGGTATATGTAATGGTGATCCAGAGCAAAGGTATAGTGGTTTATTAAATTTATCATTACTTATGGCCTTAAAAGATGTGGCGTTGTCTAGTGCCTCAGCATGTACTTCTGCATCACTGGAACCTACGTGCGATTGGAACTGATGAGGATTTGGCACATAGTTCAATGAGGTATACGAGTTTACCGTACTCAATTGTTTAGTTAATTTGAAAGTAATTTATTGTTAAATTTTTATAGATTTGGTATTGGTTGTTTTACCACCATTGAAGAGGTTGATTATATTACCGATACCTGCATCAAACATGTCGGACGTTTACGTGAAATGTCTCCATTATGGGAGATGGTTCTAGAACTAATTGATTTGAAAAATATCCAATGGTCGCAACATTAATTCTGTTTATGATATATAAATAAGGGACCGTTTTGTATTGTATGCATCTTTTAGTGTATGTATTTATATTCCAAAGCAGTTTAATGTAAAGTGAGATACAACTTTTTAGGAATTATATTGTTCCTACTTTATCTGCCTAAGGTCGTTATTTTGTAGTATTAAAATTACTTATATTGGGAAATGCTATTGCTAAATTTTTTTGTAGTGGACCTTATTTTCAATACATGTTTGTATGAATGCTAACGTTACTGTCTCCAAGAGATGTTGAAAATTTGGGATGAGATTGTATATAAAATGCTGAGTTAATAGTAAGTACTGATTTATTTTAAAATTTCATGTATTTTGTAAAGTAAAAATTAAGTAATTTAATAACCTAATAAATATCGAAGATACATATATACATAATAACGTTTAACGTTGGAAACTCGTCCTGTCGGTATTTGAGGTGCAGATTTCTTTGAAGGATATGTACTCCATGTCTTTAGATGTAATCTTTTTTAATTAAAAAAAGCACGTGTGTGTTGAAAATTTCAAATGAGTCGCTCTGCCACAGAACTTTCGGGTTCAGCGCCATTGCATGGTTGTTTTGATCCAATTTTTCTTTTGGCTCCTCTGTTCGGAACCGATTTTGCTTTCGGTGTAATTTTTGGATACTAGTTCGGTTGTAGTACTGACTCCAATTACGGTTCCGGGTTTTCCTTCTGGCTCTAGCCTGGAGGCTTTTGTAGCAATTTCGGCTTTAGGTTGGATCTGGTACCTGCTACGGCAAAAGTTCGGCTTGGAATATTTCCGTTTTCAACTCCAGTATCGGTTATACTCCAGTTTTTTTCTTGTCACCATATGGATGATATAAATAATCCAAAAGTAAATCTATAGCATGTAAAACATAATTATCTAGCAATATTTTCTCTTCGCAAACTGTTTGTGGCCCTGATAAGGGCCGCTTTTCGTAGGTATAATTGTTTAGCATTTTTTTTTTTTCTCTTTGTTGACTAGTGGTGGCCCTGATAAGGGCCGTTTTGCGTATACTTGTATAGTATATTTTCGCTCTTTTTAAACTAATGGTGGCCCTGAAACTGGGGGAGGTTACTGCGTCTGGGTTTCACGGCTTATTCGTGGTACATCATGCATATCCGTTTGTGTGCTGCAGCTGTTCCGTGCGAAGTATTGACCTTTCGCTCCAACGGTGTCACTTAAAAAAAAGCGAACATGTAGAAGGGACTTTATTATTTATCCTTCGTCCTTCCTTCACGTTGTAGCGGCGAAAGTATTGTCCGATATTTTGGTAGATAACTGTAGGACGATGAGACAACTTCCGCTTTTTACAAACTCTTGATTAGCACTGCTAAGTCATACATAAAATTATATTATATATTTTATCTCACAACATTCGGGAAACAATATTTATATCAAAGACGGTAAATATATCGATGGAGTGGAGTTGGGCATCAAATTTACTCTCTGAGCTCCCACAATAAGGTCACAGGCCTGAAAATGGAGCGAAAAAATTAAGCCATTTTAGGGAAGCTAACGCCAGAAGCTTTTTCCCAATTTTTCCTCTTCCTTGATCTTGCGGAGTAATTCTTTACTTTAGCTCACAACTGCAAAAACTCGTGCAAAAATATCGGGAGAGGTGTCAAAAAAAAGCGTTTTGGACTCAGGGCGGCGAATCCGAAAGCGAAAATTAAAAATTTTATTTCTGTCAAAAAATATTCCCAAAAAACTGAAAAATGGCACCGGAGCGCTCCGAAACCGGGGGTGGAATCCATAGTATTTTTGCGCAGGTAATAGTCTAGTTGAGGGGTCGACTGCTAATACGCTACCAAAAATATCGAGAGGGGTGTCAAACGACGCGGAACGTGTGAATTGCTCTGTCAGCAACAATTAGAAATTCCCCTTTTGTGTTGGTTAAAATTTAGACCGTTTTTGTTACAGGGTAGCATGTTTACTGGTTTACTCATTTGGCATTGAAATTGTTGGCTGTTTACATTACAGTAGCCAATTCATCACAATTGAATTTAATAAAATTTGCGTTTAAGTATAATAAACTGTTTAGAAATTGCGGTGTCGGTTTGTGAAAATGTTCTGAGAAAACGTACAGACATTTAAGAAGGCTGTATTCCCTTGCTTTGTATAATTCGATCAATCTTTCTTCCACCAAAGCAATTTTCAGGAGCTCGAAAAACTTATTAAAACCCTTCTTTTCTAGGCTGACATTTCGTATTGAAATATTTCCAACGCATACGGCTCAGACGTTGTCCTGCCCTAAATTTGGTTTATCTGCATACATTTTAATAAGCTTTTTCCTTCAAACTCTGCCCTCCCCCCTCTTCACTTTTTCTTAATCCTTTTATTCACTCCTCCATCCGTGTTTTTCGCTTCATCTACCTCTACCTTCATCTCACTATATCCCTTTCTCAGTCTCCTTCTCCTTCCCTCTTTTCTCTTCTCTCAATTTCTTCTTATTCTTCTTCATCCCATATTGCCAGTCCAGAGGGTGGTATGTATTTTGTTCCAGTCCCATTCCGAGTGCCAGTCCTAGTCCTAATCCCAGTCCCAGTCCGTCTCTGGTCTACTTCCAGGAAAAAAGGATCGTAAATACTAATATACGCAAATTTATATACCAAATTTGAGGCAATTAGACGTGAGTAAATAAGTATGTGAGTATTATTAATTCAACTCCTGATATACATATATAACGCACACATTCTAGGGGTATCCGGGTCCATTTTTTGGCCTATATTTCGAGACCCTAGTCACCCAGTGGTATTAAAATTACTCTGTACTAAATTCAATTTCAATTTGATACCCATAATGTAAAAACATATCCTAGTGTTACCCTGATCCACGTTTTTGTCTATATCTCGAGATACAATCACCCAGCGGTACTAAAATTACTTTGTACTAAAGCACACATCAACAGCTTCAATTTTATACCCATAATGTAAAAACATATCCTAGTGTTACCCTGATCCACGTTTTGGCCTATACATCGAGACCCTAGTCACCAAGTGGTATGAAAACTACCCTGTACTAAAGCACTCATCAGCATCTTTCATTTTATATCCATATTGTATAAATACTGCCTAGGCATACACGGGCCCACGTTTTCTCCTATATCTCGAGACCCTAGCCACCCGTGGGTACGAAAAATATCCCGTATCAAAGTACTCAGAAACAGCTTCCCTTTGATACTAATATTGTACAAACACATCCCAGGATTACACAAGGGGCAATTTGCCCCTAATTGTCCCCCTTTTCCATGTTCAAAAAAAAATTTGCTAGTAGACTATTGTCCGTGTCCCAAATTTCATCAAAATCCGTGTAGTCGTTCTGTCGTGATTCAGTCACAAAGACGAAAAAATATAATAATTAAGTTATAACTGTTCCTAGGGGGCGGCGACCTCCCCCTTTTGAAAAATATATAGCTAGTAGATCCTTCCAGACATCTAAACATCCAAAGGTTTCCCAATTATAATATATATTAGATTAGATATATTAAGATTAAGATGATGACACCATAAAATCTTCTAGAACTTTGTCAGGGACTTATCACTGAACTGGTTTTGATATATATTATTATGCATATATGTGCAGGCGCATGCATATATATATTTTATGATGACAACATAAAATCTTCCTGAAGTTTGTCAGGGACTTAGCACTTCACTTGTTTTGGTGTGCACCATGATACATAAATGCACAAGCGCATGTTCATTTGTTTATTATGGTGACACCATACAATCCTCCTGATCTTTGTCAGAGACATAACACTTTACTTATTTTGGTATTCATCATAATATATAGATCAACGCAGTTGCATCTCTATATTATGTTGGACACCATAATATATTAATTTAAGGTAATAATACACATTTTTTGGAGTACTTACGTATGGCGGCGATGAAAATGATGAAACCCGCAGTTTTTTATGCAATATGGTCGTCTGCAGGTTTCGTTCCACTTTTAAGCATCCTTTTCACTTTTTTGTTTGATTTTTTTCACAATTAATACTCAAATAATTAATAATTTTAGCAAAATTGCTAAAATCACGCCTGAATTTTTTGAAATTTTCCAACGTCAATGGCACGTCAAACAATTTTTCTTTATTTCCCTTGTTTTGGGATATTCACAAGCAAGACACTCATGTTGTTTCATTCGCACTCATTATATTTATAGGAAATTTTTTCCACCCTCAAAAATATCCCAAAAACTTGAATTTTTTGAGACCAAAATGTTTGATGGTGTTGGAATTTCAGGGGAAAGTGGATAAAAGTGGGTAGTCATGGTAGGCAGGGTATGACAGTAATTTAGCCGTAACCGTTAATATGAAATCCATAAAAATTAGAAAAATTCGTAACATTTTTCAATCTGGTAGCTTGTTTTTGGTGAAATTGTCATTGTCCCCGCAAAAGTCAAGTGGCTAACGTCGCACTAAATGGAACTACCTCCATTTTTTGTATCATGGTGTCAACGAAGGAGAGTCGGCAATATGAACTGTCAGTCATTTTTAAAAGGTTATGCAATTGTAGCGAACTTCTCCTCACGACGCTGCTCAAATAAGGAAAATTTAGAAAGGTGCGATTGGACTGAAGCGAGGTGGCATATCTAGCTATGCTTCAGCTTAACTCAGGGAAATTGTGGGTGGGGGTGCTTCAGCCTCACGCAACGAAGTCGCACAAAAAATATTTAAATAGATGCCCACGGTAACAAAGGGGTATTCCACGCGGAATTGCGCCAGCAAATTGACAGTGCAAAACAAACAAAAAAAAAAAACCAAGTGACTAGGAAAATGAGCAAGGCAGGAAAGAAGAACGAGGAACGTTACATCAATCGTCGTTTATAGGGAAGAAAAGCTGGAAGAACTCCCCATGTCTCTACCCACCCGACCTGTTAACCAAAAAAAAATTATGTTAGGCGGTTAACCCTCTTAATACTTACTTCATTTCAGCCACCAATATCCCTACATTTCGTCAATGGACTATAAAACCCTAGAATTTCATCTTTAGCAATTCACAATTTCTCATTTTATTTATAAGAATATCTTTAACAAATTTTACCTGCTTCCTTATTTCTAGCATTTAATAGTTCTCTATTTAAACGAAATACTTTGGATTCAATCAACTTTATCATCATGTTCAAAACAGATATCCTATTAGTTTAAATAACCCAAAAGGTAAAAGTATTAACAAACAGAAATTCAATATAATTGTAGTTGGCATACTAGAATGTAATTAGAACGTAGGTGTACATTGGATTGATGTGAGTGTCCCTAAATATGTGGACGAAGTATGCTAAGCTTATTACCATAATTATCCTGGTAGCATTTTCCTCAATACACATTTAGCTAACTTGGGTGTGCAAATGGTTTCAACCATGCGATTTTTAAATCGATATACACATGCGATCAAATGCGCATATCAATGTAAAGGTAATATCTTGGAGATCGTGGTTAAAACCCAAGGATTGAAAATCTTAAAATAAAATCCTCTTGAATTTACAATAAAAAAAAAAATGACATAAAACATGTGTATACATATGTAAAATAGAATGTGAACGGATTTACTTACATGCTTACTCGGCTACACCATCGATGCGACGTTGGTACCAGCGACGACGAGGTTGCAAACGCGATAGGTTTATGCTATAATCAAACATGCGTGTAGTTGCAGAATCATAATCAATTCGAACCAGGGGTTCGATAGCTAAATAGGTAGACCTGCGTACAGCACATACATATATGTATATGCACAGCAAATGTTTTGCACACAGCCTGATAACTAGCGATGTATGAGGATGCGCTTTAATGCGCCTGAAACTATATCTCGCGAATATTTAAGAATTTGATATAATTTTTACATACGAATTTAAATATAAAATTTGAAATACTTTACCACATTATTATTTATGCAATATTGCGTAACTCAATTAATTAACTTGTAATGTATACAAATTTAGGTGCAAGAAACCTAAAGCCAATCATTGAAATCACCATAACGGAATGCCATAGCAAATAAACTTCTGCTCAAAGGAACTAATCAAACTTTCAATTGTTAGTACATAATTACTAATAGCTATGTACGTCTTAACAGAATTGATCTGAGGCATTAATCATATTTATGTATATACTAGCAAGAAAAATACGCTACGGTCCTATGATAATCTGTCAAATCAACATAAATGATATCCCTCCGGGGATATTATAGGTACTTAAAGTCCGATGTTTTGGTCATATCGCAAGTCTTCCTGTATCCATAGAAAAGCTGGTTATCCTTTACTCTCTCAGACGTGTTGATGAAATACCAATAAGTTTCATGTTAAAATCAAGGAGATTCTTATCGCAAATCGATGTTTTTATTAGCTGTTTAAAGACGGTTGGATATCAGCCCTTGTGGCTGCTGTAAATGCACGATCTCTATTCACTGTTTCTATTGGACATTTATGTTTCCATAATTTGGTGTATATGCTACACATGAACCTATACGTATTTTGCAATTTCGCAGCTACGTATTTTAAAAAGAAGTGGAGTTAGCTGTTGTTGCACTGCACTTTTTATTAAAGTTCAATTAAAGTTTTAATTATTTTTATGGCCGGTCGATAAATTAAACATTAAGGTTTTTCTTTTATATTCTGGTCAATTCCGCGGTAAATGGTAACTGCCGACACTTAACATTATCTATGTTTGTGTGAATGCGCAAGTTTATAATTTTATTGTATTTATCGTCGTCATACACTGCAGTAATTGCTTTCATGTTTTTATATGCACGTTCCTTTTGTTAGCGCATTTAATTTTTTTACTTAAAAGTCAATCAATTAAATTGACAAATCACAAGCAATCATCATAATAAGCAGTGCATCCCACAGCAAAAAAAAAAAGCATAAGCACACTTCACCTTATCACTCGGGTTTTCTACCGCGTTTTTCATAACCGGAGCGACTTTTAACTTTCATTGCTTATCAGGAACTAACTCTTGTTTTTCAAGTCAGCTTCAAATTAAGCTTCATTAATTGCTCAGCATCGATTTATTCTGTGCCAGGTAGCGGTCCACAATCAAGTTGTTACTAGACATCGGAATGCAATTTGAAAAACAAATAGAGGCCATAAGCAAATGTCCAAAAAGTTCACTCGCTCGCTGGATTTAACGGTATCATTATGAAAATGTACGTGCATACTTCTGTAAATATTTATTAACATCTTGCCTTTAGAGGCTAGCATCAGATTACCGTGTTCATTCGATACTCGAATGCCCCAGTGGGAAATTCTTAGGGAAGTGCGCTACACAATACATCTGTAGCATTTACAATTTTTTTAGTACTTTCTGGATACATATTTCATGTTCCGCGCAAAATTCACCATCTATGGTTCTGCGTCCTCTCGATATTCTTTTGTTATAGTATTGCCTCTTTTCATCAAGTAATATGGTTTCATTAAGTATGGTTTTTGTGGAAAAGCTGCATCTCCGACGAAGTAGTTGGGAAATACTGTATTAGAATTTGGTAGTGCTGTTGGCTCTGGCGTCACAAACACCTTGCAACATGATACTGTAAGTTCCTGCAGGAAGTCATGAATTTTTAGAAAAATTTAGGTGCCTCTTTAAAGTTATTGCGTATCCTTATAGTTGTAAAAGTTGGAGCAACATGCTTCCCATCAATAGCTCCAACACAGTTTGGTAGGCTCAACATATTTTTAAAATCTTCTGCTATTCTTTGCCATTCTGTTCTATTCAGCTTTCTTCTCACAGTCTCTGCAGACATTTTCAATGTTAGCGATATGAGCCAAATATCTGCAACAGGAGATGAAAAATGTATTTATATGGATACAATTTATTCCAATAAATAAAAATCCATAAGGATAAACTTACATTTATGTAAGAAACAGTCTGAACTCTGTGGGAATATACGGTCTCAGGGAATTTTTTTCAGCTGCTCCCTCAGCATATTCAATAAAGCATCAAATATTGGTGGCCGCATATTTGATGCCATGCGAAATTCAGCTTCGTCCCCAGTTTTTAATGAATTAAACGTTGTGGCAAAAAACAAAAACTAGTCGCCTCACGTTCCAAGTATAGTTCGCACACCCAGATGTTTCTTTTTCTAATTTATTTAATATATTCCAGATATACTGCAATAACACTGCTAATTAACATCAAAGTAAATTCAAAATCATGATCCACTTTCCTTTTTGAATACAATATTTCAAATATGGTTTATTTCAGCTCAATTTAACATATACCAAATGCAACCACGCTCAGTTTCGAACTATCAAACGGACGTAAACGCGTACGAAAATGTTTAGAAACGCCTACGCTCGCAAAAGAATACTCGTGCCTATGGAGTTTCGCTATAAGGAATTCGTAGTTTAGCATTCACAATATTCAAAATAAATTTGTCTCACCATAAGTTTAGTTTGAGAGTATTTTATAATCAACGTTAGGTTAAGTATGACATTGTGTTATTTTTATTTTCAGGATGTTGATATGAGATTTGTACACACTTGTTTGGCTGATAAAATTGTCTTATTGAATTCAAAGAGTTTCATTCATTCAAAATTTTGAGGTTTGGTTCATGTCATCCGGCCTGTATCTCGGACTGGGTCGCTTGCCCTCTCCTGCTGCGTCTTAGAGGCAGGTCTTTGTCAGTCAACTGTGTTCGAAATTCTTCCACTGTTTACCGGCTCATGCCAAGCCATCGCTATCGTGGTGGCTTGGGTCAACCACTGGACTCAAGCACTGCATAATTTTTAATGCTGTCCGATTTTGTGATAGGGTTCTCTTTAGCTCTATATCACGTTGTTCCTGTTCTAACGTTAGTTCTTTGTCTGGGCTGTTATACCGCTCCTTTACCGAGTGCACTCACTGCACTTATCATCACTATCTGCGTCCGATTCTACGCTGATCAGTGTTGCCAGAACTTTTTCAAAAAAAAGGCTAGATGGACACAAAAAATAAATAAATAAGATGATAAAAAATTGTTTAAGTACTTCCTTTATATAAATGGACCAAAATAAACAAAAAACGTCTCTTTAAACAAAAACATGCTTTTGTTGAACTTTAAAATTCAAATTTTAAGATAACCCATATATGTAATACTCCTTTAATGCTACTACAGGCTAGGTACACACAAAAACATCAAAGTGCCGATATTTTGCTGTTTAATATTTTTGTTTCTGTATTCAATAATGGAATGTACTTAATTTTTGATACTTGTGCTGCTACAATCACAAAAATTTTGAAGGCTGTCTTGTTTTGATTTCGAATTCAAAACTCATTGCGAGGATTTTGTATTAGCAATATATGTACATATATGACATAACTACTGTAAACAATTGTACGAAGAACAAAAATATAAAGGTGGAGCGCACATTGCCGGACTAAGGTAAAGATTATATCGAAAGACAATTTTTGCAGTCCACATTTATATTTTTGTTCTTTATAAAAATTTGTAAAGGGGTTATGTTAAAATTATAAAATTGATATTCAATATTTTGTTGATTTGTCTTCCTCACCCAGTTCTTTCAATGGCGCTGCCGCTTGTTCTACTAATGATGCAAATGTCAGTTCTGCTGCACCTGCCAATAATAAAACTGGGTATTCCGGGGTTGTAGCTTTTGGCCTTCAGGGATCAGTCGCTACTAACCTAACATCTAACAATAATTCTAGCTTAGCATCTAACAATAATAATAATAATATTTCAAATAAGTTCATAAAAGCACCCACCATTGTTGTAGGTAGTAATTCAAACGTAAATCTTAGCTTAGCTGTTCGATTGAAAGTTGCATTTGTCGTCTTTTAAGCCGACGGTAAACGCTAGCGATATTGTCGACTATGTCTCACATAATGCAAACATCTCGCCTTCATTAATTCATTGTTTTACATTAATAAAGAAAGATGCAGACTCCAATTTGTTATCAAGATGTAATTTTAAACTTGGAGTCTCGCCTTCAATATATAATAAGCTTCTTGAGTCTTCGCTATGGCCATCGGACGTCAAAATTAAACCATTCCGTTTTTTTTCAAAAAGCACAGGGCTCAACTGCAAAACCTTAGCTATATGCGGTAATATTAAAAAAGGTATAAATATCTATTATCAGAATATATCGGGGTTGAGAACGAAATGTAAAGATATATTTTTAGCCACTTCACGGTGCGACTATGATGTCTACGTCATTGTTGAGACTTGGCTTAATAATGACTTCTATGACTCAGAATTTTTTGATCAAAGTTTGTTTCAAAGTTATCGAAAAGATAGAGACCCTATCAAAACAGGGCGTCCCAGAGGCGGTGGGGTGTTAATTTCTGTAAGGCGTTCTCTTCTCTCTTCTTTTGTGCCGCTTTCTAACGGTGACTCTCTCTTGGACCAGCTTTGTGTCTGTATTACTGGGCCTTCTGGCAATTTATTTATCTGCGTTTCTTACATTCCGCCTTGCAGCACAGATTTGCTATACTGTGCTCATGTTAATAATATATTTGACCTATATGAATATAATGTTGATAGTAATTTTTGCGTCCTGGGGGATTTTAATCTCAGCAAGGTTGTTTGGTCGAAATTACTAGAAGATGATATCTTAACACCTACTAATGTTCATCACCCCCATGAGATTAATTTCTTAGACATCCTTTCTAGTGCCAATCTAATTCAGATTACCAGTTTCGTGAACTAGTTAAACAATATTTTGGACCTAATTTTTGTAGATGAGAACCTCATGTGTGTTTCCTATATATAAATCAGATATGCATCATGTAGCACTATGTTTATCTATTGAATTCTTCGACCTAATGCCGAAAAACAATATAAATAATAATTGGCGCTCCTATAACTTTAAGGATGCAAATTATGAATTTCTAAACTCTCATATCTGAAATAGACTGGACATCTATTTTCTTTGCTAAAAATGCAACTGAATGTTTCGACGTTTTTCTGCTAAAGATGGCTAACATATTCAGTAGGAATCTTTCTCTCCTACCAGTTAAAGTTCACAAACCACCCTGGTACAATACTAGGTTGAAAAGTTGAAAAATCAAAGAAATAAGTACTTTCGATTATACAAGGCTACCAGCGATACTGTTTTTAAAGATCAGTATACTTCTTATATGATGCAGTTCAATGTTCTTGATAAGTTTTTGTACAATAAATACGTTTCTCGAGTTCAAGATGAGTTGAAAGTTAATCCTAAATCTTTTT
Organism: Eurosta solidaginis; assembly: GCF_040869045.1. Classification (NCBI taxonomy): domain Eukaryota; kingdom Metazoa; phylum Arthropoda; class Insecta; order Diptera; family Tephritidae; genus Eurosta; species Eurosta solidaginis. The sequence goes on along the minus strand of NC_090320.1, from coordinate 99,077,821 downwards.
GGAACTATTTTCGTTCAAAGAATGGTTGTTCTAATATACCTACCTGTGTCTACCTATCTAATATACCTACCTGTGTCATATCCTACCTATCGACTGGAGTTTTTGTTGATCGCTGGAAGCTGGCGTCTATCACTCCTATCTTCAAGTCTGGCAATAAAAATGAAGTAAAGGATTACAGACCAATATGCAAACTGTCAACATGTTCAAAACTTTTTGAAAAGGTAGTTAAAAACAAAGTATCATTCACTATAAATAAAATAGTCGGTCCATGTCAACATGGTTTCATTGGGACGTGCGACTGCTACAAATCTGGCTGTTTTCTGTCAGTTTTGTGTCTCTGCGCTTAAGGATGGATGTCAAGTTGACACCATATATACGGATTTTTCCAAGGCTTTTGACACAGTTTCGCACAAATTACTTCTGTGGAAACTTGAAAACATGGACTTTCACTCAACTTTCTATTTGGAAAATAGAATATCTTTTGTTGAAATCGAGAGAACTATGTCTTATGAATTCACAGCAACTTCGGGTGTACCACAAGATAGCATTCTTGGTCCCATTTTGTTCTTAATGTTTATTAATGATGTTGGCTCATGCATAAACTATTCGAATTATTTGCTTTATGCTGACGACTTAAAACTCTTTCGGAGAATCTCCTGTACTTCTGATGCATTGCGTCTGCAAGAAGATCTGAATGCTATAAATAATTGGGCCTGTCAAAATAATCTGCGACTCAATATTAGTAAATGCTGTCACATAACGTATACTAAGTCTATGAATGCGGTTTAATTTGCGTACTCAATTTCAAATGTAACTCTTGCGTCAGTTAATGAGTTTCGCGATCTTGGCGTAATTTTTGACTCATCTTTTACTTTTGTAATCATGTAAACTTTCTCTTACCAAAGGCTTATACCAACTTAGCTTTTTTGCGACGATATGCCAAGGATTTCAAGGACCCATATACCAGGAAAATCTTATACAACGCCTTAGTGCGTTCCCAGTTAGAGTATGCATCAGTCATCTGGAATCCCATATACTCTTCACACTCTTTAAGAATTGAAAGAATTCAGCGCAAGTTCATACGATTTGATCTTCAACCTCTGCACTTTGTTAATCCCCTGCCACCCTACAATGCAAGATGCATGCTCATCAATGTCTTGCCACTTGAAGTTAGACGTCTTGTTCAAAACGTAATGCTTATTTTTGACATAATATCCGGTGCCATTGACTGCTCAGAACTACTTGGGCAGTTGACTTTCAATGTCCCTAACAGAGCTCTCCACTTTCACAGTACATTCCGCGTTGAAGTGCTGCGTTCGAATTACTTGAGTTTCGCACCTCTTCTAAGAGGTCTTGTAGAATTTAATCGCCTATCCAGAAGCCTTGACTTGGACTTTGCCATGCCAAGGTCTCTGTTTAAGATACGCATTGAGTCCTATTACTTACCTCAGTAAATCATACTTTAAAATTGTTAAACTAGTACTAAGTTAACCTGTAATCTAGCCAGTAAGGTTGTTAACTTTTGACTTAATAAAGATATGAAATGAAATATTAATATTAATATCAAAGTTCAATAAGAGTCTGCGTTTGTTGAAAAATACATTTTCGTTTCTTATGACTCTATAGTCTTTTTGTTTGTTTTTTTCTCTTGGGCAAAATTAAAGACGTAATAAAAAAGGCAAAGTGCAATACAATTAGAGTGAAGGTTGGAAAAAATATATGAAACCAATGAAATTATAATTTCTGTACAACGAACATACAATAACACAAACATAAAACAGAGAGTGAAATTACTTAATATGCCGTGCAGCTGCGGTCAAAAAGTGAATCGGGAGAATCCAAAAGTGCAGTGCAATGGATCTAAAGAGCTTTTTCACCTTGAATGTGTAGGCTTACTCCAGAGTGACTTGGACTTTCTGTTCACTTCGGGAAAGCCTTTTTTTGCAACGCATGCTCAGCTGAGAGGCGCCCATCTATACGTTCAACTCTGCCGACTGAAACAAATAATAAATCTGATGTGAGTGATGATGTGCATAATAACAAGCATCAAATTTCTTTCCTTGCTAATGAGCTTACTATAGCAAGACAAGAGAATGCACGCATTCTGTTGGTGTCAATGCACTGCATGATGAAAACAAAAATCTACTGCTGACATCCGAATATCTTTATGCCGAAGTTCGCTCTTTGCGCTCTCAAGTTGATTCCGCCCTCTCACCACTAACTGTTGAAGTTAAAAATCGTAGTAGCATTGTTGCTAATTTGGCTATTAACCAACCAAAGCAGCGTACAGTCGCTGAATTTGCTGCTGGTAATGCTAAGAGTGTTAAGCCAATAAATTCAACATTAAAACAAAACATAAGTGCAAGTGAATCAGAACCTCAAGTGAGCATAAATGATGACGTTACTATTTTGCCTTCCCTTTCTGTCAATGCTGTACGTATTGATAGTGAAATGACGTCAACATCCCATTCTAAGGTGCGTAATGCTGCAGGCTCTAAACAAGTTAAACGAAAGCTATCAGTGACATCTCATGCTGTGTCGCAAGCCTCTGCTACGCCTACCTTTGCTTCTGTTGCTAAATCTGCTGCTTCTGCAGTAAACGTACCAGCATCTACAGTGCGCCAAGTAACCCAGCGGGAAATTGAAGCCAAAAGTATTCGGAGGAAATTAAGCAAGCCTATTGTTGCTGGTAAATGTAATACAAGCGAACTAAAAGTAGTTTCCGTATTCAAGTTTGCATATTTCGTAATTTTTGCCTACTGTTTAGGAAGCTGATATCTTATCGTATGTTTCAAGTCATGCTAAAATTGAATCAAATTTGTTAATTGTCATACATTAGTAAAGAAAGATATTCCCACTAATAGTCTAACAAAAATCGATTTTAAATTGGGTGTTTGGGAATGTTCTTTTGATAAGGTGCTTAATCCAGCTATATGGCCTGAGTTTATAAAAATTCGCCCGTCTCGTTTTTTTTTCACCAAGAAGGTGCATCAACACAATAACGATAACCAATTAAAGAAATTAAAAATATATTTTCAAAATGTTTCTGGGTTGAGAATAAAATCTAAGCTGCTTTATGCCGTGAGCTCGTTGAGACGTGGTTAAACGAGAGTTTCTTGGATAATGAATATTTCGATGCGAATTTATATACTTTTTTTCGAAAGGACCTTGATTATATTAAAGCTGGTCACAGTAGAGGCGGAGGTGTTCTTATAGCAGTTAACCGGAAATTTGGCGCATCTTATATTCCTCCGACAAGCAACGATATGCTATACCCAGCACATGTGGACAATATTCTAGCAGTAGCATCTAGTCATAATAATGATAGTATCTGTGTTATGGGTGACTTCAACTTGGGCAATATGGATTGGTCTTATATTTATAACAGTAATGAGCTATATGCCAATAACGTAAATAGGATATCTGAATCCTATTTGGTTAATAACTGTAGCCTCAGATAGTTTTTAAAATGTTAGTTTATTAATATATAAAATATCTTTGACTGCATTTATTAAAAATTTAAAACCGAATCAATCAAAAATTTTCTTTTTAAAACAAATGAACAAAACATTCTTAAATCTAAACAAAATAAAAATACAAAGTATTATTTAAACAAGTAAATATATTTTAACAAAATCCCTACAATACTCCCCTTTCCAAAGAACCCATTTTAAATAAATTAAATGTAACTATTTTTCTTTGTGTTGTAATGTTATTAGTGTAAATGTGTGTGATACGTGATTCAACCGTTGCAGGTTTCAATCTGTCAATCGGAATGGTTCTGATTTCATTATTAATTTCAATCTTAAAATATTTATTATTTTTTCAACAACTCTGTAAGGCCCTTCATACGGTTGCTTATTTATAACCCTAACAAAAACAAATTTACAACTCTGAAGATCCATTGGAAGAAATATACCAGTGTTTAAATTGAGATGATGTTTCAAATTCGAATTAACATTTTTAAAACGCTCTTTAAGATTACTTAAAATTTCTGCCGGAGAAACATTTTCAGAAGTTGAAACAACAAGTTCACCAGGCAATCGTAAATTTTGCCCAAAAACCATTTCAGCTGGTGTAGCAGAAATGTCTTCTTTAAAAACTGATCGTAATCCCATCAATGAAGATTTCAATTGTCTATGAAAACGCTCCACCACGCTTGCGAATGATAGGGAGACGTTTTAGTGTGTTGACTTCCGAGTAATTTTGTTAATTCCGAAAATAAATGAGATGTAAATATAGAACCTCGATCTGTAGTTATATTTAACGGTACACCGGAACGGGATATATATTCATTTAAAAACTTATTTACAACTGTTGATGCAGAAACGTCTCTAAGAGTATAAGCTTCTGGCCAGCTGGTAAACCTATCAACTATTGTTAAAATATAGCGATTTCCTTTTGAAATTGGTAAAGGTCCTACAACATCTAAATGGATATGCTCAAATCTGGCTCTAGGAATCGGAATCGTACTTATTGGAGACTTTGTATGGCGATATACTTTTGATTTTTGACAGCTAATGCACTCTTTTGACCAGTTATTGATTAGTTTATTCATATAAGGCCAAAAATATTTCTTTACTATCAAACGACGTGTAGCTTCGCTACCAGGATGTGCTATCCCATGTAGCATATCAAAAACTTTTTTGCGTAAATTATTTGGTACAAAAGGTCTAGGATTAGGTATCTCCCGAGATTTCACACCAAATATTAAAATTCAAAAGTAGAATTTTTATCAACTTCAGATTTTGAAATTTTTGTCCAGAAATCAGCTTGTCAAGTTCACTTTCTTGTTGTTGTTCACTCTGTAAAATTTTAAAATTAAGTTCAAAATTCCTAATCGTATCTATTTCAAAAGCACGTGATAACGTGTCAGCTACAATATTTTCCTGACCTTTTATATATTTTATGTCACTGGTAAACTGTGCAATAAACTCCAGATGTCTTGCTTGCCTAGGACTTCGTTCAGTTTTTGACTTTAAGGCAAAAACCAAAGGTTTATGATCCCTATAAACAGTGAACGATTGACCCTCTAATAAATAACGAAAATGTTTTATATTTAAATAAATAGCTAGCAATTCTCTGTCAAAAACACTATATTTCATTTCTGCTTGTGAAAGCTTCTTCGAAAAGAAGACTAGTGGTTCGGACTTGTTATTAAAACGTTGTTTTATAACACCACCAATTGCAGAATTTGACGCATCCACCGTTAAAGATAATTTTGCATCTTTTTTTAAAATGATTTAACAAAACCGTTGGCGCAAACTTATCTTTAATGCATTCAAAAGCTTTACTTGACTTGTCATCTCGTAAATCACCCCCGTAAACTCAGCTAATCTCGAAATTTATCTATGATAATAATTCACCATGCCTATAAATTTTTGTATTTGCTTTATTGACTTAGTCCGTTCAAAATTGCGGATAGCTTCGACTTTGCCTTCAGAAGGACATATTCCTGACTCAGATATACAATGTCCTAAAAACTCTATATTTGATACGCCAAAAATGCATTTGTTTGGTTTGACTTTCAAACCATACTACGACAAACGCTAAAAAGTATGCGAAAATCATTTAAGTGTTGTGTTTCATTTTCACTTGCAACTAGCAGATCATCAATATAGATGAAAACAAAATCTAAATCACCAACTACTTCATTTATAAATCTTTGAAACGTTTGTGCTGAGTTCCTCAAGCCAAAAGGCATCCCTGTAAACTCAAACATGCCAAAAGGAGTAGTGATCTCAGTTTTATAAACATCTTCCTCAGCCATTGGAATTTGATGATATGCTCTACCTAAATCTAATTTTGAAAATATTTTCTTGTTCCTTAGATGCATATTGAAATCATGTATATGAGGCAAGGGATATCGGTCAGGCACCGTCACAGCATTAAGCCTTCTAAAATCACCACACGGACGCCAATCATTCACCTCGTATTTCGGTACCAAATGAAGTGGTGATGCTACAGAGGAATTTGATGGTCTACAAATTCCTGATTTAACTAAAACTTCGACCTCACGTTTAGCCACTTGAAATTTGACAGGATCTGAACGCCTAGGTTTAGAAAATGCAAGATTTCCTTCCGTAATTAGTCTTTGCATAGTTGTATGTTTAACTGACTTACTATAATCTGCTTCTGCGATTAAAGCTGGAAATTCTTTTAATAAATTCGTATACTGATTGTCAACTACACAAATTTTGGGAAGGGAAATATTACAAAAAGAGGAGATCGCATTAACAGAAAGATTTGTTAACGGATCGACTAAACATTTGTGTTTAATATCTATCATAAGACCATACTTACACAGAAAATAAGCTCCTATAACCGGCTTCGAAATATCTGCCACTAAAAACTTAAATGAAAAATTACGCCTCAGACCTAAATTAAGTTGTAAAAACTTTTTCCCGTAAGTCGAAATGGTTGAATCATTTGCAGCTGTTAAAACTATATCGCAGATCTTTTCGTACTTGGAAATTTTGATACCGGTAGCACTGAAATTTCCGCACCACCACTAAATTTCAGTTTGTTGTTTTTACCAAATTGAATAGACGATGTGTAAAAATATCCAAATTTGCATTGTTCGTTGCCGCAACAATGGACGAATCTAGTTTGTTGAACTCTTTTTACTTGCAAAAGCACACGGTTCTTCACATTTTTTAGCATTATTACCAAATCTGCAATGGTACTTACACAACCAATTTGGATTTTCACATAACTTTAAACGATTTCTAAATGGGCTTCTGAAACGATTTCTATTAATCGAATCTGATCTAAAACAATCTTGGTTAATATTCCTTTTAACTTCACTTAGTTCCAAAGAAAAGTTTTTCAAAATTTTGACACATAATTTCTGTTGTTCTGACCAAATTCGCAATAACAGTACTTTAGTTTTTCACATTTTGAAAATTAGTAACAGAAGTTAATTCAGATTTGTTAAATTGTTCCCATATCTTATCTGCTAGTTTGGTTAGTTCATTTATATCAGTTATACTTGAACTTGCCAAAAATAACACTAATAATTTGTGGCAATTTTCTTAAGCAAAGTTTTTTGAGAATATCCGAACTAAAATTGGAACCAGAAAGTATAAGCATTGATCTATAAAATTCCGAAGGCTTATGATCACCAATTTGGGTGAATTAAAATTTTTTTCAAAGCCGTAAATTTGTTATTCTCTGGTGGATTTTGTATAAAATCCAAAATAGTCACTATTACATTCTGCTGAAGTGCAGTAATAGTATGTTCATATTTAGTTGTTTCCTGAGTAATATTTTTTGTACTAAACTGCATTTCCGCATGAATAAACCACGCCTCAGGGCAACTTGTCCAAAATTGTGGTAGTTTGACAGAAGTAGCAAAAAATCTCATTACCATTCCGATTGGTATATGGATTAATTAGCTCATCATCATTATTTTGCAAATCAATAAGTGAATCATTAGTGTTATGTGTGCGTGTAGAGGTGTGTATGTCATGTTATGGCGAACGAAACATTTTGAAAAAGGAAGTTTACAACTCAAACACTTAACTCTTTAAATTGAGATTTGAATTTAAAACAGATTTAAAATTATATATAAGCTAATTTAATCAAATATATATATATACTATTCATGTATTATAATAACATACATATTAGGGCGGGTCGATTTAAAAATCGCTCATTTCTCTGTGAAAATCGTATTCTAGGGATCAAAATAAGAAACTTTGCCGAAGGAACCATACCTCTAAAACGAAGATGTCCCCCCCCCTCCCCTTTGGGCCGAACTTTTGGGTAGGGGAATTTCAATTCTACCTGCTGTGTCTTGTTGTGGCTTAAAAAAAACAACACAAGCAATTTTACGATCTGCAATTGTGTCACAGTGATACCTTCATTTTTTAAAACGGTTGAATAAAAAACCCACACAACTATGTTTACGACATGCAAATGCATCACAGCGATGCCTTGGTTTTAAAAGCGGGTTGTAAAAACGCTAATTTCTAATAATTTTTTTTAATTTCTTTTCTATTACTAAGTTAAATTCATTTTTTCATTTACATATGTTCTGACTAAATAAATTTCTAAAGAGAAAAATAAACTCCAAAAAAAAAAGACATAGGCGTTTCAAAGTGGGATTTTTCAAAATTTGCCAATACGTCCCAAAGGGGGGGGGGGGGGACATCAGAATTCGTTTTAGAGGTATGGTTCCTTCGGCAAAGTTTCTTATTTTGATCTCTAGAATATGATTTTCACAGAGCAATGGGCGATTTTTTTGCCTCCCCACAAATCGACCCGGCCTAATACATATATATATTAATACAAAAACTTACCAAACTAAAAATATATTTCCCAAGAGTTAAATTCTATATATTCCCATGAAATCAGTTTGTTCTAAATTCCTTGTTTCTATTGCCCTTATCAGCTTCCTGTTTCCTTAAACTTGAATTCCGACCCCTGCCGTTACAAATGTAGATGTTGTTGGTTGTTGTTAATTGTTACTTAAAACAGAACTCCGATAATAGTGAAACGCTGTCACCTTTCTCAACCAAGCGTTAGCTCACTAAACTTCTTCAATATTGTTGGCTCGTATTTTATAGTATAATTAACTGCTTTATCAATTTTGCTCAGGCACACGCCCACTTGTTCGAAGTTTTTAACTGTTCGTATGTCCTTAGATTGTTGAACATTACTTCTTGCAAAATTAGCACCACTTTCTGGTCCGTGTTTAAATTTTAATTATTGTGATAGAAAACGAATTGACAACGTCAACAAAACAGCACAATTGAAACCATAACGATAATATATGTATATAGTTCATCACAGATTTCTGTTTGCAATAACGTTATGCTCTTCTGTTAATGGCAGCAATTTTTTAATAATTTTTTTTTGTTAAATTAGACATTCACAGCTTTCAACTATTGAACTAGTTTTCTTTGATGATTTTTATCTTTGTATTTTTGGGTTCGCTCTGCTATCAATGGCGCTAATGGTACCAATAACGAAGCTGTGAAATAGGCCGAACTCTTAACACTTTTTTCTTGCCGTTAATATTTGTTCGCATTTTTCTTCTTGATTAGCACAATTTTTCATCTGTTCTACACTCATTTTAAATGCATTTTCGCTAAGATAATAAACTAAATTTCACGAAATATGTACATATATGAAAAAGAATGTTTTATGTCACTTGTTACACTTCTTTAACTATTTAATGAACTTTTTAAAGAAGTTGCGGACAGCGCTTTTTTCGTGTCTTAAAATTGTTTTCTTTTGCTCATTCAGGCAGGATCGCCATGATGTAGCCTCAGACAGTTTTTAAAATGTTAGTTTATTAATATATAAAATATCTTTGACTACATTTATTAAAAATTGAAAACCGAATAAATCAAAAATTTTCTTTTTAAAACAAATGAACAAAGGCATTCTTAAATCTAAACAAAATAAAAATACAAAGTATTATTTAAACAAGTAAATATATTTTAACAAAATCCCTACAATAACTTATCCAGTTGTGGTCTTTTTCATATAAATGGTTTTCCAAATCAACGTTCTCGTATTTAGACCAAATTTTTGTCAATGATAATGTAAATTTTTCTTTGTTGGAATGCCTTGATCCTTTATCTACTCCTGGTATTCATTATATACCATTCGTTTTAAATGTCGAATTCTATCAATTTAATTTGGTTCATTATGATGACGAAGCTATTAGTTTTTTGTTCAATAGAGGATTATCGATATCGTTAATATTGCAGTTGATGCCATTGATTGGAATTCAATATTTTCCAACATTGATGTTGCCAGCAGCTTTGAAATCTTTAAATATAAGTTAGGTGAAATCTGCGTAAAGCATATCCCAATCCTTAAGAAACCCAGATATAAAATACCTTGGTATACTAAGCAATTGTTAAAACTTAAAAATTTAAGAAACAAATATTTCAAGAAGTTTAAGTTATCCAAATTGGTTATATATAAAGAGACATTTCTGTTTTATTCAAGTAAATTTAAATCCTTGAACAGGGACTTGAAGCGCATTAAATTCTTAAGTTCGAATCAGATATAAATCAAAATAAAAATCATTTTGGAGATATGTCAATTCCAAAAAATCTTGTTCGAGTATACCTTCTCTTGTCTATCTCAATGAGACCCCAGCGCACTCTATTATTGATGCTGCTAATCTCAAGTGCAAAGTTGACTGTTGAAGCGAACAGATGTGTTCTCTTGTGCTACTTTAGCTTTTATAACTTCTACTTAGTTTGCTAAATTCATTCGCTTACCGAACTGCTTTAAATGCAATAATCAATGTTTACCGAATGGCTCTATAATATGTGGCATTTGTTCTAACAAGGTTCATGTGAAGTGCTCTAATATTATGGGTAATGCAATTAATTTGCTCAAAAACAACAAAAATATTGTGTATAAATGTGACAAGTGCGTTGCTTTACTTTCGCGCGCCAAAATATTCGAAGCTCTCAAAAGTGTTGATATGCTACAAGATTTCTTTAAAATTCCCACAGCAAGTGAGAGGCAATCTGAGCTTACTGTCGATTTCAACAATGCAATCCGTACGCGCTCACAAACTAAGGTTGGCGCACCTAAGTCAATTCAAAAACAATCATCTCCTCTGCCATCGCCTGCTGCTCCTTGTGCATTCTGCTGACAGCGCTGAGAGAAGTTCACTATCTACTCTACCTGTGGATGCTAATGATAATATTAATTGTATGACGTTACCTACTCTACCTGAGGGTATTAATAATAATTCTGCTTGTGTTACTGCTAACTCTATTGGTGTTATCTCTCAAACATTTGCTGATGCCGCTGTCTCTGCTGCTGATCGTTTTCCATCGAATGAAGTTGGTATACAGGGACAGAGAAAAACTGCGTTTAAATCAAACGCTGATAAGCCATATAATGTTGTTAGTGGTACTAATGCCAATGCTGATTTGGATGTTTTCGTGCTTCACTTATCTTCTTTTAGGCCGTCTGTTAAAGAGGATAACATTATTCAATATATTTCTCAACATACCAACATCGATCCATCAAGAATTGCTTGCTTTAAACTGACCAAAAGAGATGCTGATTTTAACTCTCTCGTATGAGTTTCTTTCAAATTACGCGTTTTATCTACTGACTATAGTAAGGTTTTTGATGCTTCTCTGTGGCCAACAAATGTTTCTGTTAGACCTTTCAGGTTTTTTCCAAAGCGAGACCAAAATATGCAGGAAACATAGATACAATTGAGACCCTATAAGTTAGTCTTAATAAGCGAATTCGTAATATGCATCTTAATCAAAATCTCAAAATTTATTATCAAAATATGTCTGGTATGAGAACAAAAGCCACTTCTATTTATGCTGCTACATCTTAATGTGATTATGACGTCGTCGTGTTGGTAGAGACATGATCAATATCGACATGGCTTAATGCTGATTTCTGCAGTGAGGAGTTCTTTAATAGGAGCTTTTATTCTGTTTTTCGAATAGGCAGAGATGGTGTGGCAACGAATACTATGCGTGGGGAGGGGGGGAGGGGGGGTGTTTTGATAGCAGTAAAGTCCATTATGTGTGCCGCTGAAGTAACTTTAATTAATATTGATTCCTGTATTGAACAATTGTGTGTGTCAATTTCGAGTGGTGATGATTTTCTTTTCATTTGTGTTTCTTATATTCCTCCTAATAGCTCTGATAATTTGTATTTTGATCATATTGATAATATTTTATACTTAAATCTCCCGAATGGTAATGCGCAACTCTGTGTGTTGGGTGATTTTAATTTAAATAAAATTGCGTGGTCTACTATTGCTGATGAAGATATGCTTATTCCAAGTAATGTGAATAGTTTTAGTGAATAATGCGTAATTGATGGGTTATTTGGTATACAATTAATGCAAATTAATGGCTTTCTAAATGAGTTGAGCAGGATTTTGGATCTTATTTTCATTAGTCCTGATTTAAAATTTCAATTGTATAAGTCTGCGGTTCCTTTATCTGTAACTGATAAACACCACATTCCACTTATCTTGGACCTGGGTTTTAAAAATATCCAAATCTTTGCACCGACTCGATGCTGAAATTCGATTACTCGCGGTGTAGAGTGATACTTCAAGTGTTGGGCAATTAGCTTTTTCGCTTGATTTTGGCTCCCTACTTTTAAATGAGGAAGATATTTTCGCAGCTATAAAAGACCTAAAATGCTCCAAGCAATTAGATGGTCATAATATCTCTGTTTTTTTCTCAAACAAAGCACGTCATCTATAGTGTATCCGCTACTTTTGTTGTTTAATTTGTCCCTTAGGTCAGGTTATTTTTTGGATGAATGGAAAGTGACTTCTGTTACTCCAGTTTTTAAGAGTGGGAGTAAGAATCTGGTTTCGAACTATCGTCCTATCTCTAAAATTACTAATATTGCTAAATTATTTGAAATAATCATAAGCTCTAAAATAGCATTTGCTATCAAGCCCTATATTTCGTATACTCAACGTTTTATACCGGGCAGATCTACGGTCATTTAAGGTTGGCCTTTTAACGCCAACCATTTTTTTCTTTTCTTTGATACTCACGTTAATTTGTGGGTATGCAGCCCTATGCGCACACCCGCTCACACACACAGTAACAATAAGTCTGCTTTTTTTTTGTAATGATTAGATTTAGTTTATTTAAAGTAAATTTCGTTTGTTCGTGTTTCTTATTGGTTTACTAAACGTTCTCTATTCTAATTTCTTAGTTACACTTTTTGGTTGCAATAAACGTCTATCTTTTTAGTTTCACAAAACTGTATTCAGTCTTTCTATTTTCTTTTTAAATCTTTACTTTACTTTTTCTACACCGCTTAGCTTTTTCACGACCGTTCACTTGCCGTTGGTCCTGCTGAGTGCAATTGGCATTGCTGTTCAGCAACAGCTGACGGCGATGCCACTTGCACGCAGGGGTGTGTTTTGTTACGTAAAGGCAGAAACGATATAATAGAGAGACATTGCATAGACGAAAAATAGTGTGAGGCAAGCTTCACAAAATTCTAGTAGGTCACATTCACCACTTACCACAGCAGAATTTGTTAAACTACCACTGTCTGTATTTGTTATTTAACAATTATTTGTACACTTTTTATTCAGCTAATGTGTTCAGAATTTTAACTTTTACTCACTAAAACTCCAATCAGTGTATTTCTGTGCTTAAATTATGTTAAAAATTGTGTTAAAGTTTTTGGTGTGGTGAAAATGACCTACTAGAATTTTGTTACGCTCCGCTGCTTTCCACCGAAGTTCGCGCATGCAATATCTTTATATTCCAAAATTTTTGGTAAAGGCGGGTAACGCAGTGCGGTTATACCACCCTTCCTTAGAAAAAGAAGAATCTGACAAGTTGATCAGATTTGTCATATTCTTCTTGTTCATATGACTTTTAAATTGTTTTGGTTGAATGAATGTATGATATTAGGGTGTTCCTCCCCTTTTTTTCTCATTCGTTCAATCAGAACAATTTTTTCCTTTTACATATGAAATTTTGTTAATAATAATTCAATTCTTACATGTAATTTGTTTTCTAATTTCTATTGCACTAAATTAATATATTATATTCATTACAAATAGTGTGTGCATATTAACATTTAGTTTTATTTACATGCAAATTGAAATTTATGTTTTCGTATATTAATATAAATTTTAATTTGATAATTCATGCTTCAATAACAGAGTAATGAAAATTTAAAATTAGTTACAAGCTAGTTTGTAAATTTGTATGAGAAAAAAATTATCAGTTTACCTTATTGATTCGGTTTTTGTGAACGGTTTTTTCCTTTTTGTTTATTTCATCAAAAACCGTGACATTAACTCCATCAATTTTTATGACTATATATGGTCCTTGGTAAATGCTTTCATGTTTATTTCTAGGTTCTTTTTGTATTACTACCTTATCGTTTATATTAATAGCTAACGGACGCGCCATCTTATCGTATAGATCCTTATTTTTAATTTTATGTTTATTAATTAAATCTTTTGCTATTTTATGCGTTACTTCTGTTGCATAATTTTCAACATTGTAAATTTGATCGATTTGTTCCTTTTGAACTTCATTTGGTAAGGTAACATTTCTACCGAATACTAATTCGTATGGAGTAAATCCATTATCAAAAACTGTACTAGGAGTTGTGTTATGCAAAAATGTAAAATATTTCAAATAAACGTCCCATTCGGGGAAGTTATCATTTAGAAAAGCTCGTAAATATTCATTAAACACCCGATAGTTTCTTTCAATTGTACCTAGGGTTTCATGATGGTAAGCTGTAGAAAAATTATGTTCGATTTTTAGGATTTTAGTTAATTCAGAGAAAATTTCATTTTTATATTCGGTTCCTAAATCGGTTTTAATTGATTTAATTATGCCATAAATGAGGATGAAGCCTTCAAAAATGGCAGTTGCAATTGTTTTTGCTGTCTTATCAGGGATTGATATTGTAACTAGGTATTTGCTTAAGTCGCACATAATGGTAACCGCGAACCTATTCCCATTATTCGACTCAGGCAAAGGTCCTATTGTATCTATAACTACGACATCGAAAGGTTTGCAGGGTGTTGGTGTAAGCAACAAATTTTCTTTGGTTTTTGGCTTGACTTTATTCAAAAGGCATTTTTTGCAATTTTTGACGTATGTGGCAATATCACGGGTCATACCTTTCCAATAATATTTTGTACGTATTTTTGTGAAGCTTTTTATTTCCGCAGTGACCTCCTGATATCGAGTCATTGTGGTAAATTTCCATTAGTTTAAGTTTCTTGTCGTTGTCCGTAACTGTTTCGACAGGTTCTATTAATAGTATTTGTAAATTTTTTAAAATTGAATTCCCTGTACTTTTAAAATTTGAAATAGAAAAATATTTAAATAACTGATCATCTTTTTGCCATTCTGCTTGCTTAATGTTGTGTTTACCAGCTTCTTTTTCAAGCTTCAAAAGTAATTCATCTAATTGTTAGTACACACAATATTAAGTAACTCGAGTTTTTTATGTTTTAAATTCGCATATATTTTTAAATTGATTTTATCATTATCGTTGTCATGACATATTTGGCTTTTTATCCTATGGATTTTTTTGGAAAAATTATATGAAAATTTGTCGAATACCTGTAATTTAACATTTTTTCGTTTATGTTTTCAACCGATTGTTGTAATTGTTCGTGACGTTTCGTCATAGACCTCGTCTGTACCGCTAAAATTTGATTATTGGAATTTTTAAGTTCTTGAATTGAAATTCGCGATAATGCGTCTGCACCTACGTTAGATTTCCCTTTAATATATTCTATGGTAAAATTATATTCGGACAATTCCAAACAGATTCTGGAAAGTTTCGACGACGGATCTTTCATATTAAATAGATAAACTAGTGGACGATGATCTGATTTAACTTTGAAGTGAGTGCCATAAATATATGCACGAAATTGCTTTATTGCAAAATATATTGCCAAAAGTTCTAATTCTATTATTGCTTTATTTTGTTACGATTTGCTAAAGGATTTTGAAGCAAAACAAATTGGCAAGTCGTTACGATTATGATTTTGACTCAGTATCGCACCACACCCTAACTTTGAAGCATCAACCGTAATTAAAAATTCCTTGGTGAAATCTGGATA
This sequence comes from Eurosta solidaginis, assembly GCF_040869045.1. NCBI lineage: Eukaryota > Metazoa > Arthropoda > Insecta > Diptera > Tephritidae > Eurosta > Eurosta solidaginis. The sequence goes on along the minus strand of NC_090320.1, from coordinate 99,062,232 downwards.
TTGTAATAGTTTTGGAGAAATCAGACTTTTTCTTAGTTTTTCGAAAGCTAACTCACATGCCGTATCCCAATTAAATTCAACCTTTTTTCTACTCAAACGATTCAATGGAGCTGCTAAAGAAGCGAAATTTTGAATAAATCTCCTATAATAATTTGCAAATGCCACGAATCTTCGGACAGCGTCTTTATCGCGTTGCTTAGGATACCTTTTAATTGCTTCAATTTTTGAATCGTCTGGTAGCAACCCATTTGCTGAGCATTTATACCCTAAGAAAGTTACTTCAGGTCGAAGAAAATTACATTTTTTTGGGTTAAGTCGCAAGTTGAACTTCCTACAGGTTTCAAAAATTTTTTCAGATTATTGAGATGATGTGCTTCGCTACATCCAATTACTATTATATCGTCTACATACATAAAGGCTTGGTTGGGTGAAATATCAGAAAATGCAATTGACATAATTCTTGAAAATGAATTTGGAGCTACGTTTAGACCAAATGGTAACACCTTCCATCGAAAAGCCCCGCGGTCAGTACTAAAAGATGTTATGTCTCTTGAATCTTTGTGAAGTGGGATTTGGTGAAAACCCGAAAAAAGATCTAAAGTAGAAAAGAATTTCGCACGGCCAAGGTTATATAAAATATCGTCTACACGTGCCAAAGGAAATTTGTCGGCAATTAACTTTTTATTTACAGCCCTAAAGTCAACGCACATTCTATACGATTTTTGGCCATTTAGGTCTTTTTCGGTACCAAAATCAAGGGACTGTTATAATTCGAACAACTATTTTCGATCAGATCGTTTTCCAATAATTTATTAACCTGTTTATTTATTTCTTCACGCTGCGAATACGGTAGGCGGTAATTTTTAATGTATACTGGCGTTGTATCGTTTAGTCTTAGTTTTTGTTCATAAAAATTGTTTATTTTCATTTTATCATTGTCTAGCGCAAAAATATCGGAATATTGTAAACATAAGTTAATAAGCTTATTTTCAGCATAATTAGGTATTTGTTTTTCTAAAATGCTTTTAAGTTCTTTATTACGACTATCTTGCTTTACTGGGTTATTGATTTTATAAACGTTATAATTAGAAAGTTTTTTTTTGTTTACGTATTTTACGCTATTTGTTGTATTTATTACCTTAATGATCGGATTACTAGTATCAACTATACATTTCGCTGTGAAAACACCGTCAGAAATCTCTTGAGAATCCACAAAAAGTGGTTCTGAGTCTTTTTCCAAGGTGAAAATTCTATAAACTTCGCAACGAGGTGGTATAACAAATGTATCGCTTTCCATTCCGTGAAGGATGGGAAGTGCGATCTTTTCATTGCCTATCCAGAAGGAAACGCAATTTGTTGCATAGCTGATATCGCATTTATTTGTTTTTAGGAAATCCTTACCAAGTATTCCATCTGATGGAATGTTGAAATCATTGTATACCACGTGCAACGTATGTTTGATATAAAAATTTGAAAAGTGTAAGTTGGTTGTAAAAGTACCTAATGTAGAAACTGTAGCTGTAGTTACTCCAGTAATATTAATTGTATCATTGCTATTAATTGAAAAATTTTTATTAAGAGAAGAAATTTTAATTAACGAAATGTCGGCTTGTGTATCGACTAGAAATGTACAAAATTTGTTAGAGCCAGTAATATTTATTTGTATAAAATCGGAATAATTTAGGTTAAGACATTAAACGTTTTTAGAAGAAAAACTGTGAGCTGAATTAGTTAGTAATTTGTCTCGTCCTCCCTCAGTGTTCGCTCCTGAGGGGCTTCCCTGTTTAAAGCCCGAACGCTTGCATTTCTAGCTCTATTATTGGAAGTGTTAGAACCGCTATTATTGCTAGTACGACTATTGTTGCTATTATTATTACTATTAGGCTGATTCCGATTTCCGCCGCCGGAACGGAAATTTTGCCTTTGATTGCCGCGATTGAAGTTGTTGCCATAGTTACTGTTACTAAAGGATGGTCTATTTTGTCTATAATTGTTAAAGTTACGATTTTGATTTTGGAAATTTCGACCTCGGTTATTACTTTGAAAATTTCTAAAATTGCTATTGTTCCGCGCCCTAAATGCTAAAACTTTGCGTTCTTTTATTTCATTTGATTGCTCTACAATCAGTTTGGCTACTACGTCCTTGGAATCAGAAAAATTGGTTGAAGCGAGGATTGATTTGACTAAACTGGTTTTTGCGTTCAATCGGAAAAGTTAACTGTTTGCTCGATGGCCATTTTACGGGCTTTGGTCTGAGTAATCCCTTCGATAATGAGCGAACGCTCTAAAGCATCAGACAATTCCTCGACGCGTTTTGCAAAATCGGTGTAATTATTATTATTAACTTGCAAAGCTGCAATTTTTCCGGCCACAACTTTGGAGTTGTCGGGTTTTTTACGGTTACGTAGCGCTATTTTTATATCGTTAACTGAAAGTACTTGAGTTGGTATCGCTTCTCGAGCTTTACCATCGAGTTTGGATTTAATATATGAAATGCAAATGCTAGTTAAATTGTTCGATTAACTCCATTTTAGTAATGAAAGATTCGAGACCTAGGGGCTCACCGCTATAATTTTCACGCATAATACCAGCACATATGCCGATAAATGTCCTTTTTTCTTCAGGAGTCGCCATATTTGTATCGGAATTAGGAGGATTTGAAATATTTGTTTCGGGCAATTCCTCAAATCCGTGAAATTCTCCGGACAAAGAAAGTCTAACAACAAGGGTTTTGATTGTAATGGGCGAGTATGTGGTTGCGCCTTCGGAAACTGGGCTTTTAAAATCGAGATTTTCGGAATCGGAACTTTCGAAATTAAAATTTTTGGAATTGGAATCTGAATTTTTGGAATTTTCGGAATCTGAGTCTTGTTCTGAAATTCTGGGAACCACTTTTTGGTTTCTAAGGAACATATGTGGTAGGAAGCAAAGAAGAAATATTTAAACTAATTAAAGTCGAATTTGTAGAAATTGCTTAAGAAAATTTAACAGAAATTGAAATTGAATTGAATGTTGATGTGAAATTGAAAGAATTAACCGGCAATTTAATGAAAGACTGAATATTTAATGATAAATTGAATGCATATTGAAGTAATTTAATTTAAATTGATTTCAAAGGAAAATATTTTATTTTTGTAAAAGGACTTGGCTGATGATACAGGCCGCACCGCTTTATTAAAAAGATCTCAATGTGTTTGTGCTTTTACGGACGCACCGTTTTTATTAAAATTGTATGGTTTTATTTTTATAGATACGGGCGCACCGCATCTTTTCAAATTTATAATACGAATATCCTCGGACGCACCGGGATTAAAAAAAAATCATTGGTTTTGTACGGAACCACCGTTTACGCAAAAAAAATCTTTTTGGTTAATTCAGGAACCACCGTTTACGCAAAAAAAAAAAATTATGTACATTTGTTTACGGACGCACCGTATTTCACAAAAACTCACATTTGTAATTATGTACGATTGCTCAAAAATATAAATATTCCCAACTCTGATTTATAAATGCGGGCCTCCATAGCAAAACGCCATAAGTGCTATCGAGAAATTTTGTGAAATTATAAATGTTTCCTGACCATATTAGGTAGGTTAATCTTGCAATTCTCACAATTAGAACCAAAATAGATATTCACATTAAAAATAAGTGTACGTTAAAATTCGGGAAAAACACTTATGCGATTGATATGAAGCTCCCCAAATATTCCACCTATTTAGCAATATATCGTGGTACAATATTCGTATTCAGCAAAAAAAAATGTTTAATTTATTTGTTATAATTTATTTATCAAAAGAGAAAATTCGTAAATTTTGGTATGTAAGTCATATGATGATGAAAAGTCGAAAAGGTAATATTTTAGTTATATATGTTTTAGAAAAAATTAATATATATATATTTCATAAACGGTTTAAAATATTTTTTTCAAAGTTACAACTTTCAGACAAATTATACATACATACATACTATATTGATGGGTTCCGTTTTTTTTCGCTGCTGCTGTTAGTGCTGCTCGGCTTCTGCTACTGCTCGATTTTGTCGCTGCCTCTGGTTTCTGCTGCTGCTAGGCCATATAACCGTTGGCTTGGATATTTGTGGTTTTGTAGCGGTATTTACGCCGTTATACTTGGCGTGGCGTGGTTTTGTTAAATTGCAATTATGTTCCGTTATTTAGCATGTTACTGTGGCGGCGTGGCTAGTGCCGTTTTTCGTGTTTCTAACGAAGTTTTTTTGGTACAGTTTTTCAAATTATGTGTTGATATTTTTTTGGATTTTTAGATTTTTGTAAAATTTTTTTTTATTATTATTATTATTATTTATTATTATTATTTATTTGTAGGTGTTTTTTTTTTGAATTTTATAATTTTTTTGTAATTTTTGAACGTTTTTGATTTATTTTTCTAATTTTCCCCATATTTGTAGGGATTTTCAAATTTTTGTCAATTTTTTTGTCGATTTTACAGTTTTTGTTTTTAAAGAACATGTGTTTTTTTTGTGTAGTTTTTTTAGTTTTTAAATTTTTTGTAAGATTTTTGAATTTTTATATGTTTTTGTTGGGTTTTTGTAAGTTTTGTATTTTTTTTTTTTAATTTTTATAGTTTTTTAAAGAACATTTTTTTGTATAGTTTTTGGAATTTTAAAATTTTTTTTTGTAAAATTTTTGCATGTTTATATTTTTTTTTTTGGATTTTTATTTGGTTTTATGATTTTTTGTAGATTTTTTTTTTTTGGATTTTTATTTGTTACTTTTTCTTTTCGTATATGTGTATTTTGTTGTAATTAATATTTCATTTTCTTTCGATTTTGTAATTTTTTTTTGTATGTTTTTTTTTGATTTTATTAGGAAAAAATTAAATTTTAATTCTTTAGATAAAATTTATTTTGGTTAATTCATTTTTAATAAATTTTTGATTTTATGGTTTTGGCCTTTTAACTTTTTAAAATTTTAAGCTCTTTTTTTCCTTTTTGATTTTTAGTTTTTAAGAGGCCTGCCTCTTCACGCCTATGGCCGCCATTGCAAGGCCTGGCGTCACGGTCGCCATTTAAGGTTGGCCTTTTAACGCCAACAATTTTTTTCTTTTCTTTGATACTCACGTTAATTTGTGGGTATGCAGCCCTATGCGCACACCCGCTCACACACACAGTAACAATAAGTCTGCTTTTTTTGTAATGATTAGATTTAGTTTATTTAAAGTAAATTTCGTTTGTTCGTGTTTCTTATTGGTTTACTAAACGTTCTCTATTCTAATTTCTTAGTTACACTTTTTGGTTGCAATAAACGTCTATCTTTTTAGTTTCTTTCTATTTTCTTTTTAAATCTTTACTTTACTTTTTCTACACCGCTTAGCTTTTTCACGACCGTTCACTTGCAATGTTCAAAACGAATTCACTCGGGTTCGTTTCTTTAACCAAGCTCAGCGGCCATCATTTTTATTGCTGAGTGCCGTTGGTCCTGCTGAGTGCAATTGGCATTGCTGTTCAGCAACAGCTGACGGCGATGCCACTTGCACGCAGGGGTGTATTTTGTTACGTAAAGGCGGGTAACGCAGTGCGGTTATAGTCACTAATCTAACTGTTTTCTCTAATTTTTGCATTTCAGCATTTGTGGATGGCTTTCAGGTAGATACAATCTATACTGATTTGTCAAAAGCTTTTGATAGAGTGTCTCACGGCTTATTAATTAAAAAACTTGAAAATTTTGGCTTTCATTCTACTTTCTTGTCATGGGTAAAATCATATCTAATAGATAGAATTAACTATGTTGTTGTTGATGGCGTAAAATCATTTTCATATAGAGCTACCTCTGGGGTTCCTCAAGGTAGTATCCTCGGTTCTCTATTTTTTGTTATTTTCATCAACGATTGCTCAGAGTATTTTTCCTTGTGTGAACATCTGCTTTATGCCGATAATTTAAAAATTAAAAAAAAATAACAGCTTCTCTGATATTGAAATTATGCAAAATGAGGTTAACAAATTCGAGGAATGGTGTGATCGAAATATGCTAATGATCAATATCGAAAAATGCTGCTCGGTCACCTTCAACAAAATTAGATTGCCACTCATATCTTCGTACTCTATTTTTGACTCTGTCCTCAGTTCTAGTTATTAAATCAAAGACCTTGGGGTTGTTTTTGACTCGAATTTCGCGTTTATTGATCACTACTTGAATTACATTATACCTAAAGCATATTCCTCTCTAGCTTTAATTAGACGTAATAGTTCAGAATTTAAGGATCTTTATACTAAAAAATTACTGTTTAGTACATGTGTAAGGTCCAAATTGGAATATGCTTCTATAATCTGGAATCCGTTTTATGAAGTGCATTCCAATAGACTTGAACGCATACAATAATATGCCTAATATGCTTATTCCATCTTATGTTCCGCAGTGCAGACTGATCAGTCTGCATACTCTTGCCAGTAGGCGATTGATATCTGGCTTAGTTTTTATTCGTGATGTTATCAATGGGACTATTGATTGTCCGTTTTTATTGCGATGTATTAAACTCAATGTTCCAGCTAGAAACTTGCGACATCACGATTTATTTGCTATTGACCTCTGCAAAACCAGGTATGCTCAAAATGAACCATTATCAGACTGCTATCGGAATTTAATTTGTTATGTAGAGAAATAAATTTAGATATATTTGTAAATCGCAATGAGTTTAAAGAAAAACTTTGTATGTAATATATTTAATATAATTAATAACCTATGTACGTCTTAGTCTGTAAGGTTTCTAAACCATAGACTTAATAAATAAATAAATAAATAAATAATCTCTTTGCTCATTTCTTCAAGTCAAACTTCGATGCTGACACTAACCTTGATCAGGTGTGTTACAAGAACATAAATTCCCCAATAAATCTTGGGTCGCTAACCCTAACACTCGCTGATATAGAAGAAGGAATCCGACAACTGAAGACGTCTACTAAAACTTATGTAGATGGGTTGTTCTGACCTTGCTTCCCCATTGTTGGTTCTGTTGAATAAATCACTTGAACGAGGAGTGTTTATTGATACCTGGAAAGTTAGCTTTATCACTCCAGTGTTTAAATGTCGTAATAAGAGCAATATTGCGAATTTTCAATATCGATTTCAAAGATATTCTCAGTCTCAAAACTATTTGAGGCCATAGTTAAAAATAAAAAAATAAATCTAAAAATAAAAAATATAAAAATTTTGCAGTAAATTGCTTTATCTCCGTTCAACAACACGGTTTTGTTAAAGTTCGCTCAACAGTTTCACACCTCGCCGTATTTTCCGAATACTGTATTTCTGCGTTTCAAAATCGCCTTCAAGTTGATTCAGTGTACACAGACTTTTCAAAAGCTTTTGACAAGGTCAATCACACAATTTTATTACTGAAACTGAGAGCTCTAGGGTTTCATTCCACTCTTTTGAAATGGGTTGAATCCTATCTCTCCTCTCGTAAATATGTTGTTACTGTTGATGGGGCATCGTCTGATCCTTTCATTGCGACTTCCGTGGTTCCACGGGGTAGCATATTTGGCCCGCTTTTCTTCGAAATTTTCATCAATGATATAACCAGCTCTTTCAATTACGCAAATTATCTGATTTATGCTGATGATCTAAAGATTTTTTAGACAATTACGAGCAATGAAGACATGGTTAGCCTACAATCTGATATAGATAGTGCTGCCGATTGGTGTAAAGCTATTAAGTTAAATCTTAATATAAAAAGTTCTCACATGTTTGCTACTCGAAGTCTCGCTGTCCGCTAACCACATCGTATAAAATCGATGGTCTTCGATTATCTACTTTAAGTGAAATTACTGATCTTGTTGTTGTATTCGATTGTAAATTTTTGTTTGAAACACATTTGAATTATATAATTGCGCATTGGCACATTCAACACTTGTATTCATATACACCTCTCTTGTGCGATCTAAACTAGAATACGTTGTTTTTATCTGGGGACCATACTATAATTGTCACATTACCAGGCTTGAACGTGTAAAAAAAGTGTTGGTTCGCTTTGCCCTACGGTCGTTGCACTTCAATGATCCGATTCCTTCTTACAGTAGTCGCTGTTTGCTTATTAGCCTAAATTCGTTAGACAGCAGACGTTCTATTCTGTCTCTCACCTTTGTTTTTGACTTAATAAGTGGAGCGATTGACTGTCCATTTCTGCTAGCCAGAATTTGTTTCAACATCCCACAGAGGAGTCTACGGAATCACGATACTTTCTGGCTGGACACGGTTAGAACAAAGTACGCGTCTAATGCTCCGATTGTTAGAGCCTTAAAAGAGTTTAATACGCTTTCAAAATCCTGTGGGTCTGGGCTTTTCTCCACAAAATACTTATTCAAATCGTTTTTAAATGATTTATTTACGTAAACTTATACTTAGTTTTTAGTTTTTACGCTTAAATACTAGTACGTCTTCTTGTAATCTGTGTGAAAATTTTTACATTTTCTAGATTAATACGAAATAAATAAATAATAAAATAAATGTAAAGAGCATCGTCAAACGGTTCGGGATGATAAATCGTTCGCTATTCTTGCTTCTATTTCCCCTTATGAGTTAAAGAGCGATGAGTGGTATATTGATATTGACACGTATGCTGTGACAGCTCATTATACGTAACTTTTAGAAAACGAAATGAGAGAATAGAATTTGCGGGAAACAAGTATATATAAGCAAACGGAATTGGCGAAGTATGTGTACACACTAATAGCTATCGAATTAAATTGAAGGAAGGTTTGTACGTGCCGGACTCAAAATGTAATTTCGTATCAGTAATGAGGCATGCGAACACGGATTAGTTGTGAGCTTTGAGAATGATCAAGCAGTCATCAAATAGAAAAATTCCGTATTGATAAAAGCGCAGTTAGTTGATGGTTTGTATGTTTTTAAGAGTACCACAAACAAGTGTTTTGGTGTTGAGCAAGACAACGAAACAACTATTTGGCATAACCGCTTTGGCCCTCTAAATTTTGAGAGCTTATGTGAAATTGCAAATAGCATCGGAAAGTCGTGCCAAAAGCTGATTAGAAGTGGTGCACCTCGATTTATGAGGTCCCATGAACATAAGCTCGATTAGCGGCTCGAATTATTTCCTCATCTTAATCGATGATAAATCGCGATATATACTATTTATTTACTTTTTGAAAGCTGCTTTTAAAAAATTCAGGCAAATGGTAGAAAAGCAAACTGATAAAAAGATTAAGTGCTTCAGAAGCGACAACGGCCGCGAATATCTTAATGTTGAATTTGAAACGTTTTTGATTAAAAATGGTATACAACGCCTGTTGACAACACCGTACCCAGGCAAAAGGTCGTAGCTGAACGGGCCAATCAAACCTTAGTTGAAATGGCACGCAGTATGTTAGTGCATAGTAAGTTGTGTGAACATTTTTGGGCAGAGGCGGTGTCCACGGCAGTTTACCTTCGAAATAGAGCCGCAACAAAGTCGTTGGTTAACAAAAGACCGTTCGAATTGTATACAGGTAAAAAGCCTACAGTAACACATCTTTAAGTATTCGGCTCTTCAGCGATTGCACTAGACAAAGCGCACTCAACGAAATTTCAACCCAAGGGAAAAGAATACGTTATGGTAGTGTATTCAGACACCTCCAAGGCTTATAGCCTGATAGATCCAAACACGCGTAAGGTGATCACAAGCAGAGATGTAATTTTGATGGAAAATACGCATTTTGGCGTCGACATCACGTATTTTGGTGAAGCTTTTAATGAAGATGTAAGTGAGAACGATACTAAGAATAGAAGATTTTAGCGAAGAATGCCAACTGAAGAAAGCGCCAAAGGTATAGAAGAAGATAGTGAATGTACAAATGAGGTGCGGTATGATCTTGGTCCACGTAGGGAGCATCATATATTGAATATGATAGATAGCAACGAAATGCCTGTACCAAATTCTGTAATGGAGGCGTTGGGTAGTGCGCATTCGGCAGAGTGGAGGGCCTCTGTGAAGGAGGAGTACGGCTCTTGGTAAAAAACTAAACTTGGTCATTAGTGGATCTTCCTACAGGCGAAAAGGCAATCAGCAGCAAATGGGTATACAACATAACAAGAAATTAAAACATTACGTTTTAAGAGCTGTTTGGTGGCAAAGGGGTGTAGTCAGCAGTTTGGAGTGAACTTCACGGAAACGTTTTCACCGGTGTTGAGGTATGCGACAGTTGTTTTACTGTTGGCGTTAGCGTGTGAGCAGGAACTGCATTTGCACCAAGTGGATATATCTCCAGCATACCTAAACATCAACGTACACGAGGTAGTTTATATGAATGATGATGACGATGAGTTTCCGCACCGATTGCTGAAGCTCAATAAGGCACTATATGGATTAAAGCAAAGTGGGCGTGAATGGAACTCTAAGTTGGAAACAGTACTAAGATAGTTTGGGTATTCGTCAAGTAGCCTTGCGTGTATATGAAACACGAAAATGGTAATTATAACATTATACATACATAGCTGTGTATGTTGATGATTTAGTTGTAGGTGGCACTCGGTTAGAAGACGTCATTGCGACCAAAGCAAAAATTGCGAACGAGTTTGAGTGGTTGAAGGTGGGCAACTGCGGTATTTTCTGTGGTTGGAGATCCAGCGCGAAGGTAAAACAGGCACAATTACTCTTGGTCATAAAAAATATATATCCGATTACGGTATCGTATGCCCGACTGTAAGGCTGTAGTGACACCGTTAAATGCTGGGTTCCACGCCAGCTGTGATGATGCGAAATGTAGACGTGTTGATAAAACAAAATACCAACCGCTTATCGGTGCGTTGATGTATTTGGCAATATCAACCCGACCGGATATTCTGCGTTCGGTATGTAAACTGTCGCAAAAGTATTCCGATCCACATTCTGAGCACGAAGCAGGGGCTAAACATGTGTTACGATACTTGCAAGGTACGAGCGATTTTAAACTACATTACCGCAAACCAGGTCAGCCCCTCGAATGCTACGTCGACGCTGATTGGGGCGCTGATGTTGTCGACAGGAAGTCTTATACAGGCAGTGAACCTCATGCTGTCGGCGCAGTATTCTCGTGGGAATCGAAAAAAGAAAACGTCGTTGCCTTAAGTAGCACAGAACCTGAATATGTGGCGTTTTCTACAGCTGCAAAGTCTAGGTTAGGTTCCGAGGGCTGCGCTGGACACTATGGTACCAGCTCACTACTTAGGCCACCAACGGGCCCATTGTAATACCCTATACGGTCTCAAAGAGGAACCCTACCCTGCCTAAAGCGGGTCAAACCACTTAGTGGAATTTATATATTTTGCTAGAGCCTTGACTTCATAGCTAGAGACCTCAGCAAGGTCATGTAGAAAAGGTTTACCAAAGATGGCCAGCCTATGCCTACTAAGTGCTGGACAATGACAGAGGAGGTGCTGGACACTCTCCGACAATAGTCGAAGGTCGCTACCCCCATTCTAGCACCATGCGTGCCTATTAAACAATGCTCTGTTAGAACCCTTATTAGGAACGACAGAACTGATTTGTTTAAAATCAGAAGCGCTCTTGTGCGCCCCTTGTCATATGAGGGCTAGGTTAGCCCGGATGCCTCACACGATGATATGGCTGACCATAGTCCATTGCAATTCATATAGTGCTTGTGTTCACACGAAGCCTGAAAGTGGCCATGGGTATACCTACCGAATCATTTCCCGGAAGGATATGGTCAGTGGTGCTTCTTCTGACCAGCTCGTCTGCTCTGCAGTTGCCTTCAATATCCCTGTGCCCAGGTACCCATATAAAGCTGATAATGAAATGCTGAGCCATCTCGTTAAGAGATCTGCGGCATTCAGTGACCGACTTTGCGTTGTCCACGAATGAGTCTAGGGCCTTTAATGCGACCTGGCTGTCTGAGAAAATAAACACCCGTTTACCATCCTTAGGCATAGACGCGAGATGATTCACAGCCCTGTGTACTGCCAGCATTTCAACTTGGTAAACACTACAGTGATCTGGTAAGCGAAAAGAGACCTCTAGACCCAGATCCGGTGAAAAGGGGCCTGCTCCCAGCTTCCCGTCAAGCTTAGAACCATCCGTGAATATGTTGATGCACCCGATATCGATTGTTGTCTGGTATTCCAGACTTGTCGCGATGGTATATATATACTATAGTTTTTAACGAAGACGTTCTTTGGCGTGCAGTAGTCAGTGCGTACCGGTATTGGGACTGGGGCGTTCGTGCCCAAGATTGTTGCGTGTTCACTAGATCCATTTGACCAGAGACCTGTTTCCCTTATGCGTAGAGGGGCGATGACCGCTATTTCCTTTGCCACCAGGTCAAGAGGTGGAAGGTATAGCACTGTGTTTAGTGCTTCAGACCGAATGGAGCCGAGAGCGCCGGTAATGCAGATGTCCGAACTCCGTTGCACCTTTTGAAGCATTTTAAGATAGGTACTTTAGCTAGTGCAAGCCACCAGACCAAGGCACCATAAAGAAGAATCGGGCGCACAATGGCTGTGTAAATCCAATCGGTCACCTTAGGGGAGAATCCCCTGGAGGTGCCGATTGTCCTCTTGCAGGTGAACAGCGCTGATGCTGCCTTCTTGGATCGCTCCACTATATGGGCACTCCATAATAGCATCCTATCCAGAATGACTCCAAAATACTTGACTTGATCGCTAAACGCTATAAACGTACCCCCAATTCTTGGCGGTGTTAGATTTGGTGCTTTGTACCTCCTCGTGAAGAGGGCAAGCTCGGTTTTATCCGGGTTGACTTCCAAACCTGTGGCTGTGGCCCAGTGCGAAATTTTGGATAGTGCGCCTTCCATTAGGTTGCAAATAGTTTGCGGAAATTTCCGCCGCATGGTGACGCAGATGTCATCTGCATACGCGATCACTTGGTGACCTTCTGCCTCCATGAGGCGTAGTAGTTGGTTGACGGTAACCACCCAAAGTAGGGAAGAGAGAACGCCGCCCTGCGGAGTGCCTCTGCCGATCGGTCTGCGGATCATGCATCCACCTGGCTCAGTTTTAATCTGCCTACGCGTAAGCAGATTTTATATAAACTCCTACAGCTGAAAAAGAGGCAGTACATTTAGGAATGCTCTTTGCTGAAATGGGTTTTTCCTATTAATAGCCCAACACTAATTTCTTTACATCTAGTTAAAAATCCGGTGTACCATTCCAGAAGTAAGCATATAGATTTAAAGTTTTATCATGTTAGGGATTTGTATAAGTCAGGTGAGATAAGTCTAAACTACATTTGTACTGAAGATACAAAAGGTAAAACATTGTAAATTTAGAGCCGAAATGGGTTTGTATTAGTCAGATAGACTACATGTTGAGGAGGAGTGCTGGTAATAAGAATTGTTAGGCAACAAGATATATTCACCGCTACTTTTAATTTTCTTTTATAATGTCGTTCTTATTGATAAAGCTTTTAAGCTATGCAAATAATCATATATGTAACTTTTCTTTTTTTTCGTCAGTGTCAAATATAGTTACTCTCGTAGACTAAAGTTGTAAGTCGTGTGGTTTCTCTTGTTTTATTCGGTAATACTGTGCACATAAGTTCTCTATACCTCTGATACCTAGGCCAAGAGACGTCTTCTCTGCACCTCAGAATACTGCAGTAAAACTATAATGAGTTGGCTGGGAAGATAACGGAGTTAGTCAATTTCATTGAGCGGTAAAATATCCGCATAGCTGCGATCCGAGAGAATAAGCTCACTGCAAAATCTGCTTTGAAGACCTGGCTACAACGTCTATAGAAAAGATCATGCGAGAGCAAATGAAGGCGGACTCTCATTTATTTCTCATTACTCTGTGCAATAGGATCCCGATATGCACCGTATGGACAGTGTCAAGGAATATCTGTACGGTCAGGCGATACGAATTAAGGAACCATCAACATCTACATCCCCTCGTTCACTTACTGCAAGCAAGGGATATTGCCCCGATATCAGTGATCTTCTGTTGTTGTTGTGGTAACAGTGCTTCGCCTCATTCAATGGGCACGACCGCTCACAAATCGACATCAAAGTTCTCTAACGGGAGTCCAAGAAAACTAGCATTTTCAACAGGGGCGGACCAAAGAGAGATTGGTGTTAGAGGCGTAGGTTCCACATTACAATTGAAAAGATGGTTGGTGTCATATGGGGCCACGTGGCATGCTGGACATACATTACGTATGTCAGTGTTGATTCTGGACAAGTAAGAATTTAACCTGTTACAGTATCCAGAACGAAGTTGGGCCAGGGTGAATCGTGTCTCCCTTGGTAGTGTGCATTCTTCTGCAAGGGCATGATATTGCATATTAATAACAGGGTTCACCGGCCGCGTCCTGGCAAAAGCGTTGACCGATTCTGTATGGACTGGGCTTGGGACCTGCTTAGGGCCTGGTTAGGCTGTGTTGGCAGGTGCAGGATCTCGTCATAATGCTTATGGAGATGTTCCCTTAATGCCAGCGGAGGGGGGCTAGATCAATCAGTTGTTTGCTAGGAAGTCCTGGTTTGTGACTATTTAGCAAAAACTGCCTGTTCAACATTTCGTGGTGCTTTTTAATCTTGAGCTCTTTGGCCTCACTATGCAGGTGTTGTTCGGGAGTCATAAGAAGATATTTAGTTCTGATTGCAGCATTTTGACAGGCCTGAAGCCTTTTCCAATATGTATTTTTAAGACCAGGCGACCAAACTTGTGGCGCGTACCCCCCCCCCCCCCCCCCCCCCCCCCCAGGTGGTTCCGACAAGCGACTTAAGGATTTTGTTGCGGCTTTGTACTTTAGACACAATTTCGGTGGCATGCGCCTTGAAGGTCACAGTATTATCGACAGTTACCCCTAAGATCTTTGGGTGACTGACAGTCGGCAGTGTGACACCATCGACGTGAACGTCCTTCCACGTAGGAAACAGAGTGGCCGTGGATTTTTTCAGTGATAATGCCAGGTTGCGCGATGTGAAGAAACTAGAAAGATCGGGGAGATAGCTTTTACTTTAGAAACTAATTCATCAACTGAAGGGCCAGGTCCGTTGCCATAATCGTGCAGCCGTCGGCATAGGAAATTATTGTGACTGGGGTAGGGAGTTTGGGTATGTGTAAATTAAACAGAAGCGGGGATAGGACACCACTTTGTTGTACCCCTGTTTAATTTTCCAAGAATTTGAGTTTTCGTTCCTAAATTGAACCGACGCTTGCCGAGCATCCAGATAATTTGCGGTCCATATTTGGAAGGTGTGAGCTTTCTATGCTCTGGAGTAGCGTTCCGTGGTGGACTGTGTCAAAAGCTTTTGACAGGTCAAGTGCCACACGAACACTTATCTGAGTGGTTATGGCGTTTAGTGCGATTGTGCTATTCATTTTGCGGAAGCCATATTGGTGGCTGGCTAGGCGAAGATTTGCCGCGAAATGAGGTAGCAAGCCGGTTTTAAGTTGGATTGTACAGGGATTTGACGGTTGACCACAATTTAGCAACACCCGCAGAGAGGTCATTTACCAGCCGCATAATATCCAAATTGAGACTCAGTCGTGAAATGCGGTATGATTTGAGGTATTCTACCGGCCGGAATGAAGCGTGCAGAAGCTGCGGAGAGCGCGTTTGCCTTGCCGGACATCAGTCGGGATGGGGAGAGCAGCAAAAGATTGATTTGTGAAGGTTGTGTAGCTGTCCCAGTTAGCTTTTTTAAAACAAATAAAAATTTGCTTTTCAGAAGTGATGAAATTGGCAGGTCGCTGTATTGGAAGGAGTATGGGCAGGTGGTCAGATGCCAAAGTAAGCATCCGCTGACATTCAACGCAGTTTATGAGCCCTGCGTTGACGATTGAGATGTCAGGCGAGCTGTGAAAATTACCTGCAATTCTGGTGGGCGCACCGCCGCTTATCGTGCAGAAAGCCGTATTGTCGATTTGATCTGCTAGCTGCCTGCCTCTGCTGTCTGGCAGTCTGGAATGCCAGACGTCGTGGTGAGCATTGAAATCTCAAGGATTAGTCGTCACTCTGGGAGTCAGAGATAGGTGAAGGCGGCTTGAAGGATATAGGCTTTGTCGAGTGCTCTGTCCGATTACTGCTGGAGTACCTTTTGTTGATGAGTTGGTACTTGTGTTTTGGCAGCACGGTGCAACGAATTCACCGGTCAGACAATTACAATTTCTAAGCCCAGAGCATCTATTAAGGTAGCATCGGCCAAGGCATGAACTGCATTGGACCGATGTCGCGATATTAAATTTTCTTAGTTGTCAAACGGAGCACTCCTTCTTACGCGAGTACGTGAGTCGGAAAAGGAGGGGAGAGACGAGGGTAAAAACTGGTGATCGGCATTGCTACTGTCCATGCTACGTAGATTGTACTATTGAGTTGCAGTGGCCGCGTTAGCTGCAAGCGCGGTTTGGCACGAGCAAGAGCGGACAGTTGATGTGCCCTGCTGGGCAGCCTTGTTGCTAGAAGTTGGCGGAGGTATCCTTGCGAGTGAACCGCGGGACGCCTTGGACGTGAACAGCAGGGAGCCACAAAGGTTTTGTAGAAATTTCGGGGGCGACGAACGTTGGGATCTAACCCAGAACAGCCCGAACGATGTAACCATATTTATACATGACACACTGGCAAGAGTATGACCGTCTGCGATAAATCCTTTTCGGACATATGCAGCAGAGCCACAGCCTGGGACCGGGTTAGGTTCAATAACTTCCCAGAGCAGGAGTATCTGGAGTAGTCCAGCTGCAAGGAACTGCTCCGAGGAAGGACGCAACACTGGTTAAAATGGTATCATGCTAGGTAATTTTAGTGACCACCATGACCTGTGGCATTGTGATCCCCAAGCAAACAGTAGGAGTGAGATCTTGGCGGTTTATATAGAGAACACGGCGTTCTACATGATAAACGTCGATGTCCTCACCCGTATGGTAGGAAGCTGTCATAATTCCATATTTCATATTTCAGACATCTCTATCGTGAACGAAGGGCTTGTAAACTGCGTCGACTTGCAGCCGATGGTAACATTGGCATTCGACCACCTACCCATACTCCTTCCGCTTGAACGATCGGCCGAATTCATCACATCAAAAAAGGTCTCTTTCATAACCTTCAAAAAAGAAACTGCGACGAATATAAGCATACAAGGATAATATTTTTGTTGCGCTAACAATCCCGACTGATGTTCGACAAGTGAAACGTGCTTTCCGCAAGGTTATTGAATCCGCGTTGGTGTTGTGCTGAATAAGCGAAATCAGTGATGCAAAATTCTTTAGTAGGTTGCAGTGGTTTAAATTCTCCTTTAAAATGATTCTCAGCTCACACGTAAGTTCCATATATCAACAGGTATGAGAAGGGTTTGAAAAATCACTTTATTTGCTTAACTATAAAATAGCGTCTGAAATCATATTTTGATTTTCACACTTCATCATTCAACACCCAAGTCTCCCGGTTTGACATTTCCTAAAGCTGGTGGCCCTATTGCCAACTAGTCCCTTAGAGTGAATCACATTGGATATAACCTATCAACCATGTTTAAATATGACCAGCACGTGACGGCTCCTGTTACAAATGTGAATACGTAGGCACATTTTTTAACCAGGTTAGGCTTTGTCCATCGCAAGAACACTCAAAGTGGTGAAGCAAAACTTTCTCAAGACAGTCGAACAAATGGCCGTGTGTTTCTACTAGCCTAACGTAGGGGATCGTCGAACTAGTCTGAAAACTGAAGGCGGTAATCTATAATGAGCTCTTATATCATAAGGCCGGGAACGAAGACTATCTGCGAATTTTGGTCTACATTTTAAAACTTTTATCCACAGTCCTTGTAAAGTTTAAATTATGTAGATGAGCCAAGGATTATATGTTTTTCACCCATGTGTTACCCAATGATATCGACTTAGACTACTTATGAGGGCTCGAGGGCGGCATCCTTGGCCGAATAAATACTCCCCAACATTGCAAGGTGTGTTTTTGGTGTAGGGTGGAAGCACAGTGCGACAAAAACTTCCGCCAGAAAGTATTCGGAGCTACAACCCTAGAGCTTCTAGGAAAGTGACGTCGACGAAGGTATGAGTTCGAAGTCGCAGCCCTTCAACGTATAAGGGCCAGGATGCGTGGTAGCGACTGGTGGTCGGGATTGCTACTGTTCGCACGTCGGGAATTGTAGCTCCTAGGAACAGCCGAAAAACTGAAGGCGCCCATTGGCGCGATCAACAATAACCCAGCATTGACGCTAATCGCTAAAAACTGTGCCCACGAGAGTCATGACTATTAGTAGATAATTGATAGAAACCGTAAGTCGCCTTTGTACGTGACCAGCATGTAGCCACAAATGATTTAAAGAAATCGTGCCGACGACGGGTATTAGAGTTAGCCCAGAACATCTCCTTCGGTAAAACTACGCTACAAAAATGGTATCATTTTCTCTCCCTTTCTCTGCAAGGAGCTGCTCCCGAAATTGTTTGAACGATCCGCGAAATTTGGACGCAAAAACCGCGGATCTTTCCGAAATGGCCGAAACGTCGATTTCCTTAAACACTTATAAACAAAACCTTTCCAAATATTTTTTTTTTTAAATTTTCGCTATACAAGCCTCCCAGATACTCATCCGCAAGTTAATGACATTGTTCCAAATCGTCGAACATACTCGTACCATTGACGTCAGCAGTATGTTTCCATATTCATTAGTTGTGGACAATGTGATACTCTGAAGTCCAGCGATTCAATTAAGAGGTTTACGCCGATCACTTTGTCAGCACGCCGGACACCGATTCATACCAAACAGTATTTTATTTATAAGCTTTTATTTAGTTTCACTTCTGTTGTATGTAATGAAATCTTGCAAGTTAAATTTGATACATTTCCCGGTGTCCGATTGAGCTGAAATTTTGCACACATGTATAACTCCAATATTACTTTGCGAGAATCGATAGCAAGAAAAGGAGATCCTATATGTTCTTAATTATACCATCAAAATTTAACACGCTTTTTATTAGAACAACTGGACTGTGATATAAACTGTAAGATTTAATAATTTAGGTGTAAAGTTTTAATGTTAAAAATATATAATTATGTACAATATAAAATTTTTTTGTCGCGGACGAAAAAAACCTAATTATTGTTAAAGGTTACAATGAACTTATAAAGTGTTATATTTCTTTACAGTCAATTTATTTTTTACTTTGTAGTTAATTTTATTAACCAATAATAAAAGCTTATTTAAAAAAAATTTTTTTTTTTTTAATTTTATTTATAACGTAAGTATTAAGCGACCGCGCGTAAACAAGTATTGAGGCTGACATGATGACCATGGTGCGTGATTAAAAATTAAATATAAATTATAATAGATATATGGTATAAACAATAGAACTACGCAGCTGCTAAGCACATATGTATAAGAAATATATATAAAAGCGCTCAAAAGTCAAACACTAAATATTCCTAGAGTAATTTTGTTTAAACCTTCACCAAAACCGAACTCTGCGGTTCGGTAGAAAGGGAAACAAAAAGATAAAAGTCCCGACGTAAAGAGAAAAATGCTGAGCAAACAGTTTCTGGTGAATACCCAGAATCCTGGGCATCCCAAAAGAGATCTGATTAAAGAGGGTTAACTTCCGAGGGGCTTAAGAAGAGGGAACTTCACGAAAAAAAGTCAACTTTTTGGTAGGGACTATCTACTCGATCGGTGATAGCGCCAAGCCCTGTTTTTGATATCCCACTTAAGTCAACCGGATAATAAGTGTATATTATCGTCACACATTTTTTTCGCAATAACTTTCATTTAAAGAAATGTATTGTAATGAAATTCAACACACTGTTTCTTCTGACCGCGACTAACACTTGTGCAAAAAATATTATTTTAAAATGAAATATTTGCGATGAAAAAATGTATATTGTTCATGAACATTTATATCGACTTGCGGATAGTGAACCTACTGACAAATGTGTGTAAGAGATATGTACATTTTAAAAATGTGTTTAAATATATTTGAACATACTGCCGAGGGGAAAGCTGATTATAAATAAGTATATCCTAAAATTTATGTTGTACTATTTGTACCTAGATTTTTTATGTCGCCTCCACCTTTGTGTCGGATGTAAGGTTCCGTCTCATTATTATCCTCGGAATTTGATGTAGTGATCGGAAAGCCTGGTTCCTTATTTTTTGGTGCTCTCCAAGTTTTTAATTGTTGAAGAGTGCGGGTGTATTTACCTCGCCATCGGTTCCAACAATTTGAATCGATATCAACTTTGAATATTCCACTTTTTACCCTGGTTTTAGACATTCCCGCAGAAAATGTTGCCGGATGAATAAAATGCGATGTTGGTGAAAATTCACTGATTTCTTCTCTCATTGCCGTATCGTTGTTGAACTTCTGTTGAAGGTGAGTACGTATGTTCAGTGCAAAGGTTTCTCTTGGTATCACCGTTGTATTATCCAAATTAGCATCTTTATGATTTATTCCACGGATTGGCAAGTTCGACCAGAATTTTCCGCCGAGGGAAAATTATGCGACGTTTTTGGTTTTGTTGCTGATTCAGCGAGTTTTTGCTCATCATTGCATCGTGGGTGCTGTTTTGCTTAAGAGATTGTATGACGTTTGTGATATATTTATCTTCATTAACTTGCTGTTGCGCCAACGTGGTATCACCATTGGTTACGTCCCTGTGGATTTTAAACTCACTGTCACTATCGCATGCAGCATTACTTGTTTGCGGCATGAACAGCTGGCGTAATCGTGGAGATGGTGCAAATGCGGGTTTTTTTCAGATTCATCTTTGCTCATTTGATTTTAGCTCTTCCTTAACTGACGAATTAAACTTTATTGGCTTTAAGGATATGAATATATATTTTTTGTCATATTCCATTAATATGTTATATATAGAGAAATTCAATTTCTGGGTCAAAGACCTCAGAAAAATCTTTTTCGTGATAGGATCGCATTTCCTCCACCAACGTGTGGAGCATGATATTGAAGTCTCTGCTCTCATCAATTTCACATCTTTCAAGCAGCATTTGAAGATGATAAATTTTTCTTTTTAGTACATTTTTTTTGATAGGCAGACCGAAGTCTCTCTGGCCTTCGGGGTATTTTGTCATAGTGTTTGAAGATTGATCTAAAATTTTCTCATTTGCTTTAAGCTCTTCCTTAACTGACGAATCAGACTTTATTGGCTTTTATGGATATGAATATATATTTTTTGTTATATTCCATTAATATGTTAGTATAGAGAAATTCAATTTCTGGGTCAAAGTCCTCACAAAAATGTTTTTCTTGATAAGATCGCATGTCTTCAAACAACGTATAGAGCATGGTATTGAATTCCTTGCTCTCTTCAATTTCACATCTTTCAAGCAGCATTTGAAGATGCTCAATTTTCCTTTTTAGTACATTTTTTTTTTTTTTTTTTGATAGGCAGACCAAAGTCTCGCTGGCCGTCGGTGTTTTTTTTTTAATAGTGTTTGACTATGTATCTTAAAATTTGGTTTTTTTATTGCCTGTATATGTCTTTTTAACAGGCTTATTACCACCACAAAGTGGTCTTGCCGGGTAAATTTTTCTAGCCAATGCTAGGATTTTAGTGTGCCTAATTTAATTGGACTTTTTGTATTTATTAATGCGAGCAGACTTTGCTGTCCCATCTTACATATATTTTTGTTTGCTTGGTCATGCTCTTTTTCTTTGCAGGGACTTATAATACCTTCGCTGAGCTCTTTTTAGGCTCGATTGGCCAAATGTTACAACAAATGCCCCTTACCACTGGTGGGGGAAGCAGTTGTTTTAAAATAACGTTTGGTCGGGTTGAAAGTTCAAAAAATTCTGTTTTATTTACAAAAATATGTTTTTTATATACACTTTTCTTATGCTAGTTTTCTTGTAATTTGTTGTTGTATACATAAATATTTACAGAGGTTTATTTTGCTACATATGTATGTGTGTGTGTGAATGTCTTATCCTTAACTATATTTATTTACATATATTTGTTTGTTGATATGAGCGATCTTGTAGGTATGCATGATCTTATCTTTATTTGTGTAGGCCGTTCATATTGTTAAAATGTAGTTTCTAATAGTGGACTGTATTTAAGAATCTGTTAATTACTATTATCTTGTAAATAAGAAAATATGTTCAAGGTTGCTTGAACAGCAAACACTCCGAGTGTTTTTCTACCATGAAAAGTTTCTCAGTGAAAATTCATCTGCCTTGCAAATGTCGTTCGGAGTCGGCGTAAAACATGTAGGACCAGTCCCTCCAATTCAAAGGAAATTTTAAAATAAAAAAGATAAGCTCGGCCTAAATTCTCTTCAGAGGTATGTATACCGCGCCTTATATTTTATATAGAAAAATTGATGCAGTGCTAATCTAAGGTAATGTTGTATATGGAAATTTACTCCAGTTTACTTTTGTATATTCACATACATATTCCATGTACACGCTTAGTTTATTTTTAGAAATGAACATTCTGAATTTTTTCAGCTTATTGATATGAAGGAATAAAAAAATGGTTGCTAAGGATTTTTTGAGAATTGTTTGATTTTAAAATTTTTTTCGCAAGCTGATGCTTAATTTATACTCTTCCTCTTTGGTGAATTCAGGTGTGATATGTTAAAAACTATAATGGCATTGAAAATTTACAAAAAGAGCAACTCGAAAATCGGTGAAAATTAACGACTTTCCATGGCATTCTCGAACTATAGACTTTGTCATTGTACTTCTAATTTTATAAACAAATACGTTTAAGCACTAGCGGTCGTATCCACCAAATTGCCAAATATGAAATAAACACTAAAAAAAAATTTTCTCAGAAGTATAAACATTGGAGGGATTTTTTTGTAATAGGCAAAGATATTTCGAGAGAGAGTTCTTCCTCCGTGGTTACGCCACTGCCCTAGGGGGACGCGCGTCACTCTACTTACTATATTAATAAATGATTTGTGATCCAAACTATACATATATAAGTTGTGTAACGTAGCGTTATAATAACGTAACCACCCCCTGTATTTCCTTATTCACTTAAACCTGAAGCTCCTTGTAATTATGCTTGTATAGCATAGTCAACAACCACTAATAGAAAACCAATGAAAAAGCACAATAATGGTGCGTTGACTTCTCAACCAGTTTCTATAGCATAGCCAAAAACCACTTGTATAGCATCGTCAACAACCACTGATAGCAAACCAATGAAAAGCACAATAATGGTGCGTTGACTTCCCAACTAGTTTGCGGCACCACCCACATAAACATCGAATTTGCATTTCTGCAATTCAGTCCTCGCAGGTGAGCCAGCGGGAGTGGTTGTCTTGTTAAAGACAAAATAACCACTCCGGCTAGCTAGCTGAGTGGAAAGGGCGCTGTCATGGCGCGGGTCACCTTCCACCAGGGCTGGACAACGAGAGCGGTGTCTTCGGACTATTTTTCCCTCCGTCGCCCACCTTGCTGCTTGAGCGGCCCGCTGCCTCAATGACCTCATACCCCCTTTCCCCTCAGCTCGGGTTGCGTGGCAGGGGCGCCGACATGCCGCGGGTCACCCTCAACCAGGGCTGGACTACGAGAGCGGTGTCTTCGGAATATTTTTCCCTCCGTCGCCCACCTTGGTGCTTGAGTCGCCCGCTGCCTCAATGACCACATACCCCCTTCCGCCTCAGCTCGGGTTGCGTGGCAGGGGCGCCGTCATGGCGCGGGTCACCCTCCCCCAGGGCTGGACGACGAGAGCGGTGTCTTCGGACTATTTTTCCCTCCGTCGCCCACCCTGGTGCTTGAGCGGCCCGCTGCCTCAATGACCACATGCCCCCTTCCCCCTCAGCTCGGGTTGCGTGGCAGGGGCGCCGTCATGGCGCGGGTCACCCTCCACCAGGGATGTACGACGAGAGCGGTGTCTTCGGACTACTTTTCCCTCCGTCGCCCACCCTGGTGTTGAGCGGCCCGCTGCCTCATTGACCCAAAGCACCCCTCCCACCTAGCTCTGGGTTAATAGGCTAGCCGGAGCGGTGGGACCAGCCCCACTAGTTAGCTAGGTGGCGTGAGTCAACCCTTGCTGCACCAGGACGACGAGAGTGGTGTCTTCGGGCTACTTTTCCCTCCGTCGCCCTGGTCTGGTAAGCAATTACCCGCTGCCAGAACGACCGCATGACCCCTCTCCATAGCTCTGGTTTCAGCCGTGAGCCGATGCGTGCGCACAGGGGCTATCGCTGTGCCGTTAAGGTGCACTTCCCTTCCGCGCACGGATCGACCCACGGTGTCTCGGCTGGTACAGCCCCGCCCCCTTACGCACCTTCTATTAGCGTGCAAGTAGGGTGGCGGGGATGTCCAGCGGTGAAAGCAGCACTAACCGAGTCCTCGCAATTTCTCCCGCACGTGACTGACCCCGCCGATTACCGAGCCTGCCAAAGACGTTCGATCAGCCCGATCCTGCCGAAGCCGACCGACCAACACAAGCTCGCTGGTACGCCCTCCTATCCCGCCCGGAATACGCAGCCGCTATCCAGGTAAACCCCGTCGCCAGCCTATCTCCCCTCTCACCCCGGCCCTGGTACGCGCTCCGTAGCCCACCGCCGTTGCATCCGCCAAGCCGCTATTACGACGACCGTTGGCCGTCTGCCATCCTACCGCCGGTAAGCCGCTGCATCCGTCCCTCCGCTGCTACGACGACCGTTGGCCGTTCGCCACGCTACCGCCATTAAGCCGCTGCATCCGTCACGCCGCTTTTACGACGACCGTTGGCCGTTCGCCATCCTACCGCCGTTAAGCTGCTGCATCCGTCACGCCGTCGCTACGACGACCGTTGGCCGCTTGCCATCCTACCGCCGTTAAGCCGCTGAATCCGTCCCGCCGCTGCTACGACGACCGTTGGCTGTTCGCCATCCTACCGCCGTTAAGCTGCTGCATCCGTCACGCCGGCGCTACGACGACCGTTGGCCGCCCCCCATCCTACCGCCGTGAAGCCGCTGCTTCTATCCCGCCGCTGCTTCCGTACAGCCGTACCAGTCCGTCCGTTACCCGACCGTTCAACCACCCTACCGAACCTCCTCTACTCCAACGACCGTTAGCCGCCGCTCCGCCCCCTCGCCATCTTGCGACGGAAAGCTGCTGCCCGCCTAATATCTCCAGCCGTATGTGCGTGTATTCGTAACACATAAATATCGTGTATTTATTCAGTAGGGGTTTGTGGGACC